>NC_137046.1:47634408-47964408 GCF_032717465.1 Coenobita brevimanus
CATACGTTTTTCGAACTCATCATCCATTTCATTCACATCATCCTCATCCACTGCTATCCATATAATATTCATCCATATTATTACTTACATCTTCCTTAGTCACATTATTCGTATCGTTTTCATCATCCATCTTCTGTACCTTCCTTATCACATTTATCTTCACTTGCCTCATCTTTATCATCAACTATTCATGGTATCTTCATCCACCGTCATCCATATCTTTGTTTATCTCTTCGTTCATATCTTTATCTATCTCACCTTCATCTATATAACCTTCAACACCATCATTCACTATATCCGGTTATTCACCTGCCTCTTCATCCACCTCATCTACCCGTATCATCTTCACCCACTAGCATCTGTATATTTATCTTTGCATCCATATCTTCATGTATCTTACTTTCATTCATATCATCCTCACTATCCTTCACCCATGTATTCATCCATTCTATTTGTCAGTACCATCGTCATCCGTCATTCATATCTCCGTCTAGCATCTTCCACATCATCATCGCCCATACATCATCCATATTATCCACAATATTCGTACGTCTCCTTATTCATCAACTTCTCCCATCTTCATTTTTCTCTTCATCAACATCATATTCATTACTCCCACCTTCATCTACATTTTTGTCTTTCCTCGGATCCATATAAAGCTAGTCCATCTCCTTTTCCAAATCCATATTATCATTTCAGTCATCGTCCATATCATTTACATTCATACTTTCATTTACCGAACCATCTGCATCCTCATCCATTTCGCCTCAAAAATGAAAACTTACAGCACGATGTCGTGTATTTCGCTTTTTTTTGTCACTCCCAAACAAAAGCTCAGCATAAGATAGATGTTTCAGTGCAAGAGGATATCCCGAAGCTGAATGAAATGGTATAGAATAAGCACTCTAATATAAAACGTCCAAATTCTGAAGGAGCCAAGCTTTAGTCTCTCCTATCTGCTTTCATCAAGATATTCATCTCATTACCAATTTATAAGTATTCGCTGTCCATCCACCTCGTAATTCATGCCGTCTTTATCTCGCCGTTAACCTATGTAGGCCTATTTAGGGCTCCACGCCAAAGTGTGGAGTGCTATTGTATTTCCTCCGTTTCTTTCTTCTTTCAAACTCTTTTTCAACTGGCGTCATTCCTTTATTTCTCCACTAATTCGCTTCAAGCTTAGCACAATAATTGTTCCTTGGGCCAATATTCCCGAAAGGCTATTTTCATTTTTTTTTAATCTAGGTCTTACAAAGGGATTTAAGGGATCAAAGGCCAAACCATATAAGACACCAATTTTTAGATCCCGTGTTTTTGTGTGTTCATTAATTATCACGGCAATTTGCTCAGACGTATGTCAGTGTACTGTAGCTGAGTGGAGACCATCTTGCATTCTACGTAGTCCTGTCATCCACATTCGTCCTAAAGATGCATTTCGCATGCTCAGTTTTGGCCTCATTTTCATTTAATGATTGCCCAATAATTCCTTTCTTCAATAAGTCATCTGTATGCACTGAATCCTTCACTTCATACATATTCATCCTCTACATCCATTTAGCCATCTACCTCATTCACTTATTCACCATACCTTTCATATGAAAGCCCCACATTTATTCAATATATAAACTCATGTTCTTCCAGTATAATGATTTTTTAAAATCTAGGCACTCTGAAAGTTACTAACATACTTTATAATTAACCTGTATGAATTTGAATGATGAAGGTAGTCTACTAATTTGAATATATAATGCTTGCTGTATTATGAGAGAGAGAGAGAGAGAGAGAGAGAGAGAGAGAGAGAGAGAGAGAGAGAGAGAATGTTAGTATACCGTACGTGTTTGTTGTATGGTGAAACGGGAAAATGGTGCTGGTTATTATGGTAGGGGTGGTGTAGGGTGGTGATGTGTCGTATGCCTTAGGGGTCTAGGGAAGGTGAGAATAACCCCCTACCTACTCTCTCCCTCCTTACACCTACACCACCCTCCTCACATCTACACCACCTTCCTTCCTCACACCTATACACGCTCCCTCTTACTCTTACACCCTCGCTCCTTATCCCTACACCCTCCCTCTTCACCCTACACCATCCCTTCTCATCCCTACACCTTCCCTTATCATCCCTACACCCTCCTTTATCATCCCTACACCTTCCCTTATCATCCCTACACCCTCGCTTCTCACCCTTACACCCTCCCTTCTCGCTCCTTCATCTCCCTTTCTCATCCCTAAATCCTCCCTCCTCCCTTCTACACCTTTTCTCTTCATTGTTGCACCCTTACATCCCTGCTCCTACACTTTACTTTTCCTTACCTTCACCTCTGTACCTCATCTTCCTTTGCCTCTTCAGTTTTCCATAATATTTAGTTCTACACACTATCCCGCTTTTCTATAATTCTTCTACCCTTCATATTTTCACCTAACTCTTCCTCTTACACATTCCCCTACCTTAACTTTGCAATATACTGTACTTATCTCTATTCACTATTGAGTTCTGTCTCTTACAGCTACTCTCAATTTAAATTCTTCTTACCATAGACCGTTCACTCATAATCTTGCTTATAAACTCTTCTCAGCTCACACATCTTCACTTAATTCCTACGCCCTTTTCAGTCATGTTCCCTACCGTTCTGGTCTCTCACTTTCACTTTCTACTTTGCCTTAACCTTCACGTCTGCCCCTATCTCTCTTATCCATACACTCTCCTACCCCCTCAGTACACTTACATTATACCCCACGCCCACTCTTATACTCTGTCTCCTCTACCCTTCACTCTTCCTCACTCTCAGTCATATTCCCTACAGCTAGCATCAGCACCTACCTCCCCTACCCTAATCCCTCTAACCCTCCTGAGCCCTCACCTTTCGTTCTTCCCTTCCCTCCTTCCTCCCTTAACGCCATCCTACACATCCCCCTATTCTCACTCTCACAACATTCTCCAGTCGTCCTCATAACTTTGCCCAACATCCTCCCTTACTCTCAAAAACCACTTACAAAACACCCAGCCTCATCTTACACCCTCCTGCTTCAGCATCACTGTTCTCTCTCCCGTAACACCAGCCTAAATTTTCTCAAACTCTGACTCTTACATTCTTCCTTACATTGTTTCGCACTACAGATGGCATGAGACGATTTGTAGCACCTATTCCTTGGCAATTCATCATCATCATCATCATCATCATCATCATCATCATCATCAGCCATTATAAGTCCACTGCTGAACAAAGGCCTCCCCCAACCTTCTCCACGAATTCCCTGGCTGAGCCAATCTTTGCCACGTTTTCCCTGCAAATTTCTCTATCTCATCTCTCCACCTCCTGTCTGGCCTTTTTCTGCTACGCTTACCATCTCATGGTGTCCAGTCAGTCAACCTCTTGCTCCATCGATTATCCCTTGTTCTTGCTACATGGCCTGCCCACCTCCATTTCTGTTCTTTTATAACTTCTATAATATCTTTGACTTTAGTCTGCTCTCTCACCCAAGTTGATCTTTTCCTATCTCTTAAAGATATTCCCAACATTGACCTTTCTATTGCTCTCTGAGAACGGATTAATTTATTTTCCATCGATTTTGTCAGTTTCCAAGTCTCACAACCATACGTCATAGCTGGAATTATACATTCGTTATATACTTTTCGTTTCATACAAACTGGCAAGCTACTTTTCATAATGAATTAACTTTGCATAATACACCTTAACATTCTCTTGTATGTTATTTACCTTGCTTTAATATCGAAATAGTTTGCATCAATAAAACAAGAGGATTTCGTGGTGTCCTGCACAGAACAAATCGCTAAGGAAGAGGTGTTACGAAATCCCCAAGACCACTTATAACACGACTCTCTCACAGATAAACCTGTGTTGCTATCGCCCCTGTAATCTCCCTACATTCTTACGTCTTTCGAAATCCCATACGTGTTCGACATCTCTTCAAGCTCCAGCCTACTCATTCTTAATCAGGCAGCCACATTCTCGCCATACACCTCCGTACATTCACCATTACACCTCCTTCCTCACCTGTATTTTTCCCAGTGCTCCTGGTGACTCACTCCTACACTTCTCCCTCTCACTCACATCTACACCCCATAACTCTCCCGCTCACCCTTGCTTGTGTATAATTACCGCTACACCACTTACACCAACATCCCTTTCACTTCCACTTCCATCACTTACACCTACATCCCTTACACTTACACCTACATCCCTTACACTTACACCTACATCCCTTACACTTATACCTACAGCCCTTGCACTTACACCAACATCCCTTGCAATTACATCTTCATCCCTTAAAACACACCTGCATCACATACACTTCTGCCTACATAATTTATACATACGTCACTTACACTACATCCCTTACACTGAACACATTCATTCTGACACCTATACCCTCTCTTTATACATCCCACTCCGCCACGTCTTCGACCTCTTCACTCACACTTACCTCTCTACACCCACCCCTGCCTTTCTTTAAACAAAGTACACTCGCATCCCACTTTCTCCTCGTAACTTTCACAACAGTACATTCACCTTACATATACACTAATACACCCACCACCACCATCACCTCAATACCACAATCCTCGTTCCACTTCCCTATATTCCCATTATCTACATACGCTAGAGGATTTACGTTCACTTTTCCTACACTCTGCGCAGTCTCACTTTCGTATCAAAGCATATTTCTGCATCACCAGTCATTTCAGTCCGATGTTCTATTTTTCAGTTCATTCGTGCTACTTACAGACCACTTTCATTCAGACGTTTTTGGAGGGGTTAGATTTAGCCTCCATTGTTTCTCTCCCCAGCTGAATAAAATCACCTAAAGGTAGCAAGAATAAAATATAAAACGAGCTTCCGGACTGAATGGGATGATACTGCAGTTACTGTACATTAGTAATTTTATTTAGATTCACAATTTCTTAAAAATATATATATATATATATATATATATATATATATATATATATATATATATATATATATATCCGTACATACAACAAAACCTATACATTTGCTCCTCCAACGCAACAAGGAACAACGCAATACTCTTGCTTGGCTAGAAGTACATTAAAAACCTTCAGATGTACTTAAGGATGTTATCATGGCTACCGCCAGGGCAGTATTGTTGAGTAAATGAAATTCCGATGCAAGTAAAAGGTTAAGCTGTACCCCTGCACCCACACCAGCACATTCACTCCCTACATCCACACAACAGAACTGTCAACACATACAGTGTATCCACACAAGTATGTTCAGTCATGCACACTTACCACTCCCACACACTGACACTCCGACCCGTTAATTCCACCTCCCCACCCACACCGATCCACTTACCTTCTGTAGCGCGTTTACTTATCCTGACAAAGATCCCTCATGTTTTTCATATCGGTTGATAGCCAGGTGTAGTAAGATTGGAAGGTTGATCTGACTGGTAAGATGAGATTCATTCTTATCTCATAACGAAGGCTTATCCAATTTCATGTAATCATAACTGAATATTTCAAGTTATGGGAGTGGCCCAGTTCCGTCAGGTGAAAACAGACTACCTGTACACCTTCACATCGACACAGATCATTATATCCTTACATCTCAAACCTACTCAAAGGCGACCCAAAAATTAATTATTAATATTATTCTCCACCTCAAATCCCTGCCGACGCTCTGCAGCCCGCCGTTCATGCCTCAGCACGCACAGGGAAATGTGCAATGTGTTACGGGTCACTGCTGAGTATATCACTATTGTGGCACCCCAGGGGATGGGTAGGATTTTGGGGAGACTACATGTTGCTTGAGTGTCCTTTTGGAGATTTAATCCTTTTACTCCGATGATGTATTTTCAATTTTTTATCATCCCTAGATGTTTTTAATCACACATAGAACAACTAGCGTACGTTTACTCTCCTAGAAGAGTATTCTTTGTTTTACTCCTTAGCATTAGTACTGTGAGTAGAAACACTCCCCATGCAGAGTGCATTTACTCATTCTGGCTGTCAGCTGTGATTATGCGCTTGCGCATCACGTTAGTCTTTTTCCGGCTGTTTACGTTGGAGATTCAGTTGAAATTAACAGCTGTGTAATACATAAATATCGGTGCACAAGTAAGGTAATTGGTAACAAATATTGTGACAGTATATTTGTAAAGTTATCATCTATATCGTGGTCTAGTTTAAAAAAAACTCATAGCTGTGTGTGTAGGTAATGCTGAGCTATATTACTGGTCAGGTGGTCATGCGTGAATTGAGGGTTTGAAAAGCGTTGGCATATACCTAGCTGGGAGACATACAGTATAATTATTGGGCTTCATAAGTTTCAGGAATAGTTTGCAGTACTACTGGGCTAGGATTGATATATATATATATATATATATATATATATATATATATATATATATATATATATATATATGTATATATATATATATCCCATGGTCAGAAATTATGGTACTTGATTGTAAGAATTGATAACAATAATGGAGGATCATAATCAAATACGTTTTCATTGTCAAAAATGCATTTATCAGGCTAGTAGATTTAAGACTTTATTAAAGCACTATACATTGGTCCATGTATTAGAGAGGGATTTCAAACTTGTTTGTGGCACAGATGGGTGTACAAGAAAATACACAAATATTCGATCTTACCAGCACCACATTATGCAGTGTTATAAGCCCTTTTCTGTTCAACACTTGTCACCCAGTCATAATGAAAATATTGATGTTGGCTATGCTGTACAAGTACCAAGTATAAACAATGCTGAGGATGACATGGACTTTGATGACAATGGAGAAAATCATGCTGATGATGTGGGAAGAGATCATGTTCCTGAATATGACCACACTAAAAGGTTAGCAAAGTTTCTCCTGACACTGCGTGAAATTCATAAAGTGACACAAGCAGCTTGTAGTGCTGTTGCTGAGGAGATTCAAAATATTGTGCAACTAAACAATGACCAATTTCTTGCAAAAATGAAATTGCTACTGGAACAAGATGAACATGAAAACCTGAATAGGCTGAATAGAGAAATGAATGAAAAACATTTTCAGCAAACGCAGCTGGTAAAAGATGCTTGCAGTAGTCTTTATCATCCTCATCAGCTTCATCAATATGTCTGTGATCTTATGAAGTACGTTGGTCCTGTTGAACTTGTCTTAGGGGAAGGGATTGATGGTAGATCACATAAAAATATGGTTTAAAATATGTTCATTATTCAGTATTTAGTGTTGAATAAGAACATCATTGTCACCTGACACTGAATATTTGATGTATCCACAATGGAAATGATGGAGATTGCCTGCCAACTTGTGAAAGCTGGACATAGATTTTGTCACCTTTTTTGTTTCGAAAGTGTAATTAGGTATAATTACTATCTTTTATTGGTTTCACCTAATGTTTTTAAAGTAATTATTGACTGGTAACTTACTATGATCTATATTGATATTTTGTCAATGCCGTGTTAGTGCATTAATTTAAGTTTACATATGTACATCAGTATTTTAAAGAATTTTGTGCTTGTCTAGCAAACAAAGAAGTCATTGTTTTCTTAAAGTTTAATGGTTGGGAAGCACTCTCCAATGTGAATAGCTTAAAATTCTGTATGTTAATACTTCCAAGGCATTGTGTGCAGTCTGATGTAAACTGATCAAATCAATATTGGAAAAAATTATCCGCTATGAACACTTCTGTAATTGATATTTGAATTAATCTTGATTAGTGTAGTTTCTCTTAATACAGGCAAGAAAATGCACAATTTCTTAAATAGATGCAAGTAGCCTTTGAGTTACAAGTTGATTAGTTATAATCATGTGGCAAATGTGTGGCCTATAATGGACTGAATTTTATAACATGTTTTAACATGCATCTGTTACAGTATTACAGCTCATACTTTTGTGATACATTGCATTGAGATTATTTCAGATGAAATGTATTTTGTATTTATCAAGGTAAAAGACGAAAAACTGCACCATGAAATCTTTCAGCTTTACAATTGTGTACAATATATTTCTGTGTTATTTCTGTATTTCTGTGTTCATTCACCAACTGAATTGAACATTTCATGAAAAGAAAAAGTTGCTTATACCGGTATATGTTCTACCATCATAGTTGTTACGTGTTGAGAAGCTGGTGTTCAGATGGATCTCTCTGGATTAATGTGTGTTTACAGGGACAGGTATTTTCATTTATGAATTCTGAACACTACCTATTTTTGTAAGGAGGGAGCTAGAGTTAGACTGATTTTGATATTGTTTTTGTAGTCATGTATATGTGTTACTCTTATTCATTTAGACATATTTGCATTTATGAATTCAGAACACTTCATATTTTTGGAAGACAGTAACCTTTCTACTGATATTTTTGTACGTAAATGATATACTTTTTGTATTTAAAGAATTTGATATAACCAAATTATGGCACCTGGTGGTTTAGTGGGTAATAAAGTTGCTCCAATTGACTGAGCCTGTGCAGGTTTATATCCAAGGGTCGGTTGGGGTTTATTGATCACATAATGCCACTCAGGGATGAGTGGAGCTGGTCACTCTCATCTTAAACGTCAGGACCAACTTGCCCAGCCCCGGGCTCCTACACTCCCCATGGGGCAACATAGGATTGGATGCATGCATTTAGGTATCTGTATTTAGGATTTCAAAATACTGCATCTTTTGAACGAAATCAGTTTTACTATAGATATCTTTTTTAGTATGACTTTTGACATGAAATGATATGAATTTATAAACATGTAAAATCTATCTGTGTATTTTTCTATTTCACAAAGGGCAGCTATTGTGGAAGGAATCTGCACTACAATTTCCAGCTTACTTCAAGGTGGATTGATTTACTCTTTGCAAAAGGTAATGATGCTCCTTGCTAGAGTATTTATTACTCTTTTTGAAAAGTAAATATACCCTCCTTGGAGTAAATATACTCTTTTAGGGGAGTACAGTGTCATGTCAATTTTACTCTTGAAGAGAGTAAATGTACTCTTCTAGTAAGAAATACTCAAAAGAGTATGTTTACTCTCTCACGTTTCTCAGAAGAGTAAATATTGACATAGGCGCTGTACTCCCCTAAAAGAGTAACTTTTACTCTTAAATTTTTTTCAGTGATTAGTTTAGGAGAGACTTACTGAACTAGAAAGATTATAATAGTCCCCATTACAGGAGGCTCTTCAAAACTGAATAAAATAGTATGGTAATGGTCAGAATAAACTAAACAATAAGTCACCGGATATAAAGGGATTATGGCAGTTCTCCACTTTCCACAAAATACCGTACACATTATACAGTCATAGTGCAGTATGTTCACCTGAAGAGGTAAGAGCTGAGTCTCGTTAGACTTTATATAACGAGGAAGCTAATACAAAGCATAAAACAAAACAAACCTTGAGGGTACATAAAGACCAACTTCTAGCGAACGATAATAAAAATGTTGGTAATGATCGAAGGAGAAATTGGTTACGGTTCATAATTACTGAAGACGAGGGATGGGAAAGTATCAAGTCCCAAGCTACGCCCGAACAACACTGCTTAATATGTATACGTTGCAAAGTATGTAGAACAACACCAAAAATCTCATCACAAGTCTGACAGTCCCGGAGAGCTTGCATGAAAAAAAAAAAAAAAAAGGGAGGGGGCGCTATCTCAAAATTTGCATCTGAATAATTTCACCCCCCCCCCGGGGGGAAAGGGGAGGGGGTGTTAAAGGAACTCTGCATCATCTGTCCGGGTCTGTTGTATGCTTAGAGCCAGTTCATATTAACTTATGCTGATACAATGAAATTTATGCCCAATTTCACTTTAGGTATCACACAGTACTGTTCACCTAGCCTTGTGCACCTTCGCTCACATGCCCTCGCTTTTGTGCCCTCACTCGCACACCATCAATCCTCTCACACAGGTAGCCTACTTGCACAACCTTTCATGGCCGTAAAACTCAAAATATTATTGCCGGATGCTGAAGGAAAAAAAACAAAATGATAGGGAGATACAGTACTCATAGATGAAGAATAAGAAGAAGACTGAAGAAGTTGAAGAGGAAGAGTGGAGAGAGAGAGAAATGTGTGTGTGTGTGTGTGTGTGTGTGTGTGTGTGTGTGTGTGTGTGAACACCTCGAGGCAGTGATAGCCCTCAAACTTTTTACAGTTTAGGCCTAATGTAAGCCTATTGAGAGGAGCACTGAGTTGTTCCTTTGTTTTAACATCACGTAACAGTGGTTGTTGTCGTGTGAATGGAATTATGTATAAGTGAATGCTGCTGCCTTTATGGGTCTGTATGAGAACTACAGACAAGTCACATTAAAGGATTGTGTTCTGGCTAGTCCTAGACGAATTTATTCAGCTTAAAAGTTTTTTTTTTTTTTTAATCCTAACCTGGCCCAAGTTTTGACCCCTAGCGGTTTATTTCATCTACCTCTGTGGCAGAAAAAGACAGTGCCACTACGGCTCTGCATCCTTTCCACAGCATGTGTGTGTGTATGTATGTATGTGTGTGTGTGTGTGTGTGTGTGTGTGTGTGTGTGTGTGTGATTAGCATATACTTTTATGTCAATTTATTGTTACAACTCCACATTCAAGATGGAGAGATGGCAATTTCAGGCCAAGTTGAAGTGAAAAAAGTATAGTGACAGAACCAGTAATTTCGCATGTATATAAATATGCGATAGTTATAGAATAAACGCTATGGCTACATGCAAGTAAATGTGATATCTTGAAACCACGCACTTCACTTATAAATTGTAAAAATATCATACATTCGTGTGTGCGCGTGTGTCTATTATGTGTTGTCGGGCTAACGGCACGTACAAAGACATGCAAATATGATCCACGTATGTATGTATATCAAAGATTCTCCGAAGAGAAACTAACCCTCACCTAAATGTTATTACTGGAGAAATATCAGGCTGTCAGCTGCCTCATGTTGTCAGTACTTATTTGCCGGCCACACATACCATTTTTCTCTGCCTAGGGCTTAACGCCGTCACCCGTTGCGAAATGTAAACATCGTATTTTTGGGCAGATCAGTTGCGGGAGGCAATGTTGAATATATTATACTCGGGTCGCGGCATCCATATAGGAAAACAGAGTCGCAGCGTCGTCACTTATTTTTTGTTTGGGAGATGCCTTGTTAGTTTATTAAACAGGCGATTAAACGCTAAATTTGGACTTGTAAATTATGTGAATAAGAATGTGCACGTCTGTTGTCAGTTTTATAAGTTAGCATAATATGAAACTATTAATCAGGGATTACGTACTTAAGGATATATTATTTATCACTGCTACCTCCAAATCCCTGTGACATATTGGACAGGAGATATTACATATAGCCTTAATTCAGTTACACCTTCCCTACTTGGACTGTCTTGTAGGCTGAATAAAATTGTTTGGAGGTGGAAAGAATATACCAACAGAATGCCAGTGTATTTAAAGGATTATTATTATTATTATTATTTAACACAGAGACGAAAGAACCAAAAGTTACAAGGCCGGAATGGGTTTTTCCTTCAAGAGAGATGGGAAAAATTTTTATTCAAGCTCCGTTCATTTCGAGATGCCCGAATCCAAGATCTATGCTATTACTATTACTCCCTTAAAGATCGCCTTCAGTGGCCTTTTCGCTCGATGTCAGAAGGCCAGAAATGAGTCATAACTCGAGAACCTGTGGCGCGATTGGACTGGATTTTGATTTATTCTTCAAGTTAGAGCATTTTAACGGTACCTTGCTATAACAAAAGCTGCACTACGTTGCGCAGTTTTGGGGGTGTGTTACGGTAACTTCAATGCCCACAAAGAAAGTGATCGGCCTAAAGGCCGCCGAATCCACTCAATGTCAAAAGGAAACAAATGAGTCATGACCCAGGAACTGGTGGTCCGATTGGACAGGAAATTGTTTTATTCTCTAAGTTAGAACATTTTAGCGGTACCTTGCTCTAACAAAAATTGCGCCGCAATGCGCCGTTTTTGCTGTTACGGTCACAAGCGAACAAACCAACAAATATACAAAATCAGATCAGTATAATATAGATTATTATTATTATTATTATTATTATTATTATTATTATTATAATTCACAGTTATTCCGACTTCATATTTTTACTAAGCGAACGCTACATATGTCACGTCAATTGAGGAACTAGCGGTTTTCATGTTGCTCGCTCCACCACGTTCGAGGCGATTATATTCATATTTATGTGGGACCTTTAGCAGTGATGAGGTAAATGAAGGCCATATCTAACCGCTGAAGTGTAAAGTCTTCCAAAGCAAAATAAAAACGTTTGGTAAAAGCAAACATGAAATATATCTTCGGACCAAAGGGGTTGCATATTATGACCTCGCCACCTTATTTCGCTCAGAACATTAACCTGGGTCGCGTCCTAAGTGATTCTGAAGATATTGCAGCACCTCTTCTGCAACGAATTATTCTACATATTACACCTCAGTAACCTCTTGTATAAAAATGATGTAAACTATGTCGATACCAGAAAAAAGTATACAAAATACTAGAGAAGGTTAAAGTGTATTACTAAAACAAACCGCTGTGGGAGAGACGCTACGAAGCCTTCTATGCCACTTAGAAAATGACCCCTTAAGTAAAAAATCGCTTGTCGAAATGCTCATTGTACGTCACGTCTATTCAGAAATCTTAGGTGTGTGTTTGTGTTAACTTTTCATTTTACCAATTCCATAATTCGTAACCACTTAGATCCGATGACGTATTCTTTCTTTCGTTCTCTCTCTTGCTATATCCACATGACTATAGCAACCAGAGAGGGTTAGATATAGTCTGCTTTAATTCTTCACAGCAGGAAATGTCCTTTACAATGAAGAATATCGGCGGAACATTAAAAGTCTAACTCAGTCACCAGACTGAGTTAAACTATCAGCAGATGAGAAACTTTTCACTTTTAACCAGGATCGTTGGTGCTGGAGTGGGCGCCTTCACGTGGTGGCACCGATATATGGCCGACTCCATTGCCCATTTAAAGAAATGTCTCTCAGTTACCACCCTGTCCCCCGAAGAGAGGATGGTGGACTGCAGAAGACGGTGCAACTTCGGCTTGCTTTCCTCCGGGTTTACGTCGACATGAGTATGGGATTGCAACTACTACTATTACTACTACAGTACTACTGCTGCTGCTGCTGCTGCTATTACTACTACTACTACTACTACTAATAATAATAATAATGATAATAATAATAGTAATAATAATAATAATAATACCGGGACAGTTGCTGGGTGCCACAAGCAGAGAACAAAATTATCTCTTCGCTGAACACTACACGTAATAAATCCCCGAAGGACCTTAACCCCTTCATTACTTTGACTTATTTATTCATTTCTTTATTTACACTTAATTCTTGTGCTGCCTCCTGACATTTATTAACCTGAGAAACCAGTTGTGGCGGCTGGGTTATAAACAATCGATTAATCTCTTCACAACCTGATGTCATTCCCCAAGCTAAATAAAATCATCTGAAGGTAATTAGAGGAAAAATATAAATACGTCAAGGTGAAGTGGTCAGCCAGTCATTAAACATCTCCCTCCCCCCTCCTATGTGTGTCATCGTAACTATTAAACTGTGCATATTGTAAAAGTATTAGATGTCATTTATCTCTCTTCAACACTTTTATCTCTCCTCAACACTCATTTATCGCTCTCCGTTACTCAAATATCCAGTTTAAAATGACTATGTTAGGATTCCTTATTTATCGCTCTCCGTTACTCAGATATCCAGTTTAAAATGACTATGTTAGGATTCCTTGTATTTCTTATCAGTTCTTTGTGGCTCCCCTAAAGAGACAGGTAAAACGACAGACGAGCTAACTGGTAACAGACTGTAAGCCTAACGAAAGTAAACAGACTGGCGGTATCAAACAACATTGAGTATCAAAGAGCAATGATAACCTGGCACAGACAGACCAGCATGTTGATAGTGTGACAGGACTACTATGAATACGTGTGTCTGTGTGTGTGTGTGTGTGTGTGTGTGTGTGTGAAGGAGTTAATGAATGCAATATCTAACCACCCCAAGTCAAAGCTTCTCCAGAGCTGAATGAAATGGTCTGAAGCTAATAAAAAAAAAAATATAAAAGACGTATTTGCTGTGGAGGGATTAACAGAGCAACGGAGCGACTGGCGTGTGAGCGGACAGTATAGCCCTTCACTACGATGATGCAAAAGTTTAATTTATTGCTACTCTCTCCAGACGATTTTGTTTCACTTAGAAAAGGATTAATAAATTGGAGAGACTCGATATGGTCTCTGTTAACCCCACGAGAGGTCTTTACGAAGTTGAACAAAATCGTCTGGAGGTAGCAAGATTAAAGCGGGAAATACGTCATCGGAGTGAAGGGGTTAGAAGGGGTAGACAGAGCAGCGCCACAATTCAATAAACAGATTTAAACAGACTGATAGACAAATAAGCAAATGGACAAACAGGCAGACCGAAGGACAGGTGTGTGTGTGTGTGTGTGTGTGTGTGTGTGTGTGTGTGAGAGAGAGAGAGAGAGAGAGAGAGAGACAGAGAGAGAGAGAACGCCACTTCCTCACCATACAAGACCAGTTTTTGTCTGTCCGCCTCCCCCCTTCTCTCTCTATACACTCCATGCCTCCATATTCTCGCTCCCTTCCTCGCTCCACCACGCTCCAGTCACCAGTTACCTCCAGTCTAAAGAAATGAATATTTTTTTTTTGTTACCGTGTCCAAAAAAGGTCGAGGCCATGGACACGATTTTCATATTAGAAGGTACTGTTTTAGTGATTAGGATAGGCTTACATGTGTCTATAGATGAAGAGATAGATACGGGGCTGAAAAACAAAGGCGTGAGAGAGAGAGAAAGAGAGAGGGGGGGGAGGGGATTTCTTCTCTCTTTGTTATCTTCCTTTCACGGTGAAGAAAGAGTAGGTCCTTCCCGTAGCTAGCATAACTGACACGCAAAGCAACAGACCTTTGCCAAAGAATAAGATTAAAACTGATGGCAGATAAGGATGCAGTTAGTAATATTTTCATTATAGATTAATGGGAAGAACTGCGTAATATGAAAACACCATTTATTTGACCCCTTCAGACATACTGTAAAATTTATTTTTGCCACCTCCAGACGATTTTAGTTGACTGAAAAGATCCCTGTCGTAGCGAAAAGGATAATTACGGCTGCTTGCAACCTATGGATTAAAATAAGTTTCTCATCAGCTATACGAAACATCTTAACGGTAGTAAGAAAAAAAAATTCGACGCTGTGTTGTAATGAATTAATGGGAATGATATTATGACCAAAGTCGAAAAATAAGAGTAGAAAAACTACCTGTTGATAATGCGTAAGGATACAGTATGATTTTTACACACACACACACACACACACACACACACACACATTGAAAGGGAGGTGAAGCAAAGCCTTGTCCCAATATAGTTACTGCACAGTACACACACACACACACACACACACACACATTGAAAGGGAGGTAAAGCAAAGCCTTGTCCCAATATAGTTACTGCACAGTACACACACACACACACACACACACACACACACACACACACACACACACACACACATCATAATTGCAGGATATCAAGGTACTATTGCCACTCAGCGTAATCTTCCGCTCACACACTATAATCAGTATATGGTAGGGGCGCTTAAATCCAGCTCGCCGTTAACCTTGATTCACTTCTGCTTCAAGGTGACCAAGACCACCTTACCCAGAATAGCAGGCAGCCCGAAGAGAGAGAGTGGGAGAAGAATTATGCTTTATTTTTATTTTCATACCTTTTTTGTGAGTGGGAGATCATGTGTGGAGGGGGGACGGGTGAAATTGGAGGGTATCAGGTGCATAATGGTTGTGGTGGACTGACACTGCTTTAACGGCCACGCCATTTGCTTGTGTGTGTGTGTGTGTGAGAGAAAGAGAGATGGACGGCCCACTTCATGACAGTCATATACATGTACACACGCTCCACTCCTATATACTGTTACACGAACACGCACGCACGCACGCACACACACACACACACACACACACACACACACACACACACACACACACACACACACACACACACACACACACACACACACACACACACACACACACACACACACACGCGCATACACATATGAATGCAATCAGCGACTGATGAATGTGTGACCGCCCTTCCTTCCGTGTATAACCGTATGAAGCTGTAGGTAGATTTATTATATTCTCTGTCTGTCTGTCTGTCTCTGTCTCTGTCTCTGTCTGTCTGTCTGTCTGTCTGTCTGTCTGTCTCTCTCTCTCTCTCTCTCTCTCTCTCTCTCTCTCTCTCAAACAAGCCTGCTCCGTCCGTTGTTCCCAGGAATCTCCATAGTCACTGACGCTAACAGTGTAACCACCTCTAATCACGGTACGACAAATCCCGTGCGTCTGTCCGTCGTCCCCCACGCGACCACTTGTTGCTGGGTAGGGGGTAAAGCCACGCGGTAGGGAAGAGGCGTGTTAGGTTGCTGATATAAGGCGCATAAGGTGAAACTGAATATTGTGGTAGAAGGCAGTGGTATGGTGTAGGTTTAGTTTGGGGGTTAGGAGGAGTGTAGGGCAGATACAAGGCACAAAGCGTGAAACAGACGATAGAGGTGGTCGGCAGTGGTATGGTGTAGGACTTGCTACTGGTTTGTTGCGGACAAGAGTCAGGTTGTGTGCGTCCGCCATGCAAGCTCAATGGCAATCAAGGGACTCGAACTAACGGCAGAGGGTCCTTAAAACACGAGACTTAACTATACCGACCGACCGATTCACCAAGTCGCCCTGTTGCTAGGGTGGTCAGGCAATCCTCCAGACAACCTCAACCACTCCTGCCATGCAGGCCGTAACAGCAATCGGACGTGGGAATTACAGCCACAAACGACCTAGCAATTGGAGTCATACGGTTTCCGTAATGTGAAGGTGTACTCTCATTGTAGTGCTAATAGGCGTTCCCTGGAGGTGTTAGCATAACCAGGTGTAATTACTGAGTGCACTGAGGAGGATCGCTTGGCTGCATTTACGTACTTTTTTTTTTTTTTTTTTTAGGACTTGTTAGTAGTATGAGAACCTACAAAAGGCACTCCTCCAGTGTTCCATTACACTGATGACGTAATGTGGTGCGTGTGTGTGTGTGTGTGTGTGTGTGTGTGTGTGTGTGTGTGTTGAAACGCGAGCTCTGTATTCTGCACAACTATCTCCAAGGTAACCCACTCATCACAGTATTAGTCGAGCTTAAACAGAGCAATACTACACTGCACAACATTAATGAACACCGTTAAACTACGCTACAGTGAGCTACACAGCACATGTTGCGCTTTATTGATCTATGCCTCACAACGGTGCACTACACCTACGGTACGTAACATTACATTTCAGTACTCATCTTTGCACTTAAAAACAGTAGTCTTCTATCGACACTACAACTACTTTACGCTGTACTACATTATTTCATACAGTCGTACATCTTGCTCTTGGAAAACAAATGACATTCGCTGTACATTATGCTTTTCACTACGTTATCATCACATGCTACTCAAAGTTATACTATGATGCCTGTTGAACTGCACTAAACCCTGTGAATAAAAACATCAACTAAAACAGCAGAATAATGTTAATGCAACTTGGACGCACACAGCTGCATCCAGATCTTACACTACGTTTAGGGAACTACAATACCCTTCCGTACGCTGATAGTGATAACACACACACACACACACACACACACACACACACACACACAACTCTCTCTCTCTCTCTCTCTCTCTCTCTCTCTCTCTCTCTCTCTCTCTCTCTTGCAGCCAGGGACGTAGCTCAGACCTATTCACTTACACACACACACACACACACACACACACACACACCACTCTCTCTCTCTCTCTCTCTCTCTCTCTTGCAGCCAGGGACGTAGCTCAGACCTATTCACTTACACACACACACACACACACACACACACACACACACAGTGACCTTGGCATAATATGTACGTAGCCTCACTGCCGTACATATAGTTAACAGAGTAGCCTAGTAATTTAGAATGGCCTTCTGGGACACTCATTTAAACTTTGACTTGGAATGATTAGAATGCTGGGACTGGTTTTAGGATTAAGTGCAAGATGGCTGGGAATGACTGCTGATTTGATTAAAATGAGTACAGGATAGCAGAGAATGAGTATTGGGTTGCATAAGAATGGCTGTAGGATGACTCAGAATGAACAGGATAGCTTAAATGATTTAGAATGATGATGGTGGTTTAGAATGACTGTCGGATGTTTACAGTAGAGCTGCTTAGTTAATAACTGCAGGATGGCTTAGAAGGTCTGCAGAAATGGCCACGGGCTGACGCAACCGAGACATTTTAGAATGATTAAGATAGCTAAGATGGCTGAGAATGATGAAGGGAAGGCTTAGAATGACAGAAGGATGACCTAGTGATTATACAATGGTTTATAATGACTGTAGGACGGTTCAGAGAGACTGCAGGATGCTTGGAAAAGAATGGCTTCTATGATGCCTTAGAATTATTTGGACGGCTTAACATGACAGCAGGGCGGTTTGTAATGGTTATATGACAGCTCTGAATTATTGCAGGGCGGCTTAGAATGACTAGGATGGTTTAGAATGACTAACCTTTAGAATGACTTGGAATGATTAGCCTATGTGACTAGCATATGGGATAGTTTGGAATGGCTACTGGAGGGCTTGAAATGACTAACTTAGCTGTGTAGGAGGCTTAGAATAACAAAGATCTGTTAGAATGACTGGTCAGTGGGATGACACAGAATGATTAAAGATGGCGTATAATGATTACAGGATAGCTTAGAATGACTACAGGTTGGTTTAGAATGACTGTAGGAGAATGATGAATGACTACAGAATGACTAAGAAGAATGACTATCGGATGTATTAGAATGACTGCAGGATGGCTTAGAATAACCACTGGATACATTAGAATGATTTCAGGATGGCTTAGAATGACTTCAGGATGGCTTAGAATGACTGCAGTATGGATTAAAATGTGGACTGGATTAGAATGATTATAGTATGGCAGTGAATGACAAGAATGGCTCAGAATGACTCTAGGTTTGGCCGTAGGATGACTTACATTCATTATAAGATGGGTTAGGAGGGGTCCTTGCTGAGCTTAAGGAATTAAATTACCTGGTGGTAGAAAGAATAAATTAAATGTAACAACACTACCGACTTGAAGATGTTTAGCGTCATTGTACTGAAGGGGTGGAATAAACAACATTATATTTTAACTGCCGTCCACCCAAAGCCGAAAGAAATCGTCTAGAAGTGGCAAGGGTAAGATTTAAAAGATATTTGCTAAAGGGCTCAACAACGATTGTTTCAAACCCCTCCTCGTTAAGCTATATCCCCCACCCCCCTAAAAATAAGAAATTACTTGTGGGTGGCAAGAATGAAATAAAAGGACGTCGTGGTACTGTTGGGGTCAAACCAACTGAGATGACGCTATCGACCATAGGTCAGTCAGGATGTTGTCGGGTTGTTTGTATATGCGCGTGGGATAATTAAGTCTTCTCATCTGTTGCCTATGGAGCTTACACCACCTCAGCCTGGAGTAATAACAAGGACAACAGCAACAACAACAACATCAACAGTAGCAGCAACAATAACAACAAATGCATATAAAGCAACTGAGGTTTATCTTAGGTTAAGAAGGATTGGGATAGTTTCCATACTAATGATTTCTGGATGACTATCCTGAGGCCGACTGCAGGTTGTTTGTACTGACTTACATGCACATGGTAACTATACGAAGCTCAGGCCTTGGATGCTAAGTATGATATTATGACACAAAGCTTCGGTGGTAACAGGGGGCGCACATCTTCCGCTCACTTGATGTTGTGTTGTCTCCTTCTTCCTTTATATTTGTCATTCTTTTCTGTGTCTGTTCTCCTCTTTTCCCGTTTCTCCCGTCCTTCCTGTCACATTTAGTACTCTTTTCTCCTTCATTTGGCTCTGTACTGAGTGATAAGTCAAATGGTTTCCTGTAACTCAGGAAACCATTTACAACGCTTGGTGGTAACCATATAGCCAAATAACGGGATGACATGGAGGTTACTATGGTGCCTTTGTGAACTGGATGGAGAGATGCAAATGCGGCGTCCACCCAGGAACCAAACCTCCACGTTAATCCCCGCACCTCGTTGTGGTGAGGTGCTGTCAGCCGCATGGGAACACCGGTTCACCACATGGGACGATCCTGCAGGGGCGGTTGCTTTTCTGCAGTTGCTGGGTCTGCTCGATCAGACAGACTGGGGCAGAACAACAACAACAACAACAACAACACTAAGCTTGAGTTACTTATCCGGTTCTTAACTTAGAATTATATTTGGAGGCAGATGCTATAGGAATGATAGAGTTGCCTTCCTGATAAGTGATTAAATTGCCTCTCTATGGCTGAGTGAAAATTGGAAAAAAGGGGGGGGGAGTTGAGTGGCCGAATTCTTAAAGTTGTACAATTCTAAGAATGACCAAAGCTTCGAATGTATGAAGGCTCGTGTACACTTTTGGACTGACATAGGAAGCACAGCTTTCACCCTGAGAATGATCAAATAGTACTTATGGTGCCATATTACCCCCATAACCCCCCCTCCCCCACTCGACCTGACACTGACCTGTGTGTGAAGCCTGGCCCTGAGGATGGATGAGAGTGTGTCCTGGGCCGCTGCGGGGGAGTCCTGGGTATCTTGAGTGTCCTGGGCGTCGATGTGGGCGGGGTGGTCCTGGTGCTGGTGGGCGGCGAGGGCGTGTAGGAGCTGGGAGCAGTAGGTGTAGTAGAGGAGCTGTGATTGCTGCACGGCCGACACCAGGGCGTCCGTGTCTTTCAGGGTGGGTGTGGGTGGGGTGTGGGCGGCGGCGGCCTGGAGGCGGAGGAGGGCGGCGAGGAGGTGGCCGCCCGGCAGGCCGCCCGGGCAGGGGGGCCACCGCTGGCTCCCGCGCCGCCGCATGGCTGACTGACTCCCCGCCCCATAGCCCGCCCCGCCCCCGACCTCCACCCGCCCCGCCTCTCCCCCTCCACCGCCGCCTCCGCTCGTGCTGCTGGCCACCTCCACCCCGCCCTCAACGCCGTAAGAGTCTGGCGGTGGCGGCGGAGATCCCAGCCGAGGCCGTTTCCGCGACATCTCCGGTGAATCTGGCGGGTCCGGTGCAGGGGAGCAGCGGGTGGGCGCGGGTGGCATTGTGGTCGTGGGCGTGGGCGTGGACGGGATGTGGCAATGACGCTTCTTAGGGATGGGGATATATTTGGGATGGGCGGGCGTCGAATCAGGCGTAGCGGGCGTGGATTCGGGCGTAGCAGGCGTAGGGTCGGGTGGGTCTGGAAGCGGGTGCCAGGGAGGGGTAAGGAGAAGGGTGGGTCGTGCTGAAGTTGAGAGGTCGATGGGTGCGTCCTGGTGATGGTGGTGGGGGTGACCGCCTGACCCTGGCCTCAGCACCTCCATCACTGCGACCCTCACCACACCTACACACTTCCACAACCCTGCAGGAAAAGTACACTTTATATTCTGTCACACACACACACACACACACACACACACACACACACACACACACACACACACACACACACACACACACACACACACACACACACACACACACACACACATACACATACACACACCTATACCCTAAACTTTCCTCCACCTGCCCTGCGCTGCCCTACCCTACTCTGTCCTGCTGTCCCTCACCCCGCTTCCCCACTATACTCTGGTTTTTAGTGAGTGCTGCATTGTCATACTGACCTGAGTGTGGAAGTAGGTTCTGTACATGACCTGACCTCGTACCAGAGTGTTACATACACACACACACACACACACACACACACACACATATCCGTAAGGCGGTGAGGCAGGGCAGTGCTACCCTAACCTGCCTCTCTGCTCACAACTTCCACACAACATAGCTATTATAACTGTTAGTCAGACTCAGTATAAGCAAAATTAAGTATATTTTTGTACCTTCACTATCACATGCTGCTAGCTCATTTATATAGCCTAATTCAGCATCACTAACTGTCTTGGCAATACATAAGGCACTGCTTTTCGCGTTTTTTCTTACTGCTTGTATATTCCCCATCGTAAAAAAGCGATGAAAATCAGCCAGAATAGGGAGCTACAGCAAAACTACCTTCAAACGCGAGGCGTTGGCTAGAGCCCTTCCCTCTTCTTCGTACTGGCGTAGGAAAGGGCAAACTTTTGTTGCAAACTCCATCATAAGGAGGAGGAAGGGTGAGGTCGGAAAATGCGTTTTGATATTGTACCTGGGATTTATTTTCTTCTCTGATCTATTTCCTCATTCAGTTGATAATACAGACAAAATGTATCGTGAATAAATTTTACACACACACACACACACACACACACACACACAGTCTACTGTACCCACCTACCTATCTATCTATCTATCTGTCTAACCATCTTTTGTGGAACAACAAGATATTTTTCGAATTACCCGGTAACTTTTCACTTTATCACTTGGCTACCAGGTGTCTATGTCACAGCCTAATGTTAGTATGTTGGAGAAACACCATAATGTTTACTGAATAATGTTTATGCTTACATTTTCGAAGGCTTTGTGCATGCATGCTTATGTAACCCCGCCCCCTTTTTTTTATCCTTTGATGGACACTGTCCATATTTTTCTGTATCTGGCTTTCTCTCTCTCGATAGGCCCGATGTCAGAATGGTTTTTACACAAACCCTTGTAGCACTTTTCCCAGTTACTTAAAATCTAACTCTTGTTCAAGTCAATCTCCATTAACTAACACATAATAATGTGAATTTCCTACATTAACTTTCAGACATCGGTATTTACAAGCATTCTCAAAACTCTGAACGAAACTATAAAGATATCGTTCTCTATCAGCAAAGAGCACATTATCCGTACACATTAGATATGGCATATCCATCCTCACTTTTCATAAGCCTACCAGTTTCATTCCTGGTCTCAAAACCCTTGTACTGATTTATGATTACAGTATATACTGAACAACAGGGAAATTATATCTTACACCAACGCTAATACTGAACCACTCTCTCAATTTCTATCTTCCCACACCTACAAACTTACTACCACCAACATCCAACAGTTGTCCTTCCACACCTTAAATACCGTAAATAACACTTTCCATTATCTATCTTTTTTACATTGTCATCTCTCCAGTTAGTTATTTGTTTTACAGATCACTGTAAGTATCATGCAGTCCTTTTCACATGCTTTCTCACCATCATCATTTCTGCAAATGCTTGGTCAATACTTTTTCTAAATCTCCGGAAAGCAATTTGTATAACACTGACTAAACTTTCCAAAGTCTTTTTAATCATTTCTTTCATCACTCTTACACACAAATACCAACAACATTCAATAAATTTATTTCACGATTATATCTACACTCTGTTCTGTCACTGTTATTATGTACAAGCGTATAATCTCGACCATACCAGCATATAATCTATTGATATACCTCAGTTCGCCTAGA
Organism: Coenobita brevimanus; assembly: GCF_032717465.1. Lineage (NCBI taxonomy): Eukaryota > Metazoa > Arthropoda > Malacostraca > Decapoda > Coenobitidae > Coenobita > Coenobita brevimanus. The sequence goes on from NC_137046.1 coordinate 47,657,913, forward strand.
CTTTGTGCACTATTTTGCATAAACAAATTGTTACACTCAGAAAAATCTGACGACTGACTGGAGTATCGAGTAAAATTTCTCACAATTTTCTTCTATCTTCATTTCTGATCATTAACATGGCACGTCAACGGCTCAAGGTGAACCCGATAAAAGATCCTTTACTGGCTGTTTGTGTTATGTATCCTCTGCTGGCATGTGAACTCTGAATAATTAATAAAAAGAAGGCTTGAGAATAATGCCTATGGGCAACACATGGATTGCGAAGGCAGAAAATTGAGTTTTACATCATCACAATTTTCGTCTAGAATATGAGAAACAGCAACTGAATTGTTATCTAGGCTCCCAACTGTAAAGCAGTATGGAGAGATACACAGGGAGAACACCCAACTATCAGTGCAGCGGGGGGATTTTAACTTAACACCGTAGTCATACCAGTTTTTCCTTCACTGAAAAAATTGACCTATTTATTATCATTTTTCTAGCATCAATAAATACCGGGGAAACTACTCCAGTCCTGTCATAAGCTCTCTTTTTCGCAAATAACTCCTCATCGTTACCGTCTGCTTCTAATCCATCCATCCATCATCCAATCCTATGTTGCCCCAAGAGGAGCGTAGCAGCCCAGAGCTAGGCAAGTTGGTCCTGACATTTAAGATGAGGGTGGCCAGCCTCACTCATCCCTGAGTGGCATTACGTCAGCAATAAACCCCAACTATCCCTTGGATATAAACCTACACCGACTCAGTCTGATTGGAGAGCCTTAATTACCTGCACTAAACCACCAGGCGCCATAATTTGGTTATATGATTACCACCCAGCGTAGCAAATGGTTTCCTGGTGTACAGGAAACCATTTGGCTTGTCACTCAGTGTAGATTCACCCATAGGGAGAAGGAAGAGGAAAGAATGAAGGAAAGAGAGACAGAAGAAAGAGTGTAAAGTCACCCGTAGGCAGAAGGAAGAGGAAAGAATGAAAGAGAGAAACAAGGAAGAGGAGGGAAGGAAGAGAGGAAAAGGCAGACACCCAAAGCAGCACTACACTGAGTGAGTGGATGGTGAGCGCCCCCACCTACCACTAACATCTAATCATTTTGAAAAAGAAAAAATGTATTGCTTAGGAAAAATAATAATCGATAATGCATTGAGCGACAGTGACGGTAAGGCAGTGTGGTGGGGTACTATATTCTAGGTAAGCACGGCGCATGAATAATAATAATAAAAAAAAAAAAAACGTGGATTCTTAACGCTGTTATTTATTACTAGATTTTCCCCATGGCTGGATATTGTCAGCTGCTTTTCCTTTTCTGGTCTTGAAGTTTCGTGCGGACATGCATCACCCGGAGGTGTACAACGTTGCCTTTTGTGTCTCCCTCCCCTTCCCTCTCTTCCAGTTCCACGCTCTTTCTCATGCTTCTCTTCCCACCAGTGCCCACTCCTACCCCCAACTTATGACTATCCTCTCTTCCCATGCTTTTCTTTCCTCACTGCACTCCCTATCCATCTTGCCTTTCCCAGCTCCCCCTCTTCTCATGCTTTTCTCCCCTCCCTGTTCCCCCACCCTTCCCTCTTGTAATTTCCTTTATTCCTTGTTCGTTTGTCTTCCTCACCCACCAGCTCTTCTCTCCACCCCTTGTCTTTTTTCACTCTCTGTTCTTCCTCCCTATCTTGCCTATCCTATCATCTCTCTTCTGTCTTCATAGTTTCCTCTTTGTTTTCCCTACCTTTTAGTTTCCTTCCCCTTTCCCCTCATTTTACTTCTCACTCTCTTCTTTTCTCGCCATGTTTTCTATTTCTCACTTGCTTAAATTTTCTCTTCCCTCTTGATTCATATGCGAGTAATAAAATAGTATTACCACTATGTAATGAGTTGTTAGACCACATGTAGAATATGTTGTCTATTTCTGGGAATTTTGCTCGAGGAAAGATATCAAACTGGAAACAGCTTTAATTAACTGACAGACCCCATTAAGAACAACACGCTATGAAGATATCCTGAGGGAAATATGTTTTTTAATGCTTAAAAGTAAAATTTAAGGGACCTATTTGTATTAATTCCCTAAGATTTTACTTTAGAAACAGAGCATTTTACAATATCTCCACAGCCACTAACGGGGAAAAATAACGCTAAACACAGGATAAATTTATTTGAACAATATAAAATATTATTTTTTTCCTTAACAAAAGTACTTTTTAAAATATTATTATCACTCAGAATGCGTTTCTTGAAGTATCAGTTTAGTCAAAAGGTTAGATCATTTCCTGTTGGTTGATTATTTGTTCACGAAATCGAACTTCTAATGGGCGTAGTTATGGCAGGATAAGGATATAATGTCTATCTGAAAGTTGAAGTGAGCAGATTCAAGCTATGTTTCGGAGAAAAATGAGCGAGCTGCTTTGAAGGGCACTTAGCAATCTGCCTGCTTATGTTTTCACCTTTAACGAAGCCTGTGTGCAGACGGAATCAAGCTGTTGTGCACTGGGGGTTGCTACAGACTGTAGACTTTCAAGACTCTCCTAATATCTGGTTAATATAAATTAGATCATGAACTGCAAAAATGAAAGCTATGAACTACATATAAGTGGAACTGCACTTAGCAAAAGGTTGTTAGCAGAGTTGCTTCCCTTGTTATACTAGCATTACGGAACAGTAAATTCGTTCCAGTCGAATTTTTTTTACTTTCCTTCAAAACGTCCTTCTTGTGTTCGGAAATTAAGTAAATAAATATGTAAATATATACATAACTTAGAAGAATTGGTTCCCTTGTTATATTAGGAGTACAGAACAGCAATTTCGTTCTTAGAAAAATTTTTCTTCCGTTCCCTCAAAACGTCCTTCATGTGTTTTCAGTCTGAAAGGTGAGGTTTATTTCTTGTACGCCGTATATTCGGAAGCTTAGAGGGTGGGAGAGAGCCTGCTGCTTTGCTTTATATGCCATCTTTTACTCCTGCGAATAGAGAGTAAGTTTTTTTTTTTTTTTTTATTAATTCAAATGCGAATCAGCTTGTTGGGTCCGTAAGGTGTGTATGGTACCGTATGTAACCCTTTAAAGCCCTTCCTCCATCTCCCTCTGGTATTCCCATTGTTCTCCTGTTTTCTCTCCCCTTTCCCTTTCGTCATTCTCTCTCTCTCTCTCTCTCTCTCTCTCTTTTATTTATTCTTCCTCCTCACTTCCTTAGTTTCTTTCTTTTTTTCTCTCTCATACTTTCTCTTACTCGTTCATCTCTTCGTTTCTTCTAATTCCTCCTCCCTCCCATAATCTCCTTCCACTCATCGCCCTTCTCTTTTTTCCTTCCTTCCTAGATTCCCCTCCTTCTCTCGTCTTTTCCCCTTTCCTCCTCTCACTTGTCTTTCCTTTATCCTTTTTCTCATCCCCCTCTTCTCTTTCTTCCTTCAAAGTTCTGCTTCATCTCCTTTTCCCACTCTCTTGTCTATCCTTCCCGTCAGTTTCTCCATCATCTTTTGTTTCTGTATTAGTTTTTCTCTACCGGAATTCCCTCCATTATTTTCTCTTCTCCCTCAGTTCTCACTCAGTCCAGTGCTTCTTTTGCTAGTTCTCTTTTCTTTTCCTGCTTTTTCTTCCTCCCTCTCAGTTTCTTCCCTTCATCTTCTTCCTGGTCTTTTACCTCCCTTCTCTTGTCTTTCATCACTTCACTTTTTCATATTCTTCCCTTTCTTTTTTTTTTCTTTCTTTTTCTTTTTAATTTTCCTCAGTTGTTCTTTCCATCTTATGTTCCCCTCCTTTCTAATGTCTTTCCCTTTCTTGTCCTTCCTCCACTGTAGACCCTTTCTCTTAGCACCTTTCCTCCACACACTCTTTCTACTATAACTCGAGTTACTTCTCTTTCTTTCTTAGTTCACTCTTCCTCAGATATTCCCTCCCTCCCCCAGGTTAACTCCATCTCCCCCAGCTCCACCCTTTCTTTCTTTAATTCTTTCTTCCTCCCTGTTTAACTCTCCCTTTGTCGCCTTCTTCTCATTCTAGTTTTCCTTCCTTCTCAATTTTCAGCTTCATCTTTCCTCTCTTACCACCAACTGCATGCATTATTACTGTGTCTAAATTCTTTACACTGTAGTGTCAGTTTTTAATTTAATCCTTTCAATATGCTCCACTCCCGTGCTGTCTTTACCCTATCTTACATAAGCTTTTCTGTCGCCATTCCTTCCTTCCAACACTTTCATTATCTCTCATCCCCATCCTACAATCCTTCAGTCCTCATCCTACTACAGAGTTTTCCTCCAACATCCATCCTTCCATCTCACAGTCCCTTTTACCTCCACCATCTCTTCTTTCCTACCAGTCTCTCTACCATCCAATAACATCCTCCCTTTAGTATGCCTAAAGTTTACCTGACAGTTTCTATAGTGATTGAAGGTCATCACTTCGTATCAGCAGTCGGAGGGATTATTGAGTTAAAAGGGTGGGAAATGGAGGAACTTTTTGCCTGACTTTCCTCTCCCCAACAGTCGCTCCTGTCTGAATCCATCTTCCTGTTATTCCATCAACATCCTTCATATCATCCTTGTCCTCTCTACCCTTAATTTTCTCCAGCAATCCTTCCTACCTTATTTCATTTCCAGTTTTTCCCTCACTGTTATTCACACAGTTTCATAGTCTACTTTACTTCATTCCTTTTCCCCCCCACACCCCAATCTTCTCTACTCTCCTCCCTTCATACAGTTCCTTCATCCTTCCTTCCTTCCAGGTATCTAATCTTAGATTATATCTTCCTGTCTCCTCCTCTACTTTCCACCCTGCCTCTTCCTCTTCGATGTATCTTTCCATCCTGCCTGCCCCACCTGTCTCTTTCTCCTTGGCCAAGCAACCTTCCATGCTACAGTCCTCTACCCTCCCTCTTTCCCCTTCCTCTTTTACCATTCATTCTTCCATCTTGTCTCATCTCTACTTTCCCTCCAGCTTTTTGCTCTTCTACCATCCGTCCATCCTTCCATCGTACCTGTCCCGCCCCTCCTGAGACGCAACAGAACACTCATGCGTGTGTGTATATGTGTGTTGCAGCCTAATAACCGTTCTGCTGCTGACAAACGGGGTTGTTGGACCCACTGGCGGTGTAGGCTGCAGGTTAACACCGCTCAAAATGAATATGACCTTGAGAAAAAGGTGACAATAGAGAAGATACATTGCATCTGACGTATGAGGAAAAGGCGGCTGTAGGAAAATCTAAAATACTCGTTTTTATCATCGTGTGTTGTTTTGATGAAAGTTGTGTAGAGAATATTAAAAATAAGGAACTAAACTGATGTGCTTATTTGAAAAGACTAAATTATGAAATGACGTATTACCGTCAGAACAGCAGCATCAACAGCGAATTCAGCATCAACAGCGTCGTGACAGTACAACGTTTTGAGCTAGGAAACATTGAACATGTGCAATTGAGGATTCAGAGAAGCTCCTAATGTAATGTTTATTTAATATTCGATTTTAATCACACTACACATACTTGGAAAAATGGATTACATCATTCTTTTCCAGACATCGCAAACTACTATACACATGGCAGTAATTTATGATATCGTGCACAGCACAAAGACTTGGATATGTGAACAACATCCCCCTTTCCTTGGGGGAAGCAGCCTAGGTATATAGATAGATAGATTATATATAAATAAAAATAAATAAATTTTATATATATATATATATATATATATATATATATATATATATATATATATATATATATATAGATAGATAGATAGATAGATAGATAGATAAATATATTAATGACGTGGAGAAAGAAGGTCCGTTGACACCAGAGTTGAAAAAAGTTTGCTTACATGTAACGTTCTTATGTAGAGAATGGCTATAAATAGGGTGGTGAAAAAGTTAAGAGTAAATGAAACTGAAGGTGGGAGGAGATGTTGTAGGTCACGAAATGGGAGATATAATTATATGGTAACTGAGTGTGTACCAAAGAGAGTTATGGAAGCTGACGAGACTGGGGAACTGACAAGGGATCGAATTGGGTGAATAAATTTAGTACGGAGGAGTGTATGACAAGAGTTTGGCACCTTCTTTTATAACTTGGCAGTCGTCGGAGTAACTGTGTCGGACAGGTAAATATGAAGCTATGTGTGACAAGTGTAACTATCAGGTGGAGCCAAGACTGCAGGGACTTGAATGGTTAATGAATGGGTGTGTGGCCCATTCATTGGTCATGCAAGTGATTAGTTCTCCCACTACCGCATTCTTACCACTTCCTGGCTTTCCGTACACTATCTCACACCACACCACATGCAGCTGGAAAAAAAAAAAAAAGAGGCGGGACATACATACATACATATATACATATATAGGTAGATAGATAGATAGATAGATAGATAGATAGAGAGAGAGAGAGAGAAGGAACAGAAGACAGTGGAATATGAGGACGGTGAGGGGATGGGGGGAAGAAATGGAGACTCGGTGCGATGTGGGAGAGAAAAAAAGGAGATGAGCGATAGGTGTGACAGAGGAGGCACTGGATATATGTTAAGGGAAATCCGCGTAACAACGTGTCCTATAAATACCTGATAACTTTCATTCCCGTAGCAATAAGCATTTCATTATTTCCTTGTTCAGTTAATATGAAGGAAAAATGATGAGGAAAGGGGGACTCTTTGGAGTTAATACGGAAGAGCAATCTTGACTGGCGAAATAAAAGGTGTGATGAGGAGGAAGAGTAGACAAAAAAAATTAGAAGCGGTGCCAAGGCACAGCAAACCTGTCCCCGGCAGTCATTTTAGTGCTGACGTATAAACACAACAGGATATCTAGTCAAAGATGTCACATATCAAATTTGGAGTAAATCGGGTGAAAATTGACGATTTTATACCCATTTGAAATTTTAGGCCCGACCCACCTGACATTGACCCCCCTACCGCAAACTAGGGGTGGACTCCCCTGATGTAATGAGGCATGCTTTAGGATGCAGATTTGAAAGATGCACCTTTAGGTTTTGGTTTCATGTCGTTATGACGAGTTTGAAAGGAGTTACGGCGAAAAAAAAAGAAAACTATTTTTACCCGTTTCCGTTTTTTTTTCTTTACATTTTTTTTGGCCTACAGCCTGGGCATTGCCCTAGTTTGGCCCAAAATTTATTCGGATGATCAGAAGGTCATAACCCATCATCCCTGTAATTTTAGTCACAATCTCCCCAGTAGTTCTCGCGTAAAGTTGTTAACAGACAGACAGACAGACAAACAAACAAACAATACCCACCCCCGCGCCCCTTCGGGGCGGGGACGGGTACGAAAAACAAAGACGATGGTGAGGGTCCCAGGAAGAAAATAGCGGTATGAAAGAGGGAAGACGTGAAAAGATTAGAGGAATACAATTGCTATGGGAAAAAAGTCCTAGAGGGAATCATTTTTAATTTGGTTAGAGTGGGTAACTTCCAATCAGTACATTTTGTTAATATCTGTTACCCGGCGATGTCCTTTTATTCTTGGTAAGGGCAGAAAATTCTACTTAACTTTGAAAAGATGTCTTCGGACTGAAGGATTTAATGTGTATCGAAAGCACAGAACTGTGAACGAAGGTCAAGAAAATTTTATGTGATGTTGGTGGTGGTGTTTGTGATGGCGGTGTGGTGGTGGTGGTGATGGATGTGGCGTGGTGGTGGTGGTGATGGATGTGGTGTGGTGGTGGTGTAGGTGAAGTGTTGGTGATGGTTGTGATGATGATGCTGACGTCATGGTGTTGATGGTGATATTGTAGGAACATATGAGCGTCAACCTCACTGAGAGTGCCAGACCCTCCCACAACACAACACCCGAGGCTCACGAGTCACTGGGTAAATTCTACTCTTCCTCTACCTTCCATTATCTTCACGTCCAGTTCATTTTTAGCCGCCATAAAGTTGCTGGGTTTATATGAATGGGTCATGTTGCATTTTTTTTTTTTTTTCTTACTGTTGGTGCTGTACTTGTTGTTGGGAATTATTCATGAAACATTTGGTTCTATATCAATAAAGCTCAGAATGATAATATTCTTACCTGGGCAAAGAAATCAAGAATCTCTTCTTCCGTACTGTGAAGCGCTCATGTACTGTATGCAGCGATCTGGTCTCATGTAACGCGGCCTTAGTGTTCCGGGGAAAAGTCTACGGGTAAAAACGATCGAATCTCGGGAACACCACTGGCCACAGAGGAAAACGTTAGGACTACGCCCTCAGATTCGAAGCACCTGTTCCATGACTTATTTTACATATTACACATTGACTTTATCTTTTAACCTTTTCATGTAGTTTGCGTCACTAGGATACAATAGGGTACTACGGTGTAACATGTAAAAAAAAAAAAAAGGCCATTAAAAAAAAATATTCATATCTAGTACTGGGTGCACAAGCATACTATGCCATCCCCCATGGAAGATGAAGAGAAGAGGAATGGGATATAAGAAAGGAAAATTTTTGAGAAAGGGACGGCGATAAGAAAGAGAGAAATAGAAGGGAGAGAGAGAAAGGATCACAAGGGAGAGAAACAGAGCCATAAGGAAGAAAGAGAAAAAGGGCCACAAGGAGGAGAGAGAAAAAGGGCCACAAGGAAGAGAGAGAAAAAGGGCCACAAGGAAGAGAGAGAAAAAGGGCCACAAGGAGGAGAGAGAGATATATGGAGAAGAGAGAAAGCAGAGAGGGAGAGGAGGGGGAAAGGAGAGGGAAATGGAGGTCACAAAGGGAGGAGCAGGGAGGGAGGAAAGGAAGGAAGGATAGACTGAGGTGGAAGGGAGAGGAGGGAAGGAGATATTGAGATGGAAGAGAAAGAGGAAAGAGGGAGAACGAGAGAACAAGATGGGAGGGAAAAGGGAGCTACGGAAGAAAGAAGAGAGAGAGAGAGAGAGAGAGAGAGAGAGAGAGAGAGAGAAGACTAGAGGGAAGGTATGGTGGAAGGGTAAGAGGGAAGAGAGGGAAAGGGAGAGCGGAATGGAAGAAAAAGGGAAGGGAGGAAAGAACAGAGGGGGATGGACGAGAATGGAAAGGAAGGAGAGAGGGGAGGGAGAAACTTGGGTTGGTCACTTTTACATTTCATCATCTGTTTTACGAGTGAGGGTTGTATGGTAGGTAGGCAGGTAGGTCGGTGCGTGTGTGTGTGTGTGTGTGTGTGTGTGTGTGTGTGTGTGTGTGTGTGTGTGTGTGTGTGTGTGTGTGTAGTCCTTTTACTACTATAGGATACATAGGTGGATTATCAACTAAAGCCAGACGAGTTTATGCAACCTAATGAAACCCTTAGAAGTCAAAATAGTAATAATAATAGCAGCAGTTGTAGCCCCAGGTTCATACGTGATTCCGGTGGACTGCAGGTTAAAGTCACCGTACTCCGGCATTCACCATCCTGCTTTCGTGGGATAGGGAGGGACAGAATAGCCATGAACGCATCTCTCTCTCTCTCTCTCTCTCTCTCTCTTTTTTTCTCTCTCTCTCTCTCTCTCTCTCTCTCTCTCTCTCTCTCTCCAGTACCAGAAGCCGGAGTATAAAAGAAGTTGTTATATGGGTCAGTCATTGTATCTAATTATACCTGTATGAAATAAAGCGTGTGTTGTGTGCGTGAGTACTGTGGACCACTGTGTAGGGCTGACTGTTTGGTTTCTAGCCGTGTGTTTAATATTAACTGTGAAGCGGGAAGGCAAACCCCCTGTTTTCGAAGACAATATCCAAAGCACAGGGCAAGATGGAACATGTTTGGCTCTGCTGTAACACTGATGGCTCTGCAGTGTAAGATGACATGCAGGCTGACCATATCTTAGCACCACAGGCGCTTCATGTACAGTATGTTCGTCAGAAATAAGAGGTTCTCCGTCCCCTTCGCTATTTATGTCCTCCAATCTGATCCCTGTTGTATATTCTATCATTGCCACTACGAGATTATTTTATTCAGCGTTGCAGAGACTTTTTCAAACTGGGAGAGTTAGATATGGCCTTCATTACCCTCTTCGCTGGTAGAAATCTGCCCTGCATGTATTAAATATAATTGTCTGTTTTAAGATGAATGAAAAAGTCTGTTGGTAGCAAGAAATCACTGAGAAATACGTCACCGATCTGAAGGAGTTAGACTTACGTTTTTGTGTTCAACGATATGCATTTATAAGCAAACAGGTAGGTGGTTTGGCGGGAAGATAGGAAGACAAGTAGATGGGTAGACAGACGGTTAGGCAGGTAGATGGGTAGGCAGGCAGATGAATAGACAGGTACATGATAGGTAGATGGTTAGATAGATAGTCGCGTAGACAGGCAAATGGGTAGTCAGGTAGAGTGAAAGGAAAGTACATAAGCCACAACAATTACAGTGAGGCCACTTAATTGATGGGTACCATACTTAAACAAGGATTACAGACAAAAGTGACAGGCTTTCTCAAGGTTGCTATCCAGAGAAAATAGTTAGCTGACAAAGAAAGAGGGCACAGATCAAAGAATACAGATTTCTTTGTCACAAGAGGGATAGGTAAGTAGGTGTGTGGCTAGTCAATTGGCAGGTAGGAAGGTAAGTACGAATGTAAGTAGGTTGGCAGGTAAGTAGGTAGGTGGGTATGTACTTAGTCAGGTTGTATGTATGTAGGTATGTAATTAGGTAGGTGGGTATGTCTGAAGGTAAGTGGGTAGGTGGTTATAGTCAGCAGTAGGTAGATAGGTACGTGTGTGATTAAAGTCAGTTGGCAGGGAGTTAGGTAGCTGGGTACGTGCGTAAGTAGATAGTTAAGTAAGTAGGTAGGCAGGTAGTAGAAGAATAGATGAGGGAGGGCGGCTTGGACAGACAGGGGTGTTTGGAGATGAGTTGTGACAGAAAAAACTTGGACACATTTTTATCAGGATGATGCTGGATGAACCGTGGGTTTATGTGTTAGTTAGACAGTCAGGTTAGGGTAAATTAAAGAGATTAGGTTAGGTTAGGTGATAGTAGACAGGTAGATGGGCAAAGAAGACAGGTAAATGCAATTGAGCTATTAAGCAGGATGGAAGACAAGGAGAAAAGAAACAGCGAAAAGTTAATAGAAATGAAAGGCTGCGCTGATAAGCAGAGCCTTAGCCTAGGTAGATAGGTAGTTAAAAAGATAAGTAGTGAGTAGACTTGTAAATATCAAGTGAGCAGCTGTTGGTAGGTAGGCAGGTAGGTAGAGAGGTAGGTAAAGGGAAGGACATGGAAAATATAAAAGACAAACATAGCCTAAACTTGATCCATAAGTATAGTTAAGCAAATAGGGATCTCTCCAAAACTATAATGGTCTTAGGGTCATACGAAATATATAAGAAACGTCATCATCTTGAGGGGTTTACGTCTGTAGATTAATAAGTAGGTGGGTAGTTATGTAGCTACTAATTAGGAAGGTAGGTGAGTAGGTAGGTAGGAAGGTATGTACTGGGTATGCAAGTGAGGTTGGGAGGTAGGTGGGTTGGCAGGTAGGCAGGGAGGTAGATGGGTTGATAAGCAGGTAAAGAAACAGTAAAAATATATAAACCTAATTGGTAGGTGCAACATTATGTAGGTAAATAGACGAAGATTAGTAAGCTGACTGATAAGTAGATGGGAGGCAATGCCAGGAAAGGAAAGAAATGTTAGAGTGAATAAAAAATGACGATGAATTAGACAGAAAATTAATGTAAAGAAAAGTGAAACGAGAGAAACTTGAGAGAAGTTGGCAGATAAAAAAAAAATGCATATGAACAGAAATGCGAGAGCTGGTGAAAACAAAGGTAAATGAGAAAGACTGAAAAGATAGAGAAAAAAAAATCACCTACACAATAGACACGCAACATTTACGAGGAAGTACGTTTGCTTTTGGTATAATATCTAATCGCAAAATCCGTTTCTCTCATATATGCCTAGCATGCAAGAGGGCACGTTCGAGTCGAACTCGCCCCGAATGGTAACCTCATTCGAATACAAACAGAACACGTGCCTCTGCTGTGACAGCTGTTTTGTACCTGCTGGTTCCGTGCCCGGTTCTGGTCCCTCATCTTTCACCTACAGGCCTGTGCTAATACATAATACCTTTCAAGCCAGTTGACCCAGAAATAAAATCATGATGGCAACGAACACTGGTAAAAATAAAGACACCAACACCAAGAAGAAACAGAGAAAGACGGAAGCAATTTCCTTTCGAAAAATGCAAAGACGTTATCGAATTAAAATGATCTCAGTTTCATAGACTACCTTTGCTGTTGTCTTTCTCTATGTTACCATCTTAGTGGGATGACTTTTTCCATGCAGTATCTTATTAAAACAAAACGAACTTTCAGGCTTGATGACCTTCGCTTATAAGACAGTAACCGATAACCGTCTAAAAAAAAAAAAAAGTAACTGAATGAGAAAATTAGACTACTTATTCACCTGATAATGTTTATCTATATACCTATGACCAGACGCCTTATTCCCGGAGAGGTGGCCACAAACAAATCACCTTCATGTTGCCCTGGTCCTCGTCATCAGGCGGCCCTCCCTCCAATTCAATTGGCAAAGTGAACTTAATTTTTTCTTTCACTCACGATGCACAGTTAGTAAAGTGTATGCTAGTATTCCATGGCCTTAAATCGAGATTTAATAACTAACACGATTGTAATACATATCAGACAGTGTATGTGACCCTTATGCGCTGTCAGATGAGAAATATTACAGTATGCGGATATTTTCTTTGTTTCTGATTAATGCAGTCGCATATCAACTATTATCAACGCATTAAAAAAAATACTGCAATGAGAAAAGCTTGTTTGACTCTAGTCTGCCGCTGGTATTTTCTCTTCAAATCAAACATGCATAACAGTTCAGCCTATCTGTAGTCAGACGACTGACTTTTGAACAGGTATCGTCTCAAGTTTTCACCTTCCGCCTCCCCTTTCAATAAAATGTAAGTTCGTATTCATCATTCATGGTGCCAGTTAATTCCTTCACTCCGATGGCTGACCTCATAAGTTTTCCATGCAACACATAGCTTTCGATGGATCCTTCACTACAAAAGGTCTTCCCTAAAATTAAGAAAATTGTCTGGAGGTAGTAGGAATTAGTTAACAGATTCAAGAAGCTAATCTTCTCATGGCAGGTAGAACTCTTAGTCTCTACTGTATTCTTTTCCTGCTAACGTCAAAACACTTCTTTCTCTCTTTGAGTATTGGAGCTTGAGCGTGTTCACAATATTACCACGTTCGAGACAGCTCTAGTAGGCTACTGTATTCCAGCTAATACCAAGTGATTTTATTCAATCAAGACTGAGTCACAAGAACCGGGTGTTAAACAGTACATGCCAGTTTTCTTGCCGTGTCCTCTCAAATGTTTTCTTCCTTCATTTGCTGCTATTTTTCCATTCCCTCCACCATCATAAGATAAATGGCCATTTCATATGCAACAGCCATTAGTTTATTTAATTCGTGGTGTGAATTGCACAAATTTACGTCACAGCAATCGTTTTTCTTATTTGCTGTGAGGAAGATGAAAACAGTAAAAGGAATCGTTAATCCCTTATTCCTGTAATATCTAGAAAAATGTTATACTAATTCACGATGATTTGGAATACTTTGATAATATTAGTTCACACTTCAAAGAGGCTACTGAATGTTTGATATTTCTTACACGTGTAATGCTGCTAGACATTTTGTATCCACGTCAGCTCTATTACCATAATTTTATTTTGTCTAAAACCTAACGATTTTATTCAGCTGTGAAGGGGGGAGGTTATAGAAGGAGCTTGAATGGTACTGTCGTGAATCGTTAAATCTGGAAGACACACAACCACCACCTCACTGTGACTGATCATTGAACGAGCACATCCCTCATCACTCTGTGCTTCTGATAATGGTGTGTTCAAGATCAGGTCTACCAGCTGTTTGACCTGTTGAAGTCACTCGTTTCCGAGTCTTGTAGGTGGGCTAAAATTACATGCAACATTGCTGACAACTGCGTAAAAAATGATCAGATTTAAGGCCTTGGGTTAGTAGTGTATATAGCCTACTCACACTGGTTCCATATTTTGGATAAAGTCAGACGGCTGAACTAATCTGAGCGAAATACAAGTAGCAAAGTGTAATAAATAATTAAATTTGGAGGTTGCAGAATGAATGCAAATTATGCTGTACAGTATCTGCAGTCGAAACGCCATAGCCTCTGACACGATACCAGATACCTCTGCAGCAATAATTTTTGGTTATTTTGCAGCCATGCACATATATGATATTACGCGAAACTATTGCCAGAAATTTCATACTAAATTTTATAGCGAGCACCCATTTATTAGGTAAGGAGGTAAGGTGTAACTGATGCTTAAATATAAAAAAAAATGTACAAGCAAAACGCTGCTCAAACCAGTATTACCATGTCAAAGGGGGAAAGAGATGGAGAATTTTTTCGAAATTTCCAACACTTCTTAATTTTTATAACTTTATTACTTCTTGAGCATGCTTCCCAAATTTATTCTTTCCCATCCACTTATCCAATGACATACAGTTACGTATATTTAATGAAGAATGAGCTGTAAAAATTTGATAGAGGCTACCCACAGAAATGGCAACAATGACAAGATAGTCGACGGAAGACCGTGGACGTTTTCAATCCTGTGGTTTTTCAGTGTTGTGTGTGATTCTTGTTGTTATTAACGGAGTTCAGTGGCACCCAGGCACCCATCAATATTTCCTGCTCGTCATCCGGTAAGTGTAGATCTTGGAAGCAGTTATGTATTGTGTAAGTACCGAGATACCTGCGTTCATTGACGTCCCTAACTTTACCCTCTCGAAAAACATGTTTTTTTGTTTTTGCAGCAGAAGTACCGTACCGATTCACTTTCTCTTTTCTCGTGTTGTTTTCAACATTTTTCTAATAATTTCAGTGGAGGTAAGGAATTTTATTGTTTACTGCTGATTTTCCATGTTCATATCAATGCACACTTCGATTCACTTTGTTAAGCGTAGGGCAGACTTTCTGAGACATCTCACATCAACCGAGATTTATTATTACATCCGTACTAGCCCAACAATACATACTTACAATCTGTCCCAACCTAACCTAAACTAATTTAACATAGCAATATCCTGACCCGACCAAAATAACCTAACCCAACCTAGCCAAATTTGACCCAACCCATTTTGATGTAACCTTACTTAACCTAATAACTAACAGTCTAACCTCACCATACCTAACCTGCGGTAACATGCCGAAATTGAAAACCAAATTAATTTCGATATAGTTGCAAAACATTAAGATGTCCGACATTACGCCCAGGTAACAACACGCGTCAGGGGAACAAAACATGGATAAAAACAAGAGGAAAACAAAATCACCACGAAATAATCGTTTACCACCATCAGAAAATTAGAAAAATAAGGAAAATAATCTATAACAATATGAAGAGAACTGGTCAGGTCGTTCAGCAGCTTAAACGAATGCGTACTTTTATAAAAACCATATAGCCTACTGTCTTTATATCCATTCTTTCGCCTGTAACTCTGTATCTAATGTTTTTATTTCGTTTGAAGCCTTTTAGCTGTATTCAACCTTGTCCCTTAAAATGATTAGCTACGTAAATGGTGGTATAAAGCTATGTTCACAGTTGCCGTACGCTTTTTCCTTGGGTTTTAATTTCTGCCAATCGAAAAGCCACCCACACGATACTGGAGGGCTTGCAGTCCTTGAAAAAATATTCTTGCTAGTACTAAATCATTCCGTTCAGCCTGGGAGACTCTAAGCTGGCTGGGTTAGATATTGCCTGAATTATACCCGACTTACAATAGGTAAATCCTTTGTTGAAATTGACTTGAGATCGCATGAACAGACTTAACCATGTCATACATCATCATAATGAAATGATTAGGTAAGTGATAGTGAAGTCTGACTGCGCATTCTTTTATACAGGCGTTGTCAAGTGTATAAAATACTCGTACACAAAGTAAAATAAGTATCGGTGCACAGGGGGTCCGATTCCTACCGTATACATTCATTCGCATTCTCGGCGCACACAGATAAGCCAATATACATTACCACCTACTTGAATCAAGTTACCTCTATAAATTTGTCTCCCATGCGGAATTCGCAACTGCTAAATGTGTAGGAAAATATGTTCTTCAAATCATATAATATTTACTACTGTATATACCAGCGTGTGGTAGGTCGGCCACTCCGTTCTGTGGTGTCATAATGTTTCATGCATATTTTGCACCGATACCTTTTTTTACCTTGTGTACACCCTTCAGACAAATATATCTTTCAGTCAATCCGGTGCCGCATTTATATTTGATTTTGATACCACTAGGAGATCTTATTCAGCTTAAACCATCGGTAGTTTTTGTGGCCATGCCACGTTGAGTACACCGCTTCCCGTCCGATAAGCGAAGTTAAGCAACGTTGGGTCTGGTTAGTACTTGGATGGGTGACCGCCGGGGAACACCAGATGCTGTTGGCATAACTACCTACGTGTCAAGTGGGGTTGGTGGAGGATTAGTGCCCCTCCCTGTAAAACAATTAACTCTAAGCCCTTGACCACCCCGTTTGGGATACATGGTGTCTGGCAATGAACGGATCTTGAATTTGGCTCTTTATTTTGTTTTTGTTTTTTCGTGGAGGGAACGAGCTTACAGACTTCTGGCTTTTGGTTCAGTCTTCATTGCATTAAGAAAAAAAAAAGTCTGATCGAGCAAACTTGTCAACTACAGACAGCCACCCCTGCAGGGCAATCCCGTGCAGGGAACCAAGGGTCCCATGTGACTGACGGCGCCTTTTCAGAGCGAGGCATGGGGATTAGTGTGGTGGTTTGTTTCTTGGGTAGATGCCGCATTTGCGTCTCCGCCCAGTTAACAGGGACACCGTAGTAGGTTCCACGTCACCGTTATTTGGCTAGGCCTATATGGGTATCATCCAGCGTAATATATGGTTTCCAGAGTTTCATGAAACCATTTGGCTGGTCAGTCAATGTAGAGCCACGTGAAGTGGAAAGACGAGTAATAAATAGTGACAGTGGCAGAAATAGAACGAGAGGAAGACAAAGAAAATGTTAGACATGATGGAAGAAGTAGGCTGCTGCACCACATCAAGTGATCAGATGATGGGCGTCCCCACCTACTATCTACCTTATGTAATGAAGTTAATCAGCACTGTGTCTAAGTCCTCGAGGTAAAATTGTATCTGCAAAGTCAAACAAAAACGCCTAAAGACAGCAAGATTAGTATATAGGTTATTCAACTGATATTGCGCCATGTGTACTACCATTTATTATAGTTTGCAACTTTTGCTTTATATACCGGTATATATATATATATATATATATATATATATATATATATATATATATATATATATATATATATATATTATATATATATTATATATATATATATATATATATATATATATATATATATATACACACACACACACACGTAAGTATAATAGGGGATTTTCGTGTGACGTCAAACCGTTTTGATGTCCGCCATGACATTAAACAGCACGCGAAGTCCTTTCATTATTATTATTGTTTTTTTTTGGTCCACGCCTGTCATAATAGGAACGATCGACAAAAACAGTTAGAGTACTACAGGTTACCAAAGGTAGTCCGAAATAACGGAGAAAGCACTTTCAAGCTGAGACGCCTCTGGCTTGATCGAATGATTTTTTTTTTTTTTAAATCAGGATTTGTTTAGCTCATATTGTCTCAACTAAGTGAAGATATAATTTTTTCTTCTATCACCAAAGTGTTCCTCGGTTATTTTAATGATTGACAGCACACTTGAGATAGCTAAGTGGCGTAGGCAGGTCCCTACAAACGGGGGATCAACGTTAATGCGGCGCCAGCAATGGTCTTGTTAGCCATGAAGAGGCCTGCGGAAGCCAGGGTAGCTCAGTCAGACCCTTAACATGTTCAGTTGGCCCCCTTTCCACTTGAAAATTTGGACCAATTCAGCATTACGTATTTACAAGCAGGCCTAGAGCCGGACCTCCCCACAGGATACAAACCACCAGATTGTAAACTTCAAGACTTTCGTAACTCTTGAGACCATCGGCTGCGTATGGGATTGGTGAAAATATCAAATAACTAACAATGTCTTGACCATTGAGTAACTTATCCCAGGAAACACATCCCAGTCACTGGACTAGTTGATCAATACGAAAGTATCTTCAGATATTCTGATTTTTCCAGCACAACGCCTCTTCTCATTTGTTCAAAATCATCCTTGTACACAGGAGGAGCTCTGGATTGACTTTTCCATGTGATGGTAATTTCGGACATTATAGAAACTGAAATAGTTTCCGGAACTCTGAACTGTACTTTCAGTTTGTTTCATTATTACCAAGCTTTTTATCACTTAGTACAGTGACAGTGTTGTCAAGCCTGTTTTCGTTTATTCCATTGTTACCACACTTTTTATGTACCGGTATTTCATTTTTACCAAAGTGTATGTTATCGTGTAATCCACTGATGTCATGCTTTTATTTTTTCAACACCTGTTATCGTTGTACTGTATACAGTATGTTTAGTATTGCGAAGCCTGCAGATGAAATCCAGTGGTCAAGCCTATTTTGCCGAACCCATTACCTTACCATTCAGTCGTGTTGCAGTTATGCAGTGATGCATTTCCTATATTATTCTTGGTACCACAAGACCATTTTCTTTAGTTAGGAGGGTAATTTGAAAGTGGAAAAGTTAGTTGTTAACATCATTAACCTCTTCATCTGTTGGAATTTCTCCCAGACTGAATAAAATTCTCAGATTAGAACAAAACAAAAGTTACCTCAGTAAAGTGGTTGCAAGGTTCTTTCCGAATCTCACCTCTTACTTTAGAGTCCAGGTGGCTTCCTTTTTAGTTTATTTTTGCTGCTACGAGATGATTTTAT
Source organism: Coenobita brevimanus (assembly GCF_032717465.1). Lineage (NCBI taxonomy): Eukaryota > Metazoa > Arthropoda > Malacostraca > Decapoda > Coenobitidae > Coenobita > Coenobita brevimanus. The sequence goes on from NC_137046.1 coordinate 47,676,708, forward strand.
TCAGCTCATGAAAGGCCTCTCGTATTGATTGGGGTATATTAACATTATATCTCTACCTTTTATTGCGTAAAGTGTCATGTGCTAAATGACGAGAATAGAATGAAAAGTACGTTCCCGGGTTTAGTGGGTTAAGTATGATCACGTCTTATTTAGCTTGTGTATGTCCTGCTACCGCCCATGGCTTTCTTAAGCTTAGTGCAGACTTCTTGCAGTTGACAATTTAGGAACAGTCTCATTAATTCATCCATACGGTGATGTCTTTTATACCTCCTGCCGCCAGACAATATCATATTCAGCTTAGACGTGACCTCTCGCAGAAAGGTGAGAATTAGTGTGCAGTCGGCATATAGACTACTGGGAGTAAAGCTTGAAGTACATACCAATACATGTAGGCTACTTACTGATGTAACACACACTTACTTTCATACATGTAGTACATAACACACGCTCACAACAGCAGAATACCAACACTAATAAATACCATACATACACTCATACCATAACTACGTTCTAAGACGAACGGAGCTCGTGCCTACAGTGGAATAGTTCTTTTGGCATTGGTGGCAGTTTTTTTTTTTTTTTCTGTGGCTCCGCACGCGTCTTTTTGTTATTATTTTTTTGCACTTACGTGGGATATAAAATAATTTTAAAGTCCAAAATTTAACCCTAGAGAAAGTTTTTTTTTTTTTTTTTTTTTGACATTCCAGGCCCAGGTAGGTTACTCTACACGTATAGTATTGGCCTAAAAATAAAGTGAGTGTGTTACCAAACATTAGCAAGAAGAATGAGAAGAGAAAGAAATGAGTTCTTTGGGAAAAAAATGCAGGAAATGAGAAAGGAGGGGAAAAGTCAGCCTTAATGAAGAAAAGGAAGGTAGATTAAACGGAGAAAAAACATGAGAAATAAAAAGAAAGGAAGATAAGATCAGATATAACAACAAAGGAAGAATAGACATATATGAAAAAGTGCAGACGAGAAAGGGATGTGGAGAGAACGGACAACATGGAGAGAGAGAGAAAGAGAGAGAGAGAGAGAGAGAGAGAGAGAGAGAGAGAAAAGACAGGATGGAAAATTAATATGTGAAGATGAAAAGAGAAAAGAAGCCACGGCAGGAAAAGAAATGCTGAAAGGAAGAAAAAAATAATAATAAAGGGTGAATAAGAAAGAGAATGGAAGATATGAAGAAAAGTGAAGAGAGAGGGAGGTATGAAGGAAAAAAGGAAGGAAATATTCAAAAGAAAGATATAAAGAGCTAGGAACATATGAAGGAAAATGAAGAGAAAGGAAGAAAGCTGAGAGAGGGGGGGCTGAAATATGAAGGTAAAGGAAACACAGGGGGGGGGGGGAGATATGGAGGGAAAGGAATATATTACCAGATGATGAGAAAGGGAGAAATAGGGAAAAATAGAGAATAGAGAATTGAAGATAGGAGAGAGAGAGAGAGAGAGAGAGAGGAGGGGGTGGTAGGGTAGGGCAGAGTAGAGATCACAGCTATAATTAGCAAAGATAGTACACAGGAAACCAAGGTAGTAACAAGCTGCTTCCCCTCCCCTTCTTCCTCTCCCCCAACTTCTTTCTGCTCCTCCCCTTTCCTTTTATTTCCTTCCTCTTTCTCTCCCTCTATCCCCCTCCCTCGATTCACTCTCACTCTGTTCCCAGCGCCCTCCGTCATAGTATTACCTCTCTCTCTCTCTCCCATTCCTTTCTGTTTATCTTGTAGTCCCTCTCCATCTTCACATTTTCATACCACTCTCACCTCTTTTGCGTCGCCCTCTCCCCCTTCCCTCACAGTGCTTGGTGGTTTAAAGGTTGAACACACGAGTCGTCGTGCGGCCTTGCTTTACACACATGAGTCCGAAAATTACAAAGCGGCTGGAGGTTTGTAGGTTATGTAATGCCACAAAGAGGGCAGTCTGGCCATCCTTCCTTAATGTTCTGGAGTACGACAGCTTAGCCTCGGGGGCCCTACACCTCGAGGGGGGTAGTATTAGACTGGCTTTTACTTTTCGTCCGTTTCTCCTTTTCTTCCTCTGTATTTTAGTTTACATTGTCCAGCCTTTAAAAAAATTCTCAGCGGCCCTGCACCTACACAGGCTTTCCATCACTACAGCTTATACTACACACCTACGCATTCTGTCCTAGACCTGTAAAGCGCAACGGAGACCTACACGTCCATTTACAGACATAGGCAGCCCTTGCCATCCCTACATACGCCTTTTCAGCCCTACACGGCTCTCTCCAGCTCTTCACAGCCCTTCCTAACCCAACACAGCCCTTCCCATCTCTACCCATCCCTTCCCCGCCCTACACACAGCCTCCCAGCCCTAATTTGCCATTTTCATCCGTACACACCCCTTATGCCTACAGTTCCTTTCCCTTTCTTACACACCCCTTCCCAGTTCTACGTAGCCTGTCGCAACTCTTCACACTTTTCCAACCCAACACGTCCATTCCGTCCTACGCATCCTGCCCCAGCCAGACACATCCAATTACAACCCCACACAGTCCGTCCCAGTCTTGCACAGCCTTTCCTACTTACTGTATGTTCATGCCTTCCTTAATTATGTACAGTCCTTCCCAGCCCTACACATTCCTTCTTAGCTTTACACACCCCTTCCCAGCCGTGCACACTCTTTTCCAGCCGTACACACCCCTTTCCAGCCCTACACAACCCTTCCCAACCCTACACGCCCCTTCCCGGCCATACACACCCCTTCCCAGCAGCCGTACACACCCCTTTACTGCCCTACACATCCCTTCCCAACCCTACACACATCTTCTCACCCCTGCGTACTCCTTCCCAGCCCCACACACTACTTCCCTGGCCTCAGGAAGCCCTTAGAGCCGTACGGTACGGCCACCAGTCCTGACCTCAAGAGGGAATTAATTTTTACTCATCCTTGCAGGCTGGCCACAGAGCCCACCTGTTGCCGAGTGCATGGTGGTGATGAAACAAGACACACTCCCTCATTTATCAGGGAGTTATATCTTAGGTTAATTGACAGTTGCACTTATATGTTTTATGCAGTTCTGTATGTACAGGGGGTTTGACGTGTTTCTTGTAGAATGTTAAACACGAAGCTTGAACGAGGATGTGATAGTCCATCATTCTTTACATCACCTGGTGATTCGACGATAAGCCATGGTGACTTTCCCACTGCATTTACTAAGTCACACACACGTATGCTATTCCCAATCTGGTGTTTTTGATGAGTTTGAAAATAATGGATATACACTGACAGTACATATAAATATGTGCGTGAGGATGTTTTGGGTCATGCTCAGGTGAAGTGCATAGCCAACAGATACCGTGGCTGGTAACTCCCATAATTGATGCGCAGGGCTGTATCTATATGATGGTGCTTGCCAGTGTCTCTACCGAGCGAGCATACTAGCTATCCTCAGCACAGCGGCCATTACACGCTATAAGCAGCAACACTATTAATACACAACCCCGCTACCGGGGAAGGAGAGACGGGATGAGGAGGGGGGGATGGGGAGGATCGAAGCTAAGGGGAAGGGGAGTAGGGGGTAGAGAAGACGGAAGGAATGAGACAAAGGGAGGGAGGAGTGGAGAAATGTAAGAGCTAAAAGTGGATTAGGAAACAGGAGTGTGTGGAGGATAAGGAAACCAGAAACTATAGGGCGAAAGATGAAACGCAAGGACAAAAGGTTGAGGAATAGCCCACTGAGAGCCAACATCTACTGATCAGATGTTTCTCGTAAAGCTGCGCTTGACAGGAACGAATGCACAAGCCAGCTGGGACACATAAAATGCAGGAGTTATGAGGTACAGGCAAGACATGAAGACGAATACAGCGTTTGTGGTCTAAGGGGATGGTTTATCCGAGTTGCCCATTTAGACGTGAGACGCTATCATTGAAAATTGTCGTCACTCAAAACATAATTTTAGTATTCATTTTCTTCACTGTGTTAGGGTCCATGCATAATCCACATCTGATTCAAAGCTGCAGAGTATCAAACACCAGCTGTAAGTCCGTCTTATTTATAGAAGTTTATTTGACTTTGGGGCGGAATCTGCCAAACCCGGGTGATAACAGAGCTTCATCAAGGTAAGATCAATGCATCTTTTATTAATTATATCAAGAATCTTCCTTTGCCAGATATTTGCATCCATCAGGGGATGTATGTATTCTGTAGTTCCGCCAGTGCATTTTATACATTTTCTACAGTCCATGTATTTATTCCAGCATGTATGCAAGTTGACCTGTTTAGTTTAGACAGTTTAACGTAAGGCGAATGGACAAATCCCCATTGTTTACAGTTTTCACGAACTTTCAGAGAACACAGCCGTACATCAAGATAACTGGTCACATTTTAAAATCTAAATATAAGGAACACTTAATATGGTGTCTGGGAGAGAACAAAAAAGAGGATGGTCACCTGAACAAGTGTTAAGAATAGTGAGCGAGGTGGGGCTGTCTCAACCTGCCACCCACACCCCAAATAGACTCTCTCTCTCTCTCTCTCTCTCTCTCTCTCTCTCGTTGCTTAACTCATTATGGTTTCACTCTTGTTGTTCCCTTATTTACCTGTCAGTCTGCCTGTAGGCTATGTTTGTATCTAATTATCGTTGCAACATTGGTTTACATATACTTTAACTTATTCTCTCTCTCTCTCTCTCTCTCTCTCTCTCTCTCTCTCTCTCCTTCCTTTGTCTTGATTTTTTTTTTTTCCGCTCAGTTCTACCAGCTGGCCTTTTCCGCGAGTGAGGGAGGGTGTGAGAAATAGTCAGAGAGAATCAAGTAGATGCGCCCGAGGTTGAAATACTTGTGTGAGAGACGGGCTAGTAGTGTGTGCTGTCTTTCTTTCTCACTTCCTCACACAGTCACATTTATTAGTGGAAGCTGAAGGTGAAAGTAAAAACTGTTCTCCCAAGATAAAGTTGTATGTATGTATGTATGTATGTAATCCACAGACATACTGTACATACACGCGTACTGTGTGTATGTGCAAGTGACATATGGTTGGTAATTAGCATTGTTTAAGTTTGTACTCTCTCTCTCTCTCTCCCACATGCCATCACCTGGTGCGTATTCAGTCTCTTACAAGGTACTCAGTATCGGGAGCTGTGTCATCATTACAGTCATATCGCGTTTCATTTAGAGCAACAAGACAAAGCTTCATTAAACGGCATATCCGTAATTCTCATCCAGTAATTAGATTGGGGTAAATGCTAAGCGGCTAAAGAGATTTTGTAACTCCTCTTCCCTTCCGCTTTATTCCGTACATTCCAACATAATATCCTCTTGTGTGTTATTGTTGCAAGCTGTGTCGACATGTAAACGATAACATAAAATAAAATGTTACGGTGTCATAATGGTAAATAAATCGCCAAGAAAAAGTATTGAGAACCCTTCGATGCCACACGGGTCTGAGTTGTATCATTTGCTTCTATAGGATAACCTGCTTTTTTATGTTGTTTAACAAGGGCAGATTCATGTAGCTAAATGCAAGTTATATCTAACTCCTCCAGTTCAAAAAGTTTTTCCTAAGGTTAATAAATCGTCTGGCGGTAGCAGTGAAGTATAAATTACGTAATCGGAGTGAAGTAATGAGACCTTCAGCCTAACCGCAGTGTGTTCACGTGAACTAAACAAATCGTATATCGTACGCTGGGATAACATAGCGGTAGGAAGTTGTACATTCTCAGCCATAACGTTAATCGTGATAGTTTTTGAGCATAATTGGTGTCATTGATTTCTCCTGAACAAAATGCAAGTATGTTTTGCAACCGAGTTACAGCTTAGGACTAATTGCATGCCACGCTGCAGCAACTGACACGAACAAGCAACTCAGTAAATATACATCAAATCAATGATTATATGAAGTCATCAGAAGCATGGAAGACCACATTATCACATTCTAAAACTAACATCTCCACAAGCTGTATAGTATAAGCCTAAGTGCATCAGCTCAGTAAGCAAGAAACTACCGGCAGTTATGAAAAGATCGTAAAATTTGTCTGGTCACGGCCTCACGTTCGAAAAGGGGGAAAAAAAAAAAAAGCTTCCACAAATTGAGTGAGTGTACAACACATTTCCTCAAGCAAATTGAGCCTTCAATACAATTCACACGCAAAATAATCCCAAAACACACATCCTCAAGCAAAATGAACCTACGCTACAAATTTCTTGAAGCAAAATAAGCTTACAGCACATTTTCACAGCAAAATGAACCTACATCATATTTCCACATGCAAACTGAGCCCAGAACACACTTTTACAAGCAAAATGAACGTACAACACAGTTCTTGAAGAAGAAATGAGCTTACAACACATTTACACAAGCATACTGGGCCTGCAGCTCATTTCCTTAAGCAAAATATGACTACAACACATATCCACAAACAAAATAAGCCTAACGTTCAACTTACCTCAAAAGCGCAAACTAATCCTTCCCGCGCGTCGTTCTTAAGTTCAGCTAAAAATCCCACCAGAGCCACGTGGAACAGCCCTTCAAAAAGTCGCTTAGCGTGTCAAGTCAGGAGGCGAGGCAATTGAGGCTTTCAGTAGGCGACACCTGTGGTCAGCAAATCCCTAGGAGACACACCATCACACCACGAGCAATCTCTGGTATTCGATTGATTCACACTTTTCACTAGGTTGTTACATTTTTTTGCCTTTATTTTTCCATACTTTTCACGCAAAGGTTTGTTGCAGCAAGATTGGCTGTGTTAGGCTGGCCAGGCGGACACAGCCTCTCTCTTTTACTTTTCGCCTTCTTACCCCCCTGAGAGCGAGGGTGTGAGTGTGTATCGTGTAGTGAGAGACTTTGTTGCTAAAATTGTAAGTAGTCAGGTATAGCGTGCGGGGGCCATTTAGTCAGCCTTCACTTTCGGTCGAAGAACCACCCGCATTTTCTTTCCCCAGTGTTTTCAGCTCATGGTAAACATCCAGCATTTTATTTAAGGTGTTTTTGCACATTCTGATAAGCTGCAGCCTACAGCGGGTCGTGTTGCTCCATAAATCGCGAGAGAAATATTAAGGTGATGCCGAAGCCAGAGGAGGGCCGGAGCGTGAATGGTGCGGGGAGAAGGAAAACGGGCCAAGAATTGCCGGGAGCTCAAAATAGCAACGTAGCGATACTGCAAAGAGGAGAGGCTATTTTTCGCCCAGGTGCCTCTCAGTACGTTGGTTTGGGGTTGGGCGAGGCCGAGGGAGGGCCAGGCGGGTTGTGTAGCTTTAGTGCGTAGCGTGGGAGGTGAGCGAATAAAACTTTGTAACATGATACTTAAGGGTGCGCATGTTAATGACCTCATTCATTAACGTCAGAATGCTGTAAAATTGTACCCTGCCAGTCTACCAAGGTGTGATACTTAGGTGATAGAAATTAATTGTTAAAAATACTGAGGAATAATACTTTTGCAAAATTGGATCAATTATTAGTTTGCTATAATTAAGGCATGGTACGAACTCCCACAACCAGAAAGAAAGAGAGAGAGAGAGAGAGAGAGAGAGAGAGAGAGAGAGAGAGAGAGAGAGAGAGAGAGAGAGTACAGTATATCACCGCACCATCCACAACCCCTCGCCTAACTTTCTCTCCTAGCCATTTGCCCGGGATGAACAAGAGCAGCCTAGCCTCTGATTCCACTCTTACTCTCACTCTCATTAACGTCGCGTAAACACCCCATAATATCCCCCTCCGGCAGCCGGGCAGAGAGACGGAGATATGCACATTAAACGTCTGGCTAGATCATAAAACTTGTGCAGATAACATTTAAGATAACCATGCCTAGGTAACTTGTCGAACACATTGGACTGTCAGATGCAATTAAACCTGAAATTTATTGGGGGGTGATCTGAATTAGGTTGTAGGTGAATTTATGCTTTGTGTTAAAATTTAATAGAAATCATTATCTCGGCAATTGACACGACCTGACAGGATTTTTTTTTTTTTTTTTTTTTTTTTTTTGTCAGAAGGCATGAACAAAAATCTATCACAGTTAGTGTTGGCACTTGCACCGGGACCCCCCTCAAACTAATACTAAATAGCTAATGATGATGATAATAATAATAATAATAATAATAATAATAATAATAATAATAAATAATTATCATCATCATCATCATCATTCAACTGTGTCACACTAAATAAATCCATAGCAATTGTACTGGTTTGCATAGGACATAAGAAAGCTGTTAGGTGTTGTGGGTAGGGGAAGAGGGAGACCTAATAAGACAACTGCAGGAAGGAGGGACGAAGACAAACTGCCCCACACCGCGTCAAATGGAGCAACACAGAGTATTTATAAGTTGTAAAAGCTGGAGGCAGCCCAGGGAGGTCGATTATACTAGTCATTCTCGCCTCTATGAAATGAGGACTTAAGGTTCATATTCCCTTGTGCAGGACTATTGATACTTAATTTAGAACAGCGGGTTATTTGAGCTTTATGGTTTGAGGGCTGTAGGGTGAATATGCACTGCCACGTCAAGTTATGAGGACTTATAGTATTATGCATTTATGAGTATCAGCCTTATCCCGTAATATAGTACTGACTAAAATACAGCGGGCAGGATGTAAGCAGAAGAAAACTTACGAAAGTATGTGCCTTATTTAACGTCACCATAAAGGAAGAAATTACTTGAAAATTTTGCTTAGCTTGCCAGCTCAGATTCTTAGTAACAACGCACAATGGTAGGACAATGCACATTTTTAATTCAATTAAATTAACTGCATCTAATTAATGTCCATGTGTTATATTTAGGTATTATGTACATAATTATATTTCAGGGTAGCAGGCCGTACGAGGCTTGCCCTGGTTTATCGGCTTAAATTGGTGCTTAAAGTAAATTGTTTTGATACTGGGTTATTTCTGGTGGGGGCAGTGTGTTTTGCTGTCCTCATTCCTGATTTTGGGACACCTTCACTACACTGTCTCCTGGTTTACACGCTATATATAACCACTTCATCCACCTCGATCTGCCTTTTTGTATATTTGTATATTAATTAATTAATAGCTGTTCGTCTAGTTATCCATTGCATATCTAAATAGCTCTCTATCACTACGTTATATACCGTTGGTATGTATGGATGCGTATAAATAAATGAATAAATAAATAATACACATTATATATATATATATATATATATATATATATATATATATATATATATATATATATATATATATATATATATATATATCATCAGCCATTACAAGTCCACTGCAGAACAAAGGCCTCCCTCAACCTTCTGCACGAATTACTTGACTAAGCCAAGCTACTTTTCATGATGTTGTTTACTGAAAGCTTTCCATCCAACTGTAATGCGTCTTTTTATTTTGCTATCATGGTAGCAAAGACCACACACACACACACACACACACACACACACACACACACACACATATATATATATATATATATATATATATATATATATATATATATATATATATATATCCATCATCCAATCTTACGTTGCCCCATGAGGAGCGTAGGAGCCCAGGGCTAGGCAAGTAGGTCGTGGCATTTAAGATGAGAGTGACCTGCCTCACTCATCCCTGAGTAGCATTACGTGAGCAGTAAACCCCAACCACCCTTTGGATATACTGTAAACGTTCACCGGCTCAGTCCGATTGGAGCGATACCTACTGAATCACCAGGCGCCAAAATTTGGTTATATGGTTACCACTCAGCGTAGTATATGGTTTCCTGGTGTACAGGAAACTATTTGGCTTGTCACTCAGTGTAGAGTCACCCACAGTAGAAGGAAGATGAAAGAATGAAAGAAAGAAAGACAGATGAGGGAGTGTAAAGTCACCCGTAGGCAGAAGGGCAAGGAAAGAATGAAGGAAAGACACTAGAAGGAGTGTAAAGTCATCCGTAGGCAGAAGGGCGAGGACAGAATGAAGGAAAGAAAGACAGAAGAGGATCGAAGGAAAGATGGATGGAGGAGAGGAGAGAGCAGACATCCGAGAGCAGCACTACATCGAGTGAGTGGATGGTGATCGCCCCTACCTACCACTAGATATATATATGTATATATACAGTATATTTCTCTGTAGTGGTAGGTGGTATATGTGTACCTTTATAAATATTTCATCCACATACCTATAGGTATGTGTACAAGGCTAATGGTAGTGTTAACAGTTGCGGTAGTGATGTTAGGGAGTGTTGTGGTCAAGATGATGTTAATTGTAGTTGTTTAGGTGAAATGAATGTTTTGGGAATGGGATATGCGGGAGGAGGTGAGTGTAGTAGGGTGAGTTTGAACTTAATGGGATGGGAGTGAGAGTAGTGGAATGAGTTTTGGGGGGAGGGGCCGAGAACATTGGTGCTGAAATTGGGTGATGAGTATGGGGGTGAGTGTGATAAAATTAGTGGTGGGCTAAGGATGAGTTTGGTGGGAGTCAGTAAGTATGGGTTAATGTGGTGGGGGATAGTGAGTAAAATTTGTGTGGTGAGGGTTAATGTGGTGGGGGATAGTGAGTAAAATTTGTGTGGTGGGGGTTACTAGTGGTGGTTAATGAGTAAGGGTTAGTGAGTTAGAATTAGTGTGGTAGGAATTAGTGAGTCAGAATTACAGGTAGTGAGGTGGGAGTTAGTGAGTAAGGGTTAGTGTGGTGGGGAGGGACACAGGAATAGAACACGGGTATATGAAAAGTAGGGTAACCACGGACAACCAGGTCAGCTCCCTTTCCTCCCACCATTCTCTCTCTCTCTCTCTCTTTCTTACCAGAGATTCTTAAACTGAATAAATTGTACATCAGTGGCAGGAATAAAATAATAAAAAATGATACCTGTAACTGTAGAGGTTAATGAAGTCTGTTTCAAACCCCTTCACCACCAGATATCCTTCCTAAGCGGAATAAATCGGTCTGGAGGTGGCAAGAGTAAAACGCAAAACACGCTCTAGCACTCATAGGGTTACAGTATGGCTCTTTCAGCACGTTCACCCTCTCCTACTTCTTGTCTTGAATGTGTGTTTGCTCCCTTCCATTCTCCCCATCCCACTTCCTCCTCTCATTCTCTACCCAGCCTCTCCCACAGTTGCTCCTCATTCTACCAAACCCCATCTCCTTACATTCCCCCCTGTACCCCATCCTTCTTCACCCAGCCTCTCCTCACTTACCGTATGAACCTACTCAAACATACCATCATCTTGCCCTCCCCACACCACTTAACTGCAACTCCGTCCCCTCCCACCACCCTTCCCAACCTGCTTCCCCACTCCAGTTCTCCACTTACCTCTTCTCTCCCTACCTGTCGTCCCACGCCAGCTAGGAGTACTTCCTTGCCATCCAAACCTTGCTTCTTTCATTCCCAACCAACCTCTTCTTTGCTGCTTTACCCCTTCCTTTCGCAATCAGCTTCTCCATTTCTGTATACTCGCTCCAGCTAACCCAAATTTCTTGCTCTCCCAGCTTAATCCGTTCCATCTCCATCCAGCTTCTACAGAACTACTTCCCCTATTTCATTCACGTCACCAAGAATCCCCCCCCCCCATTTTTCATCGCCTTTTTCACTCATTCTCTCCTTTACTCCCCATTTCAGGTGGCCCCACCTTCATTCACTTCCCAACCCTATCTTCCCTCTTCCTCACCCAGCATCTCCCTACTTGTCCTCTGCTCCACACTCCTAATCCCACCTTATTCTTCTCCTACCCAACCGCCCTCCTCACTATCCCATCCCCTGTAACTTCATCGTACTCCATCACTCTAACCCTACGCTCTTCTGTCCCTTCCACTAAACCGTATCCAGTCACCGCCACTATTCCCTTGTACTCCTTCCCCCTCCCTCTCTGCCCCATCCCCTCCCATCCCTCCTTTCTTGCTCCACCTTCTCTCACCACCACCCCACCTCCCACCCCACCCAACTCCGTCCCTTCCCACCCCACCGTAAACACAGGAGCTCCACTGTAATTTGGGGAAGTTATAACACCTCTCTCTCTCTCTCTCTCTCTCGCTCGCTCGCCCTGAATATAAATAAATAAATGAATATATATATATATATATATATATATATATATATATATATATATATATATATATATATATATATGTATAAGTATGTATGCACTTTCCCTCCCCCCGGATGTCTTTCGCTATTCTTTTCCCACTCTTCATCTTCACCTTTCCCCATCTCACATCCCTTATTTACCTTTATTTTCTCTTTTCCTAGTCTCTCCTTCCTCTCAGATTCTGTCCTTCTCATTTCACTTTTGTTCTTTGTCTCCCCTCCCATCATTTTTTTTTTCCATTATCATTCTTCTCCCTCATTCATCCCCTCCAGCTTTATATCCCCTTTCTACTCTCCCTTTCCTCCCCCACCTTCTTACTCTTCTGTCTCCCCTCGCCAACTTTTTTCTCCCACCCAGTCTTACTTCCTTATCATATTCTCCTCTCTCCACTTTCATTCTCCTGTTTTCTCCCCGCTTCTCTTCACCTCCCCTCCCTAACCTTTCTCTCCCTCCCAGTTTCACTTTCTCATTATATTCTTCATTCCCCTTCTTCACTCTTCTTTATTTCCTTCTCACCTCTCCTTTCCCCTTCCATCTCCACATCTCCCCCTCCCTCTACCCATCTCCCCCTCCCTCTCCCTATCTCCCCATCCCTCTCCCCTGCCTCCCCCTAGGTGGCCTGTGAAGAGCTATATTGAGGGGTGAACGTGGGGCTATTTTTACTGTCTCTACCCTAATGCCTCCTTCCCTCCTCTCTCCACCCCCCTCTCTCCCCCTCTCATTCCCTCTCCCAACCTCGTGCTCGCTACCCTCTCCCTTCTCTCCCTGTCTCCCTTCCTCCTCTCCCTACCTCATATTCCCTCACTCCCTCCCTCGTGCGCCTTACTCCCCTCCACCCCCTCTCTCCCTACCTCACATTCCCTCTCTCCCCACCCCCACTATCCCTTCTCCCTCGTTTCTGCCTCCCTTATATCCCCTCTTTCGCTTCTTCCCACTCTCTCTCCGTGTCACATTCCCTTTCTTACAGCCAACACCTTACAAAATATCTCATGTTCTCTCTTTCTCTTCCTAGCTTCTCTGTCCCATCCCATTTCCCTTCCTCTGGCTCCCTCTCTCTACCTCCCTCTGTTCCTACTTCGTGCTCTTTTCTTTTCTACATTTTTGACTATCTATCTGTCAGTCTGGCTGTCTGTCTGTGTGTCTTTAATACTTTTACATTAGTGAAAAATTAAGGATACAAAACCGCAACATGGCATGGTTTGCATAGCTTTTGTTTGTAATCATTTAGTGATGTACTGTTTGGGCAAATTACCAAAAAAAAAAAAAAAAAATGCGTTTCTATAGTATTTCTCCTTAAGGTCGCGTCCAGTTCTATTGTAACAGTGAAAGTAAATAAAAGCATTTTTTTTTTTTATGGCACCGGTAATGTAGATTCAACTGCGATACAAATGTATGGATAGGTAACTGAATTTTCTAAATTCATAATAAATACTGTTAAGAAAAAAAAAAACTACATAAAGGAATGTCCTGAAGATGCATGTAGAAGCAGTATGAATGATTTAATAATGCAGGATACAAAATAGGAGAAACACATTGAGGTGGTTTGGCCATGTGGAGAGGATGGAGAGTGAGAAACTGACGACGAGAGTGTATGTGGGTGAGGTGGAAAGGGAGAGAGAGAGGGGAGGCCAAGGATGAGATGGAGGGATGGAGTGGAGAGGTATATGAGGGAGGGGGTGTGTGAGTTGGGAGCAGGGCAGTGAAATGGCGGGGGACAGGGCGACATGGAGGCGATTTGTTTGTGGCCACCCCGTATGGGATTAAGGCATCTGGCAAAAGATGGATAGATAAGCAAAATACATGTGGTAATTTGCTTCTTTGTACTGGTTCTTTGAAGAAGTACGTCAGGTATGGTTGTAGGCATGGGTGTGGGTGTGGATGTGGGTATGGATATAGGTGTAGATGTGGGTATGGAGGTGAGTATAAAAGTGGGTGTGGGAATGGTTGAGGGTGTGTGTGTGGGTGTGGGACTGTGGGTGTGGGTATGGCTGTGGGTGTAGGTGTGGGTATGGGCATGGGTGTGAATATAGAAATGGGTGTGGGTGTTGGTGTGGGGAAGTAGTTAGCGGCCGTCTCAAAGAAGCAATAAACATCCTGTTGTTAGTTAGTTCAGCCCAGGTAACAGTCGGGTGGACCCGCGGGCCACAGTACAGTAGGGGTCAGGTGTGTGTAGGCAGGTGTGTAGCGGCAGTTGTGCAGTCAGATGTGAGTTGCTAGGTGCGTAAAGGTAGGTGTGTATAGGCAGGTGTTTAATGGTAGGTGTGTATAGGCAGGTGTGCAGGTGTATAATGATGGGTGTAGCTACAGTATATAGGTATGTATGTATGTGCAGGTTTATAGGTTTATAATGGTAAGTGTATATAGGGAGGTGTGTATAGGCAGCTGCGTGTAGTTGTTTTTCTGCAGGTGTGTATAAACAGGTGTTTCTGCAGGTGTGTAAAGTAGGTATTTTTATGCAGGTGTGTATAGGCAGGTGCGTAGAGGCAGATGTGGGAGACAGGTATGTAGTAAATGCTTTGTGGGAGTCAGATGATAAAAGATAAGTGTGTGGAGTCAGGTGTGTTGAACCAAGTAGGAGTATGGGGGTCAGGTAGGTGTGTAGAGGTGTATTAAATTTGGAAGCAGGTGTGCAGAGGCTGCTGCGTATGTCAAATGTATGGAAGCCAGGTTGGTAGGGATCGTGTGCGTGTGTGTGTGTGTGTATGTGTGTGTGTGTGTGTGTGTGTGTGTGTGTGTGGTGTGGTATGGGTTGTCTGATGTGCAAAGACAGCCACTCTGGTAGTTAGCCTTTTTTTTTTTTTTTTTTTTTTTTTTTAATGCTAGGAAGAAGGAACCAAAGGCCACGAGCCCACAAACTGTTCCTTCCAAGAAAAAAACAAAAACAAAATACAAGAGAGAGCCAAATTCAAGATCCGATCATTTCGAGATGCCTGGACACACTTCGTTTGAAAGACTGGAGATCATAGCTAGCAGGAAATACAGACGGAGGGAGACAGTTCTAGAGTATAATATGTATAATATCATATCCGCATACTCTTGCAGGCTACTGAAATTTGTGTTGTGTGGGTTTCCATGAAGGTCTCCTTCGCACTGACTGTTGTCCTAATAATAAGATCATAAGAAAAAATGATAACAGCAGTATATAACATAAATTTCGGTATGCAGTAATAATTTACTTACAGGAAATGAATAGATGATGAAATCACAGTACGCGTGAAAGGTTCTGCATTTAGAGGTAGACAGGGCTTGAGACAGAGAGAAGGGTGGGTGGAGGCGAGGTGGAATGCGATTGTAGTTGGGGAAGTACGATATTTATAATGTAACCTAGCCAGGTTCTACGAAAAAAAGGTCTACATAGTAATATCAGAAATAATAGTGCTGGGTCTTATTTTTCACTTCAGCGTCCATTCCACTTGGTTGTGAAGTGTTTGGTAGCTGTATGAGTCAAGATAGAAGTATAACAAACAGTCCTATACACCTCTTATTCTGGTAGTTAAGGAAGTTTATGAATACTGTCCGTGCTTCAGTGAAAGTTGGATGAGGTCATGCCAGGTCCGCTCAGGTTGTTTTCGGGGTTGGGTAGCGCTGGAAGGGAGGGGGAGGGGAGGGACATGGAAGAGGGGATGCCGGAGGGAGAAGGACGGTGGTAAACACTTTCTGTGAGTGAGGTAATGGTTCTCCTAGAAGGGGGTAGGAAAGGTAAGAGCCATAGGAGGAGGCTTGAAGAGGATAGTTACTGAGTGAGGGAGAGGTGAGGGAGTGGGTAAATGGGACATTGGAGATGTGAGTGAGTAAGGGGGAGAAGAGGACGTGGCTGTAGGGAAATCGGGGAAGGAAGTGAGTGAAGGGATAATGTGGAAAATGAGTTACATGAAAGAAAAAAAAGGAAAATTGCACATTGTATTAACCGATATACTGCGATGATGCCTTTCCCCAAACAGACTACGGAGAAAAGAGTATTTTATGTTGTAAAGAAGGGCCTTCTCTCAGTTGATGGAATGAAGGGTGATGAGTACGAGAGGTTCTTATTGATCTAACGATATTAATCTTAGCAGTCTAAATAAAACAGAGGACTAGGCATCGTCGTGAAGGTAATTTGGGTACTACGCTTTGTAAAAAGTAATAAAATGTGCGTGAAAATGTAGTGGTTGAAAAAAGCAGGTGAATACTGAATGGCCGTAGAGAGGAAGGAGAATATAAAGGGTGTGAGGGAGAAGCAGGACGTAGTAAGGAAGGAGAGGAGGGAGAGAGGTGAAGGTGAAAG
Organism: Coenobita brevimanus; assembly: GCF_032717465.1. Lineage (NCBI taxonomy): Eukaryota > Metazoa > Arthropoda > Malacostraca > Decapoda > Coenobitidae > Coenobita > Coenobita brevimanus. The sequence goes on from NC_137046.1 coordinate 47,692,957, forward strand.
GGACAGCTTATCGTGGTCTTGTAATGGGTGATGGGCACTGATTCCACGCACCGCACACCACACGCAGGGACAGGCAGGCTGAGAAATGATAATCGGACCTGTGTACCTCGCATTATTCCAAAACACTGCCCCGGGAATGCTGTGTCGTTTTCATAGAGGGAAATAGGGTTATGATGATGATGATGATGCTTAATCGTAGTCATGAGCATATTTTCTAACTGTGTAGTAATAGGTTTAATCCTGCCAACTAAAGCTTCTTAACACTAATTACCTCCTATAATATTTTCTTTTTGAAAACTTTAGTTTAATATTAACAAAACTTACCCTACCTTATGGTTAGATGACACTTCTTTACCTAGAACACGCTGAAGTACGTTTATTTTGTGATACCATTTGTGCCGACAAGACGGTGCACGAATGCTCGAAATAGATTTGTTCTTAAAAACATGTTTTTGTTTTCGGTAACGGTAACACTATCGGTATTGTTATTTTCATACCTTTCATTTATCTATATTTTTAACTACAGTAGTAAGATGAAGAGAAAGAGAAAAATGTAAGTTCATACTCAAGTTTTATTGACTCGTATATTGCTCAATAACTCTATGCAAATTAGTAGGATTATCACCGTCTTTCTGTGAGTTATGAGAGAGAAGAGAAAGTATTAAACATGGCAAGTAAATCAGATAAAACATGAAGTATTACTAACAGAGATCTGAAATATATGGGACAAAATTGCAGTAAAAAAATAGTAGTCACACTTCTTCCAGTGATATGAATTGGTTACGTATATTCGTAAAATAAACGAAGTGAAGGACGCCCGCTTCCCGCACACACACACAAACCACGGGAGTCTCCAGGTAACCTAATCAGCATACTCCCAAATACCACGTTCTATAATCATTTCTCAAGGTTCTTATTTCACCAGTCAGCCAAATTCCCTAGTGTGTGTGTGTGTGTGTGTGTGTGTGTGTGTGTGTGTGTGTGTGTGTGTGTGTGTGTGTGTGTGTGTGTGTGTGTGTGTGTGGCGTGGGAAGAGCGACAGGTGTAAGGATGAGTCAGGTGTGAGAGGGATCATGGCCAGGTAATCTCCCACCCTATACCTGGTTCACCTGTGAGGTACCAGGCGCTTCGTAAAATACAATTCCGTACGTGTACCGAATATAAAGAGCCTAAGTACCAGCAAGTATGATGTAGTAATTTAATATGCTTAGGTAAAGTTAGAGATGGTACAGTAACAGTAAAATAACCCGAATAATCATATGCTTCCGATGTTACGCCCCTCCCCCTTCCCTTTTAATCAGAATACCGAGATATTAAGCATTGCAGATCAGCACACGTCTTGTCAGTAGGAGCCGTCAAATTCCAATCATTAATAATTATAATCCAAGTATGGATGTACGACAAGCAGGAAAAGAAAAATGAAAAAATGATGGAAGTGGGATGGGATGATGAAATATGAGAAAGAGGTAGGACGGATACCGATTATCTAGCTACTGATTCTCTTTCAGATATTTCCTTGTAAGAACTGCTTTCCATATGCTGCTCACTGGAACTTGGGCGTAAACGGATGAAAGGGATAAGACTAGGATTAATTAGAGATTAAGATGAGCGGGAGGAATGAGGTAGTGGATGAAAGATGGGCGGACGGGGGAGGGGGAGGGCTGGTGAGAATTATAAAATGGAAAAGGAGGTAGGTAGTAAATAGTGGCAAAAAAAAAAAAAAAAAAAAAAAAAAAAAAAAATGGAAACAACACCAAGAGCCTGACCACGCTATACAGCACATACAGCTTTTCTGTTACAGAAACGCACTTTCAGGGCGGCGAGCCAGCAGCGAGCTGGTGCTTGGAATGGCTAGCTTAAGGTAGAGCAACTTGCATGTCGCAAAAATTGCCATGCGGGAGAGGGGGATATTAACATAATCCTAAGAAAAAAAGGGGAAAGGGTGCTTCTACACCACGTGTCCAGTGCAGTAATTCCAAGGCGTATCAGATGAGGCAAGTACATCTAAAACCAAAGCTTTACAGACAGAATAGGTACTCAAGAGATTCTGTTTGTGCGAAAGCTGGTAGGCTACTTGGCGTAGCTGACATTAAACAGGAGAGGGACTTTAAATTGTGGTGTCAGTGCCTCAAGTACATCCGAGACTGATATCTTAATAGTAAAAATATTAATCATCTTTATTGCTACCAGCAAAAGTAATCCTTTATACCCCAGTGGCCACAGCGAAACTTAATAAATTCGTCTGACTGTAGCCATAGGTAATGAAAGAGACGAGTGAAAACATGTCATCACACTTCACCTTGATCTAATATACTGTACACCTCACTAGCATTGTTCGTAGTGAAGACTGTCACAGAAGTTGTTTTTATGTATTGACAATCGTTTAAAATATCTTTGCAAACTTTAGATACAAACAAACCGACAAAAACATAAACTATCCCCACCTTCGATGACAATGATATTGATGCATAAACAGGTAAACACATTGACTAAACAAAGTGAAGTAAAAAGTACAGCGGACTGGCTAAATGATGGTCATGACTCATATGAAACTGAAGTAGGTGGATTGGTTTTTACTTCCTCACAACGTTCTTTGTGTTGTCCTGCTTCACGACACATGTACAATACCTCACACCTCACTTTACTCACGCCACTCACACACACCCCTCACACCACTCATCATAAACCCCTCATCTTGCTAGACGTCCTTTAGCGCACACACACACACACACACACACACACACACACACACACACACACACACACACACACACACACACACACACACACACACACACACACACACACACGAAGCAAAGTTGTCTGCTCTCAACACACACACACACACACACACACACACACACACACACACACACACACACACACACACACACACGAAGCAAAGTTGTCAGCTCTCAACACACACACACACACACACACACACACACACACACACACACACACACACACACACACACACACACACACACGAAGCAAAGTTGTCTGCTCTCAACACACACACACACACACACACACGAAGCAAAGTTGTCAGCTCTCAACACACACACACACACACACACACACACACACACACACACGAGGCAAAGTTGTCAGCTCTCAGTTCCATTATGCCACACAAGAAGTACCATAATTCGAATAGCCTACAGACAAGGAACCCAGTTAAACTTGTTCAGTGGGATGTACATTATGTAAAGGCGTGTATACTGATCGTTAATTAATTGCATATATTTACGTTAGAAAGAAAGAACCAAAAAAATCTTTCTTCCAAATAATGAAAAACAAGATATATAAGTCTGGATACTCTGCGTCTGGAAAACCAGATAAAAATAGATAGGGATAAAAATAACCAAGGATAATAATAGACTAAGATCGCCCCGTGTGGACCAGTTGTGCGTAATGGAAGGCTGAAAATATCGTTAATATCTCGCATATGAAAAGCTGGATTAAGTGAGAGAGAGAGAGAGAGAGAGAGAGAGAGGGGATGGATGGACGGGTGCTGAATGCTCGCCTTAAATGTACAGTAATGTATGCAGGCTGAGAGTTTAGAATAGTGTCCCTGTTAATCGCACAGCGAAGAGACAAGGATGCAACATTGCGTTAAAAAAAGAAAATCAGAAAGTAAGCAGGAGATGATGCAAGAAAAACTTTTGTGTATGTGCAAGTTCCGTTTATGTATACTCGCTTATAGACCGCCTTCGGCAGCCTGCGTTCAGTGTCAAGATATGAGTCATAACTCGGGAACCAGTGGTCCGATTGGTCAGGTAATTGTTTTTTTCTTCAAGTTAGAGCATTTTAACGGTACCTTGCTCTAACAAAAATTGCGCTACGTTTCGCCATTTTTGCTGTGTTACGGTAAAAAGTAAAACGACAAACATACAGAAATCGGATCATTATAATATATATGATGTGCATGTTTGGTGAAAGGGTGGAATTTATGTAGCCCATACTGAGCAGTGAACTTAAACATATACTTTTATACTCTCTCACACACACACACACACACACACACACACACACACACACACACACACACACACACACACACACACACACACACACACACACACACACACACACACACACACACACACAAAACTGGAGGAGATCTAGGGGAAAAAGGAAGCGGTTTATGGCTGAACTCTTCCCCCCCCCCTTTTTTTTTTTTTTTTTTAGCTCAGCCACAACAGCTAACCAACTGCCAGTTTTTTACTCCACAACCCGCAGTTTAAGTTATTCTAGGCCTTACTGAAAATACAGCTACTTAGGTTATCGCAGCCTGTCATGCTTATTATGGGTAATTTGTTGTGAAAATAGTGTAATATATTCTTTTGTTTTTATTATGAAAGGACTGAGCTTAAAACTAAGATGTTATAACTCTCTTACCTTTAGCGTGGGATATTTGCTGTGAAAGTAGTTTATGTATTAATGTTATCAAAGGATTACTCGCAACTAATTTATGCTGAAAATTATTAGAGAAGGTAAAGAGTAATATATCATGCTAACTTCCACTGAAATGGTATAGACGTTTGAGTGGAAAATATTGTATGTGGAAACTATTTACTCTTTGATTACTGGAGCTGTTACCGTACTCCAAATAATCTGATAATTTCTGCAGTAACAGCGTACACCATTAAGGGTAATGTTTAGTAAGGCCGCTCTTAATAGCAGGAAGAATTGATAGAACTGACAATAATAATATGGCAACTGAGATAAAAAATACAAACTAACATTCCAGACATATGAATATGAATCACGCTGGGCCACATATAAAAATCACACAGACACATTACCGGTATACTCTTAAGCTTCTGCATACGATGTAGTCTCTCAGTTGAAGAAAATGGTCCAGGGTTAGCTTAATTAAGTAGGAGAATGCTCCCACATCTTCGAAGTGGTTAAGTACTTCACCGCCAGAGCTATTCCCAGAGATTAAAGAGAAAAAAACGAGAAATAAAATCTACAGACAAAATATAATACACATACTGAAGAAATGGGTGCATATCTTTTTCAGTTCTTTCACCTTGAGAAGACTTCATTAAAATCGACTTACAGTAGAAAAGAGTGACAAAAATGCCATTGTATATAGGAGTTAATAGTGGTGACCCTTCATTCATCGTCTGCTATAGTTTCCGAGGGGTGAAAACTGTCGTCTAGTGTAAGCCGGATGAAAATGAGGAAGTGCAACAATAGCAGCGAAATTGGTTAACACAGAGGCACGTCAGCAAATAAAACCCAGCGACAAGGACCCGCCAACAAAAACAAGAGACAAAGGCCGTGCGCACCGAGAGAAATCCCCCTACATGTCAAATTACCTTTTTTTTTCGTACGAACGTTTACCCACGTAGATCTCTCCTTGCGGGCAGTTGGCGGCCGTAACAGCCTTCCATACGGGGTAATTGGCCAGTGTAATGATGTAGGGGGGCGCGTGCGGTTACCTTGGTCCCCCCTTGACACATAGAATATGGGATGGTAAGGGAGGGACGTGGAGGGGAGGGGTTTTTGTGGTTGTATAGGCATCTCTCTCTTTCCCCTTCTGCCTCCTCCTCATCACTGTTTGTCTGTCTGTCTGTCTGTCTGTCTCTCTCTCTCTCTCTCTCTCTCTCTCTCTGTTATGGAAACAGTACAACAGATGAGAAAAAAAAAGATTAATAAGAGGTAGGGTATGAACAACTGAGGAGGTCAGATGTCAGAAGTAAAAATGCGGGTAGAAAGTATAGGGAAAGAGGAAGAGAAAGATAAACCAAGAAAAATATAGTTGAAAAGGGAAAAAATACAAGGTTATAATTCGACAGAAGGTGCAAAAAGAAGAAAAGCAAAAACTTAATCCAAAGAGTGGAAATAAAAAAAAAACTATTAAGGTATCAGCAAAAGAGAAGCCGTATAGGATTATTAATGGAACGATTAAAGAAAAAGAAATTGACTAGGAGGGTAAATGAGAGTGAGGTTGCTGGGAGAAAAAGACGGAGGCCGAGAAGCAGGTGGAAGAACAAGTTAGTAGAGAATATGAGAGGGTCCATGTTGCTGTGTAGGTATGGACATCCTTGGAGATCCTTCCATCGAGGTCACCTCTTACAAGATGCCTGGTCATACAATAAAAATACGAATAGTCAGAGATCCTTTACCGTGTCCTTAATCACCTCATTCCGATGCCTTCTTTTTTATTTTGTTCCTGCTACTTTTAGAGTCTTGTATTTAGATTATGGGAAGATTTTCGAATTGTATGGGTTTGATGTAGCTTCAGTCAACCCTTTCACTGTCAGAGGCCTTTCATGACTTCATTTGAATTATATGGTGGTGGCATGAGTGAAATAAGAAATACGTTTATGTGGTGAAGTGGTTAACCTTTCCACTGCTACTCTCACCCTTAGATTTTTCCCCCATCACACTTTTATAAAGCCAGGGGAGCCTCTTGACAGCATCGGACTAAAGTAAATTTAGATTAAGCGGTGCACTTCTAACCAGTCTTATTATTTTCTGTTTCAGTCAGGAATTGTAATTATTAACTTATTAAGACTAGAACATACTTCTAATATTTATCAAGCCAAATTTAAACAAGTAGCGATATTCACGTAGTTGATATGACGTACTGGCAAGCAAATAAAGTTAAACAACCATGGTACGAATGAAAGTAAGAAATTCTTGGTGGAAAACTCTGAGCTGTGATGGTGCCAAGTAACATTTCATGAGCATCAGTCTCAGTGATAGAACTGTAATTGAAGTTTTGTGGTAACACGCAACCTGCTAACATGCAGCCAGCATAAATGAACACCAAAGGCACAGCAGCTTTCCTCCATCGTTTCCATGGTATAGTCTTCATTTCACTTATGGTGGACAAATAACCTTACCAAGTATTTAGAATAATTACTGTATTCTCTCTCTCTCTCTCTCTCTCTCTCTCTCATTTTGTCTCAGCGTTCTCACCACTCCTATTTCCCCAACTAAAAAGAAGCAAAAACCGCCCAAAACCAAGGCGACCTCAACCAGGAAAAAAATTATAAAGAATAAATTTTTTCATGTTGCCGACTTGGACATGAGAGCCGCAGGAGTACGTGAAGTGAGTGAAGTTTTCTAGTGTCACGTCAGGGGGTAATAGGCACGTCACATCGCCTCGTCCTTGAAGTGTCAGAAAGAGGGAGGGATATGAGAGCAGCATGAGTACGTGAGGTGAGTGCAGTACATGAAGCGAGTGAGGTGAATGTGGTACGTGAAGTGAGTGTAGTATGTGAAGTAAGTGTAGTACATGGAGTGAGTGTGGTATGTGAAGTGATTGTAGAACGTGAAGTGAGTGAGGTGAATGTGGTACGTGAAGTGAGTGTGGTATGTGAAGTGAGTGTAGTACGTGAAGTGGATATGGTATGTGTAATGAGTGTAGTACGTGAATTAAGGTGAAGTAAGTATGGTACCGTACGTGAAGTGAGTGTATTTACATGAAAAGGCTGTGGTACGTGAAGTGAGAGTAGTGCGTGAAGTGAGTGTAGTGTGTGAGGTGAGTGAAGTTACTGATTTTCACGTCAAGGCGTGAGAGGCACGTCACATCACCTCGTCCTTGAAGTGTCAGAAGTGGAGGGTGACAAGCCTGTAGGGGATAAGGCTCAGTAATCGTGGAGTATTCAGTAGGATATTTGATAATCTAACTGAGGTATTCACATTATGGTAAGAAAGTACGCCTCTCTCTCTCTCTCTCTCTCTCTCTCTCTCACACACACACACACACACACACACACACACACACACACACACACACACACAGTAGAGGGAATTCTACTTGGGTATTTTGGTTTTCGATAGTTTTCTTCAAGTCATGGGATAAAATTAACATACAGGCGGCCTCAGTATGTTTGTCTGTCTGTCTGTCTCGCTGGAGGGATTTTCCAAGGGACTGTGTGATGCGGCACGATAATGTTTGGGTATTCGTTCAGATATGCGGATGTTTCCCTCAGGTTATATAAAGTTACGTAACAGATGCAGACTGTCCCCCCCCCCTCTCTCTGTGTTCGTCTTTGTCTGTCCGTTTGTCTGTCTGTCTGTCTGTCTGTCTCTCTGCCTGCCTGTCTGTCTGTCACACACACACACACACACACACACACACACACACACACACACACACACACACACACACACACACACACACACACACACACACACACACACAAGAACTTACCTGGGCACAACAGCTGGACGCTGAAGAACCAGTCAGGTCGTTGGCACACCTTTTTACTTTTCTCTCTCTTTCTTTTTTTTTCTTTTTCTCACGTCACCGCCAGCACAACTCACACACCGGCGAATACCACGAATAGTTGATCAGGATTCATTCACTTACATCCTCCATGTTGTGTCTTATATCCCGTAGAGTCTACAGAGTTTCTTCACTTGAGCTGATTAAAACAGTAAATACCGGTATTTCTTGGGTCTGTTAGAGTATCCAGTCGCTTCTGAAATGACTGAAGTTTCGTAAAGCTGTTGTTTCTGCTGTATTTAAAATATTAAATGTCTTGTGGAATTGTTACTGCGACAGACAAGTGAGTAAATTATTAACATAGTCCAGTGTACTGTCCTCTTGTACCAGCCTCTCCCGGGCCCTGTGTGTGGTGGGGGTAGGGCGCGTCCATGTGATTAGACTTTACTGGACGGTGGTAAGGGCGCATCCACTCGTACGAGGGTCTCAAGTGATGTGGTAAAGGTGCATCCACTTGTACTGAACTCACGCAGACTCTAACTGCGACAAAGGCAGGGCGCGTTCACTTGCACTAAACACTCCAGACCGTGGTAAGGGTGCGTCCACTTACACTAGACTCATGCAGACCTTGAGTGTGTTAAGGGCAGGGCGGACGGTTCACTTGGTCTCCTCCCTGCCTGGCTTCCGCAGCTGACTCAGGCCAGGTCCCACAGCCAGGCCTCACTATTATCTAATGCTTGAGCTAGCTTTCCCCGGTCACGCATTTTTTTCCCTTCCAGCCCTACCTTACCAGCCCCTCCCTCCCTTTCTCTCCTCCCCCTTTCCTTCCCAGCGGTAGGCCACTCCCTCCCCTTCACCCCCTCCCGCCCCCTCCCACTCTCTACCCTTCACTAATCCCTCCCTCCCCCTCGTCTTCCTCCCTCCAGTGATCCTTCTCCCCCCTTGTTCCCCCTCCTTTCCAGAGCTAAATCCCCCCTCCCCTTTCCCTCCTGTGGTTTCTTTCCCACCCTCTTTCCTCCAAGGACCTCTCTCTCCTCTTTCCTCCAGTGCCCCCTCCCTCTTCTTTCCTCCTGTAGTCCCTCCCTCTTCTTTCCTTCAGTGATTCCTTTCTCTTCTTTCCTCCTGTGGTCCTTCCCTCCTCTTTTTTCCAGTGGTCCCTTTCTCCTCTTTTCTCCAATGGTCCCTTCCTCCTCTTTTCTCCAGTGGTCCCTTTCTCTTCTTTTCTCCAGTGGTCCCTTTCTCCTCTTTTCTCCAGTGGTCCCTTTCTCCTCTTTTCTCCAGTGGTCCCTTTCTCCTCTTTTCTCCAGTGGTCCCTTTCTCTTCTTTTCTCCAGTGGTCCCTTTCTCCTCTTTTCTCCAGTGGTCCCTTTCTCCTCTTTTCTCCAGTGGTCCCTCTCATCTCTTTTCTCCAGTGGTCCTTCCCTCCTCTTTTTTCTAGTGGTCCCTTTCTCATCTTTTCTCCAGTGGTCCCTTTCTCCTCTTTCCTCTAGTGGTTCTTCCTTCCTCTTTCCGACCACGTCACCCACCTCTTTCCCTCCAGGTATCTCACCTCTTTTTCTCCAGGTATCCCACCTCTTTCCCTCCAAGTCACCCCACCTCTTTCCCTTCTGGTCTTCCCAACTCTTTCTCTCCAACTCCTCCTTTCTTTCCCTCCAGGTTCCCCTTACTCTTTTTCTTCAAGTTCCCCATACCTCTTTCCCCCCAGGTCCCCCTTTCTTCTTTCTTCCAGTGCTCTCTACCGTCTCTTTCCCTTCAGGTCCTCCCCTACCACGTCTTACTCCCCCAGGTCTTCCCTTTCACCCTCACTCCCTCCCGTAAGCTATCTTGTCACCAGTACTCTCTTTCCATCTCATCCCCCCTCCCCCCCACCGTCACCATCATCACCTACAACAACCATTTTTTACTCTCCTCTCCCCCTGTCTTCCCTTCTCCCTACCCACCCTGCAAAATAGTAGGAAAAAAATTCATGCAGCAGCAGAATTTGTGATCCTTTCGAATCTGTTAGTTGAAATTATAGATAGAAAAGCGAACAGGCTTCCCCCACTGACCATTCACTTCAGCTAATGCCGGCAGGAAGAAGCAGGAATGAACAAAGTGCATAAGAGAAAGACTACCACGAAAATTTCATAGAAAAGGGTGGAAGGAAAAATATTGTATATTGTACTTTCTCATAAAGGGTAAATTAACATTAACCGCCTAACAGTGCTGCACTGTTGTTGTCTTTCCGTGATCTGGATGAAAGGAAAACGACCAGATTTGTATCTAATATACTATAGCACTAGCCTTGTGTGTGTGTGTGTGTGTGTGTGTGTGTGTGTGTGTGTGTGTGTGTGTGTGTGTGTGTGTGTGTGTGTGTGTATTTTGGGCAGCCGAAACCACACATTCAAATCGCACCAAAATTGGAACAAAAATCGCAAAAAGTTAGTTTTTTTGCTGATGTGAAAAAACTTGGTCCCATCACGATTGACAAACTTTTACTATATTTAATGAGCGATCACATATTGACAAAAAAAAAAAAAAAACGCCGCTTCAGGCCCCCGGCATAGGATCTCCGTAGAATTTTTTGCCCATCAGTATAACTAAAATAAAATATACCAGCGCGAGAGTCCTCCGCAGGAGCAAGTGCGAGGGGCCCGAAGAGCCTACGAGCACTTGTTATTCATCTATGAACGTGCTGCGCTGGGGACATTTGAGGGTACACATAACTTATATACTTATTTAGGCGGCTTAATTATTGTATCGCGGTATGCATATTCCTTGGCATTTTTCATATGTCTACAACCGAACTGAAGAAGAAATTGTCTGATTTGACTGGAAACGTTTGCCAATAATTTAATAACCATTACCTCTAACAAAATGCTCCGTATAGTGTGGAATGCCTTTTCATGAACTGACGCAGATCCTCTCACAGTATACCCTGTCAGAAATTAAACAGTTAATCTTCAAAGTGTTCTTCGTATGTTTAATCTTGGTATTTTTTTTTTATCACTTTGCTGTACTCTTTTCATGTTCCTCACCCCTCCCATTTCTCTCTGTCGTTATTCCCTCCTTTCTCATTCCATCCCACTCCTCTCTCTCCCCTTTCCTTTCCTCTCCATTTCGCCATTACGCCTCCCCTCCTTTACTTCCTCCTCCTCTTCTCCCCACCCCTACCCTCTCCTGCCGTAAGCCACCCCCGCCCCCTTATGCCATACCCTTCCTGTCTCTCTTTCTCCTAATGCGAATCTCTTAGTGGTGATTGGTGGCTGTGTGGACCAATGAGCGGCGTGCTGGGTAACTGGGTGTAACAGTTTGCTGGCGGTACAACACCCATTTTCCATTTCCTTCTTTCCTCGATTGCCTTAATGTGTTTTTCGCATCATCCTCTCTCTCTCTCTCTCTCTCTCTCTCGTAACTTAAAAAATATCATTTGTATTTTGCAGCATCCATTAAGCTTTCTGTATAAATTTTTGGCTGCTTTGTTATGTATTACAAGAAACTCACTTTTAGTTTTTTTTTTTTTGGCTTATCTCTATGCTGTTCATTTACCTTCACTGCGATAATGAAATGTTCGTGATTCTCTGTTATCCCCTAACGATTTTATTCGGTTTAGGAAAGACATCTCACAGCAGAGAGGTCACAGGTAATCACTAGTAACTCCTTAACCACATCTTCATTTTGTGGCTTAGGAAAGACCTCTCGAAGTGCAGGAGTTATGAAGAATCTAATTATGTCGTGGTCTTTTTAACTTCAGTGTTGGGCCTTCTATTCTTTTCTTATTTTCATTTATATGTTTTCACAGTTTCCTTCCTTTTGTTTATTCTGTATGTATTTCCATCTTTCTTTTTTCCCCTTTTTATTTGTACGGTATCATCTTTCACTAAAAGCCCCTTTGCCCTGCTTGACTATATTCCCCATCTCTTTGCACATCATATTCTTCGTTATAACATTTCATCTTTCTCTTTCCTGTCAGATTACCAAGTTTTAAAATCATTCTTCTAAGCTTTGTTCCCCATTCTTCTTTCCTTTGTTGTATTTTGTTTTCTCTTCCTTTGATTTTTCAAACCCCCCCGCACCTTTGGCTTAGTGTTCATAATTCATCAGTCTGTCTGTCTGTCTGTCTGTCTGTCTGTCTCTCTCTCTCTCGCGTTCCTCTCCGTACCACTGTAATCTCTTCAACACAATGACCTTTTTTTTTTTTTTTTTTTTTTTTTGCTACGGGTGTTTTCTTCCTGCATCCTGACGATATGATTAAGCGCAAGAGACTTAGTGGGTTAGTGAAGATTCTAACCCCTTCAGTTCGAAAAGTGGTCTCCAAGATTAATCAAATCGTCTGGAGATAGTAAGAAGAAAAAGTGTTCCCAAAGATGAATAAAATCGTCTCAAGATCGTAAGAAGAAAAGAAAGTTCCATAAGATGAATAAAATCATGTGGAGACAGTAAGAAGAAAAAGTGCTCGTTAAGATGAATAAAATCGTCAGGAGAGAATAAGAAGAAAAGAAAGTAATCTTTAAGATGAATAAAATCGTCTGGAGGTAGTAAGAAGAAAAGAAAATAATCCCTAAGATGAATAAAATCGTCTGGAGGTAGTAAGAAGAAAATAAAGTAGTCCCAAAGATGAATAAAATCGTCTGGAGATAGTACCTTAACAAGAAAAGAAAGGGTTCCTTAAGATGAATAAAATCGTCGGAGATAGTAAGAAAAAAAAGTGTTCCCCAAATCGTCAGGAGATATAAAAAAAGAAACTGTTTCCTAAGATGAATAAAATAGTCCAGAGGAAGCAAGGGGAAATGAAAAACACGTCATTAGACTGAAGGGTATAACGTCCTCTTTGTCTCTCTTATCATCTATCTTTCTCAGCTCCTACTTATTTTCCTCGTCCTTCCTTCCCTCCAACCTCAGCCTTACAAACGATCACTATCTCCCACGATTTGTATTCCAGATAAAGGCATTTAGAGGTGTACCCCTTCCCAAGTACAACCGCTTTTCAGCCCAGGTACACAAACAACGACCTGCTGGAGTTACCTGTTTTTAATCCGCCCAGCTTCCGTCAGGTCTGCGGCTCACGGTTGTATAAACTGGATAAACTTTGAGAACCAAACCCTATATACTAGTGGGGACCGATGGTTTAGTGGTTAGCATATTGAACCCGCAACTGGTTAAACCCGATTTCGATTTCTGGGCCGGTTAGACTGTTGGGATGAATTTGCTTCCACGAGTCACTGTTCACCAGGCGTTATAACAGCAGTCTGTAAATTGTTGCGTGTCGTATTGTAGGGGAAAACTGTACCTTGCCGTGATTTATTTGCCACAGTGCCTCTCGTGTAGTTAGCAGACATTAATCCTCAGCCATTTTCTTCTGCCTCTTCACAATGATGCTTTAAATCTGCAGTCTGTTTTTGTTGCTGCCGGGCGATTTCATTCAGTGTGGGAGAGTCCCCTAGTGGTGAAGGGGCTAAAGAAGTTTGTGCCGTAAACTCCGCAGTTCGAAAATTTTATTCAATATAATCGTCAGAATACAGGAAAAATAAAATATGACGTTTTTGAGGTGAATTTGGTAAATAGATACTGTAAAAACCCAGTGTACTTCCGCTTTTACCATTTTTTTTTTTTACAGCAATTCATTTATTACAAAATGAAAAGAAAAAAAACGCACCCTCTAGTTCCCGTTTACATAATTTTCTCCCGCTGCTGTTTCTATATATAATTTCCTTATATTTCACACCCTTTTCATATATGTTCTTGTTTTGATCGAAAAAAATCAAGAGGCAAGGTAAGGGAGCTAAGGGAGAAACAGTGCTGGAGGAAAAAAAAGACTGTAACGATGCTGGATTAAGATCCGTAAAATACATGTAAGCAAAAAAAAAAAAAAATGCAGCAATCAACGAAAAAAAAAAAAAAGGTATGCAGTGGCTGGAGTTTGTCGAAAATAGGGCACGAAAATGTTAAGGGAAAAATGGGGAGGAAGGATGTGGTGAGCTGAACAGTATTAAGGTATGTAGAAAATCAAAATTAGGTAGATTGAGGTTTGAAATGTTAAAACAAAAAGAAGAAAAGAAAGATAGAAAAAAAAAATGTGGAAGGAAGATTATGATGAGTTGTATGAATGGGATGAAAAGTATCTAGTGAGGTGAAAGGATATCAGAGCATAGGAATACCAGTAAAGGAGAATCGGTGAAGGAGGAGGGGAAGAGCATAAGAAGTTAGAGGAAAGGGAAGGAGGGCTTCAGAAAAGTTAAGAGAGATGAAGGATGAAGGAGAAGTGTGAGAACTGGAGGAAGGAGGTGTATAAGGTGTGCGGAAATAATGAGGAGGGTATGAAAAGAGAAGTGATAGGAGAGTGTAAAAGTAGGATTAGGATGAGAGAAAAGGGTGAGAAGCGAGGAATGGGGAGGATGAGAAAGGTATACGGAAAAGGAGGAAAAGATGAGGAGGTTGTGGAGGAAAGCATGTGGAGAAAAAGGTAAAGATTTGGAGGAAAGGGTGAGATGTGGGAAAGAGGGTGAGGAGAGTTTGGGGGAAAGAGGGGAAAGAGTAAGGATGTGAAGGAAAGGATGAGGAGGACGTGGAGGAAAGGGTGGGGTTGTGAAGGAGAAGGCAATGAAGATGCGAAGGGATGGATGAGGGTGTGCAGAAAAAGGAGGAAAATGTGTGCAGGGTGTGGAGTGAAGGGTGAGAGGGTGAAGAGTTTGTGGGTGTAAAAGAAATGATGTGAGGTAAAAAATAGAGACGTAGAGGGAAAAACGGATGTAAAGACTAAGGAGGATGCATTGTGAATTGTTGAATGAGATAAGAGGATGTGAGGGTCAGGGTTAAGATAATGAGGAACGGGAGATATGAAGAGAATGAGGATATCTGAATAGGGAACCCGTCAGTTGGGTATTGGAGTGGATATGAAAAGAAACCCAGAAAATGATTTGATGTGGCAGAATTTTGGAGAGTTTAGAGACTGATCAAGACGAGTGACCTGGCTGGATGGGGAGAGTAACTCAGACCCAGGTGGAGAACTAAGCACGTGGGAGCGTAAGTGGGGTAAGGTGGTATGTCTTGAGAAGTGTCGTAATGAAGTTGGAACAGGCTTAGTGTATCTCTCTCTCTCTGTCTCTTTCTATTTAAAATTTCTCCGTTAGGTACCATTAGCCATCAACTAGCTCATCCAGATACAGTAATCATATATCTTACCACCTACTTTTGATTTATTAACTTGTACGATATTAGCTATTTATCATCTGTCTACGTCCTGTGTAGTACAATGGCGCGAGGAGAGGTCTCAGTGTCTTTCTACCTCTTTTACCGAACAATTCATCCATCCTTCTCTATTTACTTTCTTAACAATCGCATCTGGTGTATTCCACATCGTCTGCTCATTACTTTTATGATCTACTCTGGGTACTGGTAGCTCCTTCTGTTCAATGAAAAATATTTATATATTTTTCATTTTTGCTGCTGTAGACGACTTTATTCAACTTTTGGATGATATCAAACATTAGAGGAGGTACGGAAGGCAATATCAGACCGTTCCAGTTCAGCAAGTCCACTTAAATTGAATGAAATCATCTGTGTACAACATGAATAAACCAGCTGAATACGTCACTGAAGTTACAAGTCTACTTTCAGAAATGTTACACTTGCCATCATGTCTACCCATACACAGCGCCAGTTGCATACCAGTTCGGTACGCAAAACATGGACTAGCAAAATAAAGCGTAAGCAACAGTCTTAAATGCTGCATAACATAACCACACAGATAATAATACGTGAAACAAGACAAGCAGTTTTGCAGTCAGTACTTAAAGGCATCAGTTGAAAATATTTTGATTTGTGACCTGATATTACAATCTTCATGCGGAGGTATATTATAGTTACCTAAATCGCTGTTGGACTATTCTTTGTTGCCGGGTTGATTTATTTTGAAAATTTTTGGCCTATTCCTTGATTTACAACTTTTATTTCCATAGGAGTGACGTGTGTCCTTTTTGTTTGATTAATAAGCTTATTATCAACCCCTTCGATACGGTGACATTTTTGTTTTCGCTACTATCGGATATTTCATTTACCTTAAGGAAGATCTCCTGTGGTCCATCATTACTGAATGTTGTGATTGATCCCTCCTGTAAAAAAAAAATAATAATAAAATAACTTGTAGATAGTGTTATTATCTGAAGGTTTTAATGACACTTCGTAACTAGGTATATGATGTGGTTAGACTGTTTGAGTATCCTTTCAAAATTCTTCCCTTTTTTTTTTTTTCCCCTCAGCTGTTGACATGATAACGACTGACTTTATTGTTGATCCGCATCGCTGTGCAACAGTAAAATCTGCCATTACTTACGTCATACTGTTGGCATACAGTTCTCTCGAAACTTTATGATAATGAATTAGATTGAGTTATTAGTTCCAGTTGAATAGTGGACAGAAGATGGTAGAGTAAATTATTGGTTTCAGCTTAATAAGAGCAAATTATGAGAGCTGTGTAGAGCGTCATATGGTGTATCTGGGTGTTAGGCTGTCAGCATTCCAAAGTGGGATAATTACAGGAATATGTTCCTGGAATGTGGTAAAGCGTAATGTTCGATTTGCTGAATGCCGACACCATATAATATATTTACCAGACACACCTGAGCGGAAGTTTCCACATTCCAGGTCTATATCATAGTGTGCAATAATTTTAGTATATAAATGAAAGAAGACGTTCTGAGAACACGTAAAATTATTGAATAAGCCTTATGGAAAACGAACGATAGGAGATCAATGGAAAGTTAAAGTGAACGAAAAAGGAATTAGGAAAAAAAAAATTATACCAAGTGGAAAAAGACTTTATCTATTGTCTCACAAACTTAGCTTTTTTCAACTAATCTTTTATCTGTCCGTCCGTCTGTCTGCCTGCTTGTCTGTATGCCATCTATCACTATCTATCGCCAGGTGTCCCCGTAGAAACGTTAGTCATATAATTTTTTCCCCGGTTGTTATTCAGAAACCCAGGAGGATAACCCTGCTCGCTGATTGGGCAAGGAGGGACCAATGAGCGGAGGTTATGTTGGGTGACAAAACAGACCGCTCGCAAAACACGTAAACAGGGGTCAAAGGGGGGGAGAAGGGAGGAAAGGGAGCTGAAAGGTAGGAGAGGAGGGGAGAAGGGGAGGGAAGAGAAGAAAGACTAAGGGGTGGGGAAGAGAGAGAGAGAGAGAGAGAGAGAGAGAGGTGTTTGTGGAATGAAAATATAACGGAATATGTTGCGGTGAAAGGAAGCAAAGGGAAAGGAAATGAGAACAATGTAAGAAGAAAGAAAATTAAACAGAGGACAAAAGTGGGCGGTAAGTAATAAGTAGAGAAAGAAAAACTGGGACTGCAGGGGGAAGGAAAAAAAAATAGAAGGATCGAGGGAAAAGGGCGACAGGGAGGTGAGGGGAGATAGATAGATAGAGAGAGAGAGAGAGAGAGAGAGAGAGAGAGAAGAGAGTATAAATGGGGAGGGAGAGGTTGTTTGAAGAGAAAGTAGTGTATTCAGGAGAGAGAGAGAGAGAGAGAGAGAGAGAGAGAGAGTAATGCAAATACTTGAAAAGAGAACAAAACGACAAAGAAACAGCGAAAAATTTGTGTATGCAATGTATTTGGTCTAGTTAGCCTTTATACCAACATCCAGCATTTCGTATTATCATTTTATTTTTACTATCATACTGTATATAATAAAAGTTAAATCACCCATCACCATCAGCATCTGAGGGCTTTTAAGAGTCATATTCACCTGCGCGGAAGACAATGGTTAACTTTCGTGGCGTTTCTGGTTATTGTTGTTTTTCTGTTACTGTGGACATTTATTATTGGCAGGTTCCCATTTGACCCAGAGAGAGGCTGGAGGCGTTGGAATGTGAGGGGGTGTATAGGGACTGAAGGCCTCTTACAAATTCCAAGCCTTTGGGCACTGACTTGTCGCGTAATCCATTTCCTACTAGGACAACTTCTTAAAATAACTCTTGCTACCACCACATGATATTACTTGGCGTAGGTAAAAGCATCTCTAACTGAAGGGGTAATGTTCAGTGATAGTTATTTTTTTTTATTCTGAATAATTTTTGCTACTGCTGGGTGATTTCATTCAGCCAAAACAAATCCAGTTGGACAGAAGGGATTCATTCATTCTTGTAAGTTCCATGACTGAGAGAGAAAAGGACATTCAATTTTGCCAGCTCCAGGTGATTTATTCAGCTTAAGCGCCCAGTGACTTTGAGGGGTTCTCGTAGTGACCCAGAGTCAGGCCAAGGGAATGTAAAAGTCACGTCATTAAACAAGAGGGGCCATGTGGTGGACAACGGGCAGCCTACTAGGCAATGTAGTCCTGTATTTATTAGGAGGGGTTGTGTGGCAGAGCTGTGCGGAGAAGTAATGTGTGTGTGTGTGTGTGTGTGTGTGTGTGTGTGTATAGGCAAGTAGGATGAATCATCAGTGAAACAGAAAGAAAGCAAAAGAAGAGCGAGAAGGAGAATGTGAAGGGTGTGGGTGTAGGCCTTGGCCACGACTTAATGGGAAGAGACCTGACCCTAGGCTACCCCATACTTGACCTGACCTGAGGTTCCTCCATAACCTTAGGTATAATCGAGGTCGCTTCCTGCTTTGTTCACAGGCTGGGAAGGTGGAAGGGGATGGAGGGATTAGTGAGATGGAGGCGGGGGTAGGGAACAAGCATGGAAGGTGGAAAGAGATATAAGGAACGAAGATAGGAAAAGTAAGCCAAAAAGGAGGAAAGAGAGATACCGTAAGGAAAGACGAGGAAGGAGGGAGTAGAGAAATAAGGAAATAAGAAAGGTGGAGAAAAAAAAAAGTTAGAGGAACATTGAAGATATCAGTAGTTTTGTAAGTTTAACAACACAGAGAAACTACAAAGAAACTACAAACCACCCACTCGATCAAGAAAGGAGAAAGAGAGACAACAGGGCAAATGAGCTCGTCTTTAGTAATTTCTGATTTAGAGTTTTTTGTTTTCATGATAAAGCATTATACCCTTTTAACTTTAACTTGGCCTAAAGACATCTCACCAGCTTGAATGTTGAGTTGCAACAACGGATTAATATTAGAATATGGCGTTAATCATGAAGAAGTGCTAATCTGTGCTAGCCTGCGTGAAATACGCTGCAAAAGGACAAAGATCTGGACTAGGTAAAAGTATAATGGCTGTAGCAAATTTTAAGATCCAGGACGCCCTTTAATATTAATGCTTATCTCTGCTACCAGGCAATGCTCAGCTAGCCAAGTTATGGATATTTTCTTGTGGGGTAAGGGTTGGGGATGCGACCATTTCGTCAACGTCCACACTTAATTCGTATGGTGCCCTTGACCTTCTTCGGCGTGTATCTGTACTGTGCATACACCAAAATTCATATTTTTGTTTTGAGAAATATAAATTTTTCATTAGGTGGTCGAAGATGGTTACACTTTCTTCTGGTGCCCAGAACGTAACTGAGTCTGTACGTATATCCAGACAAAATAACTTTCCATTATTTTGGAAACAATGGCTATTTTCTCTCCGGGTTTGGGATCGGGATCGGGGGCTGTGTTCCATTTCTCAAACCCCAAAGCGTTGATTTTAAGTTACCGGATAGTTACTTTTCCTTTGGCTGCTCAAAAATTAGTTTTATCTTGAAAACTGTGGATAAAATTTAGCAGGTTGAGGGCACAAAGGTCTGAGTCTTTCATTGGTATGTAAAAGTGTGAAGAGATTATAATGAAGCTGAAGTAATTTGGACTGAGGTATTAAAGTTTTTATTTACAACAGTAATGAGATGTTGTCACTGATTCTGCCGATTATCCTCCTCCTCCTCCTCCTCCTCCTCATCATCATCATCATCATCATCATCATCATCATCATCATCGTCATCATCATCGTGTCAACATCATCATCATTCCGAATCGTTCAGCCAATGAAGCACTTAATACTTTCCATATAAAAGTATGATTATGCATTGCACACTTACAGTACTGACTTCGTAATACTAGTTTCATGCCTATGAGTGGGAATGGAACGAATACACACACACACACACACACACACACACACACACACACACACACACACACACACACACACACACACACACACACACACACACACACACACACACACACACACACACACACACACACACTCTGGGAACCGGAAGTGTATGGGAGGAAAAAACTCGGTGTTTACCCATAGAGTTCCTGTTGACCGTTACACACTAAAGAACAGGGGAGGGGTGAGGAAACAGACGGATGAAGGAGAGAAAGGGAGGGAGGGTGCGACGAGAAAATGAGGAATAAACTAAATACATGCATGAGTACTGAAGGGTGAGTGTTGTAGGCTATGTACTACTGTCTTACATACCTTGGATAAAGCAGTGGTAAATGGACACGCTCTGCCACTTTGGTTCATTATGTACAGTATGTTTAGTACTTATACCGATATTTATTTCTTCAGCACTGTATAGTAAAAACCGACTTCCTGATGGATTATAGGCACTTTTTTCCCTTCTGTAACGCAGCAGCCAAGACTACAGGCTGCTCGCATGTTTCATACGCTGTTTGTGAATACCGGTATGGTTAATTTTACGGTGGTTTTCTAGACAATTGGGTGTTTTTATTAAATTTTCTCAACTCATTTGGCTTGAGGAATTGGTGGGAATGAGGGCAGGGAGGAGACTTTGTTGCACTGTTAAAGTAGTATGTTAGTGTAAGTGCTTATTTCTTCTCTCACAGGTGGTGAATGTCAGTCTCCGCTAAGCTGCTGTCACCCTCGCCTCTTACCTTCTTTCAATATACTCTCCTCCCTTGCCCCTACGGTCATGAGTTATAAGGTCTTCTCACCTTTTGCCCCTCCCCTTGCCTGAAAGGACTTAAAGTCAGGGTTTTGCAACGAATGAAGAGTGGTTGTTGGTAGTTTGTGGTTTAGAGCTTTTCTAATGTGCACGGGTAGCACTGTCGTCGCTGTTTTATATTATTTTTGTTTATTTTATTTTCTTATTTTTACGTAGTCTGACAATTCTGAGCCTTAACACTGGACAATTCGCCATCTTTCGGTTTGACACCCTGGCTTCAATTTCCCTTCATTTAGGGTCAGGATTAGTGGGTAGGCACAAACTTTGGCTGACGTCTGTGCATCCTCATATATTTCGCTTAAGTTTCCTTTTCCCTTTCCCATTCCCATCGCCTTTCCCTACCCTGATCCAATCTATTGTACAATCAGCTCACCCGCCTTCCTTCCCCCCCACCATCCCCACTTCTGAATCCCTGGACAGATTACTCCACCTCCATCCCCACCCCCTTCATCCTCGCCCCTTCTCCCATCTCCCTTCATTACCCCCTGAGAGTTGTGGAGGGAATGGGGCAAGAGGGAAGTGAGGCATAAAAGACTGACAGACAAATAGACTGATGAAGTAAAAGAGATGACGGTAAAACAGAATTGGAAAGTGCGAATGTAGGGGAGAGGTAAAGGAAAAAGGGAGAGGGGAAGGGGAAACGGAAAGATCCGAGACTAAGATGATGGTTAGATGAACTGATAGAAGAATATGGAAGAGAGAGAGGGAGGAGTGGGTTAGAGAACATAAGAACAGGATGCAAATGCAGTAGGTAGATGGCACATTGCTAGACAGCTCCTGGGTAATGGCATGGCCAAAGGTAGATTATGAGATTAAGGGAAGGATGTCAAAAAAGTTCTCCCCCGCTAGTCAGATCCTCCAACTGAAACTGACAGAAATGGCCTAAGTGAAAAGGAACAGTATAGAACAAGTGAATTCATCGACCACATACCGTCGTCGTACCGACATAGATATCAGTTGGCATAACTGTAAGCTGGCATAACTGCTATTTGGTTTAAACATCAGTCAAATTAGTCTTTTTCCAGCATTAAGTAACTGAGTGCAAAATAGTTCAGTGATCATTTCATGACGATTCAGGTACTTCTACATCAGGTGCTTTAGGTCTTATTAGGCATGTTCTGGTGTGAAGTGTGCAGGACAGGCAGGGATAGTGGTAGGTGGTGGGTCATGTTGGGCCACGTAAGTATTGTGGAGATAGGTCCAGTAATTAGGGTGGTAAGGTGCAAGTAAAGGTGGGGAGAGAAAGAAGCTGCTGAGCGGAAAGGAGTGGGTGGGGAGGGCCATGACGGTGGTGCGGCAGGGCGGTTCGACTACGAGGTACATCCTGGGAAGTTGAGTGTTTTTGAGGGCCGGCGTTGGTGTTGGGAGTAAATTTCTCTTAAAAGTTTGTTTGGGGGCTGGGGGGGGGGGTGTAGAAAGGTAGCAGTGGGCATGGCCAGCTGAGATGGTGATGGGTGGTGGGGTAAACCAGGGGTAATGTACCGACTGAAGATGGGTGTTGAAGGATGGTCAGTATGGACGTGATGATGATTGAATTAAAAATTTTCTCTAAAAACAACAGCAACAACAACGGTGCCAGTATGAACCGCTTTCACATACCGTGCGTCCTTTTCCTCAGGTAAAATCTGGCATGGAGGTTTGAGAAGAAAGGACGGAAGGAAAACAGACTGCTATAGTGGAACTTGAACAACATTACGGTACTGCGTAATTTCTTTACTCATCCACCACCATGTCTTCAGACCGGTTCCTTCTCTCTCTCTCTCTCGTTTGAAATCATTGTTCGAAATCTCGCCTGTCTACTCTCTTTAAAGATGTAACTAAGCTCTTCTGCATTTAATCCTTTACTGTCCTTAAACACTTTAGCCACAGCACCTCTTACTCTACACATTTCTAGCGAGTGCATTTTATTTTATTTGCCCCATATGAAATGTTCGTTTTGTTATGTATCATTTTTGTTATTCCTTTCTGCACACAGTCTAAGGAATACATACTCTATTCATTCTACATTGTGTACAGACTTATCCCTTTCATGCACTTACACACCTATGTCCAGTCTCTCTTACCCCTCGCCTTGCCAGTGAGTTTAAGGGAGCGGAGGGAAAAGAGAAAGGGAAGAATTGTGGGAGAAGGGGAAGGAGGAGTGACAAGAGAAACGATGAAGAACGGAAAGAGAAAAGGAAGAGGAGTGAAATAACGAAGAAAAGGTGGAAAGAGATAAATGAAGGGGAGGTGGAAATGAGAGAAAAAAGGAAGGGAGAAATGAGAGAGGATAAGTGAATGGAAGGGAAAGATGAGAGAATGCGAGAAATGACGAAAGGAGAGAAAATCGTGAGGGAGAAAAACTAGAGGTACTCGTAGAGGATAGGGGAAAGGGGAGGGGGGAGGTAAGGGTCCTACACAAACAACATTACGGTAGGTCACGCCGTAAGGCGGGGGAGGGGCGAGGGGTGGGAGGGGGAGTGAAAGATGGATGTAGGAAGAAACGGAGGTGGGGGAGGGGGAGGAAGAAATGGATGGATGGAAGGAGGAAGAGGAAGAGCTTAGAGGAAAGGATAGAGTGACTGACGGGGAGCGATATGGATATGAATAGCAGTAGGAAAAAAAGAGAGGGAGGGACTACAAAGAGAGACAGGAAAGCAAACAGCAACTCGCCTAATGGTCCTCAGGAGGCTGTTTGTTACAGAGAAGGCTGTGACAGTGATATCTACTGCTTTGAGTTTAAGAAAAGGGATGCATAGCAAGAAGCTTCCCCCTCCCACCATACCCATTCCTCCAGCGAGAAATAGAGGGGTGGAGAGAAATAGAGGAGGAGTGGAGGGGATGAAGGGAGAGAGGGGGAGAAAGAGGGTGGGAAGGAAAGTAGAGGTGAGAGTGGGTTAGTAAAGAGCAAGGGAGAGAGGGAGGGAGAATGGACTGAAGAGGGAAGGGATGAGGAAGAGAATGACTGAGGAAACGAGTAGGGGCGGTAGGGGCGAGGGGGGGGAGGAGGGAGAGAGGAAAAGGACATGTTCCCACGCCTATATAAAAAGAGAGGTGAAAGTAGAGGTTATGTCAGGTCGGAGGGGGAGGGGAGACCTGGAAGGCGAAGAGGGAGAGGGAGGGGATAGGAAAAAGGGAAGGGGAGGAAGGGGGATAGGGAAGAAGGGATGGGAAAGATAGAAAAGAGAGAGAGAGAGGGAAGAGAAGTAGTAGGCAAGAAAAGAAGTTGAGAAGGAAGAAAAGACAGAGTGGTGGATAAGATGATATGTAAATACGAGAGAGAGAGAGAGAGAGAGAGAGAGAGAGAGAGAGAGAGAGAGAGAGAGAGAGAGAGAGAGAGAGAGAGAGAGAGAGAATTGTCGAATGAGTTAGGGGGGAGGAAAGAGAGAACGTAGGCAAGATAAGGGTTTATATAAATGGACGTATGAAGGGAAGTGAGAGAGAAAGAAACAAGGAAAGTGAAAGAACAAGCACCAATTGACATAGCATATACCGTTACGTAGCGACACATTCGTATAGGTAAAATTTGAATAATTTGTTTAGATGGTGCATGTTCATAAAAATACATGATTTAAAGGATGCCGTATTATAATAAATGAGCTTTGCTAAGGTACCCCATGTATGGGACTTGCGTAGCTAATACTTTAATATAAAGTTCCCGCCTGCCGTTCTGTCTGTCCGTCCGTGTGTAAACAAGTTTTGTGCGGAGCATTACGGAAAAAAAAAAAAGGAAATTATCAGTTTTTCCTATAGCTAAAAAAAAAAAAAAAGGCAATTCGTTATTGGCAGATAATAGGAGGTTTCAACACTCCTTATAACAATGATCCATGAACCCACGGCGAAGGCGGGAAAACTTTTTTTTTTTTTTTTTTGCCGTTGGGATATATTTGCGTAATAAACATTTATTTGGATATGCATTGAACCATTATAATGGTATAAAGTAATTAAAAAGACACCCATTATTTACTCGAAATTACAATGGTGTAAATAGTAATAATAAAAAGCTTACTAATTTTTAATTTTTGAACAAAAATGATATATGAGCCAGTACCATACCCACACCGTACTAAAAATAAATAAATAAATAAATAAATACTTTTGAGGTGTATTTTTGTGTCAGTCACTCAGATTACAAGAATGTTGCGTCCGTGTTGGATTATCATGTGTACCGTCCTGTCTCAGATTCCTAGCACTAAAATGTTGTTTGTAGTAACCGTGGGAACAAAATATTTACAGTGTGATAATGGAAGTAACTTTGAATATTATAGTAGGTACGGTATGTTTTCTTATTTTGAAGTGGTAATGAATGAATATATGCTAGTTATAAAAAAAATCAACATTTGCTAGTATATATATATATATATATATATATATATATATATATATATATATATATATATATACATATATATATGCTGAATAATCCTTTAAAGGTTTATCGAAATGTATAACAATCATACCGCATGTGAAACAGCTACCCCTAAAAGGTAGTTTTCTTTGTATACGCTAGTTTTCTTTTACTAACGGCACATAGTAAACTTACATGTTTTTAGTGTGCTTATACGAAAACAGTACAGTC
Source organism: Coenobita brevimanus (assembly GCF_032717465.1). Taxonomy (NCBI): domain Eukaryota; kingdom Metazoa; phylum Arthropoda; class Malacostraca; order Decapoda; family Coenobitidae; genus Coenobita; species Coenobita brevimanus. The sequence goes on from NC_137046.1 coordinate 47,718,538, forward strand.
TGATATTTTAGACTGACTGAAGTATTAGTTAGTTTTATAAGAGTGATACACCAATAAACCTGTCAGAATTAAAAGTATGCTTAAATAATAACTCGAAATTATTACAAAAAAGGAAATTGTAGGTTAGATATTCAACATTATACGGTGTTCTGTATTGTCAGGCGATTTTTGAATTATGTACCATTTTGTAATAGATGTATGTAAACAGTGTCCTCAGTATAGTAGCTCAACCAAAAACTGTTTACAAAATAATTTTCGGTGTCTTCGAAAAATCGCGGTTTATTTGTACTGTATATTTATTTCTCATAATCCAAAGAGAAAGTCTTCGGAGAACGAGAGCCACAAGATGGAAATCTTGCAAATAGCTGAGTGTGTGTCGACTACGAGTCTCACATACTGGCTGAAGATCGAGGGAAGGGGAGATGAGGGTCGGCTTGTAGATCTGTGGGAGCATCGTTTATGCAGAGATGCCACGTTATCGCCATTAATAGAGAAGGTAGTAGTCTCATGCATGTAGGATGAGAAGGAGTTTATCAGTACTAAAATATAATTCGTTTTGTTACACCATTATCGAGTTTCAGTATCTCTCCCCTCTCTGTCCAACCATGTAAATATGACAAAGTTCAAAACGAGCGTACAATATAGTGCGGTAGAAAGTACTGCCAGGATTTTTTTTTTTTTATATATATAAATTAGAGCAGTGTGTCACTCCTTTCAAAGATTTACCAAGATCAACCAGGTATTTTAGATCTTGTGTTACTAACCTACATTCCTTTCTTCGGGCATTACGGAGCTTTGTAGTCATTATTAAAAGGAATCAGTTTTATTGCTCTCATGTTCGACGTTAACAGCTAGCCATTGCTTCAGACCTTCGTAACCTCATTTTCAGTTCTTATTCTCGTAAAAGAACCTCACCAGTATTTAATCTGGAGCTGGGTTGAGTTGCAGTAAGTACAGTGTAAGTATAGTTCCCCCTTCAAACATTTTGGCTTTGAAGCATGTATACAACTTGGGTCATTCTTCTCGTTCACGTGGGAAATAAAAGTGAGAGCAATGAGGGAGACAAGAGTGCTAGCGAAAGGGGAGATGCGTAGAGGAGAGGAGAGGAGAGTGGAGGGAGAAGGAGAATAACAACACTACAAGAGGCTAGAGCAACTCCTTGTCCCGTCTTGTGATGTCTGGTTCCTGAGGGGGCTAAAATGACTTCATAATCCCCCTCTCAACCCCCCCCCCTTTCTCCTCTCCCCCGCGGACACCATAAAGGGAGCCCCACATCAAAGGGAGCTCGTTCTATGGCAAAGGGGACATGACGGAGCACAAATGAGTTTTTCCTCCCCTTGCCTCAGTTTGCATCATAGCCTAGTGAGCGGCCAGGTTGAAAGAGTCTGTTAAGATTTTTTTCCCTTCTTTTCATGTCTCTTTTTGTAGGATTTCTTAGCGTGTGCGAGATGGGAGGTGAGTAACGTGATATCTTTTTGAATTTTCTGAGGGCGAGATAGCTCAGAGGATGCGCCCTGTACACACAGCGTAGTGATATTGTTGTCATTTGTATAAGTGCTTCTTTTATCACATATATTTATCGGTTTTGCAGCAGAAAGGAGGGACATCGATTGTACTGTTTTCAACATTGCTATTCTGTCCGAGGATATAGTTTTTAATTTAGATATAGTGTTTTATCTAGTCCGACAACTACCACCGGACGATTTTATCCAGCTTAGGTAAGATATTTCTAACCAAGGAAGATTTGATACAAAATTGATTAACTACTTGAAATTGAGAGAGCTTTCCTGTATTAAGTATTGATCCCTGCAGATGGTATGAATAAACTACAAAGACGTCATCGTAGTGAAAGCTTTGACCTCGCCTCCTGTAAAAACTGAATCGATATGAGGCTTCATCCGCCCATTATTGCGTCTCCCGTCAGTGCAACATTTAGATTTTTTTTTTTTATAGTATAACGAGAATTTCACATACGTTTCAGTCTGCTTTTGTTACTGAAGGATTATTGAATTTATCAGTACAAATTCATGCCATTAGTTACTACAGAATTTAGATCGTAATAATACATGTTCCAAATACCTCAGAGAGTTAAGAATATCTAAGTTTATGGAGTATTAAGGAGCTTTCTTCTGGACGTTTATATTAATACTGTACTGTCGAGATGTAGAAGTATATATTGCCAACGTATACACACCAAATCAAAGAGTATAGCAAACAGTAATAACCTTTCACTTAGCCTCGGCTGCTCTACACATAGGCTACTGTATACACTAAAGCTCAGACAAACTCGTATGTTGGGTTAGTCATTGGTATGATGTGAGCGCTGGTATGGGTCATTGATGGTTTTCTGAATAGGTATGTGTGTGTGTGTGTGTGTGTGTGTGTGTGTGTGTGTGTGTGTGTGTGTGTTTGTGTGTGTGTATGTGTGTGTGTGTGTGTGTGCGCGCGTGTGCGTGTGTGCGCGTGTGCGTGAGTGCGCGCGCGCAGTGGGCTGCGGCAGATGATGCGCTGGTACTTGCTGGGGCAGAGGTGTTCAGGTTAGAGAGGTTATGCAGGGAGGTTGTATATACAAGGTTAACGCGATATGCGCGGGTTTGAATGAAAAAGAGTGAGCCTGAAGAATGGAACGTTACACTAAAGAATTAGATGTGCTTCAGTGAAAGCGGAATGAATAGGAATGAAGTACTGAACTCACTTCAGATATCACGCAATGATCATCAGTTAGCATTATGGTATCACTGTTCAGCGGTCACAGCAGTACTAGTATATGGCATAGCGTTCAGGCAAATTCAAAAATGCCTCACAACACCAACAAGAAGGAACATTTCCGCAGTGCAACACTCTCTGCTTACAAAATAATGTTCTAAAGATGAAAATTTGACTTTACTGTGTAATCATCACCTTCTATCGAATGTTCTCATACTGGAATTAATTGATGTTGCCAGACCCACAGTCTATCTATCTATCTATTGCCAGACGCCTCAATCCCGTTTGGGGTGGCCACAAACAAATCGCCTCCAAGTCGCCCTGTCCCCCGCCATTTCACTGCCCTGCTCCCAACTCACACCCCCCTCTCTCATATACCTCTCCACCCCATCCCTCCATCTCATCCTCGGCCTCCCCCTCCCTCTTCCCCCCTCCACCTCACTCACATACACTCTCTTCGTCAGTCTTTCACCCTCCATCCTCTCCACATGGCCAAACCACCTCAGTGTGTTCCTCATAACGCTTCCTATCACATCCACATCCACACCACAACGCTGCTTTATATCCTCATTCGTCAGCCTGTCTCTCCACGTGACTCCACAGGCTCCTCCTTAAATAACTCATTTCCACTGTACTTCCACCAAATTTAGTTTAAGTTGTCCTTGTCATATGACTGCGACCTTTTGAGAAATTGTAGATATGAATACGGAATTGAAGGCATATTTTGTAAAAGAAGGCAGCTCATTGAGTATCCAGGTACATATACAATTATTGTTACACCTTATATGGTTAGGTTTGAGTAATACCTCGCGTTATTCCGTTGCTCCATGTGTCACTCTTTGGCCTCAATTCCGATCTCAAAAGGTCTCGTGATAGGTCACCTCTCTATAATAGAAAATTGTATTTGTGTATGACCGCACCAGACTGGCGGTATCCAGGCAGTAGAGGGCTGGTAGTCAGTTACCTATTCTGGCTACAGCCAAAGGATTTTATTCAGCGAAGGGAAACTCCTGCTCTTTAAAGGGTGAAAAAGTTGCGACTTTGAGAAATTTAATATGCCAAACGAGTCTGACTGACACCCAAACGTTTCTATGCAGACTACGACACGCAACAATCGAGGTCAGTGTTTCAGTTCTCGGTTGAAGTAAACGTTGCCCAAAGGTCTCGTGGATGGCACAGGAATCGCGCCAGGGACCTCACTGTTGCGGGTCAAGTATGCTTCTGATTACACCTGCCCCCCTACCCCCCCCCATGAAGTAACTTTTGAATTAGTATAATGTCAGTTCTGGGTTGAATATGCTGAGTTGTGCCAGATTAAAAATATATGGCTATTACTGTATCAGCTTATGCTTTGTACACAATCAGCAGAGTAACAAAATACTTAAGGGTAGCCAGTATTCCCTCCAACACCAGCATTCTGCAGAACTGAGGGAAAATAGTGAGCAAAGCCAACAACGATTCCCCCTTGTGCATGGCTGATACTGACGTTGGCAATAATGCTAGGTGTCCCCGACTCAGTTAACCTTACAGATGTCTTAAAAAAAATTCATTTAAGATATGAAATTTCATTAGCTTCTTAAGTTTCTGTTGTGCATAAAAGTTAAATGCAGTCTGTTTAGAAAAATACAGATCATGTATTGTAGTCATATTCTAGTGATATGGATTTTTGACCTTAATGTTTCACAAGCATGGACTGCTTATCATAATGTGCGGTTAAAAAGTTCTTTCGGTATAAATCTTTTCATGTAACACTTTCAAGGCAAAATAAATCTAAAATGGCGTCCACGGGTTGAAGGGCCTCGTTTATGCAAGCTAATAATTCACCTCAGGGTTGGTTAAGAGGCATTTATGTCCCAGTACGAGAGGGTTCTCTTAGAGATGCTGACCGTACCAGAAACAAGAGTGTGTGCACCATGATTTTAAGTTGCGTTATGTATATGATGATATACGAAGGACGAGAAGCTTGTGATGAGGACGTGACTTCCCGTTTATGAATGGTGAGAAGTGTACATTATTTTATGCTCTTGTAACAGTCATTTCCCACAATTACTAATTTTTAGGAGTTCCTTTATATTATCCCCACCCTCCTTTGTGTCCTTTGTGTATTCTTCCCAGACATTTTTTTTTTTTTTTTTTGACGCAGGATCACCTCAAAACGGCTGTGTCCGTCTGTCTTTCACTAACATTTTTTCGGACGCGAAGTGCTTCACCCCCGTAGACATTAGTGACGCAACATACTGTATTACGGCCTTGATGGTCCCTCATCTGTCTAGTACTTGTGTACTGTATTTGTTTCCCTACATGCACGTCTTTAAAAGGATACAGGTGTGGCTATGATGAGGCTGAGGTAGGTGTGAGAACTTGTATGTGACTAGGGTGAGGCAGCAATGAGGTTGTGTAGGGGTGTGTGAGTGTAGCAGACATGAGGCAGGGGTGAGGGGGGGGTCTGGGTGTATCAGGGCGGGGAGGGGAAGGGTGGGAAGTTACAGTAGGTAGGGGATAGAAGTGAGGTATGAATGGGAAGTGAGGGGAAGGGAGGGATGGAAGTGAGGGGAGGGGAGGGGAAGCGAGGAGAAGGGAGGGAGGGAAGTGAGGGGAGGTGAGGGAAAGCGAGAAGAGGAAGGGCAAGTAAGGGGAGGGAAGGAGAATGAGGGGAGGGAATGGGAAGTGAGGTAAGGGAAATGGATTGAGGGGAAATGAGGGAAGGGAAGGGGAGGGGAGTGAGGGGAAGCGAGGATAGGGAAGGGAAAGGGTGTAAGGGGAAGGGAAGGGAAGAAGGGGGAAGTGAGGGGAGGGAAGGGAAGAAAGGGGAAAGGGAGGGAAGGATGTGAGGGGAGGCAGCAGGTGTGCAGTGTAGGCCTATGTGCGAGGCATGGTGAGAGGAAAGCCGCCATTCTGGGCACGTGCCTGGCTGAGTTACGTCCTTACCGTCCCCTCCCTCCCATGTCCATAGGCCTCCCCCTCCCCCTCATTCCTAGGCCTCTACCATTACCCTCCTCTCCATTCCTAAGCCTCCACCACCTGCCTCCCTCCCTTTCCCATACTCCAGCACCACCTGCCCCCCTCCCCTTTCCTTGTCTGTAAGTCTCCACCACTCTTTCCAGCTGCTACTCCCTCCCCCTCCTCTAGACTCCCACCATCTGTTCTCTTTCCCCTCCAGTAGATCACCACTACCTGCTTTCTTCCCCATCCTGTAGACTCCCACGCCTACCCACTTCTCCCTCCCTGGTTTCCTCCTGTAGACCCCAGCCTCTTCCCATCCCCCTCCCCTACATTCGCACCACCAACCCCCCACCCACTCTTTCGCAGGTACCCTTTTTCTCCATCTTCCAAACCATTCCTTCCCCTCCATCAAGCTTGGTCTTTCCCCTAGCCCGCTCCTAGACACCACCAAGTAGTCCCTTCCTCTACCTTAGGTCTGCAACTTCTATCTCCCCTACTACACCCTCCCTTCTGTCTCCCCTACTACACGCTCCCCACTCGCCCCCTTCGCCTCTCCAGGACTTGCTTCCCCCTTCCCCTTCCCCCACACCTGGCCCATTTTCCCTCTCCGTCCTCTCTTCTTCCCGCTTTCTTTGCTTTCCTTAGATCTGCTCCTTTCCCAACTTTTTCTCCCCTACACAGCGTTCCCCACCCTTGTGCTCCCTATCTCCCTTCTCCTTAGCTCTTCCCCACTTCCTCCTCCCCTTCCTTCCTTAGATCTGTCCCCCTTTCTCCCTCACTGTCTTATATCCCTCCTTCTCCACTACCCAGCCACCTCCCCCTTTCTGTAGGCCTGCCCACTTTCACACTAATGACTCTCTCTCTCTCTCGTTTTTTTCCTTGGCACGAGAGAGAGAGAGAGAGAGAGAGAGAGAGAGAGAGAGAGAGAGAGAGAGCATTACACAGGTAGTCTAGTTGTTCCGGCACACTCTTCCAGCCATTACCTTCACACCCACACCTGCCTCGCGTCCTTCCTGATGAGGGTGTGGGGGATGGAAGGTAGGGTGGGGAAGGGATAAGGGAAGGGTGTAGGAGGGGTGAGGGTGCGGGTGAGTCGGTTTGGGTAGATTCGGTTAGATTAGGTTACTTTGGGTCGGTTTCGGTAGGTTAGGTTAAGTGGGGTACGTTAGGTTGGGTCACGCTTGGTCGGTTTGGTTAGAGTAGGATAGGGAAGGTTATGTTACGTTATGTTAGTTTAGGTCACTTTTGGGTCGGTTTGGATATGCTAGGTTAGGATTAGTTTACTCTAGGACAAAAGGGTCAGATTAGGTAGGTTAATTTAGGTCATGGTGATTTTGGTGGCAAGTAAGCATTGAACAACTTGATAGCATAAAACTGGATCCAACCCTATAATTCAGTGACGTATTTCTTATCCTGTTCTTGGCACCCAAGATAATTGTACTCATTTTGAGGGACTTCGTTCGGTTATCTGAATTGGAGGGATTTTAATTTTTATTTTACCCCTTCACAACAAGAAGTGGAAGTGACCCTGTTCTGACTATGGTGAGGCCCTGTTTGCCACAGGATGGCGGCTATCTGTTTATGGTTGATGGGCCTCTTCAGCCAGATAGACGGGATAGAGCAACAACAAGAGGTATGCTCAGATATGAATAAAACCACCTTGTGGTGGCAAGAACAAGTTAAATACATCAATGGTTTCAAGAGGTAAAGGAAAGTTTACCAATAAACTTAATTTTATTTGCTTCCTTAAAAAAATAGATGAACATCTGAGGGGAAATGTGTTGCAGTCCGAGCTACAAGACACGTTTCAGACTGAACGACCGGCACATTAACCACATTCATAGCCAACTAAAACAAGTGGTTTTATTGCGTTGGTTGTACTGGCGTTTGTTGTTTCCGCGCCCGTCGTTTTATAGTTAAGTGCCCGCCTTTTTATACCTAAGGATTTAAAATTTCAAAGGCCCAAGTCGAAAATCTGAGAAGTGTTCTAGATACCAGGCTCAGGTGCTGTACAGGCATAGTAATTTTCGGTAAAATAAGCCCAAAAGTGGTCAAGAGGTCGTGGGAAAAAATATTTTCCCTTCGGGAGAAAGAAATGAAAAATGCAATCTCCGTGCAGACTAGTTGGAAACCAGATGGAAGAAAGGATGCATATAATAATCATGTGTATAAGTATTGTGAAGCTTCCTATAAGAAGTCCTAGAAGCAAAAACCTTGCACAGGATACAATTGTTTTATTCAGATAAGGATAACGCTTTTGGCTCTCAGCCAAGTCAGTCTCCGCCACATGTCGAAAACAGTATCATATATTGGTCGTTACAAAATTTTACCTTTTTTTGTTTCTTTCCCAGAGAGCAGGATCTAAAACCATACTCCTTCTAGGACAGGACCGAATCGCATTACGTCAAAGGAGATTCCGCGTCTAGACCCCTCCCAGTCCACATATCGAACAAGATTTAACATAATGGCCATCACAAATTTCACCCCCCCCCCTCCTCCCCATAAAAAAGTTAGCAAGATCTGGAACCACGCACCTTGTAAAACAGGATCGAATCGCATTACATCAAAGTAGATCCCATGCTCGCCCCTCTCTCAGTCCCGCCACACAACGGCCCGCATTTATAATGTTTCTCAGGCGTAAAGTATGTTTCATATAAGATTCAGTGTTTATGCGTACTTTTGTCTTCAATAAAATAACTAACAAAATTCGCAAATTAGAGTGAACATTAAGTTGACAAACTGCGAAAAATTAAGCGATCAGTGATAATAGTTAGCCACCATGAACTTGTTTGTAATGAATAAATGGTTGCGCAGTCGAATTGTACTGAAAAGTAAAGTGACAAATTAAAAAAAATGATGGTTAAATTATGGAGACATGTTCATAGTAAAAAATGGTTACACAATCAAATTAAAACTATTAATATAATAACAGTGCGAAAAAGTGTGATCTGCAATCATAACTGAGTGTTTTGGAGAAATTTTCATCGTCAGAATTGATCAGAGTCCTTTATAAATACGAACCTATGCCTCCCTAACTTGTGTTCTGTGGCCGAGACGCTGACCGCACCTTTTTCCTAACTAAATAACAATGGAAGGTAGGGAAGCGATATGCATTTTTTTGGTGAGAGTGTAGGCTGTGTGTGTGTGTGTGTGTGTGTGTGCGCGGAGAGTAGAGGGGTATGGGCTTTCTGAGTGTCCTTGTTTACATGCATACGAGTTTTATCCTTATATACCTTTATCATATGCTGAAATTTTATCAAACCACGTGCTCACCAGGTTGGTTTTCGCCACATGATCTCCATTATTGCATACAAACATAATCTTTTTCAGTACTTTACATGTACATTCCCACCATTTTTACTCATCTGTGTTATCCACAGACAGTCAGATTTTCTCTCCATTTCTTCCACATACACACCTTTTATTTCGTTCATATTTTTCCTGTATTTCTTCCACATATTTTGAATTTTTTCCACTCTTACACACACACACACACACACACACACACACACACACACACACACACACACACACACACACACACACACACACACACACACACACACACACACACATTCACGTTTTTTTTTTCTTATACCAAATAAACTGGTGCCCCTCCACCTTTTCCGCATATACCATACTTGAGCCCTGCGTATCATCTTCGTACAACAAATTTACCTATCTCCTCTGTACACACCATCTTCACTCCTCACTTCCCACGTTAACCCACATTCCCCCGTCGCACCGCCCACAAGCACAGAGGCATGGGGGACGGAGGATGGGAGGAGGGGCTGTGTGTGTGTGTGTGTGTGTGTGTGTGTGTGTGTGTTTTATGGGGACGTGTGTGTGTATGTAGAAGGGAAGGATGGGTCGTTGGTTAGGGTTGTGTTTGGGGGGTGGGAGGGGACATATGGGAGGCTACGTAATAGTGTGTGGAAAAATGGAAGGTGGGGGATTCATGTGGCAGTGGTGTGTGGGAAGGAAGGAAGGAGGGAAGGGGTGCGGTGGCAAGGTGGGGAGGTGTAATACGGGGAGAGGGAGGGGGTCTTGGGGCAGGAGTGTGGGGTGTGGGTGGGAGCGAGGGGCGGGCAGAGTCGGCACACCCCCCCGGGCGGCGTATTCATGTTTGCTAATAAGGCCTCAGTCAACATGGGGACGGGAAGACGGGGGGTGGGTGAGGGGGTGGGGAGGGATGGGAAAACACACACACACACACACACACACACACACACACACACACACACACACACACACACACACACACACACACACACACACACACACACACACACACACACACACACACGCACGCACGCACGCACACACACACACACACACACACACACACACACACACACACACACACACACACACACACACACACACACACACACACACACACACACACACACACACGTATGATTTCCGAGTTAAGTTTGAGGATCAAGTTGCCAGATTTCACTGATGCCAGAGTGATAAAACGATTCTGTGTTGGCCTGCTTCGGGGTGGATTTGTACTCGATTCTTAGACACACGAAATTAAGTTGCTTTGAAGAAAGCTGTTTTCAAGGAGTGTTTCTATCATGCAGGAAACTACATCCGGTTACAAAATCTTTTGTAATGTGAAGCGAAACTATGAGATTCTGTATAGCACATCGTTAACAATTCAATTTCCAACGCTCGTCCATCGCGCCGCACAGTGTGCCCATATCCTATGGTTCGTGATCCTTTCTTGACTCGCAGGATGAAAGGTTCGAAGCATCGTGTCTTGTCAGTCGCCACGTCCCACGGACACTCGGCAGGGGGGAAAGATGTTGAGGGTCTGGGCGTGGATGGGATGCATCGCAGTTGTGGAACGAGCTGGTGATCCATGAGATGTGTGTGAGAAGACAAGCTAATATATGACGTTATGTAAGGAGTGCGGCTCTAGGAACTTTCGTTCTACCAGTGTGGTGTTCACGTAAGTTAAGTTGGAGTATTGAAGTACTTGAATAATGTATTTATTTTATCAGTACTGGAAATAATAGGACTCGGGAGATCAAGTGCGGGATGTTATGGATTTCTCTCTGTAAATGCTATAATTGTAAAATACGGTGCATTATATTGGTTTCACGTTTGTCAGGAGGGGATTATATTACATAATATTCTGTAAAATAACTCGGAAAGATTTTCTGCTGTTATTTTTCACATGCCATGGAAGGTGTCTCTGTACGGTGTATATGGGAAGGTTGAAGGTATTGGAGTGTGTGGCTGTGTTGAAGACGTGACGAGGTTAGAGGGGAGGCAAAAAGTTGAGGCAAGTAGGAATCTCGCGTGCGTGCGTGCGTGTGTGTGTGTGTGTGTGTGTGTGTGTAAATAATTTTTGTATATGCAATCGCGCTCGTAATGTTTTGCGTAAGTAGCCTTCATTTGACTTGGGTAACAATCTTTACGACTGTGCGTGTGCGCAACTGTGTTGTGTATTTTTTACTCTTGCAGTGTGTGTGTAGGAGATTGAGATTGAGAGAGAAAGAGAGAGAGAGAGAGAGAGAGAGAGAGAGAGAGAGAGAGAGGTGCATGAGACTGATGATCTCGATGATCTCAATGTGAGTTTATTTGAATGTGGCAACGTGTGTGAATATGTGCACATGTACGTTTTTCTGTGTTGTGTACATGAGACTGTGTGTGTGTGTGTGTGTGTGTGTGTGTGTGTGTGTGTGTGTGTGTGTGTGTGTGTGTGTGTGAGTGCGTGTGAGTGTGTGCGTGTGGAGAGGGGCCACATTTCATGCATAACAATAGGCCTGCGTGCCACCTAGGCCTACTGGCGCCGCTTCAAAAAGGAATTGTGAGGAAACTTGGAAGGCCAGTCCACGAACAGGAGGAGGAGGATTAGGAAGATAAGGATGGGGTGATGGAGGAGGAGGAAGAGGGTGAGGAGGAGGAGAAGGAGGAGGATTGATTGACTGATTAATGATGGAGGAGGAGGTGAAGGAGGATTGATAGATGACGGAGTTGGAGAAGGATTAATTGATGATGATGATGATGATGATGATGATGATGATGATGATGATGTTTGGGTAATTTGGAAATTTATGAGGAAAAGGAAGACAGTTTGGAGGAAGATGGTAAAAAAAAGGGGGGGAAGAAGGAAGCAAGAAGGATGGAGGAGGAATCGCCATTTGAAAATGTGAAACAGGACGATGATATTAAAACAGGAGAGCGGATAGAACGAAAGGAAAATGCCAGTGAAACGGAGAGTGAGGATTAAAGATGAGTGATGCAATTAGTAGGACAGGAAATACAGAAAGTTTTGTGGGTCGCCTATCTGGTAGCGGTCCAGACGGAATGGCGGCTGTGCATAAGTTCGATTTCCGTGATGTGATTGGAGGTTCTTCGATCACGTAATGCTATCAAAACATTTTGTTTGTTCATCTACCCTTAAATCTGTTGGACATTGGTAGCCTCGGATCCCTGCACCGCGAAAAGTTAAAGTGGGATTGGCTATGATCATTTTTTACTTTCCTTCTGCCCGCTGTCACGTTTATCATCTCGAATGTTACCTATACAAACTACGTCCATATTGAAGAGACAAATGACATGCAAGAGAATATCATTGTGTAGCATGGATTATAAACCGTCAAGGAGAAGCTCCGTAGAAGCCCCCTTAAGCTGAAGGCAGTATGTACGACCCTGTCATTAAATATAGGGATGGCAGTAAATATACGCAAAAAAGTAGGGCGCTAAACTAGGAAAAAAGAACGGCTGGATGTGGTAATGTGAAAGAAGAAATTAACTTGTGTGATAGAAGAAATTAGAAGTATTATGTTTAAGGGGAACATGGGAATCAAAAGGGAAACATAAAACAAGGTTGCTTGGCCCCTTCAGCCCGAGGACCTATTTATATTATTTTTCTTGCTGTCTCCAGACAATTTTGTTCAACACTAGTGAAGTTTTTAGAGCACGTGGAGTTCGATGTGATTGCTTTCGTTAACCTTTTCACTAGTAGAGGGTTCCTGCTAAACTGCATAAAATCGTCAGACGATGCAGAAAATATAGTAAGAAAGACGCCATCGTGCTGAAGTGGTTAAGCACGAAGATGAAAAATGATAAATGCTGATAAAAAATTCTTGTAGAACTATTCGGCAACATGTTGGTAACTCGTGTTTGGTAGTTGGGCGGCAGGATGTTAGAAAGGTGAGGCAGGGTGACAGGGTGTGGCTGGAACGGGACACGAGAAAGAAGGTGGATGGGGTGTGTTGGAAGAGGGCTGCAGGGAGGACCGTAAGGTGTGGTGGGGAGGGAGGAAAAGGAGGACGAAGAAGTAGGGTGAAGGGAAGGAAGTAGACACTATCACTTTTCTCTTTCTCCCAGTGCACCTTTTTGAACAGGCCTCATCCATTCCTACTAAACTGTATATTAAAAAATGAGGAGTAAAAGAAAAAAAGATGGATCAGAGTGAGAGGAAGGCAAAATGAGAGGCTCTTAGGGTGAGGAATTTAGGTGAAAGGGGAGCAGGGGAAGAAGTGTGGATTAGAGGATACGGTAAAGGAAGGAAAAAGGGAAGAGGAAGAGTGAAGAAACTGTGGGAGGAGGCACGGTGAGGAGGTAAAGTGAGAAGGTAAGGTAGGGTAGGCAGGGATAGGGGGTTGAGTGAGAGGATGGAAAGTGAAAGGCAGGTCAGGTGAGATTAAGGCAGAGTGAGAGGAGGGCAGGAAGAGGAGGTGGAATTAGAGAGTGAAAGATGAAGCAGGGAATGAAACGACAATAGGAGGGTCAGAAAGAACGGATGTGAGGGGAGAAGGTGGGAAAATAGGCAAGGGTAGACAGACTAGGGAGACAAGCAGGGAGTAAGAAAAGGAAGATGGAATCGGACAGAAGGAAGGAAGACAGGGAGAGAGGAGAGATAAGAAAGAAGACATGAAAAAGAGTGTAAGAAGGGAGACTGTGTAGAAGGAAAAGAGGTAAGAGGAGGAAGTAGAATAAGAAGGCAGGGTAGATAAAATAGGGAGAGACGGGACGTTATAGGGTAGAAGGCAGGGTATGAAGGATAGAGAGAGAGAGAGAGAGAGAGAGAGAGAGAGATGAAGGAAGGCAGAAAATGAGGAAGGAAGGGAGGGAGGGAGGGAGAGGCTGTGGTAGGGGTGGTGGGGGGTAGTAGGGTGTTGGAGGTAGGCTGGGCTATTTGGCTATCGGCTACCAGTCCCCCGATAAGTCACCACACCCGCCCACCATCACCACCCTCTTGCTCTTTATTTATTTCAACATCCTTTATCGCTTTGTACGGCTCCATGTTTTCTTTATTGCTTTCATATTCCCTTATTATTTATTAATCTTCTCCTTCTTCAGTGTCATTCCATCCTACCATAATTAGCTTCTTGCCCTTTAATTACATTGCCGGTTTTAACTGGAGGGTTTGGAGGCAGGGGGAGCCTTCTTACTTTACTATCCTTATCCTTCAGCGTGTAGAATTAGATCTCGTGGTCACAGTCTACTCCGTAACAAGCAGCCTCGAAAGGACCTTAAGGTTTGTTGCTGTTTGTATTCTTCCTTCTCTTCCACCTCCTCCTGTCTCAGCTACAGACATCACCGCTACCTGACTCCATCTCCCTCACTCCATCTCTCATTAGCTCCTTAATTGTCCCTCTCACGCTCTGGATAGACTCTTGCTGGAGACAGGGGGGAAATAAGAGGAATGCAGAGATAGATACTGTACAATAGATGAAGGCAAGGTTGATGGGTGTGGCGTTGGTAGATGGAAGCGTGAGACAGAAGGTGATAGTTTTTTTTTTCTCTCTCTCTCTCTCTCTCTTTCTCTCTCATGCTGTTCTCTCCATTCCCCTGTTCCTTATTTTCTCCCTTTTCCCTCCCCTCCTCATCTAATTTCCTTGTTTTTACGTTTTTTCATTGCCCACGCTTTCTCTCATGTATTTTCTTCACTCTCTGCCTTCTTTCATTCACCCTATTTTCTAATTTATCCTTCTGATTTGCCCTGCCCTCTCTACCTTTACTTCATTCCTTCCCCTCCATTTGATCCCACTGCTTTCTTCTCTCTCTCTCGTTTATTCCATCTTGTTTTCCTCTTCCCTCCTCCCTTCCCCTCTTTTTTCCGCTCCCCAGACCTCCCCTTCTTCCTTCCACCCCTTTTCTTTTCTGCCTTCCCTCCCCCCATTCCCTGTCCCCTCATTTTCTTTCCTTTCCCCTCTATTCACTCTTCCCTTTCTCCTTCCCTCCGTTCCCTGTCGCCTTCTTCCATTAGTATCCTGTCCATTCCTTTCCTCAGTCTGCCTTCCCCTTCCTCGTGTGTCCTCACCCTCCCTTTCTCTTCCTTCTTCCCCTGTTCTCTCCACCTCCACTTCCCTTTCCTTCCTTTCCCGTATTTCTCTCCTTCCCTTCCCCTCCCCCCCACCCTTCTCCCCTCCTCTCCCTCCCCCCAATTAGCTAACAGGTCCCTGGGATAATTTTAATTGGTCATTTTTTAAGCTCCCTTGCCTTCCACGCCACTGACAGGAGCTGTGTCCTTAGTGGAGGGGCGACAGGGGGGTCGATATGATGGTAGATAGGCAGGGGAGTAGGTAGACAGGTAGTGTAGATGGATATATCGGTGAGTGGAGAAAGTGGTTTAAAATAATTATGGGAGGAGATGCCAGTTAAGTAGACATGAATTAGTAGAGGGAGAAAATGTTCCTTTAATAGGTCTGGTGATGGTGGTAAATAGGTTGATAGGGGAATAGATAGACAGGTAGATCGTTAGATGGATGAGTGGAGAAATCGCCTGAAAATGTAATGAGTTGATAAGTAAGTATAAAGGGTAAATAGATGAACATGTAGACGAAGAGCATGCTTTCTTGTTGAGTAGGTGGACTGGTATATAGGCAGGTAGGTAAGGAGGGGAACATAGAGACAGGGAAATGGGTCTATAGGTGAGTGGAGAAAGTGACCTGGAAATGGAGATATATTGTAAATACATTGGTAATAGGAAAACAGATTGATAAATGGATGAATATGTAGACGGTGAGCATTTTATCTTAAGTAGCCTGTGTGTGTGTGTGTGTGTGTGTGTGTGTGTGTGTGTGTGTATGTAGAAGAATAGACAGGTAGAAGAGTCGAGATGGTCCTTACGCCGTTAAATTAGGGGCACCTCTCATTTCAGTTTATTTTTGCTAACTCCAGACGATTTTGTTTAGCTTCGGAAAGACGTGTCAGAGTGAAGAAATTTATGAAGGTTAGAATGTTATCAAACCCTTCCATTTAAAAAAACCTCTCCCAGGCTGAGTGAAACTATGGAAAAAGGACGATTATGCTTCTTAAAAAAACGCCATCTTAGTGGAGGAATTTAGAAGGTCCGGTAAGAATAGGCAGAAGTTAAAGAGTAGATGGGAAGATATATGGGGGATGTGTCTGGATTGTGTGTGATGGTGGTGGGAGATAAGAAGGCAGGAGTGTAGGCAAGTAAGTAGGTAGGTAGGTAGGTAGGTTGGTTGGTGGGTGGGTAGGTAGGTAGGCTGGTATGTGGGTAGATATATGAGTGGAGGGTATTCTAAAACTGTGCAGTGATAGGTAGGTGGGTGGGTAGGTGGGTTGGTCGATAGGTAGGTAGGATAGTCAGTGGGTAGACAGAGGAGTGGAAGGTGTTCTCAAAGTGAGTGTGATGATGTAATGAGTAGTGAAATAGTTGATGGCAAGATAGACAGGGAATGTGCTTTGATTACGTGTGATGGTGGGAGGAAGGTTAGTAGGTAGATTGATGGATAGATAAATGATTTTAGAATTTTGCTTGATTATGTGTGGTGAATATGCAAAGTAGCTAGGAATATTGACAGAAAATAGACAGAGAAATGCGTCTATATAATGTGGTGATGCTTGGAAATAGATTGACAGACTGATGATGGTACACAGATAGATGGTTGGATAACTGAGAGAGACAAGTGGTATGAAAATGTTTAGGGAAGATAGTTGGGAGGAAGATAACTAAAGAATAAGTAGACACAGAATATATCTTGGCCAGGTGTGACGAGGGTAATAAGTAGACAGGTAAGTAGATAAGTAGACAGGTATGTGAATAGGTAGATGGGTAAGGATTTGAGTAGAAGTGACAACCCTTTCGGTACGGTGACGTCAGGTGAACGGTTAAAGAAACTAACCTAAAAGTGATGATTAGTAGAGAGACCACGTTGATTAGAGGTAGGTGAGAATAGGTAGAAAATAGAGAGAAAAACTGAACGGATATTAAACGACAGGTAGACATACGGGTCATTCAAAAGGTAGCAAAGAAAATGGGTAGAAGGTAGACAGAAGTAAAACAAGAGGCAGACGGTGGTAGTTACAGAGGTATACGATTAAAGAGGTAGTGATAGAGGTACCGGTATGTGATTAAAGTGGTAGTGATAGAGGTATGTGATTAAAGAGATAGGTGTAGAGATATATGATTAAAGAGGTAGTTGTAGAGGTACGTGATGATAGAGGTAGGTATAGAGGTATATGATTAAAGAGGAAGAGGTTGTTTTTCTACCTCATTAAAAAGTGCCACCCGAGCCCAAGAAGCCTCTGGTTTTAATACGAGTAATGCAAGATGCCGGGATAATGTAGGGGGAAGGCAGGGGGGAGGGGGAAAGGAGAGGGGGAGTGGGGGAAGAGAGAGGGAGGGGGTAAGGAGAGGGGTAGTGAAGTGAAGGGATAGGGGGAGTGGGGTAAAGAAAGAGGGGGAGGAGAGTTGGGAAAAAGGAGGGGATTGTTGATCTGCGTGTGAGTGTTTTATTTTAATGTGTTTGTGTGTCTGTCTTTTATATCGTGTGGTTTTGTTTGGTCTCTCTCTCTCTCTCTCTCTCTCTCTCTCTCTCTCCCTCCCTCCTTAATTACATTTTATCCTTCCCAGTTTATTTCCCTTCCTCTCATTCCTAGTTGTATGCCTATATTTCTTCTCCTTTTCCCATTGTCAGTTTTATTTCTCCCGTCTTCCTCCCCTTCTATCCTGTATTTCTCCTCTCTTCCTCCTCCTTCCCTTCCGTATCTCCTATTCCGGCTCCTTCATTTCCTTTGACTCTGTCTCACTTATCCTCTTCATCTGTTTCATTTTATCCTCACCCTCTCCCTCTTCTTCCTAGTCTCTCTTCCCATATTTCTTTCCGTTTTTATATTGCCTTATCTCATTTTTTAATTCTGTCTTCTATCTCTTACGTCTCCTCCACGTTTATCACTACTCCATCCCTTCTTTATCCCCAATCCCTTTTCTTTGTTTGATCTCTCTCTCTTGTCATTCATCTCTTATCTTTCCTTATCCTTCTCCCTCTTCTCTTTCGCCAAGCGTCTGTTCTATCTCCATATATCTCTCTTCCTGCCTTCATCATCCCCTACGTCTCCATTCTTGTCGTTCTTATCCACTTTTCCCTTTACCTCTTTTCTACCCTCTCGTTCATCTCTCCCTGTACCTTTATCAACATCTTCATCTCTCCCCTTTCTGTTCTTCCTCTCCTTCGTCTCCGTTTTCTTTCTTTCTTAACTTTCTCTTACAGCTCTCCTCTTTCCACTGCCCTTCTCCAGTATTCCACACCCTTTTCTCCTCCCTGCTCTGATATCCTAGCTTACCTCTTTTCTTTTCCCCTCCCCTCTCTCTGTCTTTTCCCATTTCCCTCTGACCACTGTACAGTATATACAGCCTCTCTGTAATCCTCGTGATCATTTCCTCTTCGCAGCTTCCCTCTTTTACTCTTCATCCCAATCTCCTTTCCTCTGTCTTCTCTCTGACCCTTTCCCCTTCCACGTTTTCTTCCATTGCTCTTTTCCCCTCTTTTGTATCCTTCAGATCCTGTTTCCCCCTAACCCATTTACTTTTCCCCTAACTCATACCCCCTCCCCCCCCCTCTCTCTCTCTCTCTCTCTCTCTCTCTCTCTCTCTCTCTCTTTGTCCCTAATACCCTTTCCCCCATCATTGCTTTCCCTCTGTACACCACCTCTCCCCACTCTCTTTTCCTTCATTCATCCCCCTCTCTCCTCCACCACCTTTCCTCTCTCGTGGTCCTCCCTCTCTCCCCTCTCTTCTTCCACCCTCTCTTCCCTCTCATCTTCAACGCTTTCTCCATCTCATCCCTCTCCTTTCATCTACCCACTCCGCTGTTCCTCCGCGCCCTCCCCCTCCTCCCTCCTTCTCCCCAGTGTTCCTCTCCCCTCCACCCCCTCCACTTCCTTTTCCCTTTTCTCCTCCTCCTCTCCCTCGACCCTTAATCCCTCCCTATTCCCGTTTTGGCAATCTGTGTGGCGTTGCTATGATCAAAGTTAACTCCCTTTGGCTCCCTTTATAACGCACTGAAGGAGGCGCCGTGAGGAGATTCCCTTTGTGGAGGGGTAGAGGAAAAGGGAGAGGAGAGAGAAAGATAGAAGAGGAGGGGAAGTGGGAATGAGGGATGAGGGAGAGAGAGTGAGTGAGTGAAGAAAAAGGCAAGGGAAATGGAAGTAGGGGGGAAAAAGGAATTGGAAAAATTGTAAGGAGAAGGAGTGAAGGGAGAGAGGGAAGTAAGAAACGAAGGAGAGGATGAGGTAAGGGATGACCAGAGAGAGAGAGTGAGGGGGAGGGGAGTGCGGAAGACAGATGGGAGGGAAAGAGGGAGAGGGGGATATAAAAGGAGGGAGGAAGGGTAGGAAGAGGGGAGAGTGATTGAAGACAAGAGAGAAGGAGGGAGGGCGTGAGGGAGGAGAGGAGGGAGGAATAGGTGATGAAGGGAGGAATAAACGAAGGAGGGCAGAGGGTAGGATGATTTGAAGAAAGAAGGGTAGGGAGGGAGGGAGGGAGGAAGAGAGGGTGGGAGGGTAGGGAGGGAGGGAGGAAGAGAGGGAGGCAGGGTAGGGAGAGAAGGGAGGGAAGATCTGCGGATGATAGAATCGGGAGAGTTGGTGTGTGTTGATGATGGGAAGAAAGAGAGTGTGTGTAGGTGACTGAAGGGAAGGAGGGGAATGTAAGGATTGTGAAGGAAGGAGGAGGGGAGAGAGAGAGTTGAGGTGATAGCGGAAAAATAGGAAGGCATTTATGGACTGTCAAGGAGGAAAGGAAGGTAGGATGGAAAGCAGAAGGGGAAGAAAAAGGAGGGAATAATTGGTGACGGGAATGTAGGTGGGAGGAATGTAGGGCTTTTGAAGGAATGAGGGATTAAATTTTGGTGATTGGAGGGAAAGGGTGTGTGAAAAAGGGAGGAAAAGAAAGAAGTTGCTGGGAATGATATGGAAGCTAATTGAGGAAAACGTAGAAGTTCTGGATATATTTCGAAAGGGAGAAAAGAGGAATATTAGTAGGCTACTGAAGATTAAGAAAAAGTTGGAGTGTGGACATACGGGATGAAGAGGTGCATATGTGGGTGGAGACACACTAAGGACATAAGACAGTAAACCCTTTCCGGAGAGGCTGTAACAAGATGCAAATATGGAGAAATGGTAGAAAATATGAGAAGACTGAAGAGCGTGGGAGTGTTATATAGAACTTAACTTATAAATGCAGTATTAGTGCCGGTCTTTAAATACGAATAAGTCTTCTTCGGTTTTGCTCTCCTTCCTATGACCTCCAGTATTTCAGTAACATTATATCCACGCGTATCGAACAGAATGGATTTTTTTTTTTTTTTTTTTTTTTTTTTTTTTTTTTTTACCAGTGTTTCATGGACAGGGGAATTTTTTGCGGGTGTTGTTGATATGTCTGCCTTCCTTTGTGTACACTACAGCGACACCGAAAACATGAACAGCAATCTGAACATCAACAACTGCTAAACGTCAGAGCAGCCATAAAAAAGATGACAAGAAATATTTTAAAATGAGACGAAGTTCTTCTTGTGCCCTGGTCTATGTTCCGTAGCACTTCATGTCTCCTTCCCAGCATTCGTTTAATTTCTCTTCACTTTAAGTTCCTTTTCCATTCTGTTCCCCTCTCCTTTCTTTTACTCCCTTTCCGTGCCTTCTTGCCTATCTCTTGATTTCTCTTACCCTTTCATTCGCTTTCCTCTCTCACCTCAGCTCTCTCCTCTCCTCTCTCTCCCCACTGCTCTCTATTCTTCATCCATCCCCGTGATACTCCATTTTCTCCTCATGATATAAGTTTGTCCTTTCTTCTTTTCCTTACGCCTCTCTTGTTTTCCTCAGCGTCTTCTCTCATTCTGTGTGTGTGTGTGTTTTTTGTCCTTTTGTTGCGTTTCCCTTGTTTGTCTTGTCTCCTTCATTTCTCTTCTGCGTTCTACCACCCTCCTTTCTTTTCAGTCTTCCACCCCCTTCCCACTATCTCTCTCCTGTTTAGTCGCTTCCCTGTCCTACCCGCCTCGCCTTCCCTGTCATCTGCTCCCTCCTCTTCCTTTTCTTCCTGTGGTATGCCCTTCCTTCCTCTCATCCCCCTTTCCCTCATTTTCCTTCTCTGCTTTCCCTCTTCCACCCTTTCCTCTCCTATCCTTTGTTTCGCCTTCCCTCTCCGTCCCCTCCTCTTTCTCCCTTCCCTCTCCTTCAACCATCTCTTTCCACATCTCTCCTTCCCTGATTTCCTACCTCCTCTCTCCATCCGTCTCCCTCCTTTCCTCCCCCCCCCCTCTCCCCCTGCAGAGCACCATAAAATAAGGCGTGTGTCCCTGATTCCCTACAGGCCTAAGCACATTATGGAGGCCTAACACAAACTTGGCGCCCACAGTTTTGCATGCCGGGGTGCGGTGGAGGGGTAGAGAGTGGATTAGGATGGAGGGGAGTGGATTAGGATGGAGGGGAGTGGATGGGGGAGAGTGAAGTGGAGGGGAGGAGGAGACTGAGGGAAATTGGAATTGAGGGGAAAGAGGAGTGATGGGGAATGATGTGGAGGGGAACAGGAGTAATGGGGGAGTGAGGTGACGGGGAGGGGAGGAGAAATGAGGGTTGTGGGATGGAGGGAAAGAGGATGTGGGGTAGCGAGGATTGGGATAGAAGGGAAGGGGAGGGGGAGAAGGGAGAATGTGAGAGACAGGAAAATGAAGGGGAGTAGGGTTTAAGAGAGGGGACTGTGCGAGAAAGAAGGGAAATGGAGGCGGGGGAGTTTAGCGGGGAGAGTGTGAGGGGAGGAAAAAGGGAGCATGGGGATAAATGCTGAAAGTATGCGAGAGGAGAATATGGGAAATGGGAAAGTATGCGGACAGAGAGAGAGAGAGAGAGAGAGAGAGAGAGAGAGAGAGAGAGAGAGAGATCCATCTGTTACTCTTAACCCACGTCGCATTGTTTCATCCACCCAAGCCTTTATTTCCTCCCCCCCTGTACACACACACACACACACACACACACACACACACACACACACACACACACACACACATATATATGAAATTAGAAACTGGAGAGAATGTTAAGAGAGATATGGCCGTAGTGTATGTTCCCCCAAAGACAAGAGCATGGAAGGATGACGAATACCATGAGATGTTGTCAGATATGGCTAGCTACTTGTAAAAAATAATTGAGAAAAGCAATAATATAATTTTGGTGGGTGACTTTAATTGTAAAGAGGTGAACTGGGAGGAATGGTACTCGGGAGGCGGCGAGGATTCGTGGGGTACTATGTTATTAAATATAATAATGAATAATGTGATGACGCAGTGGGTCAAAGAAGAGACACGGTTTCGAGGTGAGGACACACCAGCAAGGTTAGATTTACTGTTCACCAAAGAACCCGATGTAATAGAATCATTGGAATATCTCTGTCCTTTGGGAAAAAGTGATCACGTGGTCATTGAGTTCCAGATGTTAATAGGAAACGTCGAGCCAAGAGACGAGCTTCATAGACATGGAAGATACAACTTTGGCAAAGCAAATTTTACAGGATTGAGAAACTTTTTTGAAAATGCGGATTGGAGAAAATTCAGAGAAACAAGAGAGATACAGAGGAAGTGGGATATCTTTCTAGACCTCTATAATTTGGGAGTGGAAAAATTTGTACCAAGAGTAAGAGGGAAAGAAAGCAGGAAAAAGGAGTGGTTTAATAGAAGGTGTATGATAGCCAAAAAAGAGAGAGATAAGGCGTGGAACAATTGGAGAAAGAGAGGTAACGACAGAACAAAGGAAGAATATAAAAGAACAAGAAACGAATACACAAGAATACGTAGGGAAGAAGAAAGGAATTTTGAAAAAGGTATAATTGACAAATGCAAGGATGAACCCAAACTGTTTTATAGATTTGTTAATGGCAAACTGAAACAAAAGGAAGGAATCACCAAGCTGAAAGTAGATGGAGAGGTCTTTAAGGATGCGGCAATGCAAGCAGAAATAATGAACAAACGTTTCCAGTCAGTTTTCACTAAAGAAAAGGAGCTTGTGGAAGGGGAGGGAGTGATTAGAAATGTTCCGGTGATGAAAGATATAAAAGTGGAGGTGCAGGAAGTGTATAAATTACTGGAAACTCAAGATGTAAGGAAAGCCCCAGGACCTGATGGAATTTCTAATTGGGTACTGAAGGAATGCAGAGAACAACTGGCGGATAAAATTCACAGCTTAATTGTATGCTCACTGGAAGAGGGGACAGTGCCAAAAGAATGGAAGAGGGCAAATGTGGTACCAATTTACAAGGGAGGAAACAGGGAAGAACCCCTGAATTATAGACCAGTGTCTCTAACCAGCATGGTCGCAAAATTGTGTGAGAGAATCCTGAAAGACAGATGGATAAAATATCTGGAAGAGATGAATATTTTGGCTGAATGTCAGTTTGGATTCAGAAGTGGAAGGTCATGTGTTTCAAACTTGTTGAGCTTTTACTCAAGAGCGATTGATGTGGTACAGGAGAGAGATGGTTGGGTGGATTGTGTGTACTTAGACTTAGAGAAGGCCTTTGACAAGGTACCTCATAAGAGACTAATGTGGAAACTAGAATATATAGGAGGACTAAAGGGGAAACTTCTGGAATGGATGAGAGACTTTTTGAGAGACAGACAAATGAGGACAGTAATAAAGGAAAAGATGTCTGGATGGAGGGAAGTAACAAGTGGAGTCCCTCAAGGCTCAGTGTTGGCGCCAGTAATGTTCCTGATTTACGTAAATGATATAGTAGATGGAGTGAACAGTTATGCGAGTCTGTTTGCTGATGATGTAAAGATCTTGAGGAAGATAGAGGTTGAGGAGGATTGTAAAATACTGCAGGAGGATTTGGATAGGATACACAATTGGAGCCGGACGTGGGAAATGAAATTTAATGTAAAGAAATGTAAAATATTGGAAATGGGTAAAAGTACCAGGAGACCATCACTGAATTATTTTTTGGGTAATGAATTAATCACAAAAGGAGAGAAGAGAAAGATTTGGGAGTGCTGGTCCAAGATAGTTTGTCACCAGAAAAGCACATTAACAAGATAGTTGGAGAGACTTATAAGCTCTTGACTAACATAAGAGTAGCATTTCATTATATGGATGAGGAAATGATAAAAAAAATTGAAAGTGGCCATGATCCACCCCAGGTTAGAATATGCAGCGGTAGTGTGGTGCCCACACAAAAAGAAAGATATAAACAAGATTGAGAGAATACAAAGAACAGCAACCAAGATGGTCCCCAGTCTGACAGACCTGTCATACAGAGAGAGGCTGGAAAAACTGGATTTGCCTTCGTTAGAGGAAAGGAGAAAGAGGGGAGACATGATTGCAGTGTTCAGGACCATGGTGGGAGTAGATAAAATTGACAAAGAAGATCTGTTTGTATGGGATAAGAGAGCAACAAGAGGACATGGAATGAAATTGAAAAAGTCAAGCTGCTTGAAGGATATCAAGAAATAGAGCTTTCCTTACAGAAGTATAGACTTATGGAATAGCCTGGACAAAGAGATCGTCCAGTCTAAAAACTTAAACGAGTTTAAAGTTAAATTCGACATATTGAGAAACAGCGACGGAAACCCCACGAGCATAGTACATTCCGTGTATATCACAATTAGGTATATTCTTAAATATTTGGAACGACTTAGACAAAGAGGTGGTGCATGAGAAAAACATTCATGTGTGTAAAGGTAGACTTGATAAATGTGGATATGGAGACAGGACAACACGAGCATTGCTCAATTCCTGTATACTACAAATAGGTAAATACAAATAGGTAAATACACACACACACACACACACACACACACACACACACACACACACACACACACAGCCACCCTAGCCCAAATACAGTGCTAATCATGAACTTCTGTACACTTACCTGGGAGTTCCGAACCAGTGGAGTGAAAGGCAGCCCGTCTGATTATCCTGTAGGTGGTTAGTTAGCGAAATGACTTTAGATTCTCACACGACTTCGAGACTAACCTCTTCATTCTCGTGACGTAATTTTAATTCTTGTTGATGTCGGGAGGCAGTTTTATTAAGATTAGGATAAAATATAAAGCTTGTGCAGTAAGAGAGGTTGAATAAAATCTTCTTCTTTGAACAGGAATAAGCTACATTACCAGGTCATCTGAGTGAAGGTAAAGGAACTATTGACAACACAAGCTGTATATTCCCTCCTTTTCCCTCTCCCCTCCCTCCCCCTCCCCATCACCTACCTCCTTTTCACTCCCGTCCCACCCACGCCTCCCCCTCCAAACCAAGATGGCGGCTGTATTTACGTAGGTGAATAATTTAATGGCAAGCCTGACCCTGTGTTGAGCTGGAGAAGAGCACGTCTTCTGCTTCTTTGTGGTGGTCACTATATTTTTAAACTTCTCTATCACTTTGTGGTTCCTTTGTACCCGTACCCTCTATCTCTTCTTTCATAATTTATCACATTCTCTCTCTCTCTCTCTCTCTCTCTCTCTCTCTCTCTCTCTCTCTCTCTCTCTATTAAGAGTAACACGTATCATTTTCCTAAGATTCCTTTTATATTCTCTTGACCCCACTGATCCCTGTTTCTGCTTGAGTCTCCCCTGTATCCTCCCATTCACTCCTCTCCCATCTTCCCTCTGCCATATCTCTTCTATTATTCACTCCCATTTTCCCCATTTACCCTTCTTTATCCCCCCATTCCAAATTTCCTTTATCTTCCCCAACCGCCTTTACTACCCTCCTCCTTGAAGTCTCCATCTCTTCCCCTGCCGTTTACGTACCTCCCTTTAATAATTTTCTTCCACTCTTTTCTTCCGTCTATTCTTTGTCTTTCTTCCCTCCATTCTTTTCTTCCACTGTTTTCTCGCTTCTCTCCCGCCTTCATTTCTTCCTCCTTTTCTCGTCTCCCTCATCTTTTTCTCCCATATTTTTCTCGTTTCATCCCACCGTTCTCTTCCACATTTTTTTTCGTCTTCCTTCTCCCTTTCCTCTCTTCTGTATCCTTCTAAAAAATCTCCCCCCCTTTTTATATATATATATATATATATCCCTTCCTTTACAATTTTCTCTTTCTCTTTTTCTTCTGCTTACAACTCTTCTCACAGTTTGCCTCCTCTTTATCAACATCTCCCATTCATTTCCTCATCTCTTCACTCCCCTCTCCCATATCCTCTTCTCACCTCTCCCCTCTCCCTTCTCTTGAACTCTTCTCTCCCTTCTCTAAATCCCCCCACTACCTCTCCATTGTCTTTCCTTCCCTCATATCCTCCTGCTGTTTCCCTTCCTTTCTTCCCCTTTTTGCCTCTCATCATCTTCTTCCCCTCTTTTTTCTTCTTTCACTGTTTCCCTTCCCTTCCCTTTACCCCCCCCCCCACTCTTTCTTTCTCTCTCCCTCCAGCCTTCTCCCCATCCTAGTGGTAGGTGTTGGCGACCATCATCCACTCAGTTGATGCAGTGCTGCTTACTTCTTCCTTAGATGACTCAGCACTGAGTGACTAGTCTAGTAGTTTCCTGTAACCCATGGAACAACTTACAGCGTTATTTGGTAGCCGTATAAGAAAATAACAGGATGATTTGGAGCCGCTATGGTGCCCCTGTTAATTGGTTAGAGGGACGCAAATACAGTGTCCATCCAGAAACGAACCCCTCACACACTTTCCCCCGCCTCGCCAAGGGAACATCGGTTCACTGTACGGGCAAGCCCTGCAGGGGAGGGAGGGAGGGGAATGCTTGCTTGACCAGACAGACCGGGGTTGACCTACTGTTACCACTACTTCCTGCTTCCTTCTTCCTCATGTCTCTCTCCTACGTTTCCCTCTACTCTTCCCCTATCTACATCCCTCTACCTCTCCCTTCACCACTGCCTTTCGTACCTCGTCTCTTCACTTTCTTCTCTTCCCGTCTCTTCTCCAGCCTCTCTGTTTCCCACCATTCTTCTTTCCTTGTCTCTGTCTTTCTCTTTTCTTCCACATGCACTTTAGAGTACATCGATCCTCTTCCTTTCTCTCTCTTTTCCCCTGCCTCCACCCCACTCCTCCTATCTTTTTTCTTCCCCCTTCCCTTCGTTCTCCATTACTTCTGCTTTCCTTTCTCTTCTGTTACCTAACCTGTTCTTTGTTCACTTTTATTTGCACCATGTATTGTCATTTCTAATGCCTAATATCATCTTTTATACCTACCCTTCTCTCTTTTCATTTCCCCTCCCTTTTCTTCCTACACTTCCCCCTCCTCCCCTCGCCTTCTTTCCTCTCACTCCCTCCCCTGTTTTCTCTCACAACCTTTCCTCCCACTCCCCTTCCTTACCCTCTTTTTTCCCGTCACTCCTTATCCCCCTCCCTCGTCCCTACTTTTCTTTCATCACTCACATTCCCCCTCCCTTCCTTCTCCCCTTCCCTTTTCCCTTCCTCCTCCCCTTCCCCCCGCTTCTACCACTACACCTCCTCCCTCCTGCTCCCTCCCATCCGCACAGGCCTACGGCAGATAAAATTACTGTTTGACCAAAAATAGAAGACTGATGACCGCCTTGTCAAATTTAGGCTTCAAGTTAGCCTATAGAAGCGCAATTTACGGGCCAACTTTGTGTGTGTGTGTGTGTGTGTGTGTGTGTGTGTGTGTGTTTTAATTACCGATGGGAAACTAGGAGGGGAACTGGGTGTTTGAGCGAGTGTGCTAGTTTTGCCCACGGCCAGAAAGGGAAATTGATATTTGTGTGTGTGTGTGTGTGTGTGTGTGTAAGTGGAATAAAGAACAATATGAGGCCATCAAATATACCGACATAAATGAAGAAGGAAACTTTCATGGTATGGCATAATTGGAGAGAGAGAGAGAGAGAGAGAGAGAGAGAGAGAGAGAGAGAGACGTAGAATGTAAAGAAGAAAAGATAGAAAATGATAGCCAAAGGTAGAGAGGAACTGAAGAAAAACAATCCTTTGACTCACTGAAAGCCAAGAAGACAGTCAGGAGCCCGCCATCCCATGCTCAAACATCAACAAATATAGGGTTCGGACAGAAGCTAAGACTGACTAGATTATGAGTAGGGCAAAGTTTTCATCACTGTCTAAGTCCTTAATAATCTATGTTGCTTCGCGGGTAGGGTATATTAGGTTAGATCCCAAGAGGCTTGTTTTGCGTGTAAAATTGATGAGGATCTGTAATTAACAACTTCAAAATTAACTTCAACACTACGCATTTCCACAACATTATAAAGCTGATTACTTTAATAAGCGTCCTATATGGCTTATGAAGAAAAAATATAACAGAAGGTGTCCAAGATTTTCACTAAAGGGCATTGTCTCTGTCTGTCTGTCTCCCTGACTGACTGACTGTGTGTGTGTGTGTGTGTGTGTGTGTGTGTGTGTGTGAGAGAGAGAGATAGAGATAGAGAGAGAGAGAGAGAGAGAGAGAGAGAGAGAGAGAGAGAGAGAGAGAGAGAAACTCCCTCCAATCCCCGTTTTAATCAACATCAAGTATCACCGAGACAAATAATTATTTTACCCGAGTACCTTCGTCTTTTCCTCCTCCTCTTCCTCGAGATATTCCTCCCACTCATCCTCCTTTCCCTCCTTGATTCCTCCCCCTCTCCCTTTCTTATATTCCTCTCTTGTTTCCTGCTCTTCCTCATCAGTGTATTTAGCAATCCTCCGTTTCATCTTCCAATTCTCCTGTTCCTCTTTCATTCCTCATCCTTTCCAGCTATCTTCCTCTCTCCCCATCCTCTTACTCACCAGTGTTCCTCCGAGCCCTTCTTCTTTTCCTCTTCCAGTTCTCCTCTTCCTCACATATATTCTCCCAGTCCTTCTTCCTTCTATTTTTTTTTTTTTTTTTTTTTTAGCTGCTTTCATTTTTGTTTTCGAGTCCTCTTCGTTTTCTTTCAGTCCTTCTCTTCCTCACCTGTATCCCGTCTGATCCTTGTCCTCTTCACACCATTATACTCTCAGTGTTCCTCCCTTTCCTCACCTACAGTATGTTTCGTTTAACTTTCCTCATCCTCACCTATTTTTTTCCTGGTCCTCCTCTTCTGTGCCTTATATTTCCCCATTCCTTCTGTTTTTCACCTACATTCCCTCTATTTCTCCTCGTTGTCTTCTTCCAGTCCTCCGCCCTTCCCTCCTCCTGCCTACCTCTTCTTTAGTCCTCCTTCTCTTCCACACCCAAACTAGTCTCAATCATTATTTTTTCTTCCAGTCCTCCTCCTTATCCCTTTTTTGTTCTGCCAGTTCTCTCCTCGTCTTCTTCCTCCTACCTTCCTCCTCTTCATTCTCTTATATTTCCTCCTTTACTCCTCCATGTACAGTATCCTCTTTCTGCTGTGTTCTTTTTGCATGTCTTGCTTTTTTCAGCCCGTCTCCTCCCATCCCCCTCTTCCTCGTTGTTCTTACGAGTATGTTTACTAGCCCTCCTTTTTTCGCGTTTCATTTCATCCTATGTTGATTATCCTCCTCCTTCTCCTCCTCCTCCTCCTCCTCCTCCTCCTCCTCCTCCTCCTCTTCTTCTTCTGGCTGGCTTGCTCCCTCCTGGCAATTTTTATTTTCCGTGAGTCCCTATTTCCGTGCCGGCGATAATCTGCCAGTCGCCGCTGGTGACAGGGGAGGAATGGGGGACTGGGGGAGAAGAAGGTGGAGGGGAGGGTGAAGGGGAAAGAGGAGATGAGGAAGAGGAAGAGGAGGTAAGGGAGGGAAGAGATGAGAGGGAGGGGGGCGTTGAGGGAGAGGAGTGTAATAGGAGATTAAAGGGAGGAGATGAGTGCGAGGAAGAGGGGGTTAAGGAGGGGAGGGGGAGATGAGGTATTGGAGGAGAAGGTGAAGAAGGGGAGGGGGACACGAAAAAGAAGAGCTAGGGGTAGAAAAGGAATGAGGGAGGAGAGGGAGGGAAATGTGATTAGAGGAGAGAAGGAGAGGGTGGAGAATAGATGCAGTGAAAGGGAGACGAGGAGAGGGAGGAGGCGGAGAGTAAAACAGGAGAGGGAGAGAAAAGGAAAATGGAGGGGTGGTGTGTAGAGAAGAGAAGAAGATTGGAAAGGGGGGAGAGATGAGGAGGAAAAGGGGTAGGGAGAAAAAGGGAGACGAAGAGAGAGGGAGAAGAGAAGGGAAGAGAGGTATAGCAGGGGATAGAGAAAGGTAGTGGGTTGAGGAGGGGAGAAAGTAAGGGAGGAGGGAAGAGGAGGGTACAAAGGAAAGCAAACAGTATCAGATCTGTTAGTCCTTTCGAGGCAATTTGTTACAGGATATGTTATGACTAACGTAACTATTGTCTTTCATAAACAAGGATAGAAAAGTAGGGGGAGAAAAGTAAAGAGGACTTAGTGGGAAGAAAAAGAAGTGGAAGAGGAGGAAGCGGAGAGAATTGGACGGAGGGGAAACGGATGGACTGTATAAGAAGACAGAGATGGAAAGGGGAGGTGGACAGATTGGGGGTGAGGAGTGGCGTTAGAGGAGAAGGGGAAGGATCAGTGGTTGGGGAGGGAAGAGGAAGGTTAGGAGGGAAGGGGATGGAAAGGGAGGAGGGGAAGGTGGAGGGAAGAGGAATGCGAAGGGGGGATGGAAAAGGGAGAGAAGAGGAAGGGCAGAAAAGAGGGTTCATGGGAACGACCTGATTATGATGTAAATAGTGACGGATGGAACAGTAAACGGTAGGAAATAAGAGGATCAAATAAAGTGGATTGGTACTAGAAAATAAAAAATCATAAAAAGATGAAGGATATTACCGAGAGACGTAAGGAAGAAGTGAAACATATGTTTAACAGTGAGTAACTAAGTAATTTGATGAGCAAGATCCTTTGACTGAATCTTATCTGAATAAAATTGTCTGGAGTTAGCAGGAATAGACTACTAGAGTTGTTCCGTGTATGTGAGGGTTAATGACGACATTGTTAACAATCTCAGTTTCCCGTGTTCACTCACATGAGTAAAATCACCTAGTTTTGGCTGGAATAAAATGCTAAATAAGACGCGACCATGACAGGGATGTAGATAAAGCTATAATGATGTGAAAGTTTGGTTCCCGGATGGACGCCGCATTAGCGGTTTACCCAGTAAACAGGGGCATTACGCTCCACATCACCCCGTTGTTTGGTTATATGGTTGCCTTCCAGGTTTGTAGGTGGTTTCCTGGGTTTCAAGGAACCATTAGGCTTGTCACTCACTGTAGATCCACGTAAGGTGGAAAGAAGAGTACTCAAAAGTAACAGGAAGGATAACAGAAAAAGAAAGAGAGGAGGACAGACACAGTAAAGAAATGATAAAGGTGAAGGGAAAAGTAAGCAGCACTACATCACTGAGTTGATGATGGTCGCCACCACCTGCCACCATTGGTCAGGCTGAATTGGGGCAGAAGGGGAAGGTGAGTCTATTTGCATGAAATGTTAGCGAGAAAAGGTCAGGGTAAGTGAGACAATGGAAGGAAATGAATGACAAGCTAGAAAGTCAGGGGGAATAAGAGAAGGAAGGGTAGAGTGAGCGTGGGTGCTATTGTGGTCAGTGGGTCAGTGGGGTGTGACATGTGTGGAAGGCGGGGTATGTCAGGGTAGGATAGGGAGGGAATAAAGGAAGGAGTTAAGGAAGGGAGTAAAGGTACGAGAAAGGTTAGAGAGGAGATGTTTCAGATGACATAGTAGGTTAGGGTATATTATTTTAGGGAGGAAATGAGGGGGTAATGTGTGTCTGTTCGTGGTAGATCAGGTTAGGGTGAGGATGAGAGGCGAGAGAGGTCAGTGGGGTTGAGGTGCTGCGGAGCACTGGAGTGGGTTAGGATAGTTTATGTCAGGGACAAGGTGAGGGGTTATGGTAACTGTAACTGGAACAGTTCATGTGA
This sequence comes from Coenobita brevimanus, assembly GCF_032717465.1. Classification (NCBI taxonomy): domain Eukaryota; kingdom Metazoa; phylum Arthropoda; class Malacostraca; order Decapoda; family Coenobitidae; genus Coenobita; species Coenobita brevimanus. The sequence goes on from NC_137046.1 coordinate 47,750,230, forward strand.
AGTCCACTGCAGGTCTGGGTGTTCTCAGAGGGAGAGTAGTCATTAGAATTAATCCTACCTCATACAGGCGAAGTACAGTGGGGAAGGGGTGTCTGTAGTGAGGGTGATGCATGTGAAAATCGATGTGTTGTAACAGATGTGTTTGTGATAGTGTCTGTATTATTTTTTCATCTATATGAAGCAATATTGCGAACATATTCAAGCCTATGAAAAGACATTTTACAATCACCCACTTAAAGCGTCCGCCGCGGCTTGGGTTTTCAACCCTCACCTTGTTGCATATATAGAATACGCGACGAACAAGCTACCATCGAGCCATTGTGATTCCTAAGACTAAGCGAACTACGTCAAATTAGATAAAGGATTAAGATGCCAGGGAGGTTAGTGGGGATAAGGTGGTATAGGTTGTAGAGGACTGTGTCATAAATGACATTTGTCTTGGGAATATTAACAAGTCTCTCACACGGACGAGTATAAGTCCCGGGTAGCTACCTCCCTGTCTCGCTATCTGTCTCTCTCTCTCAAATTGCCAAGCCCCTCTCCCTGTGACCTGTCTCCTCTGAGGCCTGTCTACTTCTCTCTCGCCTGTTCGGTGGCTAATCTCCGTCTGAGCTCTCTTTCCTAAATTCTGGTGTAGCAGGGGTGTGTCACGTGTGTTCCTCGTGGATGGACTAGGTCTTTGTTCACGAGAGGACTGCTGACAGCTGATTGCATCATCTCCTTACTGGCCGCTGTCGTCAGCTTTCCTCAGTGTAAGCATGTTTAGCATTGCTCGATTCTCGCAGACACAACACCTCTCATCATCTGACTCCCTGCTTCTATCTGTCTATTTATCTATCTATCTATTATGATTTGTCAATATAATATGGGGTCCTACCACACTGCTCGGCCGCGCAAAAATGGCGTACCATCGACATTTAATAGTTATAATATATTAATACATACTACATACACATTATAATGAACTTATAAGCTAATTAAGTGAAATACATAATATTGTAAAGTAACATAATTGTATGAATATTGTATACATATATTATTCATAGTAAATAGTGATTATTCAGTAATATTACATTTTAAATAAGTTGTATACATATTTGAATAAATGCAATGGTTGTTGTATAACACTTTGTAAGACGTGCATGTACAACAGACGTACGCATATAATTGTGCAATGGTATTACTGCTAAGTTATACATTACATAGAGTTATCACTTTAGTAATGTCTAATATTTCACCTAACTTGTATGATGATACTGGTAATACAGAATTGTGCTATAATTGTATGACTTATAATATTGTACTAACATTGTGGTACTACATAATTGTAACATTTTATGAATTGTTACAAAATATTGTGTTAATGCATAATTGTGTTGGCCTTATAACTGTAGTTACATTTTGTTAATGCAACTATTACACAAGTGTCTTGGCCTTATAATTGTAGTTAAATTACATAAAAGTTACATCTTGTTAATGCAACTGTTAATTGGCAAAGTGTAACATAATGCAATCGTTTGTCGTTACATAATTGTTACATATCGTTTGTAGTTACATAATTGTAATAAGTGTAACATAATGCAATCGTTTGTCGTTACAAAATTGTTACATATCGTTTGTAGTTACATAATTGTAGTTAAAGTTACATAAAAGTTACATCTTGTTAATGCAACTGTCACAGAAATGGTCCTTTTTTCTTGTGATTTACTCGTTGTAGGATGAAGACTGCCGCTTCTTGTAGGTGCGTGTAGAAGATTATACAGACGACGTAGAGTTGTTAATTGTAGTTGATTGTAGATGGTTGTAGTTCGCTGATTCGTCGTAGAAATTGCAATATTGTATCAATATTTTGTTAAACTACTTGCAAGGCGTCGTGTGATCTCTTGACCTCTGCATCAGCATGATGATCTGGGAGACGGAGGGGGCTGGATGGAGAGAAGCGTCAGGAGCTGGCTGTGTTGTTGATTGAGAGAGAGATATTCTTGTTTTCAATCTTGATATTTTGTAGGAATTTAATGTTGATTCGTAGACGAGGTTCGTATACGTTCGCTGCTACCAAATGTCATGTAGTGACATTTGGGTCATCCATCTTCTTGACCTCCTGCCTGTCTCCTTCTCCTCCTCCCTGTTCTGTGGCTAATCTCCGTCTGAGCTCTCTTTCCTAAATTCTGGTGTAGCAGGGGTGTGTCACGTGTGTTCCTCGTGGATGGACTAGGTCTTTGTTCACGAGAGGACTGCTGACAGCTGATTGCATCATCTCCTTACTGGCCGCTGTCGTCAGCTTTCCTCAGTGTAAGCATGTTTAGCATTGCTCGATTCTCGCAGACACAACACCTCTCATCATCTGACTCCCTGCTTCTATCTATCTATTTATCTATCTATCTATTATGATTTGTAAATATAATATGGGGTCCTACCACAACTGGAGTGATTCAGGGTAGCTTTTGAGGAGGAAAAGATGAGATGGTACTGTATGTTACATTAGGTCAGGGAGGTGAGAGAGGCTGAGGGTACAAGGGAAGTCAGTGAGGACGAAATATTACAGACCCCAATCAATATATTTTGCATCTCCAAACACAGTAAGTTTCAGTGAGGAAGTATAGGGCTTAGTAAGGATTTCAAGATTAACCTTTTTTAATAATGCTCTCGTTAATGGTTCGTGCACTGGTCAGCATAAGTGCCAAAGGTGAGTGTGGTAGCTTAAACAGCGGAGTGAAAAATTTCGTTAGTTATCATCTTTGCAAAAAAACATGAACTGTAGAAGTGGCTTTATGTCCTGGAAGATTAGGGCAGGAAGGAGGTGAACATGCTGGGTAGGTCAGGTGAGGTGAGGTCAGAGAAGATAGAAGGTAGGACAAGTCACTGCAAGGCGAAGGTGAGGGCGTGAAAGAGGTCAGCGGGGACGAGGTATTGCAGATTTTTACAGTAGGTTAGGACAAAAAGGTGAGCATGTGTGGTAGGTCAGGTCATTTCAGGGTGAAGCAGAAAATGCAGGTCGGGTCAGATGAGGGCGAAGGTAGGGCGTGAGAGAGGTCAAAGGGGACGATGAGAAGTGGTGAGGAGGTGAGGCCATATCATTACCATTATTAGCTGATGCTGGCGTATTATTGTCCCTCGTTCGTCTCCCGTTACTCTTACCTTAACGAGCACTGTTATTGGTAGCACTCTCTTTACTGTTACCATTACTGGAGGGGCTACTCAGGTTCCATATTAACGAATTAACGAGCTTTAGCTGTGTATGAGAGTGCTTTTTTTTCAGTCATATATATATATATATATATATATATATATATATATATATATATATATATATATATATATATATATATATGCCTACCATACACTTCACGACCAAACTTCAGCTAATACTTGAGTGGGTAAATACACAGTACAAAGTTATTTCTGTTAGTAGTACACTGCTATCAGTCTTGGCTCATGTACGTACCATACACTTTGCAACCAAACTAGAGTCGATATTGAAAAAAACAAGAAAAAAAAAAGAAGAAAAAAAAAAGAGATTTCTGGTTATGCAGTACATTGCTATGGCCACTTGTTTATCCTGAGAATTGGTTAAGATCCTTGATAAATACGATTCTTGGTCTGGCAGTGACGATACTTATTGATTAGGTAATTTGTTGTCTGATAAGATCTGGTAAACGATGCCATACACGCTTTTCTGTATATCAGGTGCCATTCTAACTTAACATTTTTTTATCATAACTAACATGATAATCACATTTGGTATGGCTTTAGTTATGATTGTTTTTTTCAGGTTGCCAGTCAAATTGGCCGTCCAGTGCGACTATACGTGGCCATCAACTAGGCTGAAAGGATTTAATCAGGTTAGAGCAAACGCACTGTAGTGGACTATATTCTTTTAACTATTACCTTCAACCCCTTCAGAAAGTTGATTCCTTCTTTACGTTGTATATATTGGCTGCCACCAGACGATGGTATGCATTTATCATGGTACTTTTTTTGTGTGTGTGTATTGCCTTATTTTCCTTGCATCATCCAGATGATAATGTTAACCTTTGGGGAGATTCTTCGTATTGAGCGAGTTGATTAGGGTATGTATCACACTTACCCCTAACAAACGTTTTATCCAGCTTAACCTGTTTCCAGGAGTGGACGTACTATGCAATTTATTCGTGCTACTCCCCTAACTATGAGATTTGACACGGCTTTGGAGAATCCTTTAGTACCAGTGGGTTTAATTATAGCTAAATCTAACCCCTTCAGTTCTAAAAAAATCTCTCCCTTGTTAAATAAAATCGTCAGAATAGAAGAAAAGAAAAAAGACGGTCGTCAGGGCCAAGGAGTTAAGGGGAACTGTAACATCACTGCTAACCATTGACTTCCACCATTGTATTCTTGCTACCCACCACTAAACACTGGTGATGGAGAGGGACGCCTCCATGTGGTGGCACCGATATAACCAGGAGGTAAAGCAGTGCGGTTATACAAACGTCCCTCATCTGCCTCCCTATCCCTCACAAGGAGGATGGTGGACTGCAGGAGATGAGCAGCTTCATTCAGCAGACCAACAGGTTTACGTCCAGATGAGCCTGGGGTCACAACAGCAGCAACAACAACACTCACTGAGAGGCATTATTAGCTTTACAGAGGACCTCTCGTAGTACAGTAGTGGGTACTCTAATCCGGCGAGGTACTTTAATAGTCTGTTCTTGCTGTCACCAGGCGATTTATGCTGCATAGGAGAGCATTCTTGTAGGGAAGGTGTTCATGAAGGCAAATCTGACCTATCCAGTTTTAACACTCTCTTCTGAACTGTTTAAAATCGCTTGAAGATAGCAGGGATAAAGCAACAAAATACCACCCAGGTTCAAGGGATTAACAAGACAGAGGATTGAATAGCCACACCCAATCCAAACTTTGTCATCACCCTCATACATGTCAAAAGGTCTTGTCCCTTGTCTTTGAACGCACACCTCTGACACACCCCAGATGCTCACCACACGCAGCTCGGTCACGTCCCAGGCGCACACCAGAAACATCACCAGTTCCCTATCTAAGTGTGTCACACAAAGCTCTACGGTTATAACTTGACGTATTTAATTCTTCAGAAATGAACAGTAACTTAGTGGATAAGTGAGTGAGTAAGTGACACAGTTAGCTGCACACTGGATTTGACCGCCCCTGTGAGTGCGGCACAAATGCTTGTCCACTACAGATTTTGCTAGTATATGACCTTCTCTGCCACAGTCAAAAGAGAAATGATGTCCTGCGTCGTTTCTCCTATATTTCCGCATCCCCTACAATTTATACATTTATTTTATTCTTTGGGGTGCGTCCAATACATTTCTCTCCTCCACATTTTTTTTCCGTAGTGAGTGTAGGCCTAGCTGGGGCGCTGACCTCACAGAAGATGGGGAGGGGGAGGAGGAGGAGGAGGAGGAGGAATGGGGCGTTATCTTTCCCTCCCCTTCCCTCCATTTCCCCTCCCCTCTCCTCCCTTTCCCCCTTGCCTTGCCTCTGCCTCACTCTCACTTCTTATCTTATCTATTCCTGCCCTGTTCCGCCCCATTCTCTCTCTCTCTCTCTCTCTCTAGTAGTTAGTGTGTGTGTGTGTGTGTGTGTGTGTGTGTGTGTGTGTGTGTGTGTGTGTGTGTGTGTGTGTGTGTCGCAGCCCTGTATCTCTGCCTTACACTTCGAAAATTTCCACACCCTGCCGCTCTTTTTCAGTCAGACTGTATCTATAGCTTCTGTACCTCTTGTTGTTGTCTGTCATTCTTCCTGTATCTCCTGCTGTCCTCCTTACTGTGTATTATCTCCTGTCTTGCACCCTGCCTCTCTCTTCTCTTATTTCTTTTAGCTAATTTTTCTCTAACAATGCCTCTCATTCTGTCTTATTTACTTGCCTCTGCCACCTCACCGTCTTCCATTGACTTCTATATTTTTGCCTTTTTTTCTTTCTTTTCTTATTTCTTACCTCTTCCATCTCACTGTCTCTCACTGTGTCTATAGCTTCTGTATTTCTGTCTTTTATTTATCCTTTCTTTATCTCATCCAGCTCACTCACGCCCACTCTACCTCTCACTCCTCACACCTCCCCTGTCTTCCGTGTCTGCTTTTTATTTCTGCTTATATTACTGTTTTTCTTCTTTCCACTGCCATGAAGAGAAAGTCTTAATTTAATGCCTACCGACTACGCGGGGGTTATAAAGCAAACAACCAATTATTGCCAGGTTTCAGTTTTCCTGTAGAGTACGATACAGGATAGTCCATGTTACATCCAGGTCCCCAATTGCAGTCTGGCATATGCTGGAGTCGCGCAGTTTATCTCACCTGACTCAATATTCATTAGTTTATTTTATATCTCCTGACTCACTGTTATCTCTCCTGACTCACTGCTATATCTCTCCTGACTCACTATTCGTCAGTTTTATAATTATTTCCTCTCGTATTTTGTGATTGTCCTTGGCTTTATCTCATACAACTTCCTTCACTGTCTGATTAGTTTTAGGTTCATCTGGCACTTGTTGACATCCGCTTTGCCTGTTCATTTTGTTCACGCGCACACGCGCGGGCACCCCCGCATGCACGCACGCACTCATATTCTTTCGTTGATTGATTGAATGATTTATTAATTGACTGTCTGTCTGTCTGTCTGTCTGTCTGTCTGTCTCTCTCTCTCTCTCTCTCTCTCTCTCTCTCTCTTTCTCTCTCGTACAGACTTAATATCAACGTTACTCACATCCATCCAAAATTACCATCAATCCTGCTTCAGTGACCACCCCACCAATCCATCTTGCTGTGATGGTGTGGGTGGGGGTTCGACTCATGGCGCCTCCTGCTGATGCCACGCTGACTCCCTTCCTGTCCCCAGTCAACCTTATATGTCTAGGCCTGGGAGGAGGGAGGCGGCCGAGGAGGAGGGGTGCTGGAGGAGGGAAAATCTGGAGGAGCTGAGACATCCAAACATTTGAGGAGGGGGTGGAGTAGGAATGAGGGTAGGAGAGTGATTTGGTAGAGAGATGCAGAGAGTGAGGGAGGAGAGTTGAGGAAGGTAGAGATGTGGATTGAGGAGTTAGATGGAGAGGGTAGGTGAGGGGAGTTGGGGAGGGTGGAGGTGTCAATTGGGTACCGAGATGGAGAGATCGTGGAGGGGGAGTTGAGGAAGGTAGAAATGTGGACTGGGGAGCCTGGTGTGATGAGGGAATGGGGAGATTGGGGAAGTTGGCGGGAGAGGGACAGGGAGTAGAGATGAAGGTAAGGGATAGTAGTTGTTAGGGATACTGAGAGAGCGTCAAGAATAGAAAGACTGGGGAAAGTAGGGGGAAGGGAGGGGAAGCAGAGGTGAGGAGAGGGGAGAGGGGTTGATAGGGAGATTGAGAGACTGAAGTAGGTGGAGAAATCAGGGGAGTCAAGGAGAAGGGGATGATCTACGGAATGATGGTGTACGGAAAATGAGTTGGTGCGGGATGATGGAGAGACTGGAATGCTTGAAAGATGGATGAGGATTGTAATTAATGGTGAACGATGGCGTATCTAAAATCTGATATATACAGGTAAGGATGTGTTGCTTGCTAATTGTGAATAGGATTTTAATAGAATGGTTCAGTTTTTAAATATCTGTGAGCGTCGTAGTCTTGAAAGTAAGTGTAACTAAGAGACAGTGATGGCTGTTGAGAGAGAGAAGTGCCTCTGAATGTAATGTGGTGGTGAATGGAGAAAGTCCTGAATTGATAAAGGAGTTTAATTACCTCGGTGGAGTAATAGTCAAGAGAGGTAACTTTGCAAAAGAAGTGGATGTAGAGTGACACAGGGACGAAAAATGGCTTGTGCTGTAAAGGTCTTAACATGAAGAGGTCTGATATGGATATTGGAATAGGATTCCAAGAAGGTGTGACTATGTCAGACTCTGTCTGGCAGATGCAGGAATATATCTGTGGAGGTAATTGAAAAAAAAAGCAAAATAATTACGTGCAGATAAGCTTGTGAGGTAAGACCAGAATTCTAAGGACTTTGATATGTGATCGAGCAACCAGCCCGTTTCACAGGGCATGTCTATATCTCTCTTCCTTTCACAGATTTCACTTCTTGTTTGTGGATCTTACTTCATTACATCATTATGTGGAGAGGAGAGGAGATGAGGGGAGGGGAGGGGAGGGAACGAGGGGGGGGGAGAGTAGAGGAGCCGAGGATGGTGAAGAGATGAGAAGAGGAGAGGAGGAGAGAAATGGAAATGAAATAAGGAGCGGGCAGGGTAAGGTAGAAGAAAGGAGAATAGAGGAGGTAAAGATGAAGAGAGGAAGTGAGAGGATAGGAGAGGAGAGGAGAGAAGAAGAGATAGGAGACTGGAGCGGAAATGTACTGTAGGTGGGGTAGCGGGAGCTTGATAGGGGACTGGATAGATGGATAAATGGAAGAGTATGGGAGGAACAGCAGGGGAGGGAAGCAGGAATGGAGGGTGGGGGTGACCGGGGAAAGTAGAAAAGGCATTCCTTATAATAATCTTTCGTACTACAATGTTAAGGTTACTGAATGTGATATGGAAGAATGAACACCTGAACCCCTTCAGTACAGTGGCGTCTCGTTTTATATACTGTGCTATTTCCCGGCCATTTACTTCAGATATTTTTTTTTCTCTCTCTCTGGAAGGGTGAATACAGCATCATCAGTCGATCGTATTCTAGGACAGTCGTCTGAACCGAATTAGATATTTGATAGTTGCAAGACAAGCTGTCAAAATATTCACCGTATCGGAGAGAGAGAGAGAGAGAGAGAGAGAGAGAGAGAGAGAGAACAATAATGTGCAAGAAGAGAACAGTAAAAGCATCAGTGAAATTAAATACTGTATATACACGAAAGACAGAGTTTGCCTGCTATCCACATGACACAGATTAAGAGGACAGGAAGGCACGATAAAATATAGAGATTAGACGCGACAGGTTAAGAAAAAAATGTACAAAAAATAACAAAACTCGGGTCCAAATGAAGACTCATGGACTGACGGTAATGGAGATTTTTTTTTTTACAAGGTTAAATAGTTTCTTCTGGTTGTTTCTGTATGTATATCTTTGTTAGTCTGTCTCTTTTTTTCTTTCTCAGTCATATTGTGTGTGTGTGTGTGTGTGTGTGTGTGTGTGTGTGTGTGTGTGTGTGTCTCTCTCTCTCTCTCTCTCTCTCTCTCTCTCTCTCTCCCTCCCCTGTCTGGTCGGGTTGATTCCGTAATTTTCCCCCACCGCCCACCAAAATTTCCCTAGTGGTTAGAGAGGCCTGTGGAGGGGTGTGAGGGAGGGAGGAGAAAATTGAGGGAAAGAAAGGATGAAGGAATAGAGGAAGAAAGGAGAGCATTATGGAAAGAAGGGAAATGAAGGGAAATAAAAAAAGAGGGAGGGAGGGAGGGAAGGAGGTAAAAGGAAGGAAAGAGAGGAGGAGAAGTAAAAGAATAGAAAGCAGAGGTAAGAGAAAAAGGGAGGGAAGGAGAAGAGAGAGAGAGAGAGAGAGAGAGAGAGAGAGAGAGAGAGAGAGAGAGAGAGAGAGAGAGAGAGAGAGAGAGAGGAAGGCTTGAAGCACTGGAAGAATAAAACGACAGGAAGACGGGGAGAGGAAAAAATAAGATTCAAGTGCTGAAACAGAAGGATGGGATGGAAGGAAGGTAGATAGATTGATAAAAAGATAAATAGGTAGAGAGAGAGAGAGAGAGAGAGAGAGAGAGAGAGAGAGAGAGAGAGAGAGAGAGAGAGGATTGCTAGGGAGGGATGAGGGGAAGGTTAGAGTTGGGGAAGGTGTGGAGGGGAGGGGTTGATTGAGGCGGGATAGAGCATGGCGGGGTGGGATGAGGCAGGGGTGGGAAGAGACGGGTAGAGTGGAATGGGAAGGGTTGGGCAAGGAAGGGTCGGGTCAGGCAGGGAAGAGTGGTTTGAGGTAGGGTGGAGTTGGGCTGAAGTAAGGTGAATCAGGGTCGGGCGAGACAGGGCAGGGCTAGATGAGGTGAGGTAGGGTGGGATTATGTAGTTTGAAGTAGGGTAGGATGAGGCATTAAGGCACGGTAGAAGTGGGCAGGGTTGGATGGATGCAGGGAAAGGTTTGACAGGGTAGGGCGAGGAAAGATACTGTTGGGTAAAGTAAGGGTGAGTAGGGTGGGGCAGGGTGAAGCGATGTAGTGTAGGGTGGAGCAGAGTATGGTATGGCAAGGCAAGGGTTAGGGAAAGACAAGGCAGAACAGGGAGTGAAAGGGTATAGCAAAGTAAAAACAAGGCGGTGGAGTTGGGTAAAGCAGCTCAGAGTAGTTGTGGGCGGGGTGTGGTGCATGGCTAGACGTGGTATGGATAGAAGAGGTAAAATTGGGTGGGGAGAAGAGGATGGGAGAGATTGGACAGGATGTGATTAGGCAGGGTAAGGGATGAGGTGGTGGGATAGAGGATGGACCGTCGTGTAGGTTGGGACGGGGCAAGGAAGAATGTGTCTAGACGGGAGGGCGTGGAACGAAAAAATGATGGGATAGAGGACAGGGCGGGATGGGGTAGGGGACAGCATGGGGTGTGGGTGGGGTGAGGGTGAGGGGTAGAGAGCAGGGCGGGGCTGGACGTAGCGGCCAGTGGTAGGCCTACACATTCGTTACCGGGAGACAGCAGCCATTTCCAGTCCTCGGCCCCTCCACCCCCTTTCTCCTCCCCTTTCACCCCCCTGCTTCTCTCCGCAAGCCCCATATTCTCCCATTTTTCTACTCTCCCTCAGCTTCAACTCCCTTTCCCTCCCGAACCACATCTCCCTTAGCCTCCCCCTTTCTTTCTCCTTCTCTCCCCGTTTCTATAGCCCCTCTTCCCCCACATCTCTCTCCTTGTCTCTCCTCACCTTTTCTGCTAACAGCTCCATCATGCCACACTTTTTTCCTTTCCCCACCTTGTCTTCTTCTTTCCCCCTCCCTTCCTGTTCATAGTCTCCTCAACTCCGTCCCTTTTTCTCCTCTACCTTCCCTCCTCTCCATTTCTCATTATAGCACCCTCACCGCTCCCCTTCCCCCTTCTCTCCTTACTTTTCGCTACCTCTCATTTCATCCTCTCCATTTCTTTCTTTCCATACCTCTCACGTCCCTTTCCTTTACTCCTTCCACCATTCTTCCCAGCATCCCCATTCATTCCTGTTCCATCCCACTCTTGTCTCTTCTCTCCCTACTTTTCCCTAACTCTCTTTTCCTCATCTCTCGTTCTCTCTTTCCATCCCTCTCACGTCCCTTTCCTTTGCTCTTTCCACCTTTCTTCCCAGCTTCCCAGCTCCCTTTGTCCGTCCACTCCCCTCTCTCCTCTCATCCTTCCACTCTGTCCACTCTCCTGTCTTCCAGTGTTTACTCTTGATTCTTTCCCTGTCACCTGCTACCCTTTCTTCTTTCACCCCATCCATTTTTATCAGTATTTCCCCCTCGCCTCTTCCTGCTTCTCTCTGCCGTACATCTTTCTCCTCCCTCATTTTCTCACTTTCCCTCTTTTTCTCTCCTTTCCACATAACTATATACACCCTCTCCTTTCGTATCCCTTTTATCCGAGGGTCTATCCCTTCCTTCCCACTTCTTTCTTCGTCTCCATCTTTTCTTGTCTCTCCCTCAGTAGTTCAGGGAGCCTTACCTCCCCACCTATCCTCTACCTCTCCCCACCCTGCCCTCCCTCTCTCCTTCCTTCCCTTCCTTCCTCCTACCTCACGCCTCCTTCCCCTCCTTCTACCTCTCCTCCCTCCCTCCCTCCCTCTAACCCTGTCATCAGCCAAACTCACTCCCTTTTCTCTCTCCCTCCCTCCGTATAGTCAGCAAGTCTCCCTCTCTCGTCCCCCCCCCCTCTCTCTCTCTCTGTTTTTCATTGCAGTCATTCTCCCGTCTCGTTTCCTATCTTTTCTCTTCCTTCTTTTCTGTACTGTATCCCCTTTTAAGTTTTCCACTCTTCATCACGCTTTCCTCCAACTCTGTTTATTCCCTTCCACGTCTCTTCCCTTATTTTCCCTCTCTCTCTTTTTTATTTTTTTTAATTTCTCACTTTCCTCTCGTTGCTTGTCTTTTTGCTATTCTGTTCACTCCCTAGTTTCCGATCTTCCGCCCTTTTATAGTCTATATTTTGTCTTTGTTTTTCTCTTCTCCTGCCTCCTTTTCTTTTCCCTCCTCTGTCCTTTGATTTTTTTTTTATACAACTTTAAACCTTTTCCTGTGTCACTTAATTTTTTGTTTCTTGCTCTTCTCTCTCTCTCTCTCTCACCTTTATTCTGTCCTGTTGTGCTCCCATGTACCTTGTCATTTATTGCTTTAAATTGCCTTCTCTATTATTTTTCGCCTGGTCTTACTTCGTCTGTCAGTATTTCCTTTTATCTTTTCCCCTCTCAGTGTGATTTTGCTCTCCGTTTGGCCTCTTATTCTGGTCGTTTTACATTCTCTTGTGCCTTTTCCAATCGCTCTTCCCACACTCTTTCACTCTTCATCCATGCTTCTCCTCTCTCTCTGTGCCCCTCTTCTCGTAACTAACATTTCTTATTTTTGTTCCCTGTTTTCTTTACCTTTGCTTTTCCCTCCTTGTATATCACATCTCTCATTTCTTTCTTCGCAGGCTTGCGTATTGTGTCTTTCTACTTTCCTTTTTTCCCAGTTCTTCTCTCCAGCCTTTTTTTTTTCTTTTTTTCGCTCCGTTCTTTCATTTTCATGCTCTCTCATGCCTGTCCCTTTCTTGCCTCAATCTTCCTTTTTTTTTTACATCTTTCTCATTCCCCTTTTTCTCTTGTTCTGGATTATACCATGGATTTTTTCCTCTTCTTCCAGTATTTCCCATTTTTTCTAATTCCTTTTTCTGTTTTTCCTTCCGTGCCTCCTCCTCCTCCTCCTTTCTCCCTCCCTCCCCTTCCTTCTCCTTTTCTGATCAGGATTCCAGCGACGAAATCTGATAACCCAGAACCCAGAGAGAGAGAGAGAGAGAGAGAGAGAGAGAGAGAGAGAGAGAGAGAGATCCATGGCCAAGGACCCCCGTTAGATAAGGACTCGGGGTGGTCATAAAACACTCACATTTGCATTACGCTTTCAGTTTTTTCTTCATCTCTTTGTTTTCTTCTTATTTTACAGAACACTAGGGTAGCGGGGGTTGACGGAGCGAGACACAGCCGCCGAGATGAGGTGAGTTGGCTTCTGCGACCGTGTTTACAAAAATTTTCTCAAGTAAGGCCCGTATTCCTTGTAAGTGTCTTTGGAGATGTCGTGACCTCTTCCTTAGCGGTATACCCTGCACACCACACTGGGTATCCTGTTGTTCGTTATTCATGCAAACTTTTTCGAGAGAGTGATGAGTTCGTTGCTAAATTTTGGTTAAGGAGGAGATGCTACGAAGATTTTTATGGCACTTAGAATGTGACCATAAGCTCTTCGTGGCAGTGATTTTTATTTTTTTCGTAATCTTTGCTGCCATCATTTTGTTTTATTTCATTTTATCGCACAGAGATTTTTCGGACTAAAGGGCACCCATGACTCACTCTCACCTGCATAAAAGTGGCTGGTGTTAGGTCAGACAAAATGATGAAACTGACGCTAATCTGGGAGGGTTAAATGGCGGTAGAGAGGTATCAATGGACAACTAAAAGTGTTGATGATGGTGATAATTATTTGATTATTAGTATTACCGGTGTGGTGGTGTTGAAAGTAATTACGGTAATTGGGAAGATATTAATGGTGGTACCTGGAGGATAACCATTATTAGTAGTTGGGTATTTTTAGACGATGGGTAGTAACTATTAATGGTGAGGTTACCCGTAAAGTTGAGAAAGGGAGAACGGTTCATGATTAACTCTGCGGGTCTCGCACGATTGATTTCATTTACTTCTTTTCGGTGACGTTTGTGCGTTTGGTCATGACAGAGAGAGAGAGAGAGAGAGAGAGAGAGAGAGAGAGAGAGAGAGGCGGTATGTGTTTGTTTAAGATGGTGACACACTTAATTTCGTATACTCATTTTCTATTGTATGTGGTTGTATGTAACCATGTGTGTACCAGTATGTGTGAAGTAATTTATGTGATGGAATTCGTATAGATTTGCATTAATATAACTAAATATGTATGGCACTACGTCCCTATGTGTGCGTGTGAATTTTCGTGCCTCCAAGTAGTATACATCTGGCAGTATACCAGTGTGTGTTGTGTACTGTATAGGTGTGTGAAAATATATGTTTGCATGCTTGAGATTGTATGTACTGAGGTGCCTCTTGTATGTATGTTTATGTGGATGTGTATGCATACACATTTATGTATATGTGTATGTATGTATGTAGGTAGGTATGCATGTTTGTGCATGCGTGTATATTGTGTGTGAGCATGTCTATTTGTGAGTGCATATGCGTATACAGTATGTATGTATATATGTATATGAGCGCGCGCGTGTGTGTGTTTGAGTGTGTGTGTGTGTGTGTGTGTGTGTGTGTGTGTGTGTGTGTGTGTGTGTGTGTGTGTGTGTGTGTGCGCAGGAACGTCAGCGTAATGTGCACCCAGGATTTATGCGCTTAACTTGGCCCACACCGCTTTGTTGGGGGGAGGGGGTGGGAGAGGGGAAGGAGAAGGGGGACAGGAAAGAGGGGAAACTTGGAAGAGCGACGGGAAAGGAGAGCCAGAGGGAGAGAAGTGAGACGAGGAGAGGGAGGTTGGTAAGGACGAGGAAGGGGCAGAAGAGAAGGTGTATAGAAAGGTAGAGGGAGGGAGATGGGACGAGGGTAGAGGGAAGTGGGGAAGGACGAAAGGAGTGGAGAGGGGGAGAGAAATGGAGAGGGAAACTTCAAGGGAAAAGAGGTGAAGAGAGGAGAAGTGAAGGGAAGGAGTGAGGGAAAAGGAGATAAACTGAGAGGGAGAGGAAAGTGAAAACAAAAGTTGAAGGCGGGAAAAGATTGGGAGAGGCGGAGAATATGGGAGAATGAAGGGCAGAGCTGGATGGATAACGGAAAAGAAGGTAAGAGAAACATAAGGAGAGGGAAGGAGGATGTTTGAGTGAGAGGGAGGTGTAGAGGGAAAGTTAGAACAAAGGAAGAAATAAAATGTAGCTAATAGGGACTTGGAAGAGAGAACATGAAGAAAGAGAGGAATGATGTTGATAGAAAAAAAGAAAAGGATTGAGCTTCGGCGAGAGTATAACAACAGAAGATAAAAAAAAAAGAAAGGAGAAATGAAGAAAGGAAGAACCGATTCAGAGTGGATGTCAGACGGTCAGGGAGGAGGAAGACAGAGCCACGAGCCAAAAGAGGGTAGGGGGAATGTGTGAGGAAGAGAGGAAGGAAGCAGGGGAGGAGGAGGAGAGGGGAAGGTAAAGCAATACATTTATCCTACACAAACCCAGTGTCACCTCCACCCTGCCTCCCTCTCCTTCCTCTTCTGCCTTATCTTCCCTCATACTACCTCAGCCTTATCCTGAGTCCATGCCTATTTACATGTCGTCCTTGCCTTATACTGCCATACTCTGATCTTGACCATCTCTGTTCACTTTTTTTTTTTTTATATATATATATTCCTCCTGACTCTTCTTGTCTATATCTATCCCATCCTCTTCATATATGCCTTATTCTAACTCTTGCTGTTCTTCCTTTTTCACTCTTCTTGTCTTATACTGCACAGTCCAGACTCTTTGCTGATCCCAGTTCACTGTTCTTCAGCTCTGCCATATACTGCCTTATCAAGACTCTTTACATCCCAGGTCATTTTTTTCTCTTATCTATGCCTTCCTGTCTGTCTGCCCGTCCCTGTTCATTTTTTATTCCTGCCTTAGCCTGTTTCTTACTGCCTGACTCGTTATGTCTGTCTTAACTCACTCCTTCATTTCTCCCCGACTCTGCTCCCATCTTCTAGACTTGGCTGTTTCTTCCTACCCCTCCTCACTGTTACTTATAGTCTTTGTTGTCTTATTCTTGTTTGTAAAATCTCTCTCTCTCTCTCTCTCTCTCGTCGTCGTCGTCGTCTCAGGTCTGTCCTATCCCTGTTTCAGACTCTACCATGTCTGCTCCAATCCACCCATGCTTCTGTATGTTTCACCCCAGTCTTACTTTACCCATATTTGTTTAGTCCTTACTCTGCTTGCTTGTCACCCTCCTTTTATCATTTTCCTTTTCCTTTATCTACTCTTGGCTTCCGTTTACGGCTTTCTCTTGGCACAGCCTTGACGTTCCTCTGCTGCTTCTGCCTAGCCATGCATCCTTCCGCCCTCACATTATCAGAATTCATCTCTCGTCTGCCTAATATACACTCATTTATGTCTCTTCTTATCCTAGGCTCACTTCCTTGCTCTTAAAACTACAAGGGCGAAGATTAAAATTATCCAAACCCACACTCTGAAAATATTTATCAGAGCCTAGGATAAAAGTAAAACTTATTTGACTCACTTTATATACCCCATTGCAGAATACCGTCTTTAACAATGCATTTAAACAAACTACATCTAATAATCACGACTTTTCGAGAAGAGACCGTCTGAAATTGGAACTTCACCTTCGTTTTCTCAGCGTTACGAATACGGCCATCACTCCCGCATCTTCTGCCTAATGTGACTCACTCGGGCTTCCCTTGCTCTACATCACCAAGGCATCTCTCGGCCTCACCTCATTCTGGCTCCTCTCTCACTTACCTCACTCTGACCTCTCTTGTGTCACCCCTCTCTGGCCTGTAGTTGCCTTACCTCATTCTGGCTTTCCCTTTGCCTCACCTAACTGGCGTCTCTCAGCCCCACCTCACTCTGGCTTCTCGTTGCTTCGCCTCACACTGGCCTCTCTCTGCCATTGCACACTCTGGCTTTTCCTTGCCTCACTTCACTCTGGCTTCCTTTGCCTTACGTTATTCTGGCTTCTCTTTGCATCGCCTCACTCTGGCTTCTTTCGGCCTCACTTCACTCTGGCTTCTCTCTCCCTCAGTTCAGTCTGATTTAGCTTCACTCTTGTGTTATGACTGCCTCACTGATTTTTGCATCACTCAGCTTCCTGCTCCTTGCATCACACCTGTTGTTTCTTTCTTGATCATCCCTCTCTTGCCTCATCTCCGCGCTGCCTCATCTCCACGTGTCTGCTTGCGTCTTTCTTACATGATTTGCCTTTCTCTGCATTACTACCATCTCTGCCTAATTCCTGCCCATCTCTACGTTTCCTTGCCTTTCCCTGAGCAGTCTCTCCATCTCCTTGACCTCACATTCTTCCTCTGGATTCGTAAATTATTTGATTCTCTCTCTCTCTCTCTCTCTCTCTCTCTCTCTCTCAGGCAAACAGAAAAAAGAGCAGTGAAAGTGAAAATTCAGGAGAGACAGAAAAAGGAGATTTTAGCTGATAATAAGAGAAACACTAAAAGAAAATGGGAAGAAGGTAAGGAGAAACTGGGGGAGAGGAGGGACGGAAATGGAAGAAAGTTGAAAAATGGGAAGAGGCGAAAGGAGGAGGAAAAAAACTTGAGGGAGGAACGGAACGGCAGAAGTTATGGGATGGAGGGGAGAAAAGGGTGAGTTATGTGTTAAAAAAATATCACGAGAAGAAGACACGGTGTTATGGAAGGCTGGGGAGGGGGAACGGTGCAGAGAGAATGGAAGAAAGGAGGTAAGGAATAGGGAAGTAAATATTGCAGATGGAGAGAGAGAATGAGAGAGAGAGAGAGAGAGAGAGAGAGAGAGAGAGAGAGAGAGAGAGAGAGAGAGAGGAAGTTGTTCTAGTAAAATAAGTAATAATAGGCAGATTAATATGAGAGAGAGAGAGAGATAAAGGGAGATGTACTAGTAAACGAAGTAAAAAATAGGCAGATAAATATGAGAGAGAGAGAGAGAGAAAGAGAGAGAGAGAGAGGATGAAGAGGAAGAAATGGTCAAGGAAATCGAACATGAGAGAACATGTAGTATTTACTCATAAAGATAAAGGAAACTTGAAAACAAAGTTGATTTTAGGATGGAATTTAAGATGAGGTGGGAATGTGGGTCAGAGTGGAGGTGGAGATTGAAGAGGAAGGGAGGGAGGGAGGAGGGAGGGAAAGGAAGCAGGAGCGGGAGGTAAAGGAAGGAGGTGGAGGGAGTGAAGGTCAGGGTGGAAGGAAAGGCTCTACGTTTGCCAGTAAGGGGCCCAGGTTTTTCCCCCCACCTTCGCTTTTTTTATTCTCTCTCTCTCTCTCTCTCTCTCCTGCTTACTTCATCTCTGTCTTCATGCCTTTGCCTCTGTACTCGTTTAGCTGTCCATTATTTCTACTTTTTCTCTTCCCATTTACCCTGCTTCGCCTCCTCTCGCCACCATTCTCGTCCATCTTCCCGCTCCCTTGATTCCTCATCAGATTTCTAGAAGGTCTCCTACGAAGCGTACCTCCCTGTCTTTCTTACCCCTGTCTCCCTTGTCCCTGTCTTCCATACTCCTGTCTCCCTGTCTTTCTTCCCTCAATCCCCCTGCCTTCTTTACCCATGCATCTCTGTCTTCCTTACCTCTGCCACCTTGTCTTCCTTGCCCCTGTCTCCTTGCCTTCCATGCCCCTGCCTTCCTGTCTTCCTTGCCCCAACATCCCGGTCTTCCTTGCTCTTGCCTTCTTGTCTTTCTTGTCCCTGCCTCATTGTCTTCCCTGCCTCTGCCTTCTCAGCCTTCGTACATTTATCCTTCTTTCTTCCTGTCCTTCTGTGTCTCTTGACTCACTCCTCATTTTCCTCGAATGTCTCCTTCTCTTCTCTGCACTTTCCTTCTCTGTTTCCTTTTCACTTCTTCCTTTTTCCTCACCTTCCCCAGCCACACTCCCCTACCCATGCTTTCCCTACCGCCCATTTCTTTACCCTGCCCTATCTACCTCCCTGCCTCACCTATGTCACATTTTCCTGTCACCTGCCTCCCCTTTCAGTTTGTCATTCTCTTCTTTCCACACTTTCCTAACCTTCCCCTACCACACTGCACAAACCAAATCTCCTGCCGTCCTCTGCCACATTACAGTACTCTTGCGTTCTCCCATCCCTACTCCTGCCCTGCCTCCTACATCCCCCTGCCTGCTACCTTCCCTACCTTTTACCTCCCCCTACCTTCTTCTTCCCCTGCCTTCTCTACACACTCCCACCCCTGCCGCTTACATTTCCAGCCTCTTACCTTCCCCACGTCTACTTTTTTCCCCTGCCTCCTCCACTCCATTACCCATGCCTTGAACCTACTGCCTTTCACTTCCTTCACCTTATCCTGCCTCACTTCACCTAATACATGTAATAACTCCCTAGGCCCCTTTTTTCCCTTCTCTCCTTGTCCTCCCCACGTCATATACACCTCCCTTGCCACCCCCCATCTGCCTCCATCCTGTCCCTTGCCACACCTCCCCATCCCCCCGTACGTGTGTGTGGCCCCGTAGATTTTACCCTCTTGCTAAAAAAAACTACCTCCTGCCTCCTCCATTACTGCCTCCCCCCCATACTCTCTCTCTCTCTGTATATAATATATATATATATATATATATATATATATATATATATATATATATACATACGGTATATGTATGTTTTCATTACGATATTTTCTTCTCTGATTTAATAAGGTAATGATGAAAAAAAATCTTGTTTCACAAGCTTTCTTGTTTTCAATTTTGCCATCAAAATAATTGGCTATCTCTTGCCATACTTTGTTTTCTGTCATTGCATTGAATCCGGCACTGTCTTCTGTCCTCTCACCCATTGACCCATTTGACCGGTGTAAGTTGTAAATAACATTAATGCTGCTCCCGTGTTCCTGCCTTATACGTACTTTTTCTGGTGTAACTAAACGTAACCTCTCACTACCAGCGGTCACATAGAAGCTTTGTTTTGGCTGCCATCAGACGATTTTTTTTTTCAACTTCAGAAGAACTCTGGGTCTAACGCGATAACTAATTAACTGCCACATAATGTTTTTCCACGTTACACGCAGCGTTTCCCGCTTTCAGTCATCCATAGTGTGTTTCATCCCTTTACTTCAGCTCCATGGCGCTGACGAGGAGTCTACATGCGGTGGCGCTGTGCAGCGTGGGTGGACAGCTGCGGCGTCCACACAGGAGCCAAGCCTTGTCATCTCGCTTGGGGAAGGACCCTGGTCCGACCCAGTTGAGGCGCTGTCTACCACATGGGGGTGTCGGTTCCCTGTACTGTGTATGTACTGCACTGTACTTGTAGGATGGCCCTACAGAAGCAGCTGCGTACTTGTCGTCGATGGGTCTGCTTGGGCAGCGTTTAACAACAACAACAACAGTAACAACCTCAGCTCTGTTGTGTGGGTTTCTGCCAGGACATGGGAAGACTGGGACTGGATACAACAAATCACTTGTTCATTAATTTCTGTCGTTGAGAGAGAATGGTAATGGAATTAAAAGAAAATCGGATTCGGGTAAACTTAACAATTTTCGACTCTTAATTTATTCCGACCTTTGACCGTAAAAGTCGTTATGTCCAGAAAAATGTTGAACATTGGCACATTGGAAAAGACTTCTATTTCAACACATTTACCACAGTACACCTAATATTGAAATTCACTCTGGAATATCGTTGTAGAAGTTGTAAACAAAGATACAGTAAACTAGACGTTCATTAGCCTATTGGTGAAGTAATAATTATTGCTTGTGGGGGGAAAAGATGCCTTGGACTGTCGGTGTAGGAGTGGTAAGGATATTAGTGTAGAGGAGGGTGGACGTGTGTGTGGGTAGGTCGTTTATGGAGCTCAAAGGGACCCAGTGGCACAACAGGAGAGGCACCACGGCAAAGTTTTGGACCAGCCTCAGGGCTCGCTTTGTTCCTCGCCCTCTTTCTCTCATTTTTTTCCCTCGCGCCATATATAAGCCTTATCTCTAATTGCGGAGGTACTGGTAGTGTTTTCTTGTTTAATACCAAGGCAGTAAATTCAATATCAGTTGATTTTGACACTGCAGGAAAATATAAACTTCACCCACCTAACTTTTCTTATGCAAAAAGAAAGAACCCGAAGTTGGTCAAAATGTGGGTGCTTTTATGTAGATATTTGTGTAGTTACAAACATATGGAATGGGTTCGGCAAAATATATCTCCATACATAAACGCCGGCAACTCGGCAGGAGTACGGGTCTGCCAATATGCGGCCAACAACAGGCACATCCTACTACCTATCGTCGCTGGTCTCAAAATGTTCACACTAGAGTATGCACCGATACTTTCAGGAGCTAGGGTACATCATGGTCTGCCCCTGCTTACCTCGCCATTAAAATATCCCACCTTTCCCAGTTCTTCTTTTATCATTCCCCCTGCCCTGTATTTTTCCCCAACGGCATATGGCCCTGGCAGTTGCGCAACTAGTTTTATAACAGTTAATCAGTCAATCAGTCAGTCAGTCAGTCAGTCAGTAAATCAGTTAGTCAGTTAGTCAGTCAATCAACCAGTCAGTCATTCAATCATTGAATCCCCTTTAGCTACACTTTATCATCTCTTTATTTTTAGTCTGCCGTTGATTCCGTCTCATACTTAATAATTCATTGCAGATACTTACCTGCGTCTCTCCCTTTCTATGTTATCATATCCTGCCTTGCGCATTTCTTCGTCCTTCTTGTCATTCCCTTTTTGTTCAGTTATTATCCTTTGGCCATTTCTGTCTGTCTGTTCGTAATCCTATTCTCATTTTTTACATTGCCACATTTATACCTGCCCTTACTTCTCATACCTTTCGTTTCTCCATCCCCTTCTTGTCATTTCTCTCCCTACCATCCTCTCACGCCATCCAGTCCTTTTCACTCTTAACTTCAACCATTCGTATATGTTATTACTTCCGATTTCTTTTCGCTTCTTCCCTTCCTTGTCTCTTCTTCTTTCTATCCACCATCTTCCTTGTCTCATTCCGACCATAGATTATCTTCCTAACCTTTTCCTTCCCGTTCTTCTCTGCCTTTTTTTGTCCCCTACATCTTTTTTTTTTATTTTTCATTACTATTCCTTCTTATTACTTTCCTTCTTAATTTACCTAACTTTTCTTTCCATTCTGATGCATACATAGCATTCCCTCTCATTCCCGTCCTTTCTACTTAATCGACCTACTTCTTTCCATCCTTATACCTGCTGATCCGTCGTAACCCTATCCTCCCTTCCATTTTATCGTGTCCTCACCTTTCCATCCTTTTCATCCTCTCCCTGTTTTTTTTTTTTCTCCTCCATTCTTCCCGTGCTTATATTTTTCTCATTGGCCTTTTCGTCCAACTTCTTACTTTCGTATGTATTTTTTCCTTCCCTTTCCATTCTCACTCCTCCTCTCATTCCTTTCCTTCCGAAGCACACTTCCTCCAGTAATCTAGTCTCTTATTTACTATCCTTGTTCATCTTCTTTTCAGTTTTTACTATTCTGTCTCATATCCACGTTTTCTTACCATCCTTTCTCATCTTTTCTCTTTCTGTTCCTTACAAATTACTTTTTCTTTGTATTCTTTCCTCCGTCCCCATCTCATCCCACTCATTCCCATACCTAGCACCATTCCTGCCCCTCGTTACCTCTTCTCTTCCTTCCATAACCCCATTTTCCCTCCTTTCCTCCCTCCAGCCCCTCCCATTTCTCTCCAGCGCAAATGAGGGTGGGGAGCAAACGTGTTTTCAATACCTTAGGTCTCTGTGGGACCGTGGTAGTGGTGGTGGTGTTGGCGGCGGTGATGATGGTTGTGGTGGTGGTGATGGTGGTCGTAGTGGTGTAGGTGGTGATGGTGGGTGTGGTGGAAGTGGCGATGATAGTGGTTGTTGTGGTGGTGATGTTGATGATGGCGGTTGTGCTGATGGTGATGATGACGATGGTGGTGGTTGTGGTGGTGGTGGTGATGATAGCGGATGCGGTGGAGGTGGTGGTGATAGTGGTTGTGGTGGAGGTGGCGGTGATAGTGGTTGTGGTGGAGGAGGCGATGATAGTGGTTGTGGTGGAGGTGGCGATGATTGTGGTTGTGGTGGAGGTGGTTTATGATAGTGGTTGTGGTGCAGGTGGCGATGATAGTGGTTGTGGTGGAGATGGTGTTGATGGTGGCGGTTGCGGTGGTGGTGGTGATGGTGGTGGTGTTGACGGTGGTAATGATTGTGATGGTGACTGATGATGGTTGTGGTGATGGTGGTGGTGGTGATGGTAATGGTTAATGTGGTGAGTGTGGTGAATGGTTGTGATGGTGGTTGTGGTGTAGTGACGGTGGTGGTGGTGGTGGAGGATGGTTAGTATACTGGTGGTGGTGGTTGGTTTGGTAATGGTGGTGGTTAGTGTATGATTTTTGGTGTGGTGATGGAGGTAGTGGTCGTGGTAGTGGTGATTGGTGGTGTTGGTATTGGTTATAGTAATGGTGAAGGTAGTGGCGGAGATGATGGTGGTGGGTTAGGTGTGAAATCTCTCTCTCTCTCTCTCTCTCTCTCTCTCTCTCGTTCTTTAGCCAGTTCGAATCACTTTTGGTACCAGACTCACCTTTTTTTCTTATGAATTTTCGAAATTCTTAAAAGAATATACGATTTGAAAGGGAAACTCTCTTTTATCAAATCTTATACTTGTTTATTCTGTTTCATTACTCCTCATTCATTGTGTTCGTTTCATTTGCACCTGTAGCTTGTTGCATTGCATCTTTCCCAGTACTCATTTCGCTCGTTCCTTTTGTATTTCCTTCCCTTCACGTCTCATACCGACACAGCTCCTTTGTCCCATGCCTTTCTATTTCCTCCTAACTTCCACTTTTCTTCATTCTCTCATTTTCGGAATTCTCTCCCATTCTTCGTGCTTCTGTACCCCCCCCCCCCGCCGTCCCTCCCATCATTCCTCCCTCACCAAACGATTTTTCCCTCTTCCCCCTCCTCTCCCCTCTCCCATTCCCCTCTCCGCAGCTCTCCTCCTTCCCTCTCTCCCTGCTGCCGCCTCCCCCTCTATACTTTATGGTCGACCCAAAATTTCCTTCCCATTTTGTTGGTGGCAGCCGGAGCCCTCACCGGTCCCAGCCCTCACCAAGCCTAACAGCCACACCAACCCTAACAGCCCCTCACCAAGCCAACCCTCACCAGTTCAGGCCCTCACCATGCCTAGCCGGCTCTCCTCAGCCCTCATAGGTTTCAGCCTGCCACAGCCCTTATCAATACCTGGCCTTAGAATGTAGAAAGTATAGCTAGTCCTTCCCATCTCAGATACGTCCACCTCACATTCTTCACTAGCCTTGACGGGTCCCACCTCTCAGAAGGCTTTGCAGCTCTCACCAATCCCACGAGCCATCAAGTCTAACCAGCACTCAGCGGGCCAGTCCTTTCCATTCTCACCGGTCCTAGCCTTCACCAAGCCTGTCTGACCTTCATTTACCAGCCATGACCAAGCCCGACCAGTCACCACCAAACCATAGTGACTCCAGGCCTCACAGGTCCCAACACGCTTATCAGCCCTAACCAAACTTAACCGGTCCTCACAACCTTAGCCCTCATCACCCAAGCCTGATCCACTCCAGCTCTCACCATCTCGGCCATCATCATCTCAGCCCTCATCACCCCAGCCCTCATAATCCCAGCCCACATCATCCCAACTCCTATCACCCTAGACTTAATCACCTCAGACCTCACTACCCCAGGCCCCACCACCCCAGCCCTCACCACTCCAGCCCTCATCACCCCAGCCCTCACCACTCCTCTCACCCTCACTACCCCAGCCCTCACCACTCCAGCCCTCATCACTCCAGCCCACATCACCCCAGCCCTCACCACTCCACTCACGCTCATCACCCCAGCCCTCATCACCCCTCACTGCACCATGCCGTTCCCTGCCCTTTTAACTATCAAAGTCCTACCAAACCTCGACTGAAAAATGAAGCCATCGCCTGCGTTTTTTTTTTTTTTTTTTTTTTTTTTTTTTTTCAATCTCAGCCCACACCAGCCCTAGCCTTCAACGACCCTAGTCCTCACCATTCCCACCCCATACCAGTCCTAGCCCTCACGATTACCAGCCCTCAGCAATCTTGTCCTTACCAATTCCAGCCCTTACCAGTCCATAATCCTCACCAGCTCCACCCCTCACCATAGTCAACCCTTACCAGCCCCAACCCTCAACATTCCCAATGCACATCAGCCTCTGCCTCCACAGTCTCAGCCCTCATCAGCCCCTGCCGTCACAAGTCTCAGCCCTCATCAATCCATGCCTTCACAAGTCCCAGTCCTCACTACCCACTGCCCTCACAATTCCCATTTTTCACCATTCCCAGCCATCACCATTCCAGCCCTCAGAAGTCCGAGCCCTCACCAGCCCCTGCCCTTACAAACCCTGACGTTCACCAACCTCAATCCTAGTCCTTACCATCCCCTGCCCTTACACCCCCCAGGCTTCACCATTCTCAGTCCTCACGAGCCCCATTCTTCACCAGCTTCAGCCCTCGCCCCCAGCTTTAAGCAGTTCCGTCCCTCATCATCCCCAGTCCTCTCCTTTCCAAGTTCTTAGTTGCCATTTTCAACCTTAATCAGTATGTAATAATCGCTTGTCAGCCCTGTTATAGCCCTCATCGACCCTTACTTTTCCTGTATCGGCCCCTACATTAGCCCTTATTTACCCTTCACCAGTCCGTACTCACCCATGATCAGCTGTTATTTGTTATTATCTTGCCCTCATCAGCCCATATTTAGCCCTCATTAGCCCTTCTATAGCCCTCATCAGCCTTTATCTTGATATATAGCCATCACCAGCCAGTCTTTCTAACATCTACGGTGTTTCCCGGATTTTGTGGTGGGTGGGAGAGAACAGTCCTCTTTTTTGTCGTTTAATGTTTCACGTTTGTAAGCTCGTAATAGATTTTTTTTTCCCTGAGATAACCTCCTTGTTATTATCTGTATTTCCTGTGTACTTCTGTGTACCGTGTTACTTATCCTTTACCTCTCCTTACTTGTCTGTATTTAAGTCTCTTTTTATTTCTGCGTTTTATCCAACTTCTTCAGAGAGAGAGAGAGAGAGAGAGAGAGAGAGAGAGAGTAGAACATATGAGAGCCAGGCACGAAAGAGAGCGAGGAGGCAGGGGTAGGTAAGAAAGGACGAAAGCGTTGAAAAAGAGAGGGAGAGGCGAGTAAGAGAAAAGGAGGGGAAGAAGGGAAGAAGAGGAGTGGGAAAGAAATGAAAGAGAGAGAGAGAGAGAGAGAGAGAGAGAGAGAGAGAGAGAGAGAGAGAAGGGACGTGGAAGAAGAGAGGGAGGGTAAAAGGAGTGGGAAGAGGAAAATGAAGGTTGAGTGTGGGAAGGGAGGGAGAGAGGTAGAGGGAAGGGAAGGGAGAGAGATAGAGATAAGGGAGTGAGGGAGAGTTTAGAGAGAGAAGGAATGGAGGGAGAGAGGGGAGTGGAAGGAGAGAGGGAAGTGGAGGAAAGGAGGAAAATGGAGGGAGAGAGGGAGAGTGTTTCTTTTCCCTCCCTCCTACACGCCTCTTCCCTGTCCACGTTGCGAAATTGGAATGGGATGAAGAAGGAGGCTGAGGAGGAGGGGAAAAGGGAGACAAGGGAGGAGACGGAGTAGGGAAAAAGGAAAGACTGAAAGGTTGGGGAAAGAAGAAGGAAAGAACAGGGAAAGAAAAATGAAAGCTATGAGAAGAGAAGGCGATAAGAGGAATGAATGATGTAAGTGTTATTTAAGATTACATTCTTACTTCTCATTTTTCCCACTTGTATCTCTCTCTCTGTGCTTTCTCCCAGACTCCTCTTCCCCCTCGCCTCGTGTGTGTGTGTGTGTGTGTGTGTGTGTGTGTGTGTGTGTGTCTCTCTCTCTCTCTCTCTCTCTCTCTCTCTCTCTCTCTCCTCTTCTCTTCTCTTCTCTTTTTTTCTGGTTTCATCTTTTCTCCTTTCTTCAGCCATCGTCTCCCCCTCTCCTATTTCCCCTTCACCTGCCCGTGTCCTGCTCTCAGTACTTTCCTTGAACAAAGATGAGTGTGTGGGAGTGCTAGTGGGTGCTCCAGGGTGTACTCGTATGTATATAATAACTTGGATAAGAGCACTGGGAATGCATGTGTCCTCACCTCACTTCACTAGTTCTGGCAGTACGTCTTGTTGCCAGCTTCTGGGGTTATATAATAATAATAATAATAATAATAAATTATTATTATTATTATTATTATTATTATTATTATTATTATTATTATCATCATCATCATCATCATCATCATCACATCATCATCATCACATCATCATCATCATCATCATCATCATCATCATCAGCCTTATCATCATCGTCATTGTCATCGTCATCGTCATGCTTTAAGCCTAGGGGAATCTACATTGAGTGACAAGCCAAATGGTTTCCCAGTGACAAAAAACCATTTAATTGGGTGGTAATCATATAGCCAATAGACGGTCGCCTGGTGATCTGCCGTTTTAAGGTCCTTGTTCAATCCCCTTTCAAGCAACCGGATGTTGCTTGAAAAGGGATTGATGGGGTTTATTGCTCACATAATGCCATTCAGGGACGAGAGTCTGGTCATTCTTACCATAAATTGCTGGACAGAGTAACCTAGCTTTGGACTGCCTCGTTCTTGGTGCGGTTGTTAAAATGCACTAAATCATATAATACAATATCCTTTAAACATTACGTACCTTTTTTTTTTTTTGGGGGGGGGGGGAATTGTTCATTTACAGGCAGGTCGAGTGTTTTGCAAGATGGTCAAAAAATTGGTCGGTTACATTAAATGGCAGGCCTCTTTGCAGACAGACGAACTTGTTGTCCATTTTGCAGAATGACTGGTAATATTGCCAACCAGAATGCAAAGATTACCCGTCAGTATGTTTGAGCATTTCTGTGGTGAGATGCGGGGGACGTGGGAATGTGTCAAATGCTGTATCAATTTCCAGCAATAATTTTCAGAGCAGGATATCATATCGACTCACTCATCACTTCCTGTTTTCACAAAGACTTCTTAGTGCAAATGGAACTGTACTTGCATCCATTGTTGCTGCGAATGGCCTGATTCTTCATTCAGTTTGTTATTGTAAAATGTTTGCGGTGACCGCTTTGGTAACACATAGAGCAACAACATCAGTAGATTAGCTGCGGTTACAGGGTGTCCAGATTTTTTTTTTTTTTACCCTTCGAGTCCAGCAATGTATTTTTTAGTCCTTTCTTTCCATCTTCAGGCGATTTTATCCAGTTTTATGAAGACGTTTTAATATAAGGGAATAGAGATAGTCTTTATTAACCCTCTGAACAGCAGGTGGTCTCGTAAGATGAATGAAATCGTCTGAAACTAACAAGAAAGCACCCCTCAAAAAATTTGAGCAGATATAAAGGGTTAAGTCGGTGTGGTGCAGGGTGAGAGGCCTCGTATGTTAATTGGTGGGTCAGGATTTATGTCGTGGGATTGTAGATGAGACTAGCTTGGTACTCTATGTCGTTCACTGCATTAATAAGTTGTATCATCACTTTCTGTGAGTATGCGGATTGCTCACTACATGAATAAATAAATAAATAAATGGAAAATAAATAGATATATAATTCTGAATTTGAATTGCTTAATATTTTTGAAGTACTTTTTCTATAAGCACATATTAAGGGCTCATCATAATCATTTTCTTTATCATGCTTCACTTAGAGAGAGAGAGAGAGAGAGAGAGAGAGAGAGAGAGAGAGAGAGAACCTACCATATGGGTCGGAGGTGGAAATTTCACTAATGATTTCTCACCCTCCATTTCCGCCATTTTAGGCAACACGGTATAATCCGATTAAAGAACTTTATAAATTCTTACCTGCGTCTTTAATCGTAATTTCATGGGGCTAGAGTGTGTGTGTGTGTATGTGTGTGTGTGTGTGTGTGTGTGTGTGTGTGTGTGTGAGAGAGAGAGAGAGAGAGAGAGGACTGGGAAACGAGAAAGATACGGGAGAGGTGAGGTAAGGAGGAGAGAAAAGAGGAAAAAGAGAGGTAGGAATGAGAGACGGGAGGAAAGAGAGGTAAGGAAGATAGAAACGAGAGAAGAGAAAGGTTGACAGAAAGGACGGGAGGAAAGGGAGCAGAAAGTAGGCGAGAATGAAGGAAAGAGAGGAAAGGTGGCGCTAATGAACTGGTCTTTGAGAGGGACCTGATGTTTTTACTGCCCTTAAGAAGCTGAGGGAGAGAGAGAGAGAGAGAGAGAGAGAGAGAGAGAGAGAGAATATAAGAGGTGGGCACGAGAGCGAAGAGGTAGGGATCGGGAAGAAAAAATAAAGAAGGTGCAAAAGAGAGGCAGAGGTGAGTGAGAGAAGGGGAGGAGAAGAAGGGAAGAAGAATAAGATCGAAATGGATGAAAGAAAGGGAGCTGAAAGGTAGAAGGAGAGAGAGAGAGAGAGAGAGAGAGAGAGAGAGAGAGAGAGAGAGAGAGAGAGGGGAGGGGGGGGGACGTGGGTAAAGGAGGTATAAAGTCGAGGTAGAGAGGGTAGAGGCAGGATGGAGGGCGGCCACAAGACCTCTTCATCTACTTAAAAGCCAAAAGTCTAGGTGAAAAGCGGACGAGGGAAAAAAAAGCTGCCTTAGAGTTGAGTGAAGGTTTTAGGAATGACCCAGAAATGACTGAAGATTTTTTTTTATTACGGTATTTTCTGTTTTGTTAATTTGAAAATAGGTTGGTTGAATAAGTATGGGGTCATTGTCAGTTTATTTATCCTCCTCCTCCTTCTCTCATTTTCTCCTCCTCCTCCATCTCATTATCGTAGCCATCATCATAGTGGTTGTCGTCGCCTTTGTGGTTATTGTTGTTGTTATTATTATTATTATTATTATTATTATTATTATTGTTATTATTATTGCTGTAATTGTTCTTCTCCCTTGTTGTGACTTCTATCCTTTGTTACGTTGTCGTAACTTCTAGGCAGATACAGTACGCTCCATTCCCTTCTTTCCTTCCTTATCCTCGTTTCCACTCTGTATACTCTCCTATCTGCCTGCTGTCCTCCTTGTAGACCTACCTACTGCGCTTCCTAACTACTAACCAGCGCATCAACCTTCATTCCTTACCCTGTTACGTACCGCATCTCATAACCCACTGCTTTACACACGTACATAATATATCGCTATACGTGTTTACCCGTGTACTCGTTCTTATATTACTTACCTGTAGCCTCCTGATTAGTCCATTCCACCTGTGCACGACTTTTTTTTCCGCTTCCAAACAATTTATACAGCTTACGGAAAAACTCCTGTACTGGTGGGATTGATGAAGGCTGTATCTAACCACTCCATCTCTAAGTCTCTCCCAGGTCAAACAGAATCGTTTAAAGGGAGTAAAAGTAAAATTTAAAAGTACATCGTTTGAGTGAAGGCGTTAAATCCTGCTGATATTCCGAGCCATGTCTTCTCAGCTCACCTGCTTACTCTCCCCCCCCCCTCTTTTTTCTACCAACGTACTTACGCTTTTGCCTGCTTACTCTTTCCCCTTTTTCTCTCTACCACCCTACTTAACTCTGTCTACAAACCTACTTACTTATTCTGACCACCAACCTATTTACAACTGTCTCCCAGCCTACTGGTCACTGTCCCCCAAACTACCCCCACTGTCTACTTAACTCTTGATCATCTTTCCTCTGTCTGCCAACCTACTTACCACTGTCTACGAGCCTGTTTCCACTCTAACTACCAACCTACATACCTCCTACCTACCAGTCTACTTGCCGCCCCAATAGCCAACCAATTTACTCACATGCTAACCCACTTTTGTCTGTCCACCATCTTAAGTACAGCCCTACCTGTCAGCCTACTTACCTCTGTCTACAATTTTCCTTACCCATTCTGTTTATCAGCCTACTTGCCTTTCTGTCATTAACTTACTTCCCTGTGTATGAATCTTCTTGCCTCGCTGTTTACCAGCCTATTATCTGTCTACCAAACTACTTAGACACTGTCTGCCAACCAACATAACACTTTGCCTGCCAGCCTACTTCCCTTCTACCCACTCACTTACTGACCGTCCATTCTTACCCACTAAGGCGACCGTCCACTCTCCTTACCTTCCATCCTTCCTCTTGTGACGTCACTTGGCTTGAGAATACTCCATCGTTGAGGCACCTGGCTGTCCTCTCACCTGCCTTATCCCTTACCTACCTTACCTCTCATTTGCCTCACCCCTCACCTGCCTCAGTGCTCATGTGCCTCACTCCTCACCTGCCTTACTCTTCATCTGTCTCACCCCTCATCTGCCTCACCCCTTACCTTCTTCATCCCTCACCTGTCTCGCTCCTCACCTGCCTGACTCCTCACCTGCCTCATCCTGCATCTGCTTTATCTTCCACCTGCCTCACCTCACACGTGCCTCAACCCTCATCTGCCTCACCCCTCATTTGCCTCACCCCTCAACTACCTCACCCCTCACCTGCCTCACCTCTCATGTGCCTCACCCCTCACCTACGTCAACCCTCATCTGCCTCGCTTCTCATCTACCGTACTCCACGCCTACCTCACCCCTCTTCTGCCTCTCCTCTCATCTACCTCACCTACTTAACCCCTTACCTGCCTCACCTCTCACCTGCCTTACCCCTAACCTGTCTTACCCCTCACTTTGCCTGACCTCTCGCCTTCCTCACCCTCAAACCCATCACCTGCCCCTTCTCTGACTCGACTTATTTTAAACTCTTATTTCCTTCATTACTCCTCTGTTTCACTTTAGATGTGTCTCATTCTTCACCTCCATCCATCACCTCCCCTCGTTAACCTGCCTCACCTTCCTAACCTCTCTTACCTGCCCCACCTCCCTGACCTCTCTAACCTGCCTCACCTCTCTAACCTTTCTAACCTCCCTAACCTCCATAACCCGTCTCACCTCCCAAACCGACATCACCTTCCCAACCTGCCTAACCTCCCTCACCTCCTTAACCTGCCTCACTTCCCTAACCTGCCTCACCCTCTTCTGCTCACCTCTCACTGCCTCGCCCCTCACCTGCTCTATCTACCTCACTACACCTGACTCGGCAGTTAATTAGAGCTTTGATGAAGAGGAGGAGAAGGAGGGATGAATGGAGGGAGGGAAGGAGGTATGGGAGGAAGGAAGGGAAAGAGGAAGGAAAGGAGAGAGAGTGGGAGATATGGGAGGGAGACAGTGAAGGATGTATAAGAGGGAGAGAAGGGAGGAGGGAGAGAGCGAGAGAAGAGGAAGGGAAGTAGAGCAAGGGAGGAACAGAAGGAAGTAGGGAGAGAGGTGGAGGAGGAAAGGAAGGAGAAGGGAATAAAAAAAAAAAAAAACCTGGAGCGAAGGAAGAATGAGAAAAAATGGTTGCACAAGAAAGAGACACGGTGGAAAGTTTATAGAATGGTGAGGCAGAGGAAGAAGCAGGCGAGAGAGAGAGAGAGAGAGAGAGGGTAATGAGGAAGGGAGAGAAGGAAGTAAAAGACGCTAGAGCCATGAAAAAAGATAGCATAAAGAAATGGTAGCTTAGAGAGGATGAGACAAAGTGGGAAGTAATTAGAGGGTTGGGTGATGAAGGAAGAAGAAGTAGACAGAAATGAAAGTAAGAAAATGTGAGAAGGAGGTGGAACAAAAGGCTGGTGTAATGAGGGAAGAAACCAGAAAAATTGTAGGTGAAAAGAGTGATGGTGTAGGAAGGAATGGGGGCAGAAAGGGTAGAATTATGGGGAGGAAGGGAGGCATGTGAAAAGGAATGGGGATGGACAAATGTAGAAAGAAAATAAGCAAAGAAAGAAGGGACGGAGGTAGGGATGGGAGGTAAGGGGGCGAGGAAGGAAGCGAGGGATGAAAGAGAAAGAGAAGATGGGAAAAGGAGAGAAGGAAGGCAGAAAGTACAGTAAGAGATGGGAGAAGTGGAATTCGAGACAGGGAAGGAAGCGTTTAATTAATAGTGGAAGGAAATATTGCATAAACTAGTCAGAGTTAAGACAGAGAGAAATATACGCTATAGACCAGGGAAAAAAGGAAAAATGAAACGTATGTGAGAAGAATAAAATTAAGCATATTTAATTGATGAGATGGAATAAGACAGAGAGCGAGGTGAGATATGCATGTTAACTTAGAGCGGTCTTTCCTAAACGTAATGTAATCGTATGGAGGTAGTACGAATGAATTTTAAAGAGACATCATCGTACTAAATAGTCAAGAGGCAGCAAAAACAAATGGTTAAAGGGATAAATATATACTTAAAGAGGAACTTGGGTCAGGTGAAAGTGAGTGGAATCACGTATATGAGGGACTGAGTCGAGGTTCAAATTAAGAAAAGTGACCCCTTATAGCACAACCCGAGAAAAGCGAGAGTAGAAGTAAGACGATCCCATTTTAGGTAACCCTAAAAGAATCTCGAGCCCTCGGGATGAAAAGAAAACGAGATTATGTAAACAAAAGAATTTCCTTCTCTCTTTTGGCCTTTATATTCGCTAATTGAAGGGCTCTCTTTTCCACCTTTATTTCCCCATTCCCCCACACTTTCCCTCCGCCTTCCCTCACTTTCCTCCATTTCTCCCTTCATTACGGGTGGATGGAAGGGTGGAGAGGGCGAGAGTGGAGTGCTAAGGTGCTCCACAAGGGTATGGTGGCCTCATTATTGCCTCGTCACACCTGCCCCTTAGCTTACCTGGCCCTAGCCTAGCCTACCTGAACTGCTAACCTTCCTTCCTCCCTCCTTTCTTCCTTAGCACCCTATTTCTTTTTCAAGATATCGATGTTTCTTCCTTTTTCCCTTTTGCGATTTGTTTTCTATTTTTCTTTTTCTCTTTTGCATTCTTGTTATTTTTTCCTATTCCTTTTAACACTTAGTACAAGCCTAACCTACTTTCCCTCCTTCCTCCCTTGGGCCGCGTCTCTTCCTCTAGACTTCAGATGAATTTGTCTTTCCTTTTTTCTTCTTTAGGAGCAGATTTGTTTATTTATTATTTTTCCTTTTTTTCTTGCATTCTCTCCTAAGATTTTTTGTTTTTCCCTTTTCTTCTCCATCTGTGTTTGTGACCTTTTGTTATTTTGTTCCTCTGTTTCCTGCCCCTGTTGTCCTGTAGGATTATTCTTCGTTTTGGTCTTATTTTTTCCTCCGTGATCTTTCCCCCCCCCCCCGTCACGTTCTTGTCCATATCCTTTTCTTCTCTATTTCGTGTTTTCTTCCCTGTTGTTATGCTCATTTCTCTACTTCTTTCCTTTGTACTTTTTTGTGTCCTTTTACTTTTCCGTGTACATTTCCACGTCTTCTTTACTGATTTCTTTCACGGCTCGATCTTTCTGTTCTTCACGTTCCTTCCTTCCATCTTACCTCTTCCTTTTCTTTATTCATTCTCCGTCCACCAGTTCTTCCCACTTATCTTTAATCTATCCATTTTTGGTCCGTCCTTTTCCTTTCCTCTCTCCATCCTTTAAATTTCGTTTTTTTCCCTTTTGTCCCTTCACCTTTCTCCATCCTCATCTTTTCTCTAGTTGTCTTCCTCTGTGTCGAAGCTTCAGTCATTTAAGTAGAAACTTTCTGGCCACATGTTACCTTTTTTGTGTTGTTCTCTCCAACTGACGATTTTATTCAGCTTACGCAAGATCGGATTAATGAACGCTGTAGCGAACAACTTCAGTTCGACATGATTCTCCATAACTGAATGATATCGTCTGAATGTAGCTGGAATATATTGAAGAGTATGTGAAAAGTAACTGATGGGAATGAAGTGATTAAACATGATAAATTTCAGTAGGTAACCAAACGGTGGCCACATGTTCCCTTGGCGCTGGGGGCCCTGATATGTGTGTGTGTGTGTGTGTGTGTGTGTGTGTGTGTGTGTGTGTGTGAGAGAGAGAGAGAGAGAGAGAGAGAGAGAGAGAGAGAGAATGACCCAGTGCTGTCGAGGTCATCCAGTTCACAGGTATCAATATGTGTTTGGATGTGCACAATAAATCTGAGCAGCTGTACACCGGCTCACGAGAATAATTTGTTGACCTTTGTATAAATTAACTAGCCTGTGAATATAAACATCATCACGTCTACACACACACACACACACACACACACACACACACACACACACACACACACACACACACACACACACACACACACACACACACACACACACACACACACACACACACACACACACGACAACACAACACATCACAACACAAAAATCATTACACATCCCCCCCACACACACGTGCGGGTACAGGTGTTAGTGCGTTCCTCATTAAGGCACAGGTAAACCCCACTCACCTGCCTGCTTGTGTTGCCACCAGGAGGGACAATTAGAAGGTAGAAAAATAATAATAATAAAGAAAGAAGAGAGGTTGCACGGCGAGTAGGGGGGCCGCTCTCCTGGCACGACCCCCTTCTTAGACGCGCCACACTTGAGACTGTGAGAGAGAGAGAGAGAGAGAGTTTCTTTTAAGGAGGGTGGCCAACATGACTTCCTTAACCATTTAGTTTGCATTGTACACCTTTTCATTCTCATATATGGCATTTACAGTATTTTCTTATTGACGCAGAATACGTAGATAAAATATAAAAAAACATATTAACGCACCAAACAGAAATAAATTGGTAAAGAGGAGGAAAACCACCCAGCGACAAAAAAAAAGGTAAGAAAAGAAAAAAATTTATGTCTTTGTTTTTACTTCTTTCTTGTCCGTTGTGTCGTGATTTAATTTCGGTTTTAATATGGCGATTATTATTGGTTTTCTGTTTTTTATTTTCTGTTTTAATAGTGTTTTTATGCATTTAGTATTACAAGTGTTCTTTTCCTAGTGTTCGCCTTTTTTTTTTCCTTCATTTACTATTAATTCTGTCCTCATTTTGACTCTGTCTGTCTGTCTGTCTGTCTGTCTCTGTCTCTCTCTCTCTCTCTCTCTCTCTCTCTCTCTCTCTCTCATGTCTGCGTCGCAGCTTTAATCTCCTTTTTCCTCACCCCTACGTCTACCTAACTATTACATTTTCCTCCATTCCACATACTACACCGCAACTCTCTTCTCCCCTCTCCACACAAAGTCTTTCCCCAGATACTCTCCTTCCTCTCGTCTTCGTCCTCTATCGTCTTACCTTCCCATCTTGCTTCATACATTTGCTTTTCACTCTCTCTCTCTCTCTCTCTCTCTCTGTCTTGATTATAATGAAGGGGCCTGTGTTTTAATATACTCAAATTTGCTGACATCACAGGAACTGGGTACTCTGGCCGTTTATTTTTATAGTTACTTCAAAGAGCTCTGGTTCAGGTTGGAAATGTACCCCAAGATGGTCCATAGGATTTAGCCCCTTTGATTTTTTATTTAGCTTATGTCCTAAGATCTCTGCATCGACAACACAGTTCTTTTCCGAGGTTCAGTAGTAATTTTACTAGTTAGATATCACCACATTTGTGCGCATGTCACCGCCTAGACACAAGTACCTCATTCATGGTTGGTTACGTCACCATTTAATGCAGGTTAGAAGGGGATCTAATCCAAGTACATAATCTATCAGTTGGAGGTAATGTTGTCGTAATTAACGAATGGTCACAAAGGCAGACAAAACAGAAAAAAAAAAAAAAATTACAGACAGCGATACTGTATTGGATTTAGCCTTGGACTCACAGTTAGGTAGCGTGATATATTGATATACTTGCCTACTTTCACCAAAAGTGTCAGTAAGTTAATATATGAATGTATGATGGTATTATAGTGCCAACGTTTGGTATGCGAAATTTTTCAGTTCTGTTACCGGAACTTTCTTCGTTATATACACTACGAGCAGGGATACCCGGCGTTGCCGGGCCAAATAGGCAAACACTCCAGTCTAATTTGTTCTAGTTCAGTCTTTCTTTCTACTCCAGAAAGACCAGTTACCTCTTATGCTTTTGAAAGGGGATTATAAGAGGTCCAGGAACATTGTTTCAGTTTTCGCAGACTAACGCACGGTATTTGTGCGCACTTGTTTACTATTACTGGTGACCTGAAATGACCTCCGACCGGTGACCTCAAGTGATCTTGGAGGTCAACATCACATAGTTTGTGTCCAAACTGGAGGTCATGTGAGTCTCCATGCCAAAAATTGGACTGCTGGGTCCAGTCTTTCGAAAGTGTATTACCGGTGACCTGAAATGACCTCCGACCAGTGACCTCAAATGACCTCTGAGGTCAACCTCACTTAACATATGTCCGAACTGGATGTCATGTGAGTCTCCATGCCAAAAATTGGGCTGCAGGAGTACCCGGCGTTGCCCGGGCCCAAAAAGGCGAACACACTACCGGTGACCTTAAATGACCCAGATCTGAATTTTGACCCCGTAAAACCATCCTTAGGCCACCCTGATTCTGAATATATATATATATATATATATATATATATATATATATATATATATATATATATATATATATATATATATATATAGTATTGGGGTCTCTGGCCCTTGATTTGGACGTGATTGAAGGACAAACAAACAAACAACGCTGCTTATATATATATATATATATATATATATATATATATATATATATATACACACACACACACACACACACACACACACGAGTATACTGTATACTGTATATGTATATAATAGCATGATAGTTCTCTGATCCTAATCAGTCAAATTTTCATGAAAGGTTCCAGTGCTGCAGGATAGTCTTTATTTCTGCTTACTTTCCTGAGCGTGAGGGATATCCTTTTCTTTTTCTTTTTTGCTTGTCATACGCACACAAAAGCTTTGTCTTAGATTCTTCTTAAAGCTCCCTCTCCCCACACACCCAGGCTCACCTTCTATCCCTTTACTCTCGCCCTGTCCCCTAACCCTCACCCAGCTCCCTCACCCCGCAGTTATTAAAGAGCCCTAAACTGTAACGAGGGTGAGCCCCCTGATCAGGTTCGCCCGCCTTGATATGGAAGAAGTTGGGGCCATAAAGAAGAATGGTAATAATCTCCCCGGTCTATAGGAGGAGGGAGGGAGGGAGGGATGGAAGAGAGGAAGGGGAGAGAAAGATGAGCTCGTTTTGGCGGTCTCAACCTAAATCAGTCCTAACCTGATCCTGACCCGGCCTGATTCCAGCCCAACCCAACCCAACATTCTTCGTATCTTAGTTGACCCAACCCGACCTGACGCACTTTTAATCAACCCTGTACTGATCCCGACCCGACCTAACATTATCTTATTTAGTTCGACCTGATTCAGTCGTTTCACTCTAATCCGTGCGTACACCTGTTATTACCTCTGACGAAATAATTCTATCCTGAACCCAACTAAGCCAAAACACCTCTCTCATCTTGTGTCCCCCGAACGGAGTTTGTCACGAAGCTGACCCGACATGGCACACTGCTCACCTAACCCAGAATTAATCACTGCCTGAACTGAACTGACCCACCCCTGCACACTCAGTATAACTCGTCAGAACAAATCCTGCCAACTCTGATTATATGTGATATATCCAGAATCAATCGTGATACGACCTGACCATCTATCTCGAGGCCAATATATTCATTTTAGAATTTCTGTTTTTTTTTTTACTTATATACTGTATATATATATAAGTAAAAAAAAAACAGAAATTCTAAAATGAATATATTGGCCTCGAGATAGATGGTCAGGTCGTATCACGATTGATTCTGGATATATCACATATGGTGAGTGTAGCCTATACACTGTATATACACTGTATATGGCTAGTGAGGGAGTGATCGCCCTCTACCTACACAGATCAAAAGCCCTCGGGAGCAGGGGGGTGGTTACTTTCTCAGGCAGAGGAACTCCTTGAGAGTGAAATGGCTGGGAAGCATGGCGGCACGTGACTGGCTACAGCATAGCTGGGTCTTTCGGGTGTGGGCCAATCAGGCAAGTTAGCTGCCACTGCGACGGCAACACAATGGCGAGGTGTTCAGGAAGTTAGCCAAAGAAACCTTGATGGACTCTGAAAGAACAATAATGGCCCCCAGTCCCGTGCAGCCCTTAAATGGACAGGGGATGCTAAGAATCTCACGGTTGCCTCAATTACAATGTTTGTTAATGCAAAAAATACAATTAAAATTGGTAAATGGAATGTGAGAACGCTAAATCATGACGGTAAAATCGATGAGTTAGTGAAGGTTTTTCAAAATTACGGACTTGATATTTGTGCTCTGACAGAAACTAGATTAACTGGAGTCGATAAGTTGCATTTGGAGGATGGTATACGTTTATTGATATCTGGCCGACAGGACGGAATGCATTATCAGGGAGTAGGATTGTTGCTGGGTTGTAAGGCAAATAAGGCTTTATGTGAGTGGGATCCTATAGATGAGCGATTGTTATACGCACGGTTTAAATCAAATCATGGCAACATCAGTCTGTTTGTGTGTTATGCACCTACTAATGATGCACTCGATGAAAGGAAAGACACATTTTATGAAAAGTTGCAAGATGGAGTAGGAAGGGTACCTAGACATGATGTTTTGATCTGCGTTGGAGACTTTAATGCAGTAATGGGCTGTTCAAATGAGGGATTTGAGGCATGTATGGGTAAGATGGGAGTTGGTAGTAGGATGAGTGAAAACGGAGTGAGGTTTGGAAGCTTCTGTCTAGCAAATGACTTAGTCATCGGGGGCACACTCTTTCAGCATTGCAATATACACAAGACAACTTGGGTGTCGCCGTGTGGAAAATATGAAAATCAGATTGATCACATCGCTATCAGTAGGAGGCATAGAAGTTCTCTGCTAGATGTTCATGTTAAACGGGGAGTGGATATTGGTAGTGACCATCAACTCAGCATTGCAAAAATAAGGTTTAAACTTAAAAATCAGAAGAAGGAAAAATCTGGTGTTGGTAGATACGATATTGTTAAGCTTAGAAGGGAAGGAGAAAAAAAGGAGGAATTCAGATTAGAATGCAGTAATAGGTTTTTGGTGTTGGAAACGTTGGAAGAGGGGGAGAGAAGTGTAGATGAGATGTGGGAGGATGTGAACAAAGTTTTGCATGAGACTGCTGAATGTACGATTGGAAGGAAACATAGATTCAGGAGAAAGAAATGGATATCAGAGGAAACGTGGGATATGATAAAAAAGAGAGGTGAGGCTAAATTGAGGAGTGAGATGCAATGCGTTGATGAACGAGAGATTGAATTAGCAAGAGCTGCGTACTGGAGTTTGAATTCAGAAGTAAGAAGGTTAGCTAGGAGAGATAAAAGAAGATGTGTGGATGAAAAGGTTGCAGAGACTGAAATCTTAATAAACAAAAATGATGGAAAGAGTAAAAGAATAGCATATGAATCGATTAGAGAACTGAGTGGTAATGCAGGTAAACGCAAGGAAATACCAGTTAGAGACAGGGAAGGAAATTTATTGACCAAAGATGGAGATATTAAAAATAGATGGAAAGAGCATTTTGAGACAGTTCTTAATAGACCAATACCACCAGAAGAGGATATACCGTCTGCTCAGGAATATTTAAATATAGAAACAGGAGAGTTGAGGCTTGCAGAAGTGGAGAAAGCAGTAAAATAGTTAAAGAATAATAAGGCACCAGGGGAGGATGGTTTATTTCCGGAAATGTTTAAAGTGGAGGGGGATAGATTAATAATGATCTTGACCAAGCTATTCAATAAGATATGGGTGACGGGGTCACTACCATCAGTTTGGAAGAATGGTGTAATTGTTAAAGTTCCGAAGAAGGGAGACCTGAGTGAATGTGGTAATTGGGGGGGAATCTCTTTGTCACCGATAGCATTGAAAGTTTTCAGTAGAGTGTTGTTAAATAGGTTGGAGCCGGTGGTTGAGGGTATTCTGAGGGATGAACAGGCTGGTTTTAGAAAGGGACGTGGTTGCAATGATCAGATCTTTATAGTTAGGCATTTGATGCAGCAAGTTAATGAAATGAGAGTACCGTTAAGTCTTTGTTTTGTTGATTTTGAAAAGGCTTTTGATAGTGTTTCGAGAGAGACTATGGGGAAGATCATGAGACATTATGGAATACCAGAGGAGTTTGTGAGGGTCATCATGAACATGCATGAGGACACATTTTGTAAAGTGATGGTTGATGGTTGTCTGAGTGATTCGTTTGAAGTCAAGTCCGGAGTAATTCAAGGTGGTGTTCTATCGCCTTTACTATTTATACTGGTCATTGATTACATTATGAAACGCGTTGGAACAGAAACCGGTGCAGGTATACTTTGGGGAGAGAACAGGAAACTTTTGGATTTAGATTATGCAGATGATATAGTTTTGATTTGTGATGGGCCAGAAGAGATGCAGAGAGTGTTGGACTGTTTGGTGAGTCAAGGTCGCAAGGTGGGTTTGGTTATTTAATTGTGGAAAAACTGAAATAATCAATATGAATATGGAAAATGCGCAGGTATGTGTAATTGGAGGTATGGTTGTAAAGCAAGTTGATAGGTTTAAATATTTAGGTACTTATTTAGCCAAGGATGGTTCT
This sequence comes from Coenobita brevimanus, assembly GCF_032717465.1. Taxonomy (NCBI): domain Eukaryota; kingdom Metazoa; phylum Arthropoda; class Malacostraca; order Decapoda; family Coenobitidae; genus Coenobita; species Coenobita brevimanus. Next base: position 47,791,411 of record NC_137046.1, read on the forward strand.
TTGAACTTTGAATTCGAGGAAAGGTTAAAGAAGGCTAATCAGGCAATGGGAATGCTTAAAAATATTTGGAATAATAACAATTTTTCTGTGCATACAAAAATCAAACCTTATAAGGTAATGGTTAGGAGTATCTTAATTTATGGACACGAGTCTTGGTACAGCACAGTGACTATGGAAAATAAATTCTTGGTGTTTGAAAGAAAAGCACTTAGAAGAATATTAGGAGTTAAGTGGTGGGAAAGGATACCAAATAGTAGAATTAGAGAAATAACGGGAGTGCAGCCGGTCGATGAATATGTTAGGTTCTCACGATGGAAGTGGCTAGGACATGTGTATAGGAGACAGGGAATAGTACGAGGTACACCAGGGTGGGTGGCACTTGGTAGGAGAGGTAGAGGAAGGCCAAAAGGGACGTGGGTGAGGACAATGAGACGGGAAGCTGGAGATGAGTGTTGGGGAGATCTTGAGGATGTGGTGGTGTGAGTTCATCGAGGCCCTATGCATCCCCGAGGGTGTCACAGGAAATGATTGATTGATTGATTGATTGTATATATATATATATATATATATATATATATATATATATATATATATATATATATATATATATATATAGTATCTAACCCCTTCAGTATATATATATATATATACTGAAGGGGTTAGATACTATATATATATATATATATATATATATATATATATATATATATATATATTTACTAAAGGGGTTAGATAATATATATATATATATATATATATATATATATATATATATATATATATATATATATATATATATTTACATATATATATACTGAAGGGGTTAGATGCTATATATATATATATATACTGTATATTACTGAAGGGGTTAGATGCAGCCTTCATTAATCCCTTTGTTATTAGGGTACTCTCCTAAGTTGAACTGTCTTGTAATATGGTAGTCGAAATGGAAAAAAAAAAAAAACAGTTCGAATGAGTGAAACCAACCTCTGCCAGCGCATATTTTTCTTTTCCGCGCCATAATCCATTTCAGATCGATATATTCTCCATTGGACATGGGCTGATCTGCATTAATTTCGATTTGTCTCAGCCTGATGCAGTGCACTACATATATTCTTATCCGACCTGTTTCCTACCGATGTTAACACGTCGTACACCGAAGCTAACTTTCTTAAATCTAGACCAACCCGCTCTAAACCTAAGCTAACCCGCCCTATACGCCTGCCGACACCCGACGCGACCAAACCTCAGAGCACGAATAATGTTTTACTTTAATGTGCGAAATGCAGTACCCAGCAGACTTATTTAATATCTTCAGTATGGTAACTTACTTTTCATTATCTTCCAGTTACCAAACAGCTTATTTAATGCAGTTTAACTGAGATCTCGTAGTGACACGGTTAATGAAGGGTAGATCTAACCTGTCTGGTTTAAAAAGTCTGCCCTAAGCTTATTATAATTGCCAAGAGATAGCCTGAATTAAAAAAAAAAGAAAAACATACTGAGAGTGAAATGGTTCAAAGTACATAGAATCGCGGAGTGAATAATGGTCCGTGAAGTGGATGAAGGCCAATTAGGGGGAGAGTCATTTGTTAAGTCTACCCTTGAAGGTGTGCGGAAGTTATAAATTTCCACGCGTCTCCTTGTTTTTGTCTTTGTTCACCAGATTGCGGGAGATTTGACCGATTCACTGCGAGGGTTTTTATTTATTTTTCTTTTTCTTTTTCATGCCTTTTTCAGTCGATATTAATTTAGCCTAAGGTGGACGGTTGGAACCGGAGGGTCGAGGTATGGACTTCAGTGATCCTTTCAGTGCTAAAGGCTTTTCTAGAGTTCTGTCGAACCGTTTGTTAGTAGTAAGAATGAAATAAAAAAAATACGTCCTCTGGCTGATGGGGTGACGGCAGTTTCGTGGTGAATATTGTGATAATGTTCCTATTAATGGCTTCAATCCAGTGGCCTCGTTTTCCATTTAATTATACCTGCTTTGACAATTCAATCCTGGTAATTAAAGATTTCTCGTGCTGAAGCAACTAACACACACTAGAGCTAAATTCTCCACATCGAAAAATCTCCCCCACGCCAAAGAGAATCGTCTGAAGATGGCAAGAATTACATTTAAAATACACTGTCATAGTGACGGGATAACCAGAAGACTGATGAAGTAATGCAATTTTGGTAAAAGTGTCAGATGGTGATAACTTTAAATTCCAGCTCAGTTTGGTATGGAGGCTATAGGAGCTTACTGAGTGGCCTTCAGGTTAAGAAATGTAAATTGATTAGTGTATGCTGTGTGTGTGTGTGTGTGTGTGTGTGTGTGTGTGTGTGTGTGTGTGTGTGTGTGTGATGACAATTTGTGTGTGTACATGTCACCATTATTTCCCAAGTGAGCTCAAAGATGTGGAACGATGCGTGTGCGTGAGAGAGAGAGAGAGAGAGAGAGAGAGAGAGAGAGAGAGAGAGAGAGAGAGAGAAGTTGCAAGTAGTAATTCATCTACACACACACACACACACACACACACACACACACACACACACACACACACACACACACACACACACACACACACACACACACACACACACACACACACCTTCATGCACAGTCTCATCCACATGCACCAAACAAATTCTCCGTCCCTCCTATCACCTTTCATCTCCATCACCTCTCCCTTTGTCTCACCATTGTCATCCACCCATACCTACAAATACACCCTTCACCGCCTTCTGCTCCCTCCCTCACGTTCCTATAGTTCGTCCACTTTAAATTGGCTGAGATATTCGTCATTTTGCGTCTTATTTCCCATAGCTCATCGGTAGAGTAAGGTGCTACGGCTCTGTTCGTACGCTTTCCATAGCACTGTTCATGACAATACTTGGTTTACTTTAATGTGGCCCAAATTTTCTTCGTGTTGCTGAGTATTTCACAGAGCGCAGTGGCAGAACAAGACAGTACCATGGCTGTACATGCTTTCAGTAACTTATTTGTAACTATCGCCATATTCTAGTGTTAATCTGGTGTTATAATTCAGCAGTCAGGAATCAAATGTTAAAAATCCTGTTGCAGCTTTGTATTCAATATGGAAAGATGACAGTGTTGCATCCTCTTTCACCCGCACTCACCAATCTGTATCACCGCTCACGCTTAGTTATTCTGATCCCCTATCCCACTTTCATTCCCTTTTTCTGTGTTTGTGTGTGTGTTAGGAATAGGGAGATTCACAACATAGTTTTTTTTTTTTTTATACAGGGTTGAGTCTTATTAACTCCCACATCTCACTATCTCGTTCCATTCTCTTTGCTACAATATTACATCATTCTCACCTTACCATCGGTGTTACATTAGACACCATTCTTCTTAACTCCCTGCTTGCATGCCTCCTCCTGAAGGGCAACACTTGTCTATTTATATATTTTTTTCCTTTTTCAGCCTAGCTTTCTGATGATTGATTTGATTGATGGTCATTCCACCTGCCTTAACCTCCAGTCTGTCGCAATGTATTCATCCGTCTTGTACTAAACTGTCCTTAACTTTGGCTGTCTTTGGTTTGACTATATTAGCAGGGACGATTTTTACTGACCTCAAGCGTGTGATTTCTTCCATCTCTTCCTTTCTTCACCCCTGCTAACATTCTTCGCCACCCACGCTTACAAAGCTACATCCTCCTTCCCTTCCACTTGCCTTTCCCCCTCCCTCTCCCCTTCTTCCCTTATCACGTACTCCTCCACCCCCTTCCCATACATTTCACCCCTATAACAACCATCTAAGCGCCCTCACACCATCGCCTCCAGCTCTACCGTGATTCCCAGCCACCCCCCATCCCCTTCATCCTCCATCTCTCTCACATTTCGCACCTGCCTCCCCGCCTCACCTGGCCTCTTATCGGCCCTTGATTACAGGTGTGAAGACTCGGCCGGGGAGGAAGATGTATGGGGTTATGGCTGGCTAGGTGTGTGTGTGTGTGTGTGTGTGTGTGTGTGTGTGTGTGTGTGTCATTTGATTTGCTAGGTTGGACGCAATGATCATGCTGTGGTGGTGGGATGGTGTTATTCCATTTGTGTTGGTAGTTACTTATGATGTTCCGGTGTGATGTTGATTTACTCTGGTTTCGCTGCTGAACCTCATTTTTATCTTTTATACGTTTATGATGATTAAGGGAAGAGGGCACTAAATATCCGATTCTGTATTATGTTCTGGACGTGCGATTATATGCAGAAAATTCAGATGCGGAATTGGAAGTGTAATGCTGAGGGTTGACAGGAAGTGATATGACACCACTGTAGAGAGAAACTGATTGGAGAGAGTTTGTAGATGGGAAATTGATGAGTGGAAAGCTATAGATTTTTCTTCGTATTGTGCCAGTGTACCTTGCGAGTTCCCCCTCTACTTTCACACACACACACACACACACACACACACACACACACACACACACACACACACACACACACACACACACACACACCACGGTAGTCTCAATACCAGCGTATGTGAAGCAAACATCACAATTGTCATGACACAAGGAAAGAGTTAGTGTCTTGGTGTTAAAGAAGGAGCAGTTATATCGGAAGTACCGTGAAGTACTGTAGAACGATGTAGTGAAAATAATTCTAAAGTTTTGGCGCCATTTTCTCCTTACACCGTGTGAGGGAATTTTCCACCAATGACTGGATGATCATGTTTACCTCTTCAATACCAAAACGTTCTCTTTTTGTGGAGATCGTATTGTATTTCTCAGTTTGGCCAATAAACCACAATGAATCGTCATATTTTATAAATGTTAAAAACAGAAACACGTGCAGTATTTCTCGAGGGGGTGTCCATACAACAGTGATAAAGGAGAGATAAGATGATTACAGGGATGGTAACGAAAGAATAAAAAGGTAAAAAAATGAGAAGATAAAGGTGCAGTTTGTAAGTAGATTCGTCTTCGAGAGGGAAATTTATATAATTATGATGCTGTGAAGGACTGGAGCTGAGTCAGGATCAGATGTCGAGATGTAGCGTCAGATATTACATACAGTAGACAAATTAGAAGTTATTATACCGCTTGTAGAAGTGGGTCTACGACGTGTGTGTGTGTGTGTGTGTGTGTGTGTGCGTGCGTGCGTGCGAGAGAGAGAGAGAGAGAGAGGGAGAGAGAAATGGAGAAATGAATTCCCCGAGCTAGGCAACTAAGGCCATATAGCCCCGCTGGGGTTACAGGAGGGAGCTACCCCTCCCGGCAACGGTAGCCCGGGCGAGGCTCGAACTTGCGACATCCCGATCACAAGCTCAGCGCGCTACCACTGTGCTACCGCGCCCCCCAGAGAGAGAGAGAGAGAGCATTCACAGAGCGTATGGTGTAGTTCGTGGTTTTAAAAGAGATAATAGTTCTCGTGGTCTCTTCGTGTGCGATTATAGTTATGTAATACGTTCTTCCTTTGGTTCTTACACGCATCTACACCCACACCCTTGGTAAATGATAACGAACACTCCCATATTAACACTTTAGAGGTATAGGGGCCCGAGGCTAGGCTGTCTTATTCCAGTAGTTTCCAGTCGATTAGTTGAGTAGATGATCACCCTACTCCCTTTGGTTCCAGTTTGTTTACAGACAGCCTTGCATCTTCCGGGAATAAATACTCTATATACATGTAGATTTATTTTGTATGATGAAATGGCGGGGGACAGGGTGACATGGAGGCGATTTATTTGTGGCCACCCCTGACGGGATTAAGGCGTCTAGCAATAGATAGATGAATTTATATATATGTTTTTGTTCACATGTGTCGTTATGTTGGTGTCTGGTTCTGTGCTGTTGCGTCTTATACAGTAGGAATGGGTATGATTGGAAGGTAAATGAGTGGGGATTTTTTGAACTGAATCTCTGTATTGATTAGAGTCGATGAATACTGGAACTGGCCATAGAGAAGAGTAATGGGGGAGGGAGATGAAGTGTGTACCATTTTAATTGACAGAATAAAAAAGTTATTGAGAAAGTTTGCGCAAGACTTGATTAGTGAATGTTTTGTTGGTTGACATTAAGAGGGTATAGTGTCTCTCTCTCTCTCTCTCTCGTAATTTTGTGTTAGTCTGTACCTTTCTCTATCCGTGTGGTGGTGTTAGTGTACAAGCCCTAACTGTATCGATCCCAGTGGGTGGCTTGGGAGGGCCGGGGGAGGCTGGGATAGGCCTATTGATCACTGCATTAAAAATTCCCGCACGAACGATAAGGACGGGGGCGAAAAACGAGAGTAAAAAAAAAAAATCGGGTTTGGTTTCTCTCGATTTTCGGTATAAATTTTGAAAAAGAGGCCTGAGTTTCACAGAGTTTGATTAGAGTGAGTCATGGAGGGTCTTGGGTAGGATGTGTGATTTCTGCTTTAGCCCAGGTACCCTTTGTTTTCTTTCTTTTTTTGTTCATTCCCTATTTTTTATCCTTTTTCCTCGTCTGTTTTCCCTTCCTTGTCTTTATTTATTTATTTTTTAGCTTTTGAAGCTATTGCCAGCTGGAATTTATCTCAGTTAAAGAAAATCCTCCGATGGTGGTGTGAATATAATGCCCAGTAAATTAAATATACTTGATTTTCTTTTACTCCCTACCTTACCATCCTCTCTTTGCCTTCTCTTCACCTACTTTCTTCTTTGCATTCTTTACCAGTCTCTCTGCTCACTTCTTTCCCCTTCGTCTCTCTTTTTTCGTCTTTTCCTTCCCGTCCCCGTTTCCCTTTTTTATTTTCCCTTTTTTAAATTCCCTGTTTTAAGTTATTTTTCTGCTTTCCTTCTTCTCCCGTACCGTTCCCTCATCCTTTCTCTCTCTTTCCTTCCTCTTTCATCTTTTCCTTCCTTTTCATATTGCCGTTCTTTTTAGTTTTTACTTCTGGCATCACTTCAGTATACATTCATTTTTGCTTCGATTTTGCATTTCATTTTATGTCTTTTACTATTCTTGCGATCCTTTTCTTACCTTTTCTTCTTCCCTCCTTACATCTTTCTTTCGTCTGTTCCATGTTTTCCTGTTCTCTCGTTTCTTCCTTTGCAGTCCATTATCGCCATTATGTATTAATTTATTTATTTTTACACTTTCCTAGCTTACTTTCCTCTTACCTTCCTTCATTGCCCTTTTGTTGATTCATTTCTTCCTCATCGGTTTCGCTCTTCACCTCCCTCTTTGTCGTTTCAGACTTCTCTTTTCCATCTTCCTTCTGTAACCTTTCTTTTGTCAGTTTTGCTCCTCCTTTCCCTAACCTTCCTCCCTCTCTTACTTCCTCTCTGTTCTTTCTATCCATTCCTTTGTCTTTGGTCTTTTTTTCCCCATATTTTCTTCTCCTAACTTCCTCTCATCTGCCCTTTCTTTTTTCTAGTAGTTATGGTTTATTTAGTTGTTCTGTCCACATTCATATTTACTAAACCCATATAGAGCAGTGGGATATTTATTTACTAGTGGGGTTACCGCAGACTGCCTTTTCTCTGCATAGGTGTGGAGTTAGCTTTATGTTTACATTCTCTCTTCCTTCCTCCCTGTCTTTATTCCTGCTTTATCTCACCCTCTCCTTACCTACGTTCCTCTTCCCAGCATCCCTCCTTGCCTTCTCGATTCTTTCTCCGCCTCTTCTTCTTCCTCGTTCCATTGGCCACTGATCAACTCCCAGCCTCTCTTCTCCTTGCTTCTCTTCTCATCTGTTTTCTTTCTCCTCTCCTCCTTCTTAGGGTACTTTCCCTTGTTATTCTGCTTTTTTCTTAGTTTTCATCTCATTCTTATCCACATTTCTTCCGTTCCTGTCTTCTGTTGTCATCATGTCTCACCCTTTTCTCTTCCCTGTTCAGCCTTCCATATCATTCTCTCTCTCTCTCTCTCTCTCTCTCTCTCTCAGTGTAATTTTACTTTCCCCTGCCTTCTTTCTCACTTCTCGTTTCCTCTTTTCCCCTTTCACTCTTTTTTTTTCTTCCCACCTCATTAAATTCAACTCATCGTGTTAGCCTGCCTTCAAGCATTCTGTCTCCATCCCTTCTTTTTTTTTTATTTCCTTCACCTTCCTTCCACCTCTTCACTTCTCTCCCTTTTTCCCTTTCTCCTTCCTCTCTCTCTCTCTCTCTCTCTCTCTCTCTCTCTCTCTCTCTCTCTCTCTCTCCATTTCTCGATTCCCCCTCCGTCTTCCCCCCTTCTCTTCCTCCATCCCTCTTTTCCTTTCTCATGCGTCCCTCCTTCTTTCCCTTTCCCCTTCTCCCTTCTCTCCCTTTCGCCTTCTCCTATTACCCCATTTCCTTTTCTCCCCTCTGTCCCTTTCCCGATCCTCTCTCCCTTTCCTCCTCCTCCCTCCCTCTTCCCATTTCTCTATACTCCCTCCCTATTTCTTTTTCCCCTTCCTCCCTCCCTCTCTCCCTGTCCCTGTCCTCCTTCGCTTTCTCCCATTCCCCCTCCCTCCTCCCTCTTTCTGTTTCCCCATCATCCCTCCCTATCTCCTCTGTTCCCTTCCTCCCTCCCTCTTTCCCCTACTCCCTCATCCCTCCCTCTTTCCGTTTTCCCCATCCTCTCTCCCTCACTCCCTTTCCCTTTCCTCCTTCCATCTCTCCCTTTCCTCTTCCTCCCCCCCTCTCTCCCTTTTCCCTCCCTCGCTTTCTCTCCCGCTCCCTCTCTCCCTCAGCGCTCATGACTTATGGCCGAAGTAAAAGTTGTAGCGAGGGTGAAAAGGGGGATGGCAGGGATGAGAGAGAGAGAGAGAGAGAGAGAGAGAGAGAGAGTGGGATAAAAGGATGTTATAGGATTGGAAGGAAAAAAGGAAGAGTAGGAGAAAGAAGGAGGAAGAAAGGAATAGGGAGGGAGGGAGGGAAAGAGGGGTGGAAGGGGAAGAGGGAGAGGATACAGAAGAGGAAGAAAGAGGGAGGAGGAGAAAAAGGGAAGGATTGGAAGGGAGGGAGAGGGGAAAGTTTGGAATGTGAGGGAGAGAAATAAAAGTGAGGAGGAGAAAGAGGGAGGAGAGAAGAATGAGGAATGAGGATGAAAACACAGAGGGAGAGAGGATCAGCATGACGAGGGGAAAGGAAGAGAGGAAAAGAAAGAGTAGTGGGAAGGAGAAGGAAAAGAGAGAAGAGGAGGTGAGGGGGTGAAGGAGTTAGGCGAGAGAGAGAGAGAGAGAGAGAGAGAGAGAGAGAGAGAGAGAGAGAGAGAGAGAGAGAGAGAGAGAGAGAGAGAGAGAAAGGGGGGAGTATGTGAGTCTGGCGCCACAGTTCACTATAGGCCTAATATACCCCCCTCCCCCACCCCAAGTTTGATGGCTTAAGTTTTGGTGCTCGTTCAATATACTGGAAAATCGTCCTCTTCCAACCCCTCCCCACCCCCCCACAACCCCCTGATCTGAACACCTCCCCTTAGTACATCCCCCCCCCGCTCTCTCTCTCTCTCTTTCTCTACGTCCTCCTTCTTCTCCCCTTCTTTCCTCCCTCCTTCCTCCTCCCCTCTCCTCGTCGTATCCTCTCCTCCCTCTCCCTTTGCCCCATCCCTCCTATCCCTTTGGGCCTCCTCCTTCTCGCCGCCTTTTCATTTTCTGTCTCTCCCTTCATCCCCTATTCTTTCTCCCCCCTCTTCTCGTTTTTCCTTCTCCCCTCTCTCCTTCTCTCCTTCCCTCCATTCCTCTCCCTCTCCACTTCTTTCCACTCTTCTCATTGCACTGCTCGCCTTTCTCCCTCTCCTTCCATTGGTATCAGTTCTCCCCTTCCCTCCTCTCAACTAATTTTTCCCTTCTCTTCCTCACCGATCTCTTCCCCGTTGAACATTCCCCCGTCTATACTTTGTACTGAACACTTTCCTTCATACCCTTCTCTGAACACACCCAACCCACCCACATTCCCCGTCATCTGAACACAAATCCCATTCCCAACACCTGCCCTTCATCTTAATTATTTTTGACCACTTCCCCCAAACACACTTATGATTACCTCAGTAGCGTCTTAATAGTTTCACCTCAAGTACGTGATTTTCATTCTCTCTCTCTCTCTCTCTCTCTCTCTCTCTCTCTCTCTCTCTCTCTCTCTCTCTCTCTCTCTCTCTCTCATGATTATTTTATTCTTCTGACGATAGATTTTTAGAACTGAAGGGTTTGGATATTGCCTTCATTAACTCTCTCACTGCCAGTTGACTCTCCAGACCTGAATCATCAGGAGGCGGCAAGAATGAAAAGGAAAATGACGTCCATTGTGGCGCCATTCACACCGCGTCAATCCCTTCAGTTCGAGGTTGTCTTTTTACCAGCCTCGATAGCGATGCTGTATTGTTTTCAGTTTGTCTCTCTGTCTGTGTGTGTTTCTGTCAGAGTGTGTGTCTGTGTGTCTGTTAGCACAATAACTTCGCAACCGCTCAAGATATCATCACAAAATTATACATGTGTCGTAGGAATGAAAATCTCGGACGAGTTCAAAAATAGTGAAGGTAGGTCAAGGTCAAGATCATATTCCGAGCCGCCCTAGATATATATCGGCTCGCGGCTGGTGTGAGTCCCTCCTTGGTGGGGCCTCATTTTTTTTTTTTTTTTTTTTTTTTTAGTACCGGAAGACGAATTTGTTCAGCCTCTGAGATATTTTTCGAACTGTAGGAGTAACATAAGCCATCATTAACCACGATCTCTTCTAGAAATCATCCCAAAGCTAATGGAAATCGCCTGCAGCTAGCAGTAATGAAATAAAAAGACGTTCTCGAGCGGAAGGGGCAAACACTACTTTCACCTCTTGAACACTTTCCACCTGAGCACTTTACCCCCTGAACACTTTTCACCTTTGGAACACATCACGCCTTTAAAATTCTCTCTTTCAACACTTTCCTCACCTTGACTTGGCACAACCTGCACTTTTTTATTTTTACTTTATTATTTCACACCATCATTCAATTATATTCGGCTTAGGAGAGTTCCCGGGATAAGAAAGGATTAATGAACGTTTTATTCAACTATTAAAAAAAAATCTACAGCCATATACAGCAGCCTGATAATTGCGATAATATACCAGAAAAGACGCCAGTGTATTGAAGGGGTTAAGCACTGAGAGAGAGAGAGAGAGAGAGAGAGAGAGAGAGAGAGAGAGAGAGAGAGAGAGAGAGAGGGAGAGTCAGTCAAGGAAAAGGATCGATTATTCAGTCCATTTGTTGGCGTGATTCGATTAACATTTCCGACGCCTCCCCCACCCATCCCACACCCTTACCTTACCCTCTATCTCCCCCCCTCCTCCCCCCCCTGACACCCCTTGTAGCTTTCCAGGGTACGTTCTAAACAGGTTGATCGGAGAGAGAGAGAGAGAGAGAGAGAGAGAGAGAGAGAGAGAGTATTGGTCTATGTTTTTTATGAAAAGAAGAAAACCAAAGGCAAGAAGCCCGCAGAGTTTGTGTGTATGTGTGTGTGTGTGTGTGTGTGTGTGTGTGTGTGTGTGTGTGTGTGTGTGTGTGTGGGTGTGATGCTAAGATTGTTTTTTGTAATGACGGTCATGATAGTCAGGTACTATGTGAAACAAGCGGTGGCAGTATTAATATATTTTGTTAAAATTCAATGCTGGATCAAGATCAGCTGGAAACTCGCTTACGGTATACTGTTTCATCCCAAATGTCAAGTCATGACCTAACAATACTTGAGACTCTGATGACATACGGCGGCTGAGAGGTATTTGATTCAGTCGGAGTCAGGTGACCGTACGGAAATTGTCATATGAGCTTGCCGGCAGTTTCCCATGAGCACAGCCTTGTGTAGTAAACTCCAAGCTACCCTTGACACATCAAAATTTTCTGTCTTCTTCATAGCTGAAGTTGTCATTCCATTTTTTCAGGGAATAAAGGCTAAGCCATAACAGGTGTGTCACTCTCATTTGATAAGTCTGGAGGTTTTTAAAGCAATGCGACATTTGGGGGTTTATTTGTATTGTTTTTCGAGTAAGTCGACATTTAGGTGAGCCTTACCGACTGTCTGTCTACTGTCAGGTATTTTTTGTCCTCCATGGTAGCCTTTGTGTTCGTTGAATTTCTTTATAATGTCACACAGGAGAAACTGCGTATTAACTGTTCACTCTTGGACGACCCCTGTCAGTGCCACACGTCAGCCAAACGAAAAATCACCAACATTACTGACTCTCCTAATCAACAATGAAGACTCTATTTCCAAAGCTAGTTATTCTTATGTCGGTCGTGGGAAGCTGTGTAGTATTTCATATTCCTCAGGAAAAATGTTTTGTTAAAAGTATTATACTTATAGCCGGTTAGGAGCTCGTTTTTCAAGTCAAGTAATTTGGGAACAGCGCCGAATTTCACGTTCCGACTTTCAGGGCGGCAACTTTACTTAGTTTTGCCGTTGTTTATTTTTGTGTGGAAGAGAAAATGTTGTAGGTAAACGAATACAAGTATTGCACTGTGACGGTAAAGTTCGTTTTGAGATTGTTACTAAATCCTGTACAATATTGTGTAGGTAATTTATCTAACTTTACGAGGCTCACACGGTCAGTAAGGTTTCTTATGGCTCTATACATCAAAAGGTCATCATTGCTTTTATACAGGTAGGTTACTGATCCTAAGCACGTTGTTTACCGATGCTATAGAGGTTGCTTACTAGCCGTGTTTTCAGTAAGTCGTCAGGTGACAGGAAGGGAAACATTTGTCATTAGAAGGGGAACCCGCATTACCTGTATGTGCCTCTGTCTACCTGAGTCACTTTCACTGTCTACCCACGGCCGTCTAATGGTGGGAGAGGAAGCAGGACGTTTGTTACCTGTGCGGGAGGTAGATGGTGCGATCTGCCTGACTCAACCTGCCTTGTTGCCTACCTCTCAGTCTACCTGCTTGCTGCCTGTCTAAATGTGCCTTCTGTGGCGCAATCTATGTTACTGCTTGCACACTACCTACTTTTCAGTCTGTCTCAGACTGTACCTGCATTGCTGCCTGTCGCTGACTCTACCTACATTGTCGCCAATTTCCGACTTCCTGTCTCATTTTGACTCAGTCCTTTGAGTCAAATAGAATTAACACCGGAAAAGGGAATTGCTTGAAACATCCTAAATGTAGAAGTAAACTTATTAGAAATTTATTTCATACTCAAGTTTCATTATGTGGAACAGACTACCTGGTGCTATAAAAATCTTAACGAACAGTTTAATCTATAAGATAAAAATCAAGATCATTTTCTGGGAGGTGAATTATATATTTATATAAGTTCTCTCTCTCGCTCTCTCTCTCTCTCTCTCTCTCTCTCTCTCGTATGTGTGTGTGTGTGTGTGTGTGTGTGTGTGTGTGTGTAATTAGTTCATTCATGCCACCTACAGACGACTTTATTGAGTATAGGAGAGACTTTTCGAACTGTCGGGCTTAGCAGTAGTATTCATCAACCCTTTAAAGCGAGACGCCTGAATAGAACATGTAGTGGCCTAAATGAACTTCGGCCTAATTTCTTCTGTATGACCTGCATATTATCTGACCTGACCTACCCGGAGTTGAAGGAGACAGGTAGGGGCAGTATTTTGAACTTGCCTCATAGTCTTCGTAATGAATCTCACGGAATTAACTGCATTTGAACTGACCCGATTTGACACCAACTGAGCTATTTGAACCTGAGTGAACCGGAATATATCTGAGCCAAAAGGAAACTGTCATGACCCCGCTTTAAGAAGAAAGGCCTACCGGTAGTATTAAAGTGAAATATGACTATGGTTCTGATTTCAGTGGTGGTGTCCTGTTACTATTATTATTATTATTATTATTATTATTATTATTATTATTATCATCATCATCATGATCATCATGATCATGATGATCATCATCATCATCATCGTTGTCGTCGTCGTCGTTATTATTGTTATTTATTGTTATTGTTATTATTATGGAGGATGGATTATTATTATTATTATTATTATTATTATTATTATTATTATTATTATTATTACCAGTATTATTATGGCTGTGGTAACTGTCGTCATCGTGGTGGCCATCTCCCCATGACATAACAGTGTCTCTAATCACCGCCACAACAATAAAACCTCCCCCCCCCTCCTTGGCATGGTGGGGGTGCAGGGGTGGGGCCATACACACACCTATAATTCACCTCGCCTCTATAATCTGCCTCATATATAATTTCTGCCGGGTCCCGAGTAGGCCGCTTCGGGGGGGTAATTCTGCAACTTCCTGTAGTAGGCAGGTGTACACTAAACAATAGGCCGTTTGTATTTGTGCTTTTCTATTGGTCGAGGTTTCTGTATTTTCATTACACTTGTTTTATTTTGCATCGTGTTGTTCATAATATTGTTAGTTTCGTTTTTTCTTAATGTTACTGGTTCAACATCTTTTCAAATGTATTGTTACCTTTATTATATTTCGTCGTCGTCGTTGTCGTCATTTTGCATCTGCTTTCGTTTTTAGATGCAGGATCGTCTCTTAGAGTGACCCGTTTAGTCACTTCCTAATGATTTTCACAAGTAAATGGCTTCATTCCAGTAGACTTCAGCGACGTCCCAATGTCTAATGGTTCCACATCCAGCTGTGGCTTTCACACTTTTTATTATTTTGAGGAGGAATGAAATGACCAGTACATAATTTTTTCTGCATTTCCTTCTCCTCCTCCACCTCCTCCTACGGGGGGGGGGTATTGGAAATGGTATGTGTTATATTCTAAGATCTTTATTTTGCCCGTGACTTATTTTTATCTCTTGTTCCCCCCTCCCCCCACCACCACCATCCACACTCGATGTAGTACAACCTGCTGGTGACTCTGCAGTGAGTGACAAGCCAGATGGTTTCCTGTAATCCACCAAGCCATTTACTACGTTGGGTAGTGGCCATATAACTCAGTGACGCCTGGTGGTCTAGAGGATTTAGGGATTCCAACCGGGTGGAGTCCGTAATGGTTTCCATTCCAGGGGTTATCGAGGTTTACTGCTCACACAGTGCCAGTTAGAGACAAGCGATACTTGTAACACTTGCCTTAAATGTAGCGACTAAGTAGCCAAGCCCCGGGCCCCCTCCTGATGAGCCTTCCCCCCCAAAAAAAAAAAATAATAATAATAATAATAAAGAAAGCAAATACGGACTGAACAATAGATGAATAAAAAGTTATCATTATTATTATTATTTTTATTATCGTAATCATTATCATCATCATGAGGGATAATACAGTATTAGGTTGTTCCTCTTCGTGGTTTTATTGTATATTTATATTCCTTTCCTTTTCTCTCCTCCATTTTCATATTCATTAGCATCAGTCCATTGTCATTTTCCAGCCGTATATCTCTCCTTCTCTCTTTCTCTGACTGGCATTAGCCCACATCATCAGAACCATTGTTTCAGCTGAGAGTCATAGGCGTCTGAGAGGGTTAATACAGGAAATGTCAACCCTTTCTTGATCGAAACAATCTAGGATTCTGTTACAACTTATGCCAATCGACATTTTTCGGCTGGGAGTGAGTCACAGGAGCCTGGGAGTTAATTCTGTCCTGATCCAGACAACTGCAGTGTTCTGCTACAGCTTCTAACACCAGATTATTTCATTCAGCTGAGTCATAGGAGCCTCAGTGATAAATTTTACACTAAATTATCCTTTCATTTATTATGCCACACATTCTCTCTCTCTCTCTCTCTTCTACGTGGATTCGGTTCAGCAATGCCTGTCGTCCATATTTCCCTCCCCGCAGTTTTTAAATTCTTTTCTTCCCTCCATTCCTTCATTCACATTTTCTTCCGTCCTCCTTCCTTCCTTCCTTCATTCATTCGAGTTTCCATTTTCTCTCCCTCCTTCTGTCGCTCCGTCATCCCTTTCCATCTCTCTCTCATCTCTTGCTTGTTGTTCTTCTTTTGTTCCTCCCTCATTCCGACCCTCACTCCGCCCTCCTTCCCTCCCCACCTTCGTTCAATCCCTCATTCCACTCGCCATTTCCTGTTTCTACCTTTCATCCATCTTAGTTCTGTCTTACTTCCCATATACTTTCTCCATCATCCTTCCATTCCTTCCCCTTTTCTGACCTCCATCACTCTTATTTTGTACTGCCTCTCATTCCATGATTCCATCCCCTTCCCTCCTCTCTCTGTCTCCCTTCCCCCTCCCTCACTCTTTCCCTTCTTCTCCACCCTTTCCCATTCCTTTAATTTCCTTCCTTCCCCTTCCCTCCTTTTCCATACCTTTCTGTCCCTTACTTTTATTCCCCTTCCCTCCCCTCTTTTCCTCCCTTCTCTTCCCCTGTGACTCATTTCATTCCCTTTTGCTTCCCTTCTTCACTTCATCCACCCATCATACAGTCCCTTCCCTTCCCTTCCCTCCTCTCTTACTAGTCCCCCACTTTCTCCTCCGTTTCCCTCCCCTCATTTCCCTCCCTTCATCATCTCACTTCTCTTCCTCCTGTCTCCTTCCCCTCATACCTTTCCCCTTCCTCCCTCCTTACAGCAGTCTACTCCCCTTCCTCCTAATCCCTCCGCTCAGTTCCCCCTCCTCCCCTCCCTTCCCTTCCCTTCCCTCCTCTCTCCATCCTTTCACCTCCCCTTCCAGTCCCCATCTCAGTCTACTCCCCTTCCCCCGCCGCCCTCTACCTTCTCTTCCTTCTTTGCCCCCTCCCGTCAATCCCCTACCTTCCCCTTCCCTTCATTCTCTCTCCCCTCTTTCCCCCCTTCCTTAACTTTCTCATATAAACATTTCAACACAATTTTCCCACAATTTGAGGCTGTAATGAGGAGAAGCATACGCAGAAAGTTGACGTAATTGGTTTGTTTATAATTAGTACCGATTGTTGCCGAGAGAGGTGTATGGTAAGGGGATGGTAGGAGGAGGCGTGGTAGTGATATGGGAGGGTAGAGGGATGGTAGCTGGAGGTATGGCTGTGGTAGGGAAAGGTTAGGGTAGCAAGATGGTAGGTGGTGGTATGGCTGTGGTAGGGGAAGGTAGGGGGTTGAAGAACGGTAGCTGGAGGTATGGTAGTGGTAGGGGAAGGTAGGGGGTAGAGGAGTGGTTGGTGGAATTATGATAGTGGTAGGGGAGGTAGGGGGTAGAGGAATGGTACTTGGAGGTATTGTAATGGTAGGAGGGAGTGGGTGATAGAGGGATGGTAGTTAAAGGCATGGTAGTGTTTAAAGTAGAGATCTGTAGGAAGGTTGATGGGAATGGCATGGTACTGGCGCTGTGAGAGGTGACGGAGAGGAAGATAAATAGTTGTATGGTAGTGAATGATTGTATCGTAGTGAATGGTTGTTTTGATAGTGAATGGTTGTGTGGTAGTGAATGGTTGTGTGGTGGTGAATGGTTGTGTGGTAATGAATGGTTGTATGGTAGTGAATGGTTGTATAGTAGTGAATGGTTGTATCGTAGTGAATGGTTGTACGGTAGTGAATGGTTGTTTGGTAATGAATGATTGTATGGTAATGAATGATTGTATGGTAGCGAATGGTTGTATGATAGTGAATGGTTGTTTGGTAGTGAATGGTCGTATGGTAGTGAATGATTGTATGGTAGTGAATGATTGTATGGTAGTGAGTGGTAGTTAATGATTGTATGATAGTGAATGGTTGTATGGTAGCGATAGACTTGCACCTTGGCGAGCTCAAACTACACGTAGGAATGGTAGTAAGGATGATGTGTGCCTAGTATGGTAGATATATAGTAGTTATGGTAGTGGTTGTTGGTAGAGACATGGAGGCCTATTCGATACGAGACATGGTAGAGAGAAGGAATGGTAGTATGTACGTTGGTAAAATAATGGTAGTCTGGGTGATGTGAAGTATGGTGGATATGATGAAGAATGGTTGGATGGTTGTGTGGTGAATACATGTATGGTAGTAATATTGTGGCATGACAGGATGGTTGACAAGGGGAATGGTACTGTGGTAAAGAATGGTAGGGAGAGAGGAGCTGTGGTAGTGTCTGGTAGGCAGGGTGGGGCTGTGGTTGGCAGGGTGGGGCTATGGTAGGCAGGATGGGGTTGTTGTGAGGAGGGTGAGGCTATGGGAGGCAGGGTGGGGCTATGGTAGGGAAGATAGGGCTATAGTTGGCAGGGTGGGGCCATGGTTGGCAGGGTGAGGCTATGGTTGGCAGGGTGGGGAATTAGGAGGCAGGGTGGGGCTATGGTTGGCAGGGTGAGGCTATGGTTGGCAGGGTGGGGAATTAGGAGGCAGGGTGGGGCCATGGTTGGCAGGGTGAGGCTATGGTTGGCAGGGTGGGGAATTAGGAGGCAGGGTGGGGCTATGGTTGGCAGGGTGGGGAATTAGGAGGCAGGGTGGCGCTATGGTTGGCAGGGTGAGGCTATGGTTGGCAGGGTGGGGAATTAGGAGGCAGGGTGGGGCTATGGTTGGCAGGGTGGGGCTATGGGGAGTCAGTGGCCGCAGCACTCCCATTATGAGCCATAACTCACGCTACCTACACGCCCACCGCCACACACACACACACACACACACACACACACACACACACACACACACACACACACACACACACACACACACACACACACAACTGTCCTTGTTTCCTCAACGCAGTCATAAAACAGACTTTATTTAGCCTTTCTTTCCCTTGTCACACGTACCATATGATGATGATGATGATGATGATGACGATGATGATGGTGATGATCAATATCATTTTGGTGGTCAGCAATAACAACGTTTAGGACAGTGGCTGGGGAATATAGGATAGTTTTGGTGTCATGCAAATACAGTATGGGATCAACGGGAAAGTTGAAATTAAAGGGACTGTATGATTTAATGGAGTATGTTATATAAGAGAATGTATTACATGTATTAACTCTTTTACAGTTTGTAATAAAAGATTATGAGGGTAAAATGTATAGGAAGGAAAACACAGGAAAGAACTTAAGTTCTTTGTTTTCTACAAACTCAAGTTCTTTGTTTTCTAAAAAAAAAAAAAAAATCTGACTATACAGATGCCAGGTCCAGGTGGATGCCAGTTAAAAGCATTATGAATTGTACTACTGGCCGTCAGGACACAGGAGAGCCCAGCCTCACTGCCCTACTTCCCCCGTTCTCCATGTTTTACGTATGGTGTCTCTCCTTCGTCTCCCATGTCCATAAGCTCTGGGGTTTAAAGATCAATAAACCCAAAATTAATATTCGATGTTAAATATGGATGAGTATCATTATGTTTTGTTGTTGTGCATTATTTATTATTGTATTATGCCGAACTTCCTGTTGATTTTGGCGAAAATAGACAACAAACTTATAATATTAGTTGTATGATATGATCAACGCAGTTATCCAATCAGTACACTAAAGGAAAGGAAAAGGAAACGGGAGACGTGACTGTTAGATGGAAGGTGAAAGAGATAAAGTGCGGCATATCAGTGATTTTGGTTGATTGAGACTGTAGGTTAGAATAATGGTTATGAGAGACGAGGAGTGGTTGTGAATGAGAGAAAGTTTATACCTCCGTGACGGTGTGTGATTTAGAGTTGCGAGAGTGAACATGATTAAGAGCTTGGGAGACTTCGTGTGTGTGTGTGTGTGTGTGTGTGTGTGTGTGTGTGTGTGTGTAGATCACCCGTTTCCCTTCAGTTTTAATTATATCTCCGGGTAATAGCACACAGGCTAGATACGCTTGTTTGTTCTTTAATAATTAGCTGATGTAATATTGAGAGAGAGAGAGAGAGAGAGAGAGAGAGAGAGAGAGAGAGAGAGAGAGAGAGAGAGAGAGAGAGACTGCACATGATAAAAATGTTTTATTAGATATTTAATGAGAGCAAGCGACACTGGTAAGGAAAATGCCATGAGGTGGGGATGATTGCATGTTGAAAATCAAATGATACGAAAGGACCATAACGCACATGCCCCACATCACCTCACCTCCTCAGCAGCATATCGTTCCTTCACCCTCACCTCCCGTCACCCTCATCTCTCTTACAGCACAGCCTCCTCTCACCCTCACCTCCTCCCGTCACCCTCATATCCCCTGCAACACATCCTTCCCTCACCCAGCCTTAGCCTCAGACTTCTTCCCTTCACCCTTAACACATCCTCCCCTTACCCTGACTTTACTGTCAACATATTCTTTTTCCATCACCGTCCCTTCATTACATCGTCCCCTCACCCTCGCCTTCACTTCCACACCCATTTCTCTCCCTCCAGCATCTGCGTATATTTCTGTTGAGTGTATTGTGTCAACCCTGTACATGTATTTTCTGAAGCGTTAAGAAATGAAAGAACTAGCCTCTTTACCATGGTGTTAAATTTCGTCGTGTTGCTTGTATCGTTCGCTTCTCATGTCTTGACCCATATGCTGACTGCTGGTATGAACTAGTCCTTGAAAACTGATGTCGCCCAGACTTATAATGTGATCCCCAGAGGCGCTCCAAGAATAACTCCTAATTAATGTAGTTTATAGGCAAATGTTGGAGTTTCGTCAGTTTTGCGACTCGTATAACAATACTCGCAAGAATTCTTTTGGACTACTCTGAATTAGTAATTATTCATATTCTCAGATATATTTTAGGTTTTCGATTGTGGTGGTGGTAGAAAAGGTTTTTTGGCACTTGGTGGTTGTGATTCAAATCATAGTGTTGTTGGTGATAGTTGTGGTAGAAATATTGGTTGTAGTGGTGATGATGATAGTGGTGATGATGGTGGTGGTGGTGATGATGGTGATGATGATGGCAGTTAAGTCCAAGTGGGGTCCCCGTGTGTGTGTGTGTGTGTGTGTGTGTGTGTGTGTGTGTGTGTGTGTGTGTTGACGGTAGCGGTCGGAACTTGCGTAACCACGAGATCAGGAGGCGTAGACGTGGAATTAGCGAGAACTGACACACACACACACACACACACACACACACACACACACACACACACACACACACACACACACACACACACACACACACAAAACTGTCGCAGGATCTTTCACAGTTTCAGTCATCCTTAAATAACTTCCCTTTATATATTACAAACCCAGTAAATCTAGTTACCACTTCCCTACCCGATAGAATTTGTTTTTAGTCACGTCTATCTGTCCGTGTTCCCGAGCTATAACTTGAAAATATTGACGCAGATTATTCATTTATTTATTGAATCGAGGTTTATGTGGAATTTGAAGGTCATTGGTGTTACTAAAGTGAAAAATCAGTTACTAAAGTGAGAAATCAACCTCAAACTGGAGTTTTTTCCCATATTGGGAGCATTCTACTTGTTTATGTATTTATTAATTATACAGCGGTCAGCCACCTGAGGTTCGTCACTGCTGCTGTTTTGGCAGTATTGCAGGTTATCATACAAGTATGCTATTTTACATTTTATTTTTTTCTATTATTGTCACGAGGGAGTTACCAGAGACATTACATCAGCGAGGATATAGTTTAGACTCAGACTACGTATTCTTTTCATAACCGCATATCTATAGTCCAGGTCTGTAATTCCCTTTTGCTTCAGGAGCTACAAATTAATGAAGCGCAGTTTTAGCCGCTCTGTTTATTGCTGATTAACCTAAAGAGATTAACAAATTTAGTCAGAGTATCAGTATAGTGTAAAAGAATAACTGATCCTGACTACACATTCGAAACTGTTACCGACTCAAGAGGCCTGGCTAAACTAAATACTACTAATAAAAGTGGTATTACTCTACTCTTTCGTTAGTTCGGAACCCCAAACATTTGAAGACAATATTGTTCGTGACATTACGTATCCTTAGATTGGGATTTTGGTGTACATGGATGGTGCGTCGGTGGTGGTGTAGTGTAGATGGGTAGTTGTTGTTGGCATGACAGTAGTGCCGTTGGTGTACTGTTGTGTGGATATGGTGTGGTATAGGTTAAGTATATATATGGCAGGTGATGTGGTGCATGTGTAGTCGTGTATGTATATGTTCTAAGTGGTGGAGAAAGTGTTATGTATACAGTATGTGGTATGATGTATGTGGTATGGTGTTGGTTGTGTGATGAAGTGGCGTAGTCGATGTTGTGTATTTTGTGCTTTAAGCGGTATATATATGTGATATTGTGCTTGAGGTGTGGTGTAGATGATTTGGCTTTGGCTGTAAGTGGTGTAGTGTATGTCGTATGTTACATGTATGGTGTAAGTGGTGTGATATTTGTGCGGTGGGGTGTTTGTTCTGTTGTGTGGTGTGATGTTTGTAAGTGGTGTAGGTGGTGTCAATGTGTGGGTGGTGTGATTTACCTGTTGTGATGTGTAGGTGGTTTGATGTGCGTGTGATTTGATATACATGGTGTGTGTGTGTGTGTGTGTGTGTGTGTGTGTGTGTGTGTGTGTGAGAGAGAGAGAGAGAGAGAGAGAGAGAGAGAGAGAGAGGCTGTGATAGCTACAGTTGGCTTAAGTGATTTGGTGTTGCTATGTGATGTTTGGGTACCTGTATAAGTGGTGTAGGTGACGTGGTGTGTATGAGCTGTGATGGTGATAAGGTGTAGATGGATTGGCTATAAGTGGTGGTGTAAGTGGTGTAGGTGGTATATTAATGTTAGGAGTGAAACAGATAGGACGGAGATAAATATATTTCGGCAGTGATGTAAATGTGGAGTGGTGTGATGTGGTGTGTAGGGGCCATGGCTGCAAGTGGCTCCGATGGTGTGAAACATATATGGCGTTGTGGTGGTAGCTAGGTGTTGTTTAGGTGACATGGGTGTAAGTGGTGTAGGTGGTGTGATGTGATATTTTTGATGTGTGGTATTAATGGTGTGGTGTGGTGTGAGTAGCATGGTGTAAGTGGTATGATGCGATATCTTTTGTGTGGTGTGGTATATGTGGTAATAAAATAGGTTTGGTGTCTTGTGTAAGTGGTGTGGTATATGTGATGTGGTGAAGTGTTTTGTGCTGTGTATTGTGGTGTATGTGTTATGTTTTTTCTTTATTATAAATTATGCTACTCTGGTCATAGGCATAACAACACGTTCCCTAAGGCCAAGCAGTTCGTGCCACACACCTTCCTATGCCACGATTTATGTGCTGTCTCAAATGTATGCATGGGCTGTCTCATTCACGACTGTTTTGATGGTATATGCGAGGGTGCTTTTATGACCTGCTGGTGTGTGTTGTAGGTTTTCAGTGAAGGATTTTAACGAAGTTCAAATAAACTGTTCCCCTCCCCAGCCTGAACTCGCGTTTTTAGGATCGAACTCGCGTTTTTAGGATCGAACTCGCGTTTTTAGGACCGAACTCGCGTTTTTAGGACAGCAGACTACGAGGTGTGGTGTTGTATAGTTTGTGTGTGTGTGTGTGTGTGTGTGTGTGTGTGTGTGTGTGTGTGTGTGTGTGTGTGATGTAGGTAGTGTTGTGTGGTGTATAATTGACGTGTTGCGGTACTATGTAGAGGAGTGGTGGTTTGGCTTACGTGTACAGTAAGTGGTGTGATGTGGAGTTGCTGGTGTGCAGTGTATGGTGTGATGTATGTACGTGGTGTGGTGTGGCGTAGTTGGTATGGAGAATATGGTGTGGGGTATATAGGTGATGAGGTGTGGCGTAGCTGGTATGGAGTATATGGTGTGGGGTATGTACTGTAGGTGGTGTGGTGTGGTGTGAGGTAGGGGCAGCAGAGCAGAGGAGGTCGTCTGTCATATTAATGTGTGAGGGACGAGGTTCTTGTTACTTTTATGAAGGCCCTGGTCGTTATGGCTGTCTCCTTGCTGGGTCCTGTGTGTGTGTGTGTGTGTGTGTGTGTGTGTGTGTGTGTGTGTGTGTGTGTGTGTGTGTGTGTGTGTAACTCTCCCTACTGTCACTGGGCGTACGACAACGATTATTTATTTATGCATTCATTTGATTTTATTTTTATTTTTTCTCCCACCATACGATTTTATTCTGCCGAGAGAGGGGGGGACCGCTCCTAGGGAAGGGGTTCAAAGGAGCCCATTAATCCCTACGATAAGATTGCCTTTTTTTCGTTCTTGTTAGGAATTGGTTTTCGGGATTTGGGGGAGACCGCTCGTAGTGAGGGTTAAAGATGGGTGTATAGGTCCAGAGGGGAGACAAAAAAAGACTGCTGCTGCTGGAGGTGGTAAAATAATGATAATAATAATAATAATAATAATAATAATAATAACAATAGTAAACTTGAGATACCGTCCCCTTCAAGACAAAGATTTAGTTTCTCAGGCAGACCAGAAGAGGCAGGAAGATTCTGTGCTCTCCTCTCCTTGTCGTTCGTGCAATAAATCAGGACAACTGCACGTCTACTTTACGGCCAGTTTTATCGTCTCCACCGTGTGATGGGGATCGTATTGTGTTTGACAGTTTCTTTCCTCTTCTTCTTTCTTCCAATTGCATGTCATATTGTGTGCCATCCTTAATTTCTTCACCAATTCACTTCACACTGTGTACTCTTTTTCTTGGGCACACACACACACACACACACACACACACACACACACACACACACACACACACACACACACACACACACACACACACACACACACACACACACACACACACACACACACACACACACACACACACACACTCTCTCTCTCTCTCTCTCTCTCTCTCTCTCTCTCTCTCTCTCTCTCTCTCTCTCTCTCATTTAGGCATTTTAAAGGGTTTTCTGGGTCTTTTGTGTGTGTGTGTGTGTGTGTGTGTGTGTGTGTGTGTGTGTGTGTGAAGAACAGGTTAATAACGATATAAAACACTCAGGAGAGCAGATTACCCCTTTCAACACTATTTTTTTTTTTTTTATTGTTTTTGCCCTTCCAGATGTCAAAGGGTCGAAGGGTTAACAATATTCCGTTTACTTTTTAATGGCTTAATTTTCCGCCGTTTTGTAGCAGATTTCGCGTAGTTCAGTGGCAGATACAGACAGTGGCGTGGCTCTCTCATTTCCATAGCACTTCTTCGTGACTGGCAACATATTCTAGTGTTAATCTACTGTTATTACTCAGCACTGAAGATGGAGAGAAGACGATTATTGGCCAAATTAGAGTAAAAAGTGTTCTGTGACTTACTCTTCTACTCTTCCGTAATTAGCACATCTGAGAGAGAGAGAGAGAGAGAGAGAGAGAGAGAGAGAGAGAGAGAGAGAGAGAGAGAGAGAGAGAGAGAGAGATTAAAAATAGCTTTTGTATGTGGGGTGTTATGTTCAGAAATAGCACACACACCAATATTATAGGTTAGAAAATAGCCTAAGCATACGAAGACCTTCCCTCCTCTAGAAGCCTTAGATATGGAGACACTGCGACTAGACAGGATGGGGAGAGGGCACACACACACACACACACACACACACACACACACACACACACACCGTTTAAATCCATCCATCCATCCACACACTGAATCACTATCAACACTTGGTCGGTTCTCGTTATTTGATCTGTCTTCCTCTGTGAATCATCCCTCTTATACACATTCTAAATCTAATAAATATTGAGAAGTCTGAGGGACAGCACAATACTCGTGCATAAAAACGCTGTGGTGCTGCCTGGATATAACCTTTAATGCCTTGACGAAGCGAGTTTATATCTTCGTGTCACACTCGTGGATTTTTTCCGTGTCACACCGCCCGTTGGACAGGTGTCAGGAGGATTTTTAGGGAATTAGGACTGACCTTCACTTAGTCATAGCTCGTCGTCTTAGCACGGCCAGTAATCATGTTTTTTCTTGGCACGGCACTTAGTCATAGCTCGTCTTTTTAGCACGACACTTAGTCATAAACTTGTCTTAGCACAGCAAATAGTCTTTGCTCTTCTTCTTAGCACAGCAGCTGGTCATAGTTCATCTTCTTAGCATTGCACTTAGTTACAGCTTGTGTTCAAGGACTGGCCAAACCCTTCCCAGAATCGATCCTGGGTCAAACTGTCTGTCATCACACACACACACACACACACACACACACACACACACACACACACACACACACACACACACACACACACACACACACACACACACACACACACACACACACACACACACATTGCTGTAGTCGATTTGTTTCCATCAGAGGGAAATGGGCCACTCCTACAAGCTGAATATTAAGTCATGGTTGCATGAAATTCGTTGAATCTTCTTTAGGGCAAGGAATGTGTCACCGTGATCGCTAGTCAAACATACCTTCCAATTTTACTACACCTGGCCATCAGCTGACCTGGAAAGTGTTAGGGGTCTTTGTCGGATGAAAACAAACAGACCTTACTGCAGTCACTATAGAGTATGGCATGCTTCTAATACTACTGTATAATGACGGCCAGGTACCGTACATATTTATATATATATATATATATATATATATATATATATATATATATATATATATATATATATATATATATATATATATATAATAGAGCCAGTGACTGTGCATAGAAATGAGTATCCTCAGGTCATGGTGTCAGATGAAAAGTGATGAAATTATTTACCATACATTCAGTCTTTTCAGGGAAGTTTCTCCTAAGCTGTTGACGAAGAGAGAAAGATCTCATTGCTTGCATGTGGGGTGGCTTGGTTGGGTGGTCTGGGAGGATGTACTGTAAGTGGGCAAAGAGGGGGATGTATGAGATGGAGTGGGGAAAGATATGGTAGGAGGTATATTGTGGTTTGGAGAAGATTGGTGAGAGTGAGGAGATGGGTGAGGGGGTGGTAATGGGATGGGTGGATAAGGAGAAAGTTATAGGTTAAGTGGAGGTGAAAAGTAGGTTGGGGAGGTATGGGGTGTACTGTAGGTTGGCTAGGGGAAGGAATGTAGATTAAGGGGAAGCTGTAAGATACTTAGGCGAGAAAAGGTGTGTTGTAGGTAAATGAGTTTGGGGAAGGTATTAGGAATAGGTAGATTGATGAAACTGATGAAGTATTAGGTGTGAGACGGGTAGATGAGGGTAAGATAAATTGTAGGTATCATTAGTAAGGACATTAGGTAGTGGCAGTTGGGGAAAAGTTGTGAAATAGGCAAGTTAGAGGAAATGTCAAGCAAACGAGGGCCACAGATATGCACCTCCAGCCTCTCTCTGTCACCTGCATGGAGTGAGTGCTTGTAATAAGAGTTTAAATCTCCATGGTTATAAAGGCAGCAGCTCCGTTCTCTGAAGACACTCATTGGTCTCGGGGCATCTGTACACTTTAAAAAGTAAAATGCGTGGATGGTATGATTTGTGTGTGTTTACGGTGTAAGTTTTGTGGATCATAACAAATGATATGTGTTTATGGTGTGAGTGGTGTGGATAGTATGAACTGTGTGTTTATGATGTGAGTGGTGTGGATCATATGAACTGTGTGTGTTTATGGTGTAAGTGGTGCGGATCTTATGAATTGTATGTTTTACGATGAGTGGTGTGGATCGTACGAATTGTGTGTGTTTACGGTAAGAGTGGTGTGGATCGTACGAATTGTGTGTGTTTACGATAAGAGTGGTGTGGATCGTACGAAATGTGTATGTTTACGATAAGAGTGGTGTGGATCGTACGAACTGTGTGTGTTTACGGTGTGAGTAGTGTGGATGGTGTGAATGGCGTGGATGATATGAACCAGTGACGGTGTATGTGGTGGTGGCTGTACTTTCGCTGTGAATAATACTACGTTATGGGTCTTCGTGATGGAGTTGGTGGTGTAGATGGTATGTGGTATGAATGGTATAAACGGTATAAGTGGTGTGATAGGGACCTGGCTGACACACTTCCGTCCCAGACACACTACCCAGACGTTGGAGGGAGGGGAGGGGAGGGGAGGGGGTGTACGGGGGAGGTAGGAATGCAGCCACCCAATATACGGCTTTACGGGTGACCTTATACGGTGTGTGTGTTTGTGTGTGTGTGTGTGTGTGTGTGTGTGTGTGTGTGTGTGTGTGTGTGTGTGTGTGGCTTTGGCTTTGTGGATTAGAATTGGTGTGGGTTTTTGTGGTTGTGTGATTGAGTAGTGCTGTTGCGGATTTGTATAGCTGTGTATTTAGAGGTGGTGTGGATGTGAGTTTGTGTACAGTATGTGTGGACTGGTGTAGGTGCGGGTTTTGTAGCTGCGAGAAAGGATGATATGGTTGCGGGTGTGAGTGGGTAGGTATGATGTGAGTGCGGGATTTTTTGGGTGCGTGAATGAATGGTGTAGTATCAGGTTTGTGTGGCTGTTTTAGAGCGTGAGGGGAATTGACAGTATGTGGATGGTTAGTGTAGGTGTTTGACTGAGTGGAGTATATGTGGATGGATGTGGATGTGGATGGTTGGGGAGTGTGGGCATGGTTGTGGGTGGATGGGTGGTGTTGGAATGGTTGTGAATGGATGGTGAGTGTGGGCTTGATTGTGGGTGGTTGAGGAACGTGGGTATGGCTGTGTGTGGGTGGGGAGTATGGATATTGTTGAAGATGTGGTTGGAAATGGGAGGATAGAGTGTGTGTATCGCAGGATGGTATGGACAGAGAAATATCGGCTTGTAAAGATATGCGGTGTTCTACTAATGTGCATGTGAGAAGGGAAGATTTTTTTTTTTTTTTAATTGGTGATTTGATGTGGGTTTAGGTCCAGGACGGTGGTAAGATACGAGTGCGTAGATAATGCTCGTAGTTTCGTGGGAATGTGTAGGAGTAAGGAAGTGTTTATATGTAGAGGTGTTTGTGAATGTAAGTACTCGTTTGCAGTGGGTAGCTCTGTGTTATTGAGATATATGTATGGGTCAGTGTGTTTGGCCGGAGTTTTGAGTATTGTAAATAGGTGTAAATGAAGGTATTTATGTATTATGAAATTGTAAACGTGTGTCTGAGCCCTAGTACAATCGGAGACATTATTATCGAATATTTTTAGCTCTTCTTTTTATTTTCATCTGCTGGCAAATATTTCGGAAGCGGGAGAGGCACATTATATTTTTCTGCCCGTAGATGATTCTCTTTGATATAGTGCGTCACGGAGAAAAGAGGAGAATGTGCTTTAAGTGTGAAATAGAGGCAGTGGAATAGTAGGTGAAAACTTCCTTGATTATACATGAAATCGGAGTAGATGTTAGTTTCGACGATAATAGAGCTGTTGTGGTATGTATAGGTGAAGGTGAGAGAGTGAACCAGGATATGGTGAAGTGTTCAAGCGTGGGTACTTACGGGCTAACCATTAACCACTTCCCTATAGAAAAATAAGCCCAGTGCGCCTAATACGTAAGAGGCCACCATGACACCTCCACCCACGTTGCAGGTGTGCCATGGTGACGTCACGGTGGGCCAGCAAATGGGAAGGCAGCAGGGGCGGGGCATGGCGATGGGCGGGGCCAGGCGCATTGAGGTAACGTAAACATTTATCATTAGTTTTATTAGTACATGTTTTGATGCTGTTACTCTTACTGATTGTTATGCTGTCCTCGACTACACCATAAAGTTCATTGGTTTGCGTTTGGCTGTGTTATTAGATCATGGAGGTTGGTTAATAAGTACTGTTTTCTTGTTATTTTCATTCATAATAGTTGTCATGCAAATCGTCCGTTTTAACCCATTAATAATTTTGATCCCCTAACTCCGATGACATGATATTTTGGTTATTCTTGCTACATCCACACAATTTTGTTCATCTTAGGAGAAACCTTTCAAACTGATGTCAAATACAGCCTTCAGTGACGCCTTCATCACATGAGTTCTAAGCTGAAGAAAATCATCCGGTGTTGCCGAGAAAAAACTAAAACTGGTATCTCCGGATTCAGAGGGTTAAGGTGCCGGATTTATAACTTACTTTACACTTGTTTAGTAGTATACAAAGACATCTCAAGGTGTCTACATAATTATACTGTATACGCAGGTCAAATGTCGAGGAGTATATTGCAGGTAAGTTACAAAATTGTCACCACCATGTCTGACGTCCATCGAATTAATAGTCGTTCTTTCTATGGTTGGCTAATCAGTTCCTTCGTTAGGGATGATAATGATATATTCTTAACGGTAAAAGTAATGCATTGAAAATCCTTTGGAAAGTCATAATTTTGCATTAGTCATCAAATAAAAAGGAAGAGAATGATGGTAAGCTTCCCTTCATCTGGAATAAGCAATAATTGATGTGTAGAAGAATAGAAAGGAAAAGGAAGGATAGTGGAGTTAAAGACTGGTTATGAAGAGAAGAGTGAGGCCCAGCTATCTGTCAGGTGGCTAGGGCCTACCTGCCTATACATCACCTGTTTAAACCACAGAGCTGGAGTCATCGTTATTACAAAGCCCTCTGAGGTGACTGATGGTGAGGGTTGCAGGTGTGGTGGTGTGGTGTTGGAGGGGTGTGATGCAGGAGTTTGGTGTTGTGGGGATGTGATGCAGGGGTGTGGTAGTGTGGTGTTAGGGGGTGTCATGCAGAGGTGTGGTGTTGCAGGGATGTGATGCAGGGGTGTGGTGTGTGATGATGATGATGTGGTGGTGGTGGAGGGGTGAGGTGATACTAGAGAGTTGTAATGATTAGGTGAAGTGTGGTGGTGATGTGTAATGATGTGCTGGAGGGATGTAATGCAGGGGTGAGGTGTGTGGTGGTGTGCGATGGTATAGTGGTTGTGGAGAGATGAGGTGGTCGTGAAGAGTTGTAATGATTGGGCGAAGAAATGTGGTAGTGATGTGTAATGCTATGGTGGTTGTGGTACTGTCTAGTGAAGTGGTGGAAGGATGTGAAGGAAAGGTGTACTGTGTGGTGTTGATGGTGGGGAGGTGTGGTGATGTGTTGAATGGATATAATTATGTGTGGTGATGCTGTGGTGATGTGGTGGTGGTGGAGAGGTGTGGTGATGAATTGGCGTTGAAGAGGTGTAGCGATGTAGTGTGGCGGCGAGTATGTGTGTTGGTGAAGCTGTGTGATGTTGACAGAGAGGTGTCGTGGTGTGTAATAGTGAATGCGAGGGATGCGAGTGTGGTGAGGTATGCTGTAACGATGTGATGGCCGTAGTGATGATTGTTAGTGAGATGGGCTGTGGAAATGTGTGCTGAAGAGATGGCATTTTCACTTTGTGGTGATGATGGTGTCTAGTGAGGTGGTTTGTGATAGAGCAAGTTAGTGGTGATGGTGATGTAGGTGAGGTGGTGTGGAGTGGTGATGGGGCAAGGTAGTAGAGTTGGTGATGTAGGCAAGGTGGTGTGTGGTGGAGCAAGTTGGTGATGTTGGTAATTGTGTAGTGGTGATGGTGGTTGGTGGTTTTGGTGGTGAGGTGTTGTGCTGGTAATATGGTAATCTGATGTTAGGTGTTTTGGGTGGATGGTGGGGAAGGTGAGCAGGTAGGTGATGAGTGATGGTTGTGGTGGCATGGTGTAGTTTGGTTATGGTAGCAATTATAATGAAAAATGCAATAAAAGTGTTGCCATTTGGAGAGGATGATGAGAGAACAAGACGCACTGTTGTCTAAAATCTTATGAGTTGAATAATTATCGGTATTTTAGCTGTGTGTAAGCTCTATCGGTTTACCCCTTCACTACGAGAGGTTTTAAATAAAATCGTCACCAACAGCAAGAATAGAAAAAAGCTCATCGTTCTTAGTGTTCAAAGGAGATTGTTTCTAATTCCATCACCATGAAAGGTCTCCCATGAGTTAAAAAAAAAAAAAAGTGGGTTCTGTGGTACGAGAAATAAGTTAAAAAGAACTAATAGTGTTGAAAGGTGAAGTGACGTGCGGTATACCCAACTTTACTGACTTACGTATAGCCAGCCTTACTGACTTAGCCGTGAATTACACTTGTCAGGTCTCACACGGAATGACCCACCAAGACAACCATTTGTGTTCTCATAGTTCTGTGAGATAACGACGAAAGGACGTTTGTTTTGTAGTCAGATTCAAAATACAAAATTTGAGGTTTGGTGAATAATGTATCTTCCATTCACGTAACTTCCACGGAGCTTTACTGATACTTTCCCTGTAGCAGTGTTGTTTAAGCGCTTCACTCAAATGACTTTTTTCTTTTTCATTCTTTGTACCTTCACACTTTTTTTTTTTTTTTTTTTTTTTTTTCCTCCCTCAAAGCTGGGGAGAGAGTTTTCGAGCTGGACGGAGTAGATTTAGCCTTCATCAATGTTCTCACAAACAGACGTCCTTCCCAAGTTGGACTAAATCATCAGGTCATAGCGAGAACAAAGTAAAGAAAATATCTTATCGAATGGAAGGGATTAAATGAAGAAATCACCTTTGTAGTTTGTATTTTGTGATTAGTGTAT
The DNA here is from genome assembly GCF_032717465.1 of Coenobita brevimanus. Taxonomy (NCBI): domain Eukaryota; kingdom Metazoa; phylum Arthropoda; class Malacostraca; order Decapoda; family Coenobitidae; genus Coenobita; species Coenobita brevimanus. The sequence continues at coordinate 47,823,398 of NC_137046.1, forward strand.
AATAGATCAGATCATTTATAGAGCCCTTCCACTGGGTTACTCATATGTCAGCCACTTCACTCCGAGTCCTTTTTATTGGATTCTTGAAGTAACGCTAACTGGACCTTCCACGCAAAACACAAGAAATCGTCCGTCGGAGAGAAGGAAGAGCGTTGTATATGGACCACCCTGTATATCTCTCCAGAGCAGAAAAAAAATCGTCTGGTAGTGGGAAGAAGAAACTCAAAGGGTACGTCATAGCACTGAAGGGGTTAACCTTTCGCAGCCCATCACCTGTTGCGGCCACAGATTTGATCCACCATTCAGGGAACCGTGACTCATTACCTAACCATTTAAAATCCATAGCAACCAGAAATCGATTGGACTAGCCAGTGTGTGTGTGTGTGTGTGTGTGTGCCCAACACCAATGGAAATCGAGAAAATAATAAAGTAATACACATCGCAGCTTTATTAACTTATTTCTTTATTCGTGAAAACCTGACGGTCATGAGATTATAAGCAAAGCAAAACTGCGTTAATAAAGTTAATTATGCAAAGGAAAAATGCACAAAATGGAAAGGAATTAAGACGAAGCTGTGAAAAGGGGGAAAGATTAAAGAATTTTTGTTAATTTCTCAAAAATGGCCTGTTCATTTCCAAGCATTTCTCAGAATTAAGAGTAGAGCAAAATAATTTTCGACTTTATGCCCTTTTCGTTCTTTTGTTCCGTCTTTGTAAGTAGCGTCAGAGTCCGGCTGGGCGAGCTTAACCCCTTCATTACAGGAGGCTTCTAAGCTGAACAGAATTGTGTGACGTTGACAAGAATCAGCCAGAAGGCATCATTGTCCTGAAGGGATTAATGTAGACTGCTTCTTACCCGTTCTGTACAGGAGATATCTACTGAATTAAATAAAATCAGCTATCGGTAACAACAAAAACAGAAGTACCAGATTTTTATAGGCGTGAAGCCCCTTGCCTCTGCCCATCCCCCACCCCTCCCCGCAAAAAAAAAAAGTGAATGACTGACGGACAACCGATTCTGGAAATTCTCATGCCCCTTAATATCAGGTACATAAAAGTCGTCAGCTTAAGTAATAAAACCATGTCTGGATAAAAAAAAAAATAAATAAATAAAAAGACAGCTTCATATGTAATGTTTAAAAACCGACATGCATTTGGCAATAATATTATTATAGCGTTGAAATCAGTGTCAGGAATAAAGTAGTGAATTTACGGTAAGTCAATGTTTCTAACCCCGTCACTGCCATGATGTATTTCATGCTAGCACCAGATGACTTAGGTTACGGGAAACTTCGTGGCAATATGAGTTATTTGAGTTTTTTTCTGTCCCTTTCGCTACCAGACGCTCTCCTGATTCGAGTAAAATGGACTGGTGGTGGCAGAAATGAAATTCAGACTTCGTCCTTGTGGCAAATTGGTTAAAGCTATGTTTGAAATAACGTGGCGAATATTATATAACATTTTAAGCCATATGAAGAGTAAATTAGAGATTATAATGTACAGTCAGATACGAATGTTCGTTCGTCTCTTCTGCCTCGTTCACAGTGCTAGATTTGTTGATACATGAATGAGGCGTAGTGGACAAAGGAGCATAATATCACCCGCAGATGAAAGATAATATCCGCCCTAATCCACTAAGTCACATTCAGACGTCTTTGTATCCAGCGGTGAAGTAGAGGCGAGAGTGGCATTGGGGACTTGAGTATTTGACTGTACACGTCTTTAGTGCACGAGAACGCAAGTGTGCCTGGTGTAGTTGTAGTGATGTGCGGGATGTTGCAGTGGTGTGTCATGGCAGAGGCGGGTGGGCGGAAATGCTTACTGTGCCATGACGCGAATTCCTGTACTAGAACATGGCCGAATGTGTAATACCTTCACTCCGACGACGTACTTTTTGTATTACTGTTTTCTAGCCGTTTCCCGACTATTTTATTTGGATTAGAAGAGGCATCTTACATTGAAGGAGTCAGTGAAGGATATATTTAACCTTTAATGCGTGAAAACTCTCCGAGGCTGCATATAATCGTCTGGAGGAAGTAAGAATAAAATGGAAAAGGCATCATGGTAATGAAGGGGTGAACGCCTTTACTCTCTCCTAAGCTGAAGACAGGAAAGGAAGGCAGGTTTTACGAAGGACTCTTAATGAACTTTTATATCTTGGAGTCCCCGCTTGCGGCTTAAGAAGTGAGAAGAGACATGAAAATATACATGACGATGACATGCCAGGGTCGACGTTTTCTTAAGCTCACTTAGTAGGGGGAACAAGTGATGATGTTTTGGTTTCTTTAGTAATGATGAAGGGACGATGTAGCATTAATAATGATGGTGACAGTAATGGTGATGGTGGCAGGAGTTATGTTGGTGATAGGCCGTTGCTGATGGTGGTGATGGTGATAGTGCTGTCAGTGAAACGACGATGACTGAGTTGTGAAGTTTGCACTGGTAGTGTTGGTGGTGAGGTATTTGTGGAAAGTGGTGCCTGTGATGAAAATGCCAAATGGTGACAGAGCTGATGAAAAGATATAGAACTGACGAGGAAGAAATAGGATAACACTTTTAATGTAAATTTACTGTAGTGTTGTGTAAAGTGATGATGATGATGATGATGGTGATAGTGATGCTGGCAGTGATGGCGGTGTTAGTCATATTTCCAGTTGTAAGCCAGGTGTGCAGGTGACAAATGAGGGTGGATAGGTAAGTGTCGACAAATTACAGGTGAGAGGAACTAAGATTAGGGCACATGTAGACACCTGGTACTTACAGGAAGAGAGGGACAGAGTGTGTGTTGGGAGGTGGGGGGTAGGGGGAGCAGGTGATGTGGAAAGGGTTATTGAAGATTGGGAGATGCTTGTGAGAAATGGAGATGATGTGAGGACGATGAGTAAAGCAACTGACCTGGAGGACGAAAACGAAGGGGAAATGTGGGTGAATATCGGAGTGAGGACAGGTGAGGAATGGGGATTAAAATGAGAGGAATGTGAAGGAGGAATGGGAAAGGAAGGCCTAATTGAAGAATGTGAAAGCCAAGAGGAACTAAAGAGAGATGATAAACATATATGAAGAGAAAAAAGAAGAAATGATAAATGTATTGATTATGAGAGAGAAGCGAGGAGAGGTCAAGCTTGAATAGCGAGGGATGTTAGAGAACGATGAGAGAGGTGAAGGATGGGATCAGAGAGAAGGTAAAAATAACAAAGTGAAAATGAGTCTACATGAGAGAGAAAAGAGATAAGGTGAGGAGAAGGAGGGGATGAATAAAGAGTGCAGATAATGAGATAATTGGAGAGTTGGTATGGATATTCACTGATGGGCAGGGGTGGATGACGCAGGTGCGCAAAGTCATGTGAAAGCAATTTTAGGTGTGGGCAGAGGTAGGTGTGGGTGAGCCAGGGTCAGATGTGGTGAGGGAGGTGTGAAGAGTTAACGTCAGGTGTGGGTGGGACAGTTGTCGGCAGTCAGATGTGGATGAGACATGCTGGTGGGCAGGGTTGAGTATCGGTGGGAAGATGTGGAAAAGGTAGATATGGAAGAGGAAGGTGTGGGCAGTGTCAGGTATGGGTGAGACATGTGTGTGAGGGAGTTCGTAGATTAGTTCAGAATGTTACGAATGTGCGTGAGGGACGTGGTCTGAAGGTAAGTGTAGATATGAGTATGGTAATGGTTGTTGGAAGAGAAGGGGACTCCCATTGTAATGTGCCGGTGAAAGGAGAGAGACGAAATGATGGTAAGACTCAGATACTTGTATGCTCTATGATAAACAAGAAAAAATGTAAGGAAGATGAGAGTAAAGTGGTCCGAGAGAGTTAGGTGCAGGGTGCTTTGAACGCGTTGATACAGAAGAGAGTCAGTACAGAGAATGCAAGAGGATTGCATGTAGATGTGTTATTGTCCACATTAGTGTATGGTTATAAAATTGGTATAGCTCGAGCATTGGAGATGAAGAGCAAAAGAGTTGGGACTGTGAAGGAATGTACAAGCGATGCGTTGGTTGAGATACGTAGAAATATACAGGGTTCAGGGTTCACAGGAGACAGATGCGGCACTCCCACTGCTCTGTAATACCTTGAAGTTAATCTAAGCTAGTAGGTCCATGCTGCCCCCTCCTTAATCCTGCAGGTAATATTGGCAGCCACTTGACTCGGCAGTAACAGGGGCGATGTAGGGTGTTTCCTTCCCCCAGGCCATCCATACGCTTAGTACTGGATGGCTAGTACTCACGTTATTAAATTGATGTTCTCTCTCTCTCTCTCTCTCTCAGTGTATTATAGTTATTGTCCACATGAGGCTAACTGAAGTGGCTTAGGTAGGCGAATGAGGGAATGCTGAGCGATTGGGGGAGGAGGAGGAGGAATGATGATGATGATGATGATGATGATGATGATGATGATGATGATGATGATGATGATGATGGTGGTGGTGGTGGTGGTGGTGATGATGACGATGATGTGTGAACGAAAACCGGAGGAAATTGAAAAAATGAGGGAGAAGAGAAGGGAAAAATAAAGAAATGGAAGAAAACAAGAGGTAGGACGAAGAAACAAGAGAAAGAAGCAGAAATTAAAGCAAGTCAGATGGGAAAAGATCAGGAAGGAGAGGCAAGGGAGGCAAGCGAAGATGATTATATAAAAGAAAGAGAGAGAAATGAAACAAATGAAAAAGAAGAAAATAAAGAAGGGCGCGAAGAGATGAAGTAAGAACTGAGAGAAAGATGAAAAACATGAAGACTGAATTTAGGAGAAAAAGACAAGTGAATAACAAATGAAAATATACTTAATTGATGCGGGCACCTCCGAACCCTTTTAATGGGGCTTCGCTAAAGTCAACTAAAGTGTAAGGGATTGAAGTACTTAGTTTCCGAAAAACGATAGTGTGCGACAGGCGAACAGGGCCGCTTCCAGAGATGCTGCTGAATCTTATACGAGGAAACATCAGCAAAAAATAGAAAAATAGACTGAGGAGAATGAAGGAACAAATTTAGAGGGATAGGTAAATAGTAAAAACAGAAGCAAGAGGAATGTGAGAGAGAGAGAGAGAGAGAGAGAGAGAGAGAGAGAGAGAGAGAGAGAGAGAGAGAGAGCATGAATAAAATATGGAAAAAGGATAGAGTAAGAGATACACGTAGGTATCAAAACAAACCGGATAACAGAAGACACATCCGTATACTGTAGTTAGACAGTAATCTTAAGGACAGAGCCACCATCACCTTTTGAAAGTTCCTTCTGTTTTCTCCTTTGTCTGTGGCTGGAACAAGTAGTCCCTCTTAGAACTCATCATATAATCCCAGGTGTACTCTTCACTCCTTAAGTTTTTCCACTTCTGTAGAGTGTATTAGATATAATCCATGCATTTTTTTTTTTTTCACATAAAGTAGTTGTTCCAGTTTGATCAGAAATATTTATATTTTGTCTTTGTCCATATATGCTACTAAGATTCATATACTGTTGTTTTATAGATACCTTCAGGCTTTTCCATTCTTCTGTAGGATAAGGCACGGGTATCAGTGGGTTTTAACGCAAGTGGAAATGTTGGGTGTTAAAGAGACAGGTTAGAGCTTGAATTATTAATTTTCTCTAACGTTTGAGGCTACACAGAACACATCTTCAGAGAGCTTTTCCACTTGTTGCAGTGGAGCATTTACATTTAACATAAGTACTTTTCCTAGTTTGTCTTTGGTCATTGTTTACAGTGGACTTTCTTAGTACTCCACCAGATGTCACTGTTTATTTTTAAGTTCCTCTGCATCAAGGATTCTTAACCTTCTTTAGTAGACGCTCCCCTGAAGAATTTTATTTGACTCGGAGCACTATGTTCCCCTCGTACTAAAGCACTGAATATTAATACGTTTGGAAAAATGTAATTTCACTATCAGAGCGAAACGTACATTATACGTCTTCTGTTTGCATTGTATGCAGCCATATTTTGAGCAAATTACTTAAAAATATTTAAATATAACACCAGAATTATTTTTATGGAAATGTACTGATTGGTCTTATGTGTGCTTGCATAACGCAATAAAAACAACATTTAAATTTCTGCCCAGTTATTCTTAAGGTACCTTTCTCAAGCTGTTGTTCTATTCAATGAACTCCAGTAGAGTTGTCGCAAACAAGTACTCGGTAACATGAGGGTTGCGTATACTCAATTTAATTTCCATGCTAAAACTGTAGCCAGAATATACACCAGTTTTAGCAGCTCTGTTTTGAAAGGCATATATGTAGGTAGTTAATACATGTGGTGGCATTAATGTAAATATGGCAATATCATTGATGAAAAGGGTGATAGTCATTGAATTTATACAACGCATACCGTACCTACGTACATGCATACAGTGCAAGCATACGTACAAGTAAATACATATATATACATACATATTATGATGGTGCGAATGCATTGTTGTATATGTATGCAAATTTTGCATAATAATAATAAATCACATCAGCAGATTCCACTTACCGTTCTAGCCTCTCCCGATTTCTTCTTGCCACCCCCACCCTCTCCCAGCATAAGAATAAGTGATCAGCATTACTTTCGCCTACAGAATGATAATACACACATATTATTTCAAAGAGGTAATACATTTTCACAGTGGTGTATATGATGGTTTATTAATAACCTCTCGTCGATACTGTTAAGTGGTTAATTGGATTTAACGCTATGAAACATAAATTGTACTCTTAATATTGTTTCAGCGGAAGCAAAATGGCATCTGAATTAATGCTGTAAATGAGTTACAGTATTTTTTCTCTCTTTGAATGTATGTAAATCCCTTATGACAGCAACTTCGAAATTATACTTCTCTATACACCTGTATCACACATTGGTAGTACCATGCTTTGGATAACTCCGGTTTGACCATCCTTAGTAAAATATTGTCTTCTAGGCTGCTTCCAAAAGGTCATATCAAGGAAATATCGTCCCATATGGGAGTAGGATATATATTTTTTTTTAAATCTGAGAACTTCTACTCAGCATGTAGGTTTTCAATCTAAAACACACATTGCGAACGAGGAAAGTGATAATAGTCAGAATAACCGTGATTTTGAGTAAAAAAAAAAGAATCCTACCCGACCAATTTTGCCACACAGAGGGAAGCAGCAAACAGTCTTTATCGTAACAACACCTCATACATAACAACCAATTATTTGCTTTATTTTAGATACTAATGTTTATAAAGTTGGATCCAAGGTATAGTACATGGCCTGCATTCTGGTGTGCCAAGGGCTTTGTAAATTCCTACTTGCTGTTCATTTGGCCTGATTGTATTTGAAATGATTGTTGGTGTAGGCTTAATAAATCCCTCATTGCTGTTCGTTTGGCCTGGTTGTATTTGAAGTAGTTAGAACGTCCCAGTTGGAGTGAGAGCCTGGCTTGAGTTCAATTCCCCAAGAGATGACTGGAGGTTCTGGCTCCTGTAATGTCTTGAAGGGAAATAGGCATGTTATCTGATCTTAAATGTGCTGGACTTCGGTATCCTGGCTTTGGACTTCTACACTTTGAACAGGGAAATAATAATAATAATAATAAATCAGCTTTTTTGTTCCTCAGAAGCACCAGTTATTCACATCCGCTCGAAACACGTTTGCACCTTCACAGTCACAAGAATTAGGGCATTATTACGTACAATACAGACTTCATCTCCAGAAGTAGTTACAAATAAAACGTTAGTATACAAATGGCAGGTACAGTCACTTATTTTTTGTTGACCATATCTAAAGGGTTTGCTGTCTTGTTTGTCGTGACTCTTCTTTCAGGCATAGTTCATCTACCAACAAACACTGGCATGTTCAGAGTCTACTCCGGAGAGAGAGAGAGAGAGAGAGAGAGAGAGAGAGAGAGAGAGAGAGAGAGAGAGAGAGAGAGAGAGAGAGAATTTATGAAAAGTGGATCAGATGGGATGGACCAGTTGAATATTTTTGTTACAGTATTTTGTATGAAATTACGGACGACTTATTATAATAGTCGGGTTAGAGAGTAGGCGATGTAGTTGAGGGATTACTGTCTCAGATTTTATGTCGCTTTCCATGGTGGGGTAAAGCAAGTTTCCCTTTACTTGTCACCGTTCACTTAGCCAGGAGTAAAGCAAGTAATAGCACGATAGTTTGTGTGTGTGTGTGTGTGTGTGTGTGTGTGTGTCATTCAGCAACACACGCAAACAAACAACCTCAATCTTGGGAGTCATATTCATAGCCAGGTAATTGAATATGCTTTATGTATGTACAGGTACGCGTGTGGAGGCTGTGTGTGTGTGTGTGTGTGTGTGTGTGTGTGTAAGAGAGAGAGAGAGAGAGAGAGAGAGAGAGAGAGAGAGAGAGAGAGAGAGAGAGAGAGAGAGAGAGATTTAAAGGAAGAAGGCAACGAAAATGGAACCAGCAACGAGGAAATCGAAAGAAATACGAATCGGAGAGAAGAATTACGGAAGACTGAAGAAGTGTGAGTGAAGGACGGTAACATTAAGAAATATGTGAAATAGGATGAGCGATGGTGGAAGGGCACTGGTTTGAAATAAAAAAGAAATAGAAAGAAAAAGATGGTGGGCAATGTGGAGATGAGGACGAAAGTAGGATTGTGAGGAGAAGTGATAAAATTGAGAAAGGATGGAAATAAGGATGAGTGTGGTCTTAGGAGGACAGGAGGGGAGGGTAGGTAGGATGCGAGGTATGGGAGGGGAGGGAAAGTAGGGTGAGGTATGGAAAGGGAGGGGAGGTAGGATGTGAGGTATGGGAGGGGAGGTAAAATAGGATGGGAGATGTGGGACGGAAGGGGAGATAGGATTTATAGTTGGGAGAGGACTGAAGGTAAGGTTAGGTATAGGAAGGGGAGGGGATGTATGGTGTGAGTAAGGAAGGGGTGGGAGCTGGAGTTTGAGATACGGGAAGGGGAGGGGGTAGGATTTGAGGTATTGGAGGGGAGGGGAGGTAGGGTGAGTTATGGGAGAGGGAGGGGGAGAGGGGTATAAGATATGGGGCGGGAGGGGAGTATGGGTTTGAGGTATGGGAGGGGAGAGGTGGTAGAATGTTAGGCATAGGAGAGGAGAGGGGGGAAGAGGAGGTAGGATGTGGGGAATGGGAGGTGGGTAGGGTGTGAGGCATGGGAGGAAGAGGAGATAGGGTGTGTGGCATGGGAGAAGGAAAAGGTAGGGTGTGAGGCATGGGAGGAAGAGGAGATAGGGTGTAAGGTATGGGAGGGAAGGTGTGGGAGGTGGAATAAGGTGTGAGGTATGGCAGTATGGTGTTGGTGGGGTGATGGCGTGACAGGAGGCAATACCACCTTGCTCCCCATTACCATACCTCACTACTCACACTTCCTCACTCCCTTCCTGCCCTCTACTCCCTTCTCACTACTCCCTTCCCTCCACCCCCTTCCTGCCTTCTACTTCCTTCCCTCCACTCCCTTCGTGCCCCCCATTCGCTTCCCTCCACTCCCTTCGCGTCCTCCCATTCGCTTCCCTCCACTCCCTTCGCGTCCTCCCATTCGCTTCCCTCCACTCCCTTCGCGTCCTCCCATTCGCTTCCCTCCACTCCCTTCATGCCCCCCATTCGCTTCCCTCCACTTCCTTTTCCCTCTCTCGAAATCTGTCACTCCCTGCCCTCCACTCTCTCTGTTCTTTCTCTCTTCATTCTCTGACCCCTTTCTCTCCACTCCTTTTTTTTTTTTTCTCCAGCACCTACACTCCCTTTCCTCCACCCTCTCCGTTTTTTTTTTCTCTCGCTGCTGTTTCACTCGTCGTCATCTACGGTATGTCATTCCTTCTTTCATCGATATGGCTCCCTGACCAGCTTCGAACCAGTCATTTCCTTACCTCTCCCATCCACCCCTCACCCCTCACTTACAACATGCAACATGTTTCCTTCTTTTCACACTTGGGTTGTTTTGATTTAAATCAAATGATTTCAGTCACGTGATTTAAATCGATTTAAAAAAGAGTGAAATAATCATGATTTAAAACAAAATGGATTTTTTTTTTTTTATAAATACAGTAAAGAGGAAGAAGATAAAGTAATGGATGTGTATTGTAGAGATACATCAAGTCTGCCTGTCCTGTATACTCCTCTTGTACTGATCCTGTATTAAGTCAGGCACAAGTGAACACTGCCTTCTGTTACAAGGCAGATATTCAAAATTTAAACACAGGAAAGAAGGCCCTTTTGTTGACAGTAACAGTATGGCCTCAACTCTTGTTTGAATACACAGTAACATGATTCAGTCTGATGATTATAATCCAAATTTGACAAAATATAAAAGACAAATTGGCAATTTCCATCAGTATAATATATGATGAAGTGAAAGAGAGAGAGATTGTCCAGGTGCTTGAGGATGCAAAAGTGGATATCTGTGGATTGACTGAAACTACATGGAAAGGTGAAAGGATGAGAGAATGGGAATACGGTGTAGGTATATGTGCGGGAGTCAGTGAGAATGAGAGGGCAAGAGAGGGAGTATGTCTGATGATAAGCAAGAAGTGGAAGGAGAATATAAGAGAGTATGGAACAGTGCGTGCAAGGATTGTATGGGTGAGGATGAAAGTAGGTATACAAGCATGGGCGATTGTATGTGTGTATGCTTCAACAGAGGATCGAGTGGCAAGAGTGAAAGATGAGTTTTGGGCGAGAGTAGAAGCATGTATGGACAAGTTTGAGAGGAGCGAGAGAGTGCTGTTGATTGGAGACATGAATGGCAAAGTTGGGAATGTACGAGTGGATGGAGTGGTTGGTCAGTGGGGTGTGCCAGCTGAAGTAGATGGGAATGGTAGTGCTTTGGTGGACATCTGTACTGGTAAGGGGTTGGCAATAGCCAACACCTACTTTCGTCATAAGATGATCCACCGGTATACATGGAGAGTAATGAGGAGGATGGATGGTGAACTTGTTGAACGAAAGGCAATGATAGACTACGTGTGTGTGGATGAGCGAATGAGAAGACAAGTGTTGGATGCAAGGGTGTGGAGAGGGTGGGGGAATGGAGTCTCGGACCATCACTTAGTGATGGCCAAGGTAGAGCTGCAAAGAAAGTGGTTGAGGAGACGAAGGGGAAGACAGGAGGAAGCAGCTCCTGTGAGAAGAGTGGAGAAATTGCAAGATAGTGAGAAAATGACAGAGTATAAGAGCATAGTGGAAGAAAGATTGGGAAGGTATGAGCTAGAGCAGATGGAAGGGGTGGAAGACGTATGTAAGATATTCACGGAAGAGATAAGCGCAGCGTGTGAGGCGGTTTGTGGAGTGAGGAGGAGATGCAAGGGTGTGCAAGGGACAGCATGGTGGAATGATGAGGTGAAACGAGCTGTGGAACAAAAGAAGACGGCATATAGTGAATGGTTGGCGAGTCGAGGTAGGGGAGAAGATGAGAGAGAGAAGAGAGAGGTATATGTGAGCAGGAGAAGGGAGGTTAAGAGACTGGTGAAGGAGAGTAAGAAGAAAGTGGATGAAGAGTTTGGGAGGAATCTGAGTGTGAAATGGAGGGAGAGTAAGAAATTGTTTTGGAAGGAGGTAAAGAAAGTAAGGCAGTGTGAAAGGGGAAATAGTAGGGGAATGAAAGATAGGAATAATAGATTGTTGGTGGAGAAGAGAGAGAAATTGAGGAGATGGAAGGAGCACTTTGAGGATTTGTTGAATGTAGAGAGTGAGAGCAGTGTGAGTATAAGTGGTTGGGGAATGGCTGGGAGAAGAAGAGATGAGAGGAGGGAGGAAGAGATCAGTAGGTCGGAAGTAGTGGAAGCGATGAAGAAGATTAAGCTGGGAAAGGCCCCAGGAATTGATGGAGTGTGTGGTGAAATGCTTAGGTATGGGGATGAGATTGTTGTGGAGTGGTTATGGAAGTTGTGTATATTGGCTTGGGAAGAGGGAAGGGTTCCAGAGGACTGGAAATCAGGTATAATTGTTCCTCTGTACAAAGGAAAAGGGGAGAGAGAAGTATGTGGTAACCATAGGGGTATTTGCCTTCTTAGTGTGACTGGTAAAATATATGGTAGAATACTCATTTATAGGGTCAGGCATATGACAGAGGAGCTAGTTGGAGAAGAACAAGGGGGATTTAGGAAGGGAAAAGGGTGTGTAGATCAGATATTTGTTCTAAGATGTTTAGTGGAGAAGTATCTAGAGAAGGGAAGGAAAGTGTATGCTGCCTTCATGGACTTGGAGAAAGCTTATGACAGAATAGATAGGCAAGGTATGTGGAAGGTATTAAGAATATATGGAGTGGAGGGGAAATTGTTGAGTGCTGTGAAGAGTATGTACGAGGGAGCTAGGGCTACGGTGCGAGTGGATGGTGAGCTGAGTGAGTTCTTTGATCTCAATGTGGGACTGAAACAGGGGTGTGTGATGTCTCCATGGCTGTTTAATATATATATGGATGGGGTTGTAAAGGAGGTGCAAGGTAGGGCAGTGGATGTGGGGGTGGCCCTAATGAATGAGGGTGAGATTTGGAAGCTTCCGGTGTTGCTGTTTGCTGATGATACAGTATTGTTGAGTGAAGATGAATGGGAGTTGCAAGGTTTGGTGAATGAATTTGGGACAGTGTGTAGGAGGAGGAAGCTGAAAGTTAATGTAAACAAAAGTAAAGTTATGGTGTTTGAGAGGAATGAAGTCACAGATTGTGCAGTGAGGTTGGATGGTGAGGATATGGAGAATGTGAGTGCATTCAAGTACTTGGGTAGTGTGATGAGTAAGGATGGAACTTTGGGGGATGAAGTACGTGAAAGGGTACAGCAGGGAAGAAAGGTTGTTGGTACACTGAAAGCAGTGATGAGAAATAGGGAGATGAGTATGGAAGTTAAGAAGTCACTGCATGATGGTATTGTGATCCCTACCCTGACGTATGGAAGCGAGGCGTGGACTTTGCAAGAGGGGAACAAGTCAAGAGTGAGAGCAGTGGAAATGAGTTACTTGAGAGGAGCATGTGGAGTGACGTGGAGGGACAGGTTGACGAATGAAGAAGTGAAGGAACGTTGTGGGGTAGATGTGGATGTGGTTGAAAAGATTAGGAGAAATACACTGAGGTGGTTTGGACATGTGGAGAGAATGGAGAATGAAAGACTGACTAAGAGGGTGTATGTAGGTGAGGTGGAGGGAGGGAGAGGGAGGGGTAGACCGAGGATGAGGTGGAGGGATGGAGTTGAGAGGTATGTGAGAGAGGGGGGGGTGAGTTGGGGGGAGGGGAGTCAAATGGTGGGTGACAGAGTGACTTGGAGGCGTTTTGTCTGCGGCCACCCTTTGCGGGATTAGGGCGTCGGGCTATAGATAGATAGATAGATAGATAATATATCTGACACACAGTGATGCAGCAGCATGAGTAACCTCCCTCATACCAAGGAGTGCTAGCCTGTGATGCATTTGCCTACTCCGACCTCCCTTTAACATTATTATTTTGTAAGTTTATGAGTTTGTTTATTTGAACTTTGATATACAGTATTTTCATGCCTAATGGACGCATTGTAGCAAGTGGGAGGAAAAGATACCCAGTATGGTATTTTGATAGAATAATAAAGGAGTTAAGTGCTCCAATTAGGAAAGCCTTTAATGCATCGGGTCAAGTTGTATAGCTGCTTTTGGGTAATAGGCTAAATGTATAACACCAAACCGTGGTTTCACTTAACATTGGCAAAGGTTTAGTAAGAAAATGTCTTCATAACAAGTGAAAAAAAATATCGATTTAAATAAAAATCCGATGTAGATAAAAAAAAATCAGCGACTTTTTTCAATCCTGTTTTGCACACCATCATGCTCGTTCAGCCTTACACACTTCGTCCATCTCGATACGTGTAATCGGAGGAAGATGTGGTTGGGGGTTAAAGCTAATAGTAGTCTTCCCTAACAGCTTTTCGCAAATTACTATAGTTACTTGCCTTTTATGATATAAATTCCCTTTTCGCATGTCAGTATTTTTTTCCTCTTGTCACTTGTCGTCCTGCCCCACCCCCCTTTTTTTTAAGTTTTATTATTATTCCCTCGCGTCTCTCTCTCTCTCTCTCTCTCTCTCTCTCTCTCTCTCAACACAATGCCTCCAGTGCCACCAGTAATACTACGGTACGGTGATTGTACTGTATTAGAATTGTGTGTGTGTGTGTGTGTGTGTGTGTGTGTGTGTGTGTGTGTGTGTGTGTGTGTGTGTGTGTGTGTGTGTGTGTGTGTTGCAGGTAAATCTCATGTAAAACTGACAGTGTTGCTGGAATGAGATACTTTGCTCCTGGCTTCTTGGATCCTGGAGATGAAGTGTTGCTCTGTTTGGGTCTTGTCGTTTAATCTGTTTGTCTTTATGTTCACTGTGTTTTTTTTCTTTTATTTCTGTCTTTTTTTTTTTTTTTTTTTTTGAGAGAGACGACATATCTTAAATCTGTCTGTCTGTCTTTCATTTCTCTCTCTCTCTCTTTCTCTCTCTCTCTCTCTCTCTCTCTCTCTCTCTCTCTCTCTCTCTCTCAGACACAACTCAGACACATTTCCTGAGCGACTCATAACAACTGGACACCTGAACTTGATGAAGATACTCAGGTAGATTGCACAAGTCGTGTTTTGCCTCCACGTACTACGATAAATGGTAGGTAGATTTTGATTCTGAGAGAGAGAGAGAGAGAGAGAGAGAGAGAGAGAGAGAGAGAGAGAGAGAGAGAGAGGGGGGAATTAAATATAAACCTGTAATTCTGTCAGGACGGAAAATCTTAACTGAAGGGATGCGTTGATCTTCACCCCTCAAATGAGATGACTTTTATTTTTATTTCTTAATATTTCTTTATTTGCTGTATTGGTGCTAACTCCATACGATTTTATTCAGCTCAGGGAAGACCTCTTGTAGCAAAGGGGTAAGAACAGGCTGTGGGTAACCTCTGAAGTTTAGAAATATGTCTCATGTTAAGCAATTTTGTCTTTGGGTATCATGAAAAACAAATCCAAATTGACGTCACCGTTTTGTGGGGATGAATTTATATAATGCGTCGTGCAGGTTTAACATTTATGACTTATCAGTTGGTGGTTGTTAGGGTAGGTTGGTCGGTAGAGGGGTAGATGAGTAAGTTTATTGGTATTTTGATGGGCGGGTTAATAAGTAGACTAGTGTAGGTTGGTAGGTAGATGAGTATGGTAGGGTAGGTTGGTAGGTAGATTAGGCTTGTTAGGTAGACGGGTAGATAAGTAGGTACAGAATGTTGGTAGGTTGTTTGAGTAGGCATGCTGATAGGTGGTTTGGGTAGGTTGGTCGATAGGGGAGGTAGATGAGTAGGCATGTAGGTATTCGGGTGGGCAGGTAGGTAAGTATGCTAGGTGGTGATTAGCACACGCCACTAACCGAGCCACACTTGCCTCCCCTCTTGAACACGCTACCAAGGGGCCAGTGGTCTCTCACAGCATGCAACACCCATTATAACTGCTCCCGGTTTTGCCCCCCTCACTAATTTTCTCTTTTCTGTAGTCTGTGTGCGGCCAGGCACAAACATTCGCTTAATATTTCTTCTCCTCCTCCTCCTCCAAACATTCGCTTAATATTTCTCCTCCTCCTCCTCCTCCTCCTCTGGAAGCTGATATTCGTAATCAGAGAGAGGCTTGGTATGGTTCTCTTCATGGTTTTTTTTTTCTATATGATGTGTCAGGGAGGAAAATGACAAACGCTGTAAAGCAGAGCAAGTGAAATACGCAAAATTTTCCTGAATGCATGTTCATCCTCTTCTTTTCACAAATCTTGCTCATTCTGCTTCCCTGCTACATTAGGCCATCCATGCCGTTGTTCATCCTAGCTGAAGTCTTTTAGGCATTTTTATTTTTTTCCTCTAATGAAACGTTTACCGTGATTAATCAGTCGTGAGATTAATTTTGTAGCCAGGTGAGGTGTGTCAGGTGCGCAGGAAGCAGCTTTGTGCTTCACACGTTTTCTTGTTTTCTCGGAGAACCTCTCTGCATTTATTTGAGTTTGTTGGCTTCATAGTCGGTAGTCTGACCCCTCATCTGTCCAGCTTTTTGATGCAGAAGTTAACCGATACTGTCGGTCCATCATATATGAATCTGGTCAACTCTGGAACTGTCTTCATCAGTCTGCCTATGACCTGCGGTCTTTTAAACGCATTGTATAAATGCATCCTGAAATGAACGGATCTTGATAATGTATTTCTTTTTTCCTGGAAAGGACAAGTTTCATCATGCATCCAACGTCTGGTTCCATTTTGTATAAAAAATCCGTTACGATTTTTTGTTATCATTTTGGATGGACCAGGTGTGTGTAGTAAGGTAGCGGTAAGTGTGTGGATGAGCCAGGTGTGTGTAGTAACGTAGCAGCAGGTGTGTGGATGAGCCAAGTGTGTGTAGTAAGGTAGCTGCAGGTGTGTGGATGAGCCAGGTGTGAGTAGTAAGGTAGCAGCAGGTATGTGGATGAGGCAGGTGTGTGTAGTAAGGTAGCTGCAGGTGTGTGGATGAGGCAGGTGTGTGGATGAGCCAGGTGTGTGTAGTAAGGTAGCAGCAGGTGTGTGGATGAGCCAGGTGTGTGTAGTAAGGTAGCGGCAGGTGTGTGGATGAGCCAGGTGTGTGTAGTAAGGTAGCGGCAGGTGTGTGTGGATGAGCCAGGTGTGTGGATGAGCCAGGTGTGTGTAGTAAGGTAGCGGCAGGCATCTCCAGTCAATTAAGGGGGACTCATGAATCACGTGCCAGTCCACCCCCCGCCAAGCATCCTCTATCCTCTTCTCCACGCTTCCTTATTCTTCGATGCCCCTTCCTTCTCCTTTCCCCTCCACTTTGTCTTTCCAGTTCCTCCATACCTCTTTCTCCCCTCTCTCGTTTCACTACTTTTCTGTGCCTCATCCTCCCCTCTTCGTCTTCCCTGTTCTTCTATGCCTTTTCCTCCCTGTCTCTTTTCACTACTTGTCTGTGACCCTTCCTCCCTTTCTCACTTCCCTGTTTTTCCATGACTCTTCTTCCTCCCCCCCCCTTCCTATCCCTATTCTTCCCTGCCTCTCTTTTTTCCTTCCTCTCCCATTTTTTCCCCTTCATTTTGCCTTCATGTCTGCTTCTTTCCTGTATACTTGTTTCCATTTTTTGATACTCCATATTTCTTCCTTCCTCTGTCCTTTTCTCTCTCATTTTCCTTCTCTTTCATATACTTTTCCTTTTCTCACTTCCCTACTTTTGCACGTCTTGTACATTCTCGTCTAATTTCTTGTTGTCTTCGCCACTCTTCCCCGTTCCTTCCATTCTTATCGGCTCTCCTCGTTTCCCTACTTGTTCATGTGTCATCGTACCTCTTTACCTTTCCTCTTTTGTCATCTTTCAGTTTCCGATTCCCTTCCTTCGGTCTTTCATCCATTTTTCGGTACTCCCCATTTCCCCTTCCCTTTCATTATCGTCTAATCTTTCTCTTTCATATTTCCATCTTTAGTTTTTTTTTCCTTCCTTCCTTTAATATTCCCGTATCATTATCCCTTCGTCCCTGTTTCCCCCATTCCCCATTTCTCAACCCTCATTTCCCCTCCCCCCTCCTGTCCCATCTTTTCTTCCCTCACTCTCATGTCTCTCACACCATCGTCACTCTCTTTCTCTCTTTCGCTATACACTCAGCCACTGTGTTCCTTCCTTATATTATGGCTCACCTATTTCCTCTGTGTTGTTGCATATTTCTCTGTCATCGCTCCCTGTCCGAGCCTCCACATTTCCTCCCTGCCTCATTCTCTCTTTTTCTGTCTGGCACTCGTCATGCAGGCTTTCTCTGCCCTTTGTTCTAAACCCCTCCCTCTGTTTTTGCCCACTCAGCAGCCTTCTTGGAGTGGGTTGTGAGCGGCATTTCTCCAGGCAGACGGAGGAGGAGGCAGAACGGTTCTAATCAAATGTATTATACTGTAGAAACGGTTTAGGGCTAACTAAAGCATTATTATGGAAGTAGTTTTAGGTCTAACTGTAGTTTTGTTTGCTGATGTTATAATGCTAGAGATATCAAAGAGTCGCCTGCTGTGGAGAGTACTGCATAGATTTACCGTGTTTTCTGTTACCCTCTGTATTCCACACTCATCACTTTACCATCTGCTCATGTCTTCAGATGTTTCTTCAGTTCATTCATTTCTTCCTCTCTTCGTCCTTCACCTCTTTTTTTCATTTTCCTCGTCGTCGTCGTCGTCCGCCTCCTCCTCCTCCTTCTCCTCCTCCTCCTCCTCCTCCTCCTCCTCCTCCTCCTCTTTTCTTTGTTTTTCCCTTCAACGTTACTTCTTTCCTCTTCCGCATCGCCTTCGTCTTTTGTTTCATATTCCTTGGTCCCTTACTTGCTCCCTATCACCACCTCTCCTTCCCTCATAACCTCCCGTCACATAATTCAGCAGCTGTCGTGTCTTCCCGCGTCTGTTGGTCGTCACGATATAGTTACTAACATTTCACAGTCACGAGTTATTTTCACCATACTTGCTTTCCACTTACTTCCAGTGGCCTTTTTACAATAACATACTTTTGGTTCTGCTTTCACTCTGTTTACATTAAGCATTTTGGGATGTCTTGGTCACTTGGATTTCTTAACTGGAAATATAATACCGGTAACAAAATGATGCGGTGTAGTCCTCCATCGCCATCCTTTAAACATCGACTTTACCAATGCATATTTTCTTAAGAAGCATTGTTCCTTTATTTGAAAAGATTCGTCTGCCGATCGCCCGGGTATTACCGGTATACTGTATTTATTTGAAGCCATAGATGTTTGTGGCGATAAAGTTTCGGTAGCACGAAGTCTTATTTTTAGTAATTCATTTCCTTAACTTGCAGAAAAAGAAACAGTTGCAAGCCCTAGAGGAGACAAAGAACAGGTGTAAATGAGGTTAATGAACTGGTGATGACCGCTACTGCCATGTCTTTTTCGCTGTTATGTTGGGTCCTTGCAATCTCCACCACTCTTCATCCTTCCCTCCACCACACTTCTCCATCCCTCTCTCCGTGTCTCCTTTTCTTCTTCCCGCCCCATCGTATAAATGTCCTCCTCTTTGCCCACATCTCTCTTACGTCTCTTTCCTTCTCATCCGCCTTGGTGTTCTTTAGACTTGTTTCTGACCTGCGTTGTTATACATTATACTTGTGTCAAGTTTTTCTTTTACTCTCTCTCTCTCTCATTCTGTGTGTGTGTGTGTGTGTGTGTGTGTGTGTGTGTGTGTGTGTGTGTGTGTGTGTGTGTGTGTGTGTGTGTTTACTGGGTGAGGAGGCGGGGTTGTGTAGGGTGTGGCATGTGAGTTATGTGGTGGTGAGAAAGATGTTTGTGATGGATGGCCGTGGTGGTGGTGGTGTTACTGTTGGTTAGAATAGTAATGTTGGCGGCGATAATGATACTGCTTGCGATAGTAGCAGCCGTAATAGTAGTAGCAGTACTGGTAGATACAGTGGTTGCAAACGTTAATGGCAAATACAGTGCAGGGTTAGAAAAAATCGCTGATTTAAAACAAAATCTATTTTCTTTATTTGAATCGCATTTTTATGATTTAAATCGATTTTTTTTTTTTTTTTAGTTTTATGAAGACATTTTCTTGTACCAAACCTTTGCTAATGTTAGTGAAACCATATTTTGGTATCATACATTTATTACTCAAAAGTAGCTATACAACTTGAAAAGATCTGATGCATTAAAGGCTTTCCCAACTGAAGCACATGACTTTTTGTATATTCTATCAAAAGAGTGCCATACTGGGTATTTTTCACTCCCACTTGCTCCATTAGGCATGATTATACTGTATACCAAAGTTCAAATAAACAAACTTACAAACTTACAAAATAATGTTAATGGGAGGTGGGAGTAAGCAAATGCATCACAGGCTAGTACTCCTTGGTATGGGGGAGGTTACTCATGCTGCTGCATCACTGTATGTCAGATACTGATGGAAATGGCCAACTTATCTTTTATATTTTGTCAAATTTGAATCATTATCATTAGATTGAACCATGTTACTGTGTATTCAAAGAAGAGTTGAGCTTATATGTCAGATCATTACATAATCACATTTACTGTTATTATCAACAAAAGGGCCTTCTTTCCTGTGTTTACATTTTGAATATTTGCCTTGTAACAGAAGGCAGTGGTTCACTGGTGCCCGACTTGATACAGGATCAGTAAAAGAAAAGTACAGGACAAGCAGACTTGATGCATCTGTATAATACACATCGATCACTTTCTGTATCTTCTTCATTTTTACTGTATTTATGAAAAAAACATTTTTTATTTAAATCATGATTTTTTTTTTAACTTTTATTTAAATCGATTTAAATCACGTGATTTAGATCAAAACAACTGTGGTACAATGGTTGTGGTGGTGGTGGTGGTTACTGTGTGGTAATGATGGTAATATGTCAGAAATTTTCTGATGTGATGCCATAAATTCATCTTGCTTTACTGAGAGAACACTAACACTCTGCAGTGCAATTCTAGTGACCATTCAGTAAAATGAATATGAGTTCCTTAAAAAAATGTTCAGAGAGGAATAACAAAAATTATTAACCGCATCTGAAACTTCTCGTACGAGAACAGATTACAAAAATGGACTTCCTTTCTGTAGAGCAGCGAATGGTCATTGTAATTTATTGAGGTGATTGCATCAATGGGTTACATACTGGAGCCATCCAGGTGTTGAATATGAGGTGAAAAAAAGCAGTCACAAATAGTTTCGGATTGGAAAAAAGTCATCAGCGGTAGGGAAATAGGAAGGAAATAGTTTGCAGAGTTGTGGATGAGTGGAACAAGTTACCTAGCAATGTTGGTGCTTATCCGGTAGTTTCAAAACCCGGCTAGAAATGGTTGTCTTGAAAAAATTGGATATAAGACTCTTCCCAGTCACTAAAGTACCGTACTCGGAACATTTTATTAAGATTTCTTTTTGTAAGCACCATTGCGGTAGTATGGTTTTTCTTCGTCCATCCCTTTAAATTTTCATGCCAGTTTTTCTTTACTTCATGTTGTTCTTTCTCGTTTTTCCTCCCATTTTCCGCTGAAGGTTTTGGTAGCAAGGGAGAATTTCACCTTTTATGTTTGCCTTATGTTGGGGCTTGTACTGAATGGTAAATAAAGACACTAAATTAAAAAAAATACTCGTCTTTGAAACGTTCCCCAAGACAGGGGTGACATACGATGGACCATCCGACCTACTACATTACTTCCCTCATTACTCTTTTTCTTCTTATTTCTCAGCACATCACCTGGTATAATTATCTTCTCTCTCACGTTTTCCATCATTCCTCACTCCTCTTCTTACTTCTCTTTCATTCTGTCTTATCCTTCTCTCTTACCTCTCACTTCCTCCAGTTCTTCCCACTTTCTCAACATTAACTTCTCCGTACCTCCTCACTCTTAATTTTATTATCTTTCTTTGATATTTATTTCTCCCCACTTCACTCTTTCCCCTCCTCAAACACCCAACTTTTGCCCTAGAGAAGTGTTATGAAGTAGTTGCTGTATGAGAGGAAGGGTGGCAGAGGGGGGAAGGAGGGGAGGAGGGAGAGGTGAGAAGTAGGGAGACGAGGAGAGGGGATGGGAAAGGGGAGGAGGGAGAGGTGAGGAGTATGGAGACGAGGAGAGGGGAAGGGAAAAGAAGGGTTAAGGAGAAGTGAGGGGTAGGGAGACGAGGAGGGGAGAATACAGGGAGAAGGGAGAGGAAGTGAAGGAGGAGGGACACGAGGAGGAGTAAGTGGAGAGGATGGGAAGGCATGGAGGATGGAGAGAAAGAAAAGGGGAGGGTGGTAAAGGATGAATTGAGAGGAAGTAGCGGAGAATGGGAGATAGATGGGATGGGAGAAGAGAAGAGTAAGAGGGATAGGAGACAGGAAAAAGAAGGAAGTATGAAGAGAGGAGTACAGTTTAAAGTGAGTCTGCTATTTGATAACTTAAAAAAGCCATAGATTTCCTTAGCGTTCATTGTATG
Organism: Coenobita brevimanus; assembly: GCF_032717465.1. Taxonomy (NCBI): domain Eukaryota; kingdom Metazoa; phylum Arthropoda; class Malacostraca; order Decapoda; family Coenobitidae; genus Coenobita; species Coenobita brevimanus. Next base: position 47,845,236 of record NC_137046.1, read on the forward strand.
ATTTGTTTTTAAGTCTTGGTATCATCTTACTGACCATTCGTATCCTCCAGTTTCTCCATGTTATACGGTTATCAGAATTGAGAGGGAAGAGAAAGGAAAAAAGAAAGCGAATGATTGGAGGGGAGAGGAAGAGCAAAGGATGGGAGGCAAAGAGGACGGGGAAGAGCAAAGCGGGAGGAGCGAAGGTTAGAAAATGGGAGAAGAAAAAGTGGAGACAGGAGAGAGGAGTACAATAAGTTGGTAAAGAAGAGGGCTTGGTTTGGTGATTATCACCTGAATGGAGATTAGTAAAGCGGACAACTATGTTTTGCAAAGTCCCATCTTCCCCAACATCACGACCCACAACAGTCGAGGATAATTTGAATTCCCATTTGTACTGAGAGAGAGAGAGAGAGAGAGAGAGAGAGAGAGAGAGAGAGAGAGAGAGAGAGAGAGAGAGAGAGAGAGAGAGAGAGAGCACCCCATCAAGAATTGGAGTGGGAGCCATCAGTTCAGCCATTTCAGTGCAGTGACGTGTTCAGTATTTACCGCATGCCATATAAGGTCACAGTTTATATTTTATTCAGCTCTGGGGAGATCTCACTTTTGAAGGGATTAAAATCACCATTAGATAAAGATTGGTTGGTACAGATTCACATGTGCCTAAGTTTATTTATGCACACTAAAAGTTCTTGTTACATCTCTCGTCATATTTGAAGTATATTACAGGACTCAGTTATTAGTTTTCAGTTTTGTGAGGTGTACACACACACACACACACACACACACACACACACACACACACACACACACACACACACACACACACACACACACACACACACACACACACACACACACACACACACATACCAGAGGCGCTCTAGTTTTTTCCCCTCGCCATGTGAGTGACGCATATCCTTTTAGCACGCAGCTCTTCAGTCCCCTTCCTTCCCCCTCACTCTTATCCCCTACTTCCCCTTCTCCTCCTCCACCCGCTCTGCCCCTCCCCCTCCCCCGTTACACTCCATGACTCCCCCTTGCTCATGTCTCGTTCCCTTCCCTCATAACCTGTTCGCTATGAAAACAGTCTCGGAAGTATTGATGGTACTTGACTCATACAGGTGTCCTTAAACCGAGGAAGATCGTAGGAAGGTGGCAGGACTAGATCTGAAAATGCGTCAGTCTGGTAAATTGTTTAAAACTCCATCCAGAATTCTGCTTCTCTTTCCTTTTCTATATTTTTCCCTTTCTGTTCTCATCATCATTTTACCCTCCCCCCCTTTTTTTTTAATCCTATATTTCCTTCTCTTTTATGTACTTTTTTTTTCTGCCAGAGTCATGACCTTCTTTAATCTTACAACTTTCGCTCTCCCTTTCCACTCCCTTCATCTTTTTCGTCTTCCTGCTCCACTACCCCTCTGTGCCCAGTCCCTCTCTTTTTTCTCAATCTTTCTCCTTTTCTCAGCATCGATCCAGCCGTTTTTCAGTACCATGATTTCATTCCACTCTCTCTCTCTCTCACACACACACACACACACACACACACACACACACACACACACACACACACACACACACACACACACACACACACACACACACACACACACACACACACACACACACACACACACTCCTCTCCAATCCATATTTCTACTCAGTGACCTCCCTCCCATTCTCTCCACTTCCCCTGTTCCAGCCATATCTTACTTCCAGACGTGTACATTTCTGCTTACTCCATGAACCTCTCCCTCTCCATCTCCCTCTCCCTCTCCCTCTCCACTCCTCTCCTCTCCTCTCCTCTACTCTCTCTTTTCCCTCCTCTCCCTCTCCCACCTCCGTGCCCCTCCCCACACCTGAAGCCCCTCACATGCATTTCTATGTCACCTCGCTACCCCTTCCTTAATCCACCTTTACCTGATTCTTACCCACCTTCCCTCTTCTGTCTCACTAGCTCGCTCCTTCACCTCCCTTTACTCTGATTCACCCACATTATCTCGTACTGTTTTCTATCCTTCTTCACCTATTCCTCTGCTTCTACTATTGATTTCCCTCTGCGTCCCTGATTTAGTCTTTGTCTTTTTCGCTTTTCCGTATCTCTGTCTGTTCCCAGTATTTTGTCTTCTTGGACACACACACACACACACACACACACACACACACACACACACACACACACACACACACACACACACACACACACACACACACACACACACACACACACACACACACACACACACACAATGTATATCATAAATGCTGATATATCCCAGTCTCCCTCCGTAGAGTAATTACACTCACACCACATCTCCGATTTAACTGATGAAATCTGTTGAGAATTTCAGTTTTGGGGTAAATCAGTAATGTGAAGGATTTGGTTTACTAAAGCATGGATTAATATAATTCAAAAGTAAGAAACAGGATTGGAGTATTGCAAGAAATTGCTGGAAGGTGGAAATGAATAAAGATTACGGATGGAGAATGTTATTGTTTATAATAGTTATTATAATTATTATAGTCATTTGTAGTCCTTTAATTATAACACTCGTGAGTTATTCCCCAACATCACGAGTGATTTTTACATAATTGCACCAGTGTCCCTCTGGCAGCTGATCAGGTACTGGTAGTAAATCAGGGCACTATACTTCGTACCAAACCTCCACCCAACTCTTAACCGTGATATTTAGTGCAGCTCCACGCCTCGGAATGGAACTCGTAAGCAATCGTCTGTCACCTCCGAGCACAGTCAGCAGTACTTCAACAACAACTAAAAGTGCAGAGAGTACATGGTGGAGGATACTCACAGTTTCTACCCTAGCGATTATTCTTGTGGTCAGTAACTTTCCTCGAGTATCCTTAAGGCAGGGTAGTACAGTGAATACCGATATTATTATAGTTATTATTATTATTATTGTCATCATTATTGTTATTATATTTTAACACTCCTCACCATTCGTCAGGGGACAAGCCAAAAACATAGAAAATCGCTTGGAAAGAACATAGAGAATGGCCTGGGGGGGAAAAAAAAAAAAAAAAAAAAAAGGACCGGAGAGGGATGAAATGAAGGCGTGATGGGAAATGATCAGTGGGAAGGATGAAAAAAGAATGGAAGAGAGGAAGGATATGTCACGGAGAGAGAGAGAGAGAGAGAGATGACGTGGTAGATAGAAGTGAACAATGAGCCTAGGAGGTGTATAGACAAATAGAAGCCAGATAGACATAGGAGATAGGCAAATATGTACTAATTGGCCATTAAGCTAGGTCAGTCTTTAGGAAAGGTAATTAGACAGGTAGGTAATTAGAAAGATAATGAGTTTGAGTAGATCTGAAGATACAGTTATAAGAACATAAATAATAATTGAACACTGACGCTGATAAATGGGTGGATAAATTGAGAAACAGGAAAATATATTAGTTGAAATAGTCAGGGGGTTAATTATAGAGGGGCAACATAACTAAACATTTTTCTGGGTAAATTTTGTGGATTTCTCTTCTGTTTGCATCATATTTCCATAGCTCAGTTGAAAAATATAAAAATAAGACGGATCTACTTTTTCCACAGCACTTCATCGTGAGTAGCATCACATGCCATTGTTAATCTCTTGTTACAGCTCAGCATTCAAGATTGAGAGAATTTTAGAGCGAGGTACACCGGACGGAGCATCTTTGCAAATGTATCAGTTTTGTGACTAGATTTAAAGATAGTTCTGTCCACAGAACAATATTGTTTTTGAGGGATCACTACCAGGTTATAATGATGTGCTACCGATTTTAACTTTCTTAGAGAAATTCTTGCTCATCATTCCATTATTTTTGTACAGCGAATTTCTTACAATTATTGATAGCATGCAGTGACTGACTCTGCTTTACTCACTTCAGACATAGCTAATCAAAGAACTACTACAGAAACATTTTACAGCACAGAAATTATTTGTTTGTAATGTAGTTTTCTCTTCTTTTTTCCTTCCTCTTTCTAATACTTACATGGGATGGCCGTGGGTGACAAAGTAACTCATTATATTTCCAGAAATATGCATTTACAAGAATGCAACCACGATGACCTCAAAGCAATAGATTACATCATGAGAATACGAAAAGCAGTCAGCATTACAATCAAATACTTCTAAGAGTTCCGTCTGGAGACTGGGAGAAGAGAATGGAGGGGAGGAAGGAGAAATTGTGTGAAGGAAGTATGACAAGAAAGAGGGAACAGAAGAGAGGGAAGAATAAGGCATGGGAAGGACTGGGAATTAAAGAGGAGACTGAGAAATAGCAACTTAATGGAAGGAAATTGTAGAAAAGGGCAATGATGAAGAACAAAAATAAAAAGGAAATGGGAGACATGGGAAACTGAAACAGGGTGAAAGAAAGAGACTGGAAGAAAAGAGGAAAAGCAGAAGGAAGAAAGAATCAATGTAAGAATGAAGGAAAGAGGGAAAAAAAGGAGGGGGGGGGGGCAATGGAAGAATGAAAAAAGGAAGGATCAAGAAAGGATGCAGTAAAGAGAAGCCTGAAAGGAACTGAGAAGACGATTACGAAGAAAAGAAATAGAGGGGAAAAAGGGGAGGGGGAGAATGAAGTGAAAAAACTGTGTGCAGTCGAGATATATGGTTATATTATTGTGGATGTAACATGGTTCTGGTGACGACAGGAGACAGATGGTGTTGTCTGTTGTCGGAAGGTCTGGGGTAGGGGAGGGAAGAGGTAGTTTGACAAGGCAATTATAATGTACGCTAATTAGTTTATAATGTGGAAATTTTGCTGCCGATAATTAGGTTATGTATCTGACTGTCAATCAAGCTATAAGTCAGGATGTATATTCCTGGCTGTCCGTCTGTCTGTTTATAGTTAGCATCATCATCACCATCACGACCCGCCGCAGGCCTGAATCTCTCCCTACAGACTTATGACAGGAGCTGGCATCATACTCGTAAGGGTGAAGACCCAAACTCTCGCGGTCGCATGGCCAAGGATTTTGTGGTATTCCACATTTGTGAGATTGTCTCATTGAATCACAATTGTGATTTGGGATGAAACTGGTAAGACTGGCGGTTGAAAAGGGGTGGGTTTGATAGCATTCAATTCCTACTGTATGTGGGAGATACTGTGGAGAACCTTCTTGCGCTTTACATTGATTCTTAGTAATTTCGTCATCCACCGATCACACAGATGTGGCACCCCGGAGCTGTGGAATCCACAGTTTTCTCAAACATTTTGATTAGCCTCGAGTGCCACTCATGGCTTTCATACACAACCTCGTAAAACTCATTCCAGTCACTAAAGCATCCAGAACAGAATTACTACCAGTATTTTTTTCTGTGTCTCGGTACAGTAGTGTACGTTTTCTTGCCTCATGTTCTACTAAATGTCTGTGCAAGATTTTCCGTACTGGATGATATCTTTCTTGCTTCTTGCCACCGTTTGCGGCTGAAGGATTTGGCGGAGGTGGGAGGGAAGTGATGCGGAAGGGGGGCTTTCTTAATCTAGTCATATCCTCGGATAGAAACTGCTAAGTATGGACCAAACGGCTTCCTACAGACACCACTCTTTCCTATGTCCGTATTGTTCCCGTAACAGCTATGACTTGAAATTACGTCCATACTAACCTCAGGTCACTGATCCGTGTTGGTTTCTTTGCCCAGCCATATTGCCAATCACTATATTTTCGTAACCTTATCCTCCTCACCCTCCCTGTATTTGCCTACCGTATGTTGTTTGGGTTTGGTCATTTACGTCTTTCACTTTTCTTAACTATTCATTCTCTCTCTCTCTCTCTCTCTCTCTCTCTCTCTCTCTCTCTCTCTCTCTCAGCCCAGCCCGTATACACAGGCCATCAGCATCCAATCTCTGACCCTCCAAACATTTTCTTTCCATCAAACCATTTTTTTTTTTTACCTAACCTTTGAATGTTTGTATGTTGAATATGTATGTTTCATTTGTCCCTGTGTATATATTGTACTGGTATATTTGGATGTCTGTTATGTAGTTCGTTCAGTTTTTATTTTTTTCCCCACTTTTCACCGTATATCTTGAAGCCCAGAGAAGAATTAATGCAATGTTACGACCATAAATTCTTTCCATAATACCATCTCATGACCAATGCTGTATTCTAGAGTAAATTTCTTGTTACAGCTCAGCATTTTGTGCCAGGAATTTTTGAACTCAGATGTACGAACACTGAAGCCAAGTTCGCGAACACACGTACGATCAGTTCCCATTCGTATCTGTGTGTGTGTGTGTGTGTGTGTGTGTGTGTGTGTGTGTGTGTGTGTGTGTGTGTGTGTGTGTGTGTGTGTGTGTGTGTGTGTGTGTGTGTGTGTGTGTGTGTGTGTGTGTGTGTGTGTGTGTGTGTGTGTGTGTGTGTGTGTGTGTGTGTGTTTAGGAAGGACAAGGAGAGAGCACAATAATCCTGTGTCTTTCCCATTTTGCACAGTATATCTTGGTTATGAAAGGAAAATTATCACGAATTGTTATTTTTTGTATTAAGGACAAGGAGAAAAGCAGGTAGAATTTCCGATGTCTCTTGTTAATCCTGAACAGAAAAGTCATAGTTACTTCAGGGAATGTATTTTAATGTGTGTTTGAGAATCCCGGCCTTGGTCAGCGGAGATAACCCAGTGGTCACTCTACAGGGCCCCAGCCTCTGTGGCCGGGGCGTGTCTTGTTGCTTCAGCCCGTCCGGATTTACATAGTTATCCTGAGAGAGAGAGAGAGAGAGAGAGAGAGAGAGAGAGAGAGAGAGAGAGAGTTGACTTTAAAGTCCTTACCTTTTCTGTACATTACTTAATATACTTGTAGATAGTAGTCGATTATTTGCCTTCTTTTATTCGTTTTCATTTGATCCATTAACCCTCCACTTCGTTATCGTCTTCAGTTCTCATTTACTTTCAACAGTCTGAAGTGAGATACCGGATACAGTACATGATAACGCATATTTCTTATTTATGTCGTTGATTACCATAATTAATATTTCTAGGAGAAATCAACGATGTTTTTTACCATTTTCCCTATCCTAGGCACAGGACCGTGGTTTGATACTGGTGTGAGTTTGATTTGTTTGTAACTTGGTGTGCATGAATGTTTCCGTGTCGATAGTTAAAAAAATAAAATAAAAATCATGCTTCTTATTTCCTTATCAAAATTTCTGTCATGAGTGAGTGTTTAAGGTTCGTGTTGTGGATCCTCATCGTGGATGGCAATAATTCTACGTGAGGAGTGTTAGCACATAATCCATAAATCTACGGATGTTTCAAGCCAGGTTTATTGCCTCACATTCCCTCCTTCCCCATGTATCTCACTGAACAATTTATTTTATTCGAATGTTTTGCCACCCATCACCTCTACCTTGTATACTGTATATATAATCATCCTCACTGTACACTATGCTAGTAGACCTGCACTTACTGTATTGTGGCCAGTTTCGGTCACCTTATGACAAACAGGATATGAAGCATAGTAGAATACAGCAAGGGGTGACAAGAACAAACCAAATGAGAAACTTTTTAAAGAGAAATGATTTTATTTACCTTAGTTAAGCGCATACTTCAACGGAATTCATCTAAGTATCCAAAATTTTTACGGACATGCTAATAAGGTAGTTGATAAATACATTGCTGTATACCAGTCGAAATACTATATACACTAATGTACATAATTGTTGTGAATTGTTGGCAAAGGAGGTTAGTATATAATGGGAGGTACATTGTTAACTTCACCACCACCTGTCCCCACCACCCGCCCCTATGAGGACTGCTGGTCTGCTGTCAGTGTATTGAAACGCTTGTCTCTGATTGTCATGGCTCTGATGGTCATAACACACTGTGTGTGTGTGTGTGTGTGTGTGTGTGTGTGTGTGTGTGTGTGTGTGTGTGTGTGTGTGTACCAGTATTAGTGATATATAGAACTGTATATCATTCATCACTTTACCGTACTACGTGGTGTCTCCTCTTAGGTGTATAAAACTGATGGGCGTTGGCAAGAGTTAGAGGAAAAGGTATCCTGGTAATGGAAATAATGGTAATTGATGTTAGCGCCTTTACTATGAAATATCTTAATTAGGATGAACAAATTTCCTTGACTAGCAAGAGGAGACCAATTAAGTCATCATACTGAAGAGGTTAACTGTCTTAACTCTGCTATATCAGCTTTAGGTAATGTATATGTGTGTGTGGTGTACTATTTGTAAACTGCCAACACACAAATCACACGCTACTCCAGCCGAGACTGACCCTCTTAACAGACATTACGTAGTGCAGTGTGTCCTAGAGGGCTTCACTCGAACATACACACACGTGTACACATAGACTCGCACACACACATACACTGTTGTTTGCACATTGCCATAATAACTACCACCTCAGGAAATACCACCACCAGCCTAGAGTACATCTACAACTTTTACAGATGTAATTTCACTCCTGCGACCACCACTACCGCCACCACCATCACTACCAGCACCATCATCATCATCTCCAGCATCACCACCACACCGCCGCCACTGTCACGTAAATAACATCTGCCACACTCAACACCACCTTGACAAGAAAATAAAATAAATACATTCAAATCGATAAACAAAGAAATAAAACAAGAAGGAGCACTCAAAATGTATCACCCAAGGCCTAGACATTTGTCTTTGCTCTTTAACCTTGACGTTAGGCTGATTCTGCTCAAAACTAACCCTCAGCCTTGTTACCAGGTTTGGTCCAAACTGGGTCTAAGGTGAGTTGCCTTCGTGTAACCTTGACCACTGACCTAGTGCTATTTAGACGGTCTTTATTTCGCTAAGTGGAGACCCGTAGCATTTTTGGTGGTTAATAAACAAATAAGTAATTTAGAAAGTAACTAGAGAAGCATAGCGATACAGTGACCTGCAAGTGCCAGTTGGAGTACTTTGCGAATGGATTCGAAACTCAGAATGTTAGCTGAAGGTTCTTCTTCCTTGTTATACCACTTTGGGCGTATACCGGTCTCCTGCCCGTAAATGTTCTATACTACGGAAGCTCATCTGTAAATTCTCTCATCTTATCGTACGATGTAGAAATGCACATTCAGGTCCCTCCCTGTCCTCCGAAAGGAGGATGGTGGACTGTAGAAGGGCAGCTTAAGCCCTCAGTCCAACGGGTTCACGTCTATATGAGCCTGGGGTCGCAACTGCTCAGCTACTACTACGTAGGATTTCTCTGTGTTGAGTAAAATCATCAGGACGTGACTAAATTAAATACCTTAGTTCTACCATGACAGTGTAAACTTTGTGGAGATGGTTTTTAACATTTAATTGCATAACGTTTTTCTCTACTGCTTAAAATAATCGGGAGTTAGTAAAAGTAAAATATCAAAGCCTAAGTATTAATATCTTTGATGAAAGTTTTAAGAAGTTATTACTACTCCTGCCTGATATCAGCTTGTACTCAGACAGGACAACGTGTGAGGAAAGCTTAATCATGGACCTGGCGCCCTTCCGACAGGTAAGATAGCTTTGTCTGGGAGAGTGCATACCCCTTCACTGCCTTCTTTTTTAGTTTTGCAACATATGGATAATTTTGTTCGATTTTGGGAAGCTCTCGTACTGAAGGGGTTAATGAGAACTAAATCTAACCTCTCCAGTTCGGAAAGTCTCTCCAAACCCAAATAAAATCGTGTGGAGATGGGAAGAATAAACATGGAAGAGATGACTGAAGGATTGTTGCTGTCTTAATCTCAGTAAGGGGCTTTTTGTACGCGTTCTTGCCGGCCACGTGGTAATTGTCTTAGGAGGCATAATACTGCTACAGACCTGTGTGTGTGTGTGTGTGTGTGCGTGTGTGTGTACACACACACACACACACACACGCATTTCCCCATCCTCTGCTTGCCCCTACGTCTCTCGGAGGAGAGGGGTGGGGTAAAAATGGGTGTGTGGCTGGTAGTGAGAATGGGGCCTGTGGTGAAATAGACATGGTTTGGACTGGATGTGTTGCATTGGAGTCACCACAAACCCTTTCAGTTATGCTCTCTGAAACTGTATTTTGAAGCTGTCCCTGTAGTCTTGTTTGAAATTGTATCTTAAAATTCTAGTTTGCTCTCAGTTTATTCCCTACAAAGATCTTTTTATATTTTTTGCTATCGACAGAATATTTCATTCACTTAAGGATGATTTACCCCATCACCACGAGAACGTCTTTGATATTTTATTCTTCTTCCCGGACGATTATATTCACATGACCACGGACCGGCGTAAGGAAGGGGTGAGTGAAGATGGTATCCTTCCCCTCCAGTTGGAAGTCTCTAAAATATTAAAAGTATTGCAGTGTTATCGTAGTGATGGGATTGGCAGGAAGACACACACACACACACACACACACACACACACACACACACACACACACACACACACACACACACACACACACACACACACACACACACACACACACACACACACACACACACACATTCGGCATACTTTCATACTGTTACACTTTTAATTATAAAACGGGAGGCGTACCCGTAAATGATGGTAAAAAATAAGGTAACAGTTATTCCTGCTGTTGTTTAATTCCGTGCAAAATTGTATCTATATGCACGATGAGGACGTACCAAGAACTCTTTCCTCACCTCCTCTCCCTCTGTTTCATTGCTTGAGGAGGGAGGTAATCTCACCACAGTGGTGTTTTTAATTGCGTATGTAATTTCTAGAACTCTGTAGCGATTTCTTCCCATATTTGCGCGGAAGTGACTAACGGAAAATGAAGGTTTTGGTGTATATGTATATATATATATATATATATATATATATATATATATATATACACAAACACACACACACACACACACACACACACACTCGTATATATACAGAAAGAGAGAGAGAGAGAAGAATGGAGATTAAAGGGAGATTTGTAAGGTAAGGTAAAGCTGGGAAGGAGAGAGATTATGATGCAGAGAGAGAGAGTGGCTGATGAAAAGTGTGTGTGAGAGAGAGAGAGAGAGAGAGAATGGGGGGGAGGCGGGGGAAGAAAAGAAAGGGAGGCGGGAAAAGGGAGAAAAGGGAAGATGGGAGAAAGAAAAGGTGTGGAAGCAGGGAGAGGAAAAGAGAGGGAGAAAGAGGGAGGGAAAGGGAGGGAGATAGATGGAGGCAAGGGGAGGGAAAGAGAGGGAGATAGAAGGAGGCAAGGGGAGGGAAAGGGAGGGAGATAGAGGGAGGCAAGAGGAGGGAAAGGGAAGGAGATAGAGGGAGGCAAGAGGAGGGAAAGGGAAGGAGATAGAGGGAGGGAGGCTGGGGGCAGGAAAGAGGAGAGAGATTGAGAGGGAGAGAGAGAGAGAGAAAGAGAGAGAGAGAGAGAGAGAGAGGCAGGGGAGGAGTAGAGTGGCAGGTGCTGAGGTGAGAGAGAAGAAGGGAGGAAGAGAGGGAGGCTGGGGTGAGGAGAAAGAGGTAGGCAAGAGAGAGAGAGAGAGAGAGAGGGAGGCTGGGGTGAGGAGAAAGAGGTAGGCAGGGAGGAAGAAAGTGAGGGAGCGAAGAGAGGGCAGAAAGAGAGGCAGGAGGAGGGTGAGGGACAGAGAGGGAAGGAGTAGTGGGCGTGAAGGAAGGGAGAGAGGAAAAGAGAGGTAAACGGGTGAGGGAAAGGAAGGAATGAAAAGAGAGATGGACAGGGGAGGGAGGAAAGGAGAGGTAGACAGGGGAGGGAAAGGGAGAGAAGAAAAGAGAGGTAGACAGGGAGGAAGAGAGTGAAGGGGAGGGTAGAGGAGATTAAGTCAACAAGGCTTCCTATGGTACAGAGACTAGACATAAGAAGATCAGGAGGAGCAAAACACATTATCTTGTTATTCTCTGTATGGGCCCTCTCTGTGTCCTGTGTCCTGTCCCATGTGTCCTCTTTTCTTCCCCCTTGTCACGTGTCTGTCCTCCCCCTGCGTCATTTATCTTGTGTCCTACCCCCCCGTGTCCTGCCTCATGTGTCCTGTGCATTGTGTTCTCTGTCATGCATATTGTCTGTGTCGTATAGGCATTGTATTTTATTGTCCCCTGTGACTTGTGTTCTGTGTCCTGTGTTCTGTATCCTGTATTCTGCGTCCTACTCCCGTGCCTGTGTCCTGTCCAACCACATGTCTTTCCCTTGTGTCCTGTCAGATCCCATGTGTCCTGCCTCCTGTGTTGTGGTCCTGCTCCCCGTGTCCAATGTCCTGTCCTGTGTCTTTTACCGTGTCCTATTCCCCACACCCTGTTTCCTGCCCCGTGTCCTGTGTTCTCCAGCCCGTGTCTTTCCCCGTGTCCTCTGTGTCTGCTGTTTAGCGAGTATCCAGGTAGGGTGAAAGCCGTGCCCTGTGTGTATTGATTGGAACCTTTGAAAAGTAACTGAAAAAATAATAATAATAAATGTCAGATGGTGTCAGAGAAGTAAGGCAGCCTTCCATCCTTAACCGCTTCAGTGCGATGACTCCATTTTTATTACACCCGCGACTTGCGAAGTGAGAGAGGGTGTTAGTTTGAGCATTGTGTGTGTGTGTGTGTGTGTGTGTGTGTGTGTGTGTGTGTGTGTGTGTGTGTGTGTGTGTGTGTGTGTTTAACAAAATAACTTAAAAAGTTTTTATCCGATTTCAACGAAGCTTCGTGAAAGAAGTGGGGGACAGCCCATGAGGAAGCCTTTTGTTTTTCAGAACATTAGGTCAGAGGTCAGGATCACAGCCCTGCTAGGTCAAACGGTGACCTAACAAAATCATCTTAAACAGTTTTTGACCAAATTTAGGGAAGGGCTGAGGACAAGGCAAGAAGAAATTAATTTAGTTTTGATAATCAGAGATCATGGTGACAGGGCAAAGTCAAAGTTCGACTCATATATGTGATTGTTAGCACAGTAACTCAGACAGTTTCAGCTCGATGTTAATCAGCATTGGTGAAATGGTTGAGGGTCGGTCATGAAGTGACCTATTATTTTTTAGAACAGTAGGTCAAATGTCAAGGGCACAGGGCAAGGCTGGCTTCTCGAGTTTATCTAATTTAGACCAGATTTTGTGGATTGGTTAAGGATGAGGCAAAAATAAAACTATTCGATTTTAAGTGCAAACAGTCAGAGGTCAGGGTCACAGGAAAAGTTCAAAGCCAAGGTTACAAGGCAGAGTCAGCTCATACTTTTCATCTTATTTGAACCAAACAGTGGAGGAGTTAAGAGGCAGAGAAGAACAAAAGGAATTTTTTAAATGTGAAGTCAGGTAAATGTCAATGTCAGAGGGCAAGGTCAGAGTTCGACCTGTGTGTCTGTGTGTAAACTAAATAACTAAAACAGTTTTGGTTTGATTTGGATCATACTTGGTGGATGAATTAGGATCATCCAAATGGATGATTTTTTTCTTAGAGGAGTAGGCCAAAGGTCAGTATCACATTGGAAGGTAAACTTAAACAGCTTTTATCTGATATAAACTGAAGTTTGTGGAAGGGTTCAGGTTAGAACAAGGACAAAGATATTTGGTTTTGATAATCAGTAACAGGTCAAGGTCATTGGAAAAAGTCAAAGATCAAGGTCACTTTGCAGAGTCAACTCCAAAAGTTTTGATTTGATTTGAACCAAAGCTGATGTAATGATTAAGGTTTAGGCAAGAGTGAAGGAATTCGATTTTGAGAGTAATCTGTCGAAGGTCAAGATCACAGGCAGAATCATATTTTTGGCTTTCAGACCAGGTCGCGGATGTTCCACCGTGTGGGTGCCCATTGTTGTTAATACTCGTACTTGCTGCTTCCATATAATTGTATTAAACTCAAGGGAGCTCAGTGGAAGTGAAAGGATTAACGAAGGCTAAATATAACCTTTCCAGTCCAAGCAGTCCATAAGCTGAATCAGACCGTCAGGGAATATCAAGTATAAAATAGAAAACCGTCACCACATTGAAGAAGCTACTTGTTCAGGACTACGGTAGCCTATCTTCGCACTCCTACTGTCAGAGTGGTAATAGGGACTTTGCTGTTGCTGGCATTATTTTTTGTTTTTTATAATCTTTTGAGGCTCCACTTGAACCCAAACAACCTTTCAGTTGTCACCTAGTGTGACATTTACTACTTCGTCACATTGACCTGTGGTAAAGGTCCATGCCTTATATAACTTTTAGTCTTCTGTTTTATGTAATGAATTGAATATGGGGTACGAAGTTGATTCTAGTTTATATATATATATATTTGACTGAACACAGTGTATTCACGTAAACCTTTTTCCGAGATCCTGTGGTCGTCTTGAACCCCCCTCACCCCCCCCCCCACACAAAGAACTCCGCTACACTTAGAAATGGACAGGGATATCTAATAGGACAATAGTGTATTAGCATTAGAAAGGATATTTCATTAGTATATGTGGTTATGTAGATTTGATCAGTGAAATTACAATCAATCATTTCCTGTGGCACCCCACGGGATGCATAGGGTCTCAATGAACTCTCTCCACCAATATTTGTCTCTTGCCATCTCCTTCAGGTCCCACCAACACTCCTCTCCTGCTTCTTTTTTCATTGTCCTCAACCAGGTTTCCTCGGCCTACCTCTACCTCTTCTTCCTCTAGCAATCCACTCTGGCACATCCTGTATTAAACAACCTTCTTTTCTGTATATGTGCCCCAGCCACTTCCAGCGAGACAGTCTCACATATTCATTAACTGGTTCCACTCTCGTAATAACCCTTACTCTTTCATTTGTAACGAAAATAAATTTCTATGCTGTCCTTTACCAACTGTACAGTTTCGATCCCAGGTCAGAGATCACTGGACCCCTGTTTTACCGCTGGATCACGTCACCTGAGTAATTAATCATACCATGTATAGGGGGCATTTTAAGTGCAGTGGGTATCTTCAGTGGTTTTGTGGTCATTTTCTTTGTGTTACCATGTCCTCCTGTAAATCTGTGGCTGTTGATATCACGCTAAAGCGCCGTATTCTGCATTCAAATAGATTTTATCCAACTGAGGGAAATTCGTAGCATTGAAGGTGTTCAGATGTCACCTTAAAACTCTGAGGGATTTTATTTCAGTGTATCTCAAGTCTCACACTTTTTTCATTCCTTGATTTTTGTCCTGTGTAAAGAGTACTGTAGTTTGTGTGTTTCGCCATTTCACTTAACTATGATAATTGATACAGAGAGGGGTTCACTTAGGATAACATGTTCGCCCCCCACCTTCACTGTTATTTGACCAAGAAGGGTGATGTAGGAAGTGTAGCGCTGTCACTCCTCCAGATCAGCCTCAGTACACCGAAGGGAGTATGCCAAGACGCACTGGGACACACTAGGAGTACTGAGGAACACACTACCTAGACACGTTCGTAGGACACATTAACACAAGTGGTACCGGACGCGGTACAATGGTCCTCTACACCTCTTCCTTCTTCATTGTTTCATCCACCTACGAGTAATTGTCGTTTCTGAAGACATAGTTTGCTGTTCTCCATTTTCTTTTCTTTGCTTGTCACTGAATCATCCTTGTTATTTCATTGACTTCATTACTTTTCAAGTTTTCTGAATGGTCTACCCATTCAGTACTGTCACGTCGTTTTGTAGCAATGATATTAATTTTTGCTGCTACCAGGTGTTTTAAATCTGTTTTGGTGATCTCCTTAGTTTATAAATAAAGTATGTGTCTAACTCCTCCAGTTCCAATTCTCTCTTAAGCTAAATAAAGTCGTCTGCAGATAGAAAGAGTAAAATATATAATGCACTGTTGGACTAAAGAGGTTTTGATGGCTGCTCTCCTGATTTTTAACTTCTACAGCATCTTTTACGGGACTTTCCTTCCTGTACTTCAATCCACACTCCTTTACTCCCCATCCTACTCCCCTTTCAGTTCCCTTCTCTTTCACGCTTTATTTATTTACTTCCCTCCCTCACTTTCTGCCATCCTCACTCACATTGCATGACCCCTTGCCAACCTCATACAATCTGCCTACCTCCTAGCTCCCCCTTTCCATCACAGCATATCGCGACCCTTGCCAATCATTTAAATGGCTGCAACTCTAGCATCCTCGCGGGTAGATAGATTGGCAGATACAGATATATTGTTAGATGCAAAATTAGACTGGTGAATATAATGGTAAATAAAAAGGAAATCATGTAAACATAGAATGAAACCGTGATTTAAGAAATTTGATAGGCAGACTGACTGAGTACGGAAAGATAGATAGATGGATAGGTGGATAGATAGAAAGATGATAGATATATAGAAAGAGGTAAATAGATAGACGATAGGTAGGTAGATAGGTAGATAGTTAGATTGACGCGAGCGATTAAATAATAATGTGAAATGGACGAATAAAAGGAATGAACTTGGAGTTTTAGATTATTGTGGAGAAAGTGGTGCATATAATTTTGAGACAGACATGCAGAGATGTGGGGGTAGACGGGTAGAGATGTGGAGGTACAGAGGCAGAAATGTACTGTAGAGGTGAATACATAGAGATGTGGAGGTAGACAGGTAGAGGTGTGGAGGTGTAAAGGTAGAGGTGTTGAGGTGTACAGAAAGAGATGTGGAAGCAGACGTGTGGAGATGTAGAGGTGTACAGCTAAAGATGTGGGCAGGTAGAGATGTGGAGGTGGACAGGTGATGTGCAGCCAGAGAGGCGGAGATGTGGAGGTGGACAGGTAGAACTGTAGAGGTGGACAGGGAGAATTATGGAGGTGGAGAGGGAGAAATGTGGAAGTGGACAGGGAGAAATGTGGAGGTGGACAGGGAGAAATTTTGAGATGGACAGGGAGAACTTTGGAGGTGGACAGGGAGAAAAGTGGAGGTGGACAGGTTGAGATGTAGAAATAGACAGGTGGATATGTGGAGGGGGACAGGTGGGGATATGGAAATAGGTGGCGATGTGAAAGTAGAGAAGCAAAGGTGTGGAGGAAGGGAAGGCTCGAGGTAAAACGAGAGATACTGCGAGAAAGAGGAAGAGAATGAGGAGTGAGGATGCGAAAGAAAGGAAACCGAGGGATGGAGTGAGTGAGAGACAGTAAGTGATAGGTAAAATAATTGTTTTACTAGGATCACTGAAACTGGAGGGTTGGATACCATTAAAATATGCTATTAACAGAATAATCAGTGGCGAAGTTGACAGCCATAAATAATTATTCTAGAAACATGATGGGAGGATTTTCCCGGAGGGGCAGATATGAATATGCCTAGGTTGGCGATTACATAATGTGCCTAACACATAGACTGTATGACCGCCTGAAGGGCAGAAATACACATACTATAACCTGAGGTGGAAGTATGATTAAAGTGCGCTTTGTCTAGAGCTTGACGAGCGAGCGAGCGTTTGTACACACGCCCATCATCATAATTTCATCTTGGTGTAAACTTTCAACATTTCTGGTGAGGTAGTTGAGCAATAACAGAAGAATAATTGAGCTAAAATATTTACTTTCTTCCCTTTTCTCTCTCTCACGTGTTCTCTCTGGATGTGCATATAGCGAGACACCGTAGCATTTATCACATGCGCAATGTTAAGTTCTGTGCTCCCGACTTGCCGTGTTAACAGGTAGCGTCGATAAACACTTGGCTATTGATCGAATGATAAAACCCAGAAACGGGGCGGTTACCCTTGCCAGTTTCATCCCCTAAGGCCTAAACATAGAAAAAACGTTCATGGTAAATTATGAGCTTAATATCCTAATTTAACTGTCAGAATTCATGCAAGATAACACAGAATTCATGCAAGAAAACACATTGATCATTTTAAATTCGATTTCATTGTGGAGCATGTCAATTGAACCCCTGGGTACATTCCCTTGGAAAGCTGGGATTTCTTTGGGTTTCTTTGGTCTCATGAGTAAATATATAGCTAAAAACAAAATTTAATGAATGTATCTACTGCGTGCTGGAAGAATCTCTTCTTTATCTCACATACTGAAAAGTTATTATCCTCTGAAAACCATCGCGATCGGGCCGTGTAGTGCCGAGCCGGGCCGTGTCTTGTCGGGCCGCCCATTTCTTAGTTGAACGTAAACATCGCTTCGCCCGCTGCCCCAGCTCGCTCGTAACTAGAATTACACAGGATAGCCTTGGAGTAGAATTGCGTAAGTAGCTCCACGTTCAAATAGTATAGTTCAGCGTGAGTAGCAGAATTACATAGATTAACTAAGGACTGAATAGAGAAAATATATATATATATATATATATATATATATATATATATATATATATATATATATATATATATATATATATAATTAGTGTAACTTAGGAATACCTCCCTGAGAGACCGTCTTTCTTTTGCAATGAACAAGGATTTGTGTTTGGTACTAAGACTTGCTTTTGGAGTCGATGAAAGTGGGGAATAACTTGAAGAAGAGGATTTCAGAGAGGAACTGGATGATTAAGACGATTATGAAGATGAGGAGAAAGGGCGTTGCCATTTGACTGGAGCGTTAGAGAGGGGCATCCAGGGCTTGTGTAGTTTGAGGATGTCAGCTGATGATCGATGACTGAAGTGGATGTTGGCATGTAACAGCTGGCTGAAGGAAAGGTCAGTTTTGTGACAGATAATGTTCTTATTGGCTGGTGGCGTAGCACAGATGTTGGTAAGCTTCCTTGCACTGGACAGGTGAAATGGTGTGGGAATGACACTGGCTGCCTCTCTTCTGTCGCACCGGTTTGTCGCACCTGTAGTTCTCGCTTGTAATGTTGTGTTCCAAGTCGGTCATGGAAATTTACCCACTTCCCGGGTCTACTCATGACCAGACTTTCATTACTGGGGTCCTGGGTGGTTTGTCGAATTTTGGAATGGTTATAACAGTATGTGTAGTGAGCGACGGAGAGGTACAGGAAAAATGGGCTGAGGCAGAGTGAATATAGGGAGAAAGGTGGAGGTGAATGAGTGAGAAAGTGGTCGAGCGTCAGAGACAGTGGTCGAGTGAGTGATGGTGCGTGATTGGATAGATGAGAGAGAGGTAGTGAGAGACTGAATGAAAAAGGGTGGCGAAGTGAGTTAGAGAAATATAGGAAAAGTGAGAGAGGATAAGCAATATAAAAGTGTGCATAAAAGTGTGTAAGAGAGTGGCTTAAGGGGATGCACTTCTATGTATCTGTATTTTCACCCCGCCTCGGTAATTGACTGAAGTGGCAGAAGCAGCAGGTCAGTGCAGCTTGCCCTTAGGGGAGGCACAGCAGTTGCACACATACATGTTTAAATATTGACAGTTTCTTCTGCACGTATACGTTGATATATCTATTTACCTCGAAATTATCTATTTATCACTCTTATCTATATAAACGTCTGTATGTATATATAAGTATATATGCCTGTCTGTAATTGTATCAACCTCTCAGCATATATACAATGTGCTGTATACAGAATGTTTGTGTCTGTGTCCATTCCTTCCAGTTTTCCCATACTGGCCATCACTGTGATAAACCTTTACAATATTCCCCAGTGTTCTCGCCGCGGATTGTGTGGGTTGATTCGTACACCAACACAAAACAGTTAACCAGTGCCCAACGCTCTGTAGTTGTGTGGTCACTCACAGATGGAATGGTGTAATGCATTGCTTGGAAATGATGGGATCGTTGTGTCAGTTAATCTTTTTGGCTTGGACATCAGCATAGGTGGAAATGCAAAACTAGATGAAGGAGAAAAAAAAAAGAGAAAGAAGGAGAGAAAAAGATGAGGATGGATAGTGATGACGGGAATAAGGACCAGATAAGGAAGAAAAAGTAAAAAAAGGAATGTAGGACGATAATAAGTGAATGGGGAAAAAAGAGAGGGCAGGATGGAAGAGAAAAACATGAGCGAGGGGTAGAGGAAAGACAGTAGGAACGAGGGGAGAGGAAGGAGAGAGAGAGAAAAACAAAACGAGATAGATGAATGGAGAGAGAGCTGAACGAGGAAGGAGAAAGGAGAGATCGAGAAGAGAGTGAAGCAGAAGTGAAGAAAAGAGAGAGGTAGGCGAGGGGGGAGGAAAAAATAAAGATAGGGAAGGATGAAGATGTCAACAGGGAATAAGAGAAGGAGAATCGAGGAGAAAGAAGAGAAGGAGAATTGGGATTAAGGAAAGAAGATAGAAAGAGGGGTTAGGGAGGAGGGGAAAAATGAGGCAGGGAGTGGTAGTTAAGAATGAAGAGAGGGTGGATCGAAGAGAGAGAAGACACAGGGGGAGTGAGAAGGTCGAAGAGTTGGAGGTGGTGGAGGAAAAAGAAAAGGAGGGAAGGGGTGGAGGAGAAAAAATGAATGGAGGGTCAGGAAGAGGGGGGTGGAGGAGGAAGAAATGAAGGAGGGAGAGGATGGAGGAGGAAGAAGAGAGGGAAAGGAAGGGGTTGAAGGAGGAAGAAGAGAGAGAGAGAGAGGGAGGGCGTGGAGGAGAAAAAGAGAGAGAGGGAGGGAATGAGGGGACGGAGGAGGAAGAAGAAAGGAA
Source organism: Coenobita brevimanus (assembly GCF_032717465.1). Classification (NCBI taxonomy): domain Eukaryota; kingdom Metazoa; phylum Arthropoda; class Malacostraca; order Decapoda; family Coenobitidae; genus Coenobita; species Coenobita brevimanus. The sequence continues at coordinate 47,865,567 of NC_137046.1, forward strand.
TGGGGTGAAGGAGGAAAAGGAGATAGGAGGGTCGGAAAGGAAGAAGACCGAGAGGATTGCAAGAGTAAAAAGAGTGTGAGGAATGAGGATGGGTAAGGTATAAGTGTGTGAGGGAGGGCATGGAGGAGGAAGCACTGAAGGGCCTCCTGGCTGGCTACGTCTTCATCCCGGCTTAGGCCTGGCTTTTTTGCTATCATGGTGCTCTGGCGGCTCACAGGATTAATCCACACGCGAGCCGGCGGGGGCGGAGGCAGGAAAGGGGGCAGGGTGAGCGGGCAGGTACGAGAGAGAGAGAGAGAGAGAGAGAGAGAGAGAGAGAGAGAGATGGGGGGGGAGGAATAGGGGAGAAGTGGAGCAATAGGAGCAAGAAATGGAAGGCGGGTCAGGAAGTGGTGAAAGTGGAGGAGGGGAGGGTAGAGGGTTGAGTGGGGATGGGGAAGGGATGGAAGTAGGGGCAATAGGTGAGGGTTGTGTTCAGGTGGAGCTGAAGTTATCCAAGCTGGTTGGACTCTTGGATAAAGCTTGTTTCATCCTTGTCCTTGTTCACTCAGCTGGACAATAAATGACCTGAATATAACAGCAAATTTTACGGGTCGAATTATAGGGGACTGGGGGTCATTTTTTTCGTGTTCGTGGGAGGGTTTGTAGCACCCCCTTCATATTGGGTTGTGTCTTTATCTTATTCGTTACTGTTTTATTTAATACTTTCTTTATATTGTCATCTGTATCTTTAGTAAAAACAAAAATTATACAAGAAAGTATTTAAATCTAACATAAAAATATAATTAAGAGATATTTGATAGCCTCCTAATGTGATGTGTATACGAACCTGAGGATGGTAGTTGAGGAACGGGAGGATCAAACTGAATATTTAGATGCCTTGCTGAAATCTGGTTCTGGTAAAGCTCATAAAGGTGCTAATAAATGTACTCTGCTGATCAGCTTTGCCTTAAGTAGATCCAACGATAATCTGGCCCAAAAGTGAATACGACTTTATATTTTATATAATTACTTCCCATTATTCTCGAAGCATGAGACTGAAAATCCTTAGAGTTTCATTGTTTCGAGATTTAAATATCCTGTAATAGACAAGTTTGGGATTTTCTCCCATGATCATTCTCTTTTCAGCCACTGCAGATGAGACGTGAGCAGCACCTTGGTAGTGGAGACTTTACGAGTAGGATGTGTTGTAGTCACTCGTATACTGGCGTTAATAGATTTTATTATCGATAACCATCTATATGTATTGCTAATGAAAAGTGGTCACTAAACCTTCCATCCATCTCTTATTTCCTCCACCGGACCTAAATGTATTATCCGTCAAAAAATTCTGACGTCTGTTCAGTATCTCTTTCCGCCTCCAGCCCCCTTCCCCTCCCTTCCCATCATCATCTCCATTACCCTCTTATCTCTCCACCTTTCCCATCCTCTTAGCTCTTCTCACCTTGCATCATCTCCCTTCCTCCTCTCCTCTTCTCACTGCTTCTCTTCTTCCCTCTTTCACTCTTCATTTCCTCTTCGTTTTCCCTAACATTACCACCTTTTGCCACATTCCTTGTCCCTGTTCAGTGCTTGCCTTTCCCTCCTGTCCCCCTCCATCTCTCACATCCTTACCCTGGTCCTTCCTCCCAGCATCGTTCCCCCATTCACAAACCTCATCCCCACACTCTCATCACCTCCCCCCTCCTTCCCTCAAAGTTTCCAGTCACCTTTCTCTCCCCCTCAGCCCCCTCCCCCTCCCCTCCCCCCTTCCCCTCCCCCCCTTCCCCTCCCTTTCTCTCTCCCCTCCATCCTTCTCTCCCTCCCCCTCTCATTCCCCTGTAACCTTGAAAAAAACCCTTAATCAGCATGGAGAAACCCCTGGCGACACCACCCCTACGAAACCGTATGAGACGGACGAACAACTGCGTGACGGTGAAGACTACCTTGGTGAAAATGCAGGTGCTCACAGATCTTCGCTCACTCTCACGTCACGTCGTTCGGTGGCGGGCCTGAGGGGGTTTCGACATCGTTTGATCGCTGGCGGCATTTCTTTTGTCGGAGTTCAGAATTTTTGGCCCCAGATTTTGATGATTGTTCATGATTGTGTATTTTAATTGTGCACGTGTTTGGTAATCATTATCTACTTTTCTTTATTTTTTTTTTGGGCTATAATTAAATTAGATAATTATTTAATTCATTTTTGAGGAATTTCTGTAAGCTTTTTATCTCCTTCTGTGAGGTAATTTTTTTTTTTCAGCCATCCACCCATCTATCTGGTCATCCGTTTATCTGCATCTTTTTTATTTCTTTGTCTCGTATTATATGTTTTTTTTTTTTTTAATCTAATCTTACCTTTCATTAAACTCGTACCTTTCTATCATTCTACTTATCAAACATTATGTGTGTGTGTGTGTGTGTGTGTGTGTGTGTTTTATTCTACGTATCCATTCTGACTATCCCTTTGCTCATATGTCTATCCTTTGACTAATCCATCCAACTTTACCCCACATATATATGGGTCGTCTCATCCCTCTTCACACATCCTCATCTTATCCAACCCTTAGTCTGTCTGTTCAGCCATCCCTGTGTCTTTATCCACCCATTTTCTATCCATCTATCCATCAATCAGTCGGCCATGCAATCGGTTATCCAGTAATCCACGGGCACAACCAACCATCAGTTTCTCTCTCTGTCTCTCTGTCTGTCTGTCTGTCTGTCTCTCTCTCTCTCTCTAAAAATCCATTAATCGCACCAGTCATCCATTCTATCACCCATTTATCCAAAATTCCAGACTTTTTCTTTCTCTATCCATCCACTGATCCAGCAGATGTTTATATGTGCTCAGCCAACCATCCGTCCACATTACCATCCAGCCATTTAATATTTTCATGCCAGTTTTGATGTGGTAAACGCCTGCCTACTATATGTGATTGATGCTCCTGTCCAAAGCACCTGCCCAAGACACACACAAAAAAAGAGCCTAATTTTTACCTATTATATATACCTGCGTGAAGCACCTGTATAATGCACAACTAAAACACCTGACTAAAACTCCTGACTAAAAAATACCTGACTAAACACCTGATTAAAACACCTGTCTAAAACACCTAAATCACCTGCAAAAAACACCTGGATCAAGCACTGTACCAAAACACCTAAATCTCCCGACTAAAATACCATATAAAACACCTGTCTAATATATTCACAAAAAAACTGATTAAAATACGTCCCTAACACACCCGTTCGATATACCTGCCTGCAGCACCGATCCATAACACCTGACCACAACATAATTTTCTTTTGCTTGCGAGTGTGTTAGTTGTCTGGTAGTGGGTTGACATAAATTCTAGAGGGAATTTAATTGCTACTGTTTATATGTGCTGCTTGGCTGTCTTCGTTCCGTTATTTGCTGTATAATGATAATAATTAATAGTGATAATAATAATAATAATAATAATAATAATATTAATGTTTATCATTAAGATCATCATCATCATCATCTTCATCTTCATCCTCATCATTTTCATCATCATCATCTTCATCTTCATCCTCATCATTTTCATCATCATCATCTACATTCTTCCCTGTTTGCTCCGCATCTCTCCTTCTCCACCCTCTGTCATCCCACCCTCCTTCCATTCCCTTCCCCTCCCCTTATCCAAATTCAATCACGAACGAAACACTTTGGGAAAAAAATGAAGTATGTTTGTGGCCCCGAAATTTGCCCGTTAAAAAATGCAGGTAGAAACGGCCAAGGTCAGGGGGAATTGGAAAGGGGAGGGGGAAGGGAGGTGTGATGAGGAGAGGGGGATGGAGTTGGGATGAGGGGAGGGGGAGGAAGGTGGGATGAGGGGAGGGGGAGGGAGGTGGGAAGCAGAGCTCTGGTGGGAAGAGGGGAGAGGGAGGGAAGAGAGAGGGAGAGGTGGAGGTGTGTGCGAAGCGGCCTACCTGCGCTCTTGTATAGGCCTACCTTGTCATCCTGCTTTGGTAATGGAGGGAGGGGGAGGGAATGCAGGGAAGGAGGGAGGGACGGAGGGCATGCAGGGAAGGAGAGAGGGAGGGTGGACTGGGAGGAGAGAAGGAGGGAATGCATCGATGGAAAGAGGAGGGAAGGAGGGAGGGATGGAATGCAGTGATGGAGAGAGTACCAAGGACAGCAAACAACAGCAAACCTAATGGTCTTTTAGGGGGTGTTTGTTATAGAGAAGACTGACTGTAATATCTAATTTTGGTGGATGAAGGTAAGGATAGCAGAGCAAGAAGTCTCCCTCATCCACCCCACACGCCCACCAAACTCTCCAGGCGAAGCTGGCGGGAACAAATGTGGACCACCATGCAGGAAAGAAAAACTGCCATGGAAATTTCGTGGGAAAGATAAAAAAGGAGCAAACTAAATAAACAAATAAATAAAATATAAACTAACTTAGTCTAAAAAAGATATATAAAACTATCTGTTACAACAATGCGCTACCGCTGCATTCTCCACTCATGAGGGCTCAGCGATTGTGAAATTACTAGAGAAGAGTAGGGGTAGGGTATATGAACTCTTGGATAACACAAGAGGAGGAAAATAGAGAAGGAAAATGATGTGCAGCGAAGCAGGAGAAGAAAGTATAAGCAAGCAGAAAGAGTTGAGGAAGGGGAGCAGGGGGAAGGGGTTTGGGTGGCGCAAGTGAGAAACAGAAAGAGGACACAGGAATAACATGACGAAAAGTAATATGTAGGTAAGCAGGAGGAGGAAGGCTGGGGGTAAGCAGAACAGAGAAGGTATGGGTAGGGTGTGGATAAGGGGGTGTGAGTGCCAAAAGGGGATCAAGTACAGGGGAATGACCCAGTTATTTGCCTCTTCACTCCCATGCTGTCATTGTCTTTTTGCATTTGATTTCATGTTTTTTTTTTTTTTTTAATGTTACCTTTTTTTTTTTTTAATTTTTTTTTTTTTTTTTTTTTTTTATACTACAAGTTGAATAAAGTATCTCAAGCTAGCAAGAATCTAGTAACAAAAGGGTTAAATGTCATCGTACTGGATAAATTAGTGGGTATTCTGTTTACCCCGGTTAAAAGTTGTACTGTACGTGTGCCAGCACTTCATGATGTCTTCTCTGAGCTGGATGCATTGTCTGGCTGTAGCAAGAATAACAAATAAAGAACGTCGCCGTACTGACAACGTTAAAGAAGGCAGCAGGGGTTTGACCTGTGAGAGGAGGGCGAGGCTCAATAAAGTTTTCTAGTATTCAGATAAGGAGTATGTCTGCTCCTCCGAGTGAGTGCTGTTAACGTGCCTGTTCATCATCAGCATCAGCATCATCAGCATCATTATCATCATCACCATCAGCAGCAGCAGCCTGTCTGCACCATCGTGGTGAAACGGATTATTTCGAGAAGCAGGGAAAAGGTGTAAAAGAAACACACACACACACACACACACACACACACACACACACACACATTTATTTTTCCCGTTTTGTAATGTGTCCAAGCACGACAAAACTGGATCTGATCATCGTCATCATCATCATCGTCTTCAACATCAGACGGCGTGCAGCAGGATGGAGAGCACTTCGATCGACCCTGAGTTATGTTGCTAGCATATGAGTGGGAATTCAGTGTGATGTGGCTTTGTGGCGGGGTATGCTGGGGAATTTTAATAATGCTGCGATGTGTGTGAGAGGAAGCCGTAAAGTGAAGTCAGAAGGACAAAACTGGGTGGAATGGGCGGAAAGGAGTAGCGAGAGTGGGTGGGATTGGCGGAAAGGAGTGGCGAGAAATGGTTGGAAGGACGGAAAGGAATGGTGAGAATGGAAGGGATGGTCGGAAAGAAGTGGCGAGAGTGGGTGGGATGGTCGGAAAGAAGTGGCAAGAGTGTGTGGGATGGTCTGAAAGAAGTGGCGAGAGTGGGTGGGATGGGCGAAAAGGAGTGGCGAGAGAGCAGGACAACTACACTCTTTCAAGATTGGCAGTGTATGAGGGGCAGCAGTGGCGGTGGGAAAAAATTTTTCTAAGAGTTTTGATACGAGGAAATAAGAAAGATTGGGGAGGTGGTGTGAGAGGACGGGATAGGCTTTGACGGTGGAGGGTGGTGGGGCAGGGCGAAATGATACTATAAAGATGGGCGTTGTGTGAGGAGTGGCGTTAGCAGTATGAACGGATTTCCTTTTTGATAGGGGTAGAGAAAGGGTTGAATAGTTGCGTAGGAGGGGATGGACGGGATGGGATAGTGGATGGTGGTGGTAAGGTGAGGACAGGAGTTGTAGGTTTGTCAGTATTGGAGTGGCAGTGGATTAACTCAGAACTCTCCAAACAGAAGAAGAATAAAGAAGAGACGAGAAAAAAACAAGTACGTGCCATTCTTGTCTACCTGGCGTATTACACCTCAGGTAAATTGGCGTAATGTTATTGAAGGGTTACAGTCTATGTAGAGATTGTGTCCTTGTTTCCTTTACAAATACATTCTCTTTCTCTTTTTTTGTAGCTTTTTTTCTCTTTCATGATTCTCCTCTCCTTGTTTCTCCTTCCCGCTTCTTCCTTCACTTGATTTTCCCTCTCCAGTGCATTCCCTCCCATAGTTCTTTCTCTCTTGGTTCTCTCTCCCACTTCCTGCTCCCCTGGTTCTCCCTCACATTGGATCACTTCTCCCAGGTTCTCCCTCACCCCGTTCTCTCTCACCCCCGGATCTCTTCACCCTGCAGGTCTCCCTCACCTTGAATCCCCTCACCCCGATTCTCTCTCACCCCGGATCATCTCACCGTGGGTCTCCATCATCTTGGATCCCCTCACCTAGGTTCTCGCTCACCCTAGATCCCCTCATGCTGGCTCTCCTTCACCCCTGATCCCTTTACCCTCGTTCCCCCTCACCTTGGATCCCCTCACCCAAGTTCTCCCTTACACTGGATCCCCTCACCCTGGTTCTGTCTCACCACGGATCCCCTTACCCTGGTTCTCCATCACCCCTGATCCCTTCACCCTGGTTCTCCCTCACCCTGGACCCCCTTTCCCAGGTTCTCCTTTACCCATGTTCTCCCTTAATCTGGTTCTTCCTCACCCTGGTTCTCTCTCACCCCGGATCCCCTCACCCTGGCTTCCACTCACTCTGCATCCGCTCACCCTGGATCCCCTCACCCTGGTTCTACTTTACTTCGTTTCCACCTCACCCCAGTTCTCCATCAACACGGCTCTGTCCACACCTCGCTATTTCACCTCCTCGTCTTCACCTGACGTCTCTAACCCACATTCAGATTACACACATTGCCCTAGTGAACCCGTGTGCAGAACAGCCCACCCCTCCATCCTTCGAGCCTGACCTGGCTTGACCTTCCTATAAACGTTTCAATGACCCCATCTTAGTACACCATACACTGGGGCACTTTTTAAAACGTTTAAGGTTTCTCGGAGATCAAACGTTAACTCTTAAAAAAGTAAAAAGAAAAAAAAAAAAGACCCGCCTAAGCCCGCCAAGTACGTACGCTTTTGGAGTGTTTGACCCGACGGTGATCTTAATGAGAGAATGTTTTTAGCTCAAATTCCCGAGTGTTTACGAATATAGAGGCAAACTTTTTAGAGGGAGGGATCAAACGGTTTTTTCTCTCACTTTTTTTTTCCCTCCCCCTCCATCAACTTCGGGGTCTAGAAGGGAAGTGTTTGCCTGTGTGTATAAGTCATTTCGGGTCTTCTTGTTTTTTCGGCTTATGTAAACTGCCAGACTGTGCTCTTCCTGAAAAAAAAAAAAAGTTACACACAGGCGCAACTTTCACCTGACAGTCTTGGCGGCTTCGTACGGGACCGCCGGGATTTTTTATAGGCCTAGGAGACTGTAGGCCTTGGGGGAAGGGAAGGCGGGGGGAAGGGAGGGAGGAGAGGAATTGGGGTAGGGGAGGGAGAGACGGGGAAAGGAGGTAGGGGAGGGAGAGACGGGGAAAGGAGGTAGGGGAGGGAGAGACGGGGAAAGGAGGTAGGGGAGGGGGAGACGGGGAAAGGAGATGAGGGAGGGGGAGGCAGGGAAAGGAGGGGGAGGAAGGGGAGACAGGGAAAGGAGGTGGGGGAGGGGGAGACGGAGAAGGAGGTGGGGGAGGGGGAGACGGAGGAAGGGAGGGGTAGAAGAGGGGTAGACATTGAGGAGGGGGAGGTAGAGGGAAGGGAGGGGTAGGCATTGGAGAGAGGGAGGTAAGGGGAGGGGGAGGGTTCAAAGAAGGACAGGCGTTGGGCGGGGTAAGCGGGAGGAAGGGAGGGGTAGAAGGGAAGGGAGAAAAGAGGGACGAGAGGGGAGAGGTAGGCAAGGGAGGAGTACTGTAGGCACTGGCGGAGGGAGACAATGGGGAGGGGAAATAAGGAAGAGGGAGAGTTAAGAGAGGAGCAGACACTGGAGGAAGAGGAGGAAGAAGTGGGGAAAAAGGAGGGGCAAAAGAAGGTTGGATACAGGGGAAGGTTAGGTAGCAGGAAGGAAAGGTTAGAGGGGAGAAGGCCTTGGGGAGGGGGTTGGATGAAGGTGTGGTCTAGATGTGGGGTAGGCCTAGGGGGGAAAGGAGGGGAAGAGTAGATGTAAAGGAGGGGTATCAAGGGGGAGGTAAGGATAGATATGCGGGAGGGGTAGCAAGGAGGAGGGAGGGAGTGGTAGGTAGGAGGGAAAGGAGGGTTAGAGACAGTAGGCCGGTGGTAGGGATAGCTAGTGGGAGTGAAGGCAAGGTAGGGGGAGGTGTAGCAAAAGGGAGGGAGGGGGAGGAAGAGCTTTAGGGGTGTAAGCCTGGGATGAGGGATGGAGAGGGAATATAAGTGAGGGAGGGAGGGTAGGGAGGAAAGTTTAGAAGGAAGGGCAAGCCTAGGGGGAAAGAAGGAGAAGGATATCTGAGGAAAGGGGAGGGAGGTGGGCTAGGAGTGAAGGATAGGCCTATAGAGGGTGCATATGGAGAGGGGGGGCTAGGGTCGGCAGGCAGGATATAGCCAGAAGGAGGAGTGAGAGGGAAGGAGATGAGAAAACAGGGGAGGAGAGGAAAATCGGAGAGGCAAAAGAGGGAATCAAGGAGAGGGAGAGAAGAAAGAAAACAGAGGAAGAGAGGAAAATCGGAGAAGAAAACAGTGGGAAGGAAGGGAATCAGAACACCAAGAAAGAGGAAAATCGAAGAGAAAGAGAAGAAAAGAAGTAATCATTGATAACATGGAAAACTAGGGAAGTAAAGAAAGAAAATTAGAAAGAAAGAAAGAAAACAACAGGATGAATAGGAGAATGATAGATGCAAAATGAAGGGAAGAAAGAAGGAGTGAAGGATAGGGCGTGGAGAAAGGCGATAAAAAGTGAGGAGAGAGTAAGGCGGAAAGAAAAGGGGTTAGAGAGAGAGAGAGAAAGGAAAATACAGGGAAGGAGGGAGTGGATGAGAAGGTAGAGAGGGGGAAAGGAAGGAAGAATAAGTAAGGATAAGAGAAAGGGGAGCCAGGGTGGGACAGAGAAGGGGCGGGGAGGGCAGGATGAAGGCAGGTAGGTGTCGTGTAGGGAGGGCAGTCTGTCATAAAGATTAATCCACCTGCAGCGGTTCCCCCCCTACCCTCCTTGCTCTCATTTTTTTCCTCCCTCCCTCCCTCCTCTTATGTGGGTCCCGTTGTTGTTCTTACTTAGAGTCGTGTTCTGTTTCTGATTTACATAAATGATTGGAAAGAAGGTTTGTGATGAATATATCCAAAAGTGGTGATGATACAAAAATTGGAAGCAAAGCTGTCACACTTTCAAGTACAAAATATTTCGAGAAATACTGACAAACTACTGAGCTAAATGGTCACAAATGGATATCAGTATCGGTATATCGACAGACCTAAGATGAAAGTCTTAACATCTAAGAATTATCCCCACCTCGAGAATCCAAGAAAAACATATTTGTAATGTTAATATAAAGGACTAAAAACCTGGCTGTCAGTACACATTCAGTAATGATAGCCAGAAAATTAATAGATTTCATAGATAGAGCATTAGAATTCCAGGCAGATAATACTCGTATCATGCAGCACGTATGAAGCATTGTTTTCACTTCTGGCCACCATAATACAAAGATATGAAAATCCCAAAACAGCACAATGAGTGGTGACAAGACAGGTACCTAGATCGCAGTACAAATTATACGAGGAAACGAGGAACATTGAGGAAGGCTGATTCTGTTTAAATTAGTGAGGGGGTCTTGACAAAGTTTATGAATTTTTTATAGCCTCATAATTTGGTAATTGGCAAGTACTTTACAGTCAACTGATCGAATTTCTGTAGAGGTAGTAGTTGTCAAATTATATAGGCAGATGGTTCAAGAATATTAAAACGAAACAGTATTTTCTCACTAGCGTTGCAAACATGTGGAACACTCTCTCTTGCAGTGTGGTAGACTTTATTACAATGCTAACTTTTTGCAGGCTACGAGCCTTCGATTATTTTTGTAGAAAATGTTTGTAAAAGTATCAAGGTTCTAATTTCCACCTGAGCATGTTCAGGGTAAAATAATTTAAAAATCTGACCTGACACTTTCCCTCATTCATTTAAGAAGATACAGTAACATGAAACATCATTAACCACTTAGTGTTGTATATAGTAAAGCAGTGTAGAATACAGTTTGAATTTAGTTTTTCCATTTGACATTTTCATGAATTTAATAGCCATGATTCCTGGTACTTGATTATGTGAATGGTTGTACGGCTTCTTTCATAGGCACTTGGTTGATAGTTTACTTACTTTCTTACCTGCCTTCGTACACTCTCTTTACTTGTATTCTGGATCCTACCTGACTCCTCGTTTTAGGTGGGTCAGGACGATAGATGATGATGGTGATGATAATGATGAACCGCTTTTATTAATAGTATAAGCATGACACCATATTTAAGCCTAGTTTCGTAAAATGTAACCCACCCGGCGTTTCTCATGCCACTGGGCCAGCCTTGTGTCGGTTTGCCTTCTAGCTGTGATTTTGCCTTGGGCGGTGGGTGGGGGGATGTGGCATAGGAGAGAGAGAGAGAGAGAGAACTTCTGCCGTCCTGACTTTTTCTCGTGCTGATATAAATGTAGATTGATAGCTTATTTTTTAACTCTAAGTCGGATCACCTTAAGAGGACTAGATGTTCAGGGTATGTGTATTAAAATGAAACTTTAGCACACACACACACACACACACACACACACACACACACACACACACACACACACACACACACACACACACACACACACACACACACACACACACACACACACACACACACACACAGCTCTATGAGAACACCAACACATACGCGTACACATATGAATACTTACAAAAACGCACATAAACCAACACATAAAGGTAGATTTAGACCAGCGACAGAGGTGCATTGTGTATGTGTGTGTGCCCCTGAAGCGATGTCCCCCCATATTCCCTCCCTCCCTTAGCTTCCTCTCTCTCTCTCTCTCTCTCTCTCTCTCTCCTTCTTCTTCTTCTTCTTATTCTTCTTTTCTTTTTCATTCTTTCTTTTTGCTACCTTTCGACTTTCCCTCTCTTCTCGTTTAGCCTATCTCTTCTCTCCCGTCCTAGTTTCAGTCTCTTTATTTTCATTTCTACCCTCTCTTATGTCCTCTTGTTTCCTTTCTGCCGTTATCATCGTCTCTTTTCTCTGTCCGCCTTTTCATTTCCGCAGTACGTCGTTTGGCTAATCCCTCCTCTTTTTCTTCACTTTCCCTTCTCCTTCATAACGTCCTTCACTTTTTCCCCCTCATTCCAACCTGCGCTTTTTCACTGCTTTCCGTGTATTCTCAGTCATTCTACCCTCGTCTTTCGTGTCCTTCGTATGCTCTGATATGCTCCCTTTACCCCCGCCTTCATTTTTCCTCCATTCCCACATTCGCAACTCACATTATCTCATCCAGCTTAGCGAGCCAAGTGAGTAAGGTGTGTCAGACCCACAAACCTACTCAGCTTTTACCGCAAGAAACAATTTGGCTTAGCTTTTTCATTCACTAGACTCCTCCCTGACGAACTAGTGTATAACCAGCTTGGATTTGTGCATTCTCTTCATCAGTGGGAGAAACAGAGTCTGGGATAGTATGCTGGTCAACTAGGGAAGCTTCTTAACACTTCTTCCTTCACGAGCATCGGTAAACAATCATGCCGTGGCGAGAAAGTATAATTTGAGTAGAAAACAGATATCTTCCTCTCATTCTAGTCGGACGGATCGAGCCTTTTCACTGACAACTTTCTCTCCTGTATATTTGTCTCCGTGTAGCAGTTTTCCATTGTGAATTTTTAGTATTGCCTGTATACCGGAATAGAAATTTTTTAGTCTTATTTTTTTCTTTATTTTTGTACCGTTATCCATCCTTCAGAATGTGTGTGTGTGTGTGTGTGTGTGTGTGTGTGTGTGTGTGTGTGTGTGTGGTGGGGGAGGTCAGTACAGTAGAATGCCGCTACAAAACTCGCTACAGCCGCCTCGGGCCACTTCTAGTTTTACAGCAATTTACACCATTTTTTGCTCGGCTCCGAACACTCCCAGGGAAAAGAACCGCCGTGACTACTGCATAAAAGTACATACCTTTTTTTTTTTTTTCTTTTTCCTGTGTCTTTTTCCAGTGCTTTATTGTGCAGAATCATTGAGGGAAAATAAAGGGAAAAGGATAAGAGAAAGATGAACTGTTATGATAGGGAAAGGCATCAACCTAGAATATCACGAAAGACTGGATGATGATGACGATGATGATGATGATGATGTTTTTGATGTTCATGTTGTAGTTATTGTTGATGATGTTGATGATGTTTTTGATGTTCATGTTGTAGTTATTGTTGTTGATGATGATGATAATGATGATGACGATGAGCAAACGCACCTGTAGCTCACTTTTGGATGGATAAAATGGTCATTAATACGATAAAACAAAAGTAGAGTTGTTCAGCACCATAAGAGGGGCTAACAATGACAGTATCAACACTCCCACCCCCACGACCCACTCTCAACTGAATAAAATCGTCTGGCATTTTCTGATATGGAATACTAGAGTTCTTCCCACCATGAGAGAGGATTAATGCACTCCGTTTTGACGTTATTTATTTCCCTTCGTCTCTCTCTCTCTCTCTCTCTCTCTCTCTCTCTCTCTCTCTCTCTCTCTCTCTCTCTCTCTCTCTCTCTCGGCTCACATTTTCTCAGTCATTCAGATTTTCATCCATGCACGCTCTCACACGCACACATGTTCACTTAGAGGTAGGGGAACTTTTGCATGTGTTCAGTGTATGCAGTAATGATAATTTTGATGATGGTAATGATAATAATAATAATAATAATAATAATAATAATCTGTATTATAATGATCCGTTTTCCGTACGTTTGTCGGTTTGCCTATTTGTTACCGTTACGCAGCAAAAACGGCGCACTGGAGCGCAATTTTTGTCAGAGCATCATACCGCAAAAATGCCCTAACTTGAAGAATAAAACAATTTCCAGTCAAATCGAGCCATCAGTTCCCGAGTTTTGACTCATTTTTGGCTTTTTGACATCGAGCGGCTTCGACGGCCTTTAAGTAGATCACTTTCTTTGTGGGCATTGAAGTTATCGTAACAGCCATTTTGACATCGAACGGAAAGAACGCCTTCGGCGGCCCCAAGCTTGTAATAATAATGGTTAAAACTGGCAGTATTTTGGCTGAAAATATACATAATGGGGAATGTCTCTTAAGTACTTAATGTTATCTCCTCTAATGATTACCAGTCTTAGATGAAGTAGATGATGTGATATGACACTGAATTATACTGTTTTGCTTTGGACGTTGTATACAGTTACTTAGGTATACAGTATGTTGAACCTGTGCAGTGTGTGATGATTGTTCATGAACTCTAGAACATTATCCATCCTTATCATGTTCATTGTTTGTTGTATATTCCTAGTATAATACTGTAAATTATTACCACTATAAAAGGATAATAAAATAATACTATAAAATGTGTGTGTGTGTGTGTGTGTGTGTGTGTGTGTGTGTTGGGCAGAATGGGTGAATGGGTAGGTTTGCGTGTTGTGTAGTCGGTTTGGAGGTTTCACAGTTTTCGTGTGTCATTTGCATTCTTTGGTCTGTTTGCAGGTTTCGGTGCAGATAACTTCCGCATTCTGTTGTGGCGGGAAATTGGATCATCATGTGTTTGTGTTCTTTTAGTGTTTGGGTCCGTTTTTTTACTTTCCTAGTCTCCTCCCCCCCCTCATCTCTCTCTCTCTCTCTCTCTCTCTATCTATCTATCTATCTATCTATCTCTATCTATCTATCTATCTATCTATCTCATTGCAGCTAAGTCAGGGGATCACAACCCCCCACTCCCACCGGCTCACAGCTTGATAATTGAGATAAAATTGCGGAAAAAAGTCATGTGTGGAAGATGAATGGAGAAGGAGCGCTTAGAAAAGGTAGCCGCCTCCACTCCTTCCCCTTCCTCCCTTATCCCTTCCCCTCCTCCCCCTCCCCCTCCCCCTTCTCCTCCCTTTCCCCCTCCCCCTCCCTACCTTTCTTTCTTAACTCTCTCTTCTCTCCCTCTCCTTTTCGTCCTTAGTGCCTCAGAGCCATCTCCCACTCCCCTCCTTTCTTCCTTTGCCTTTTCACCTCCTTTCCACCTTTATCTCCTCACCTTCTTAATTTCTATCCTCCCTCCCCACTCCTTCCTTCTGAGGATCTCTGAGCCAGCCCTTCCCTCCTCCTTTATGCTGTAGCACGACAAAATCCTTTTCCACTTCCTTGATTCCTTCCTCTTTCATTTCCTTCTTTCTCTCCCCTTTCGTTTGCCCTCATTCATTTCTTCCTCTTTCCACTCCTAGGTGATAGGTGGTGGCGACCATCACCCACTCATTTGATGTAGTGCTGCCTTCTCTTCCCCTCATCATCCGCTTCATTTCCCCTCATTCTTTTCCTGCGTGCCATCAACGTCCCCTCCCCCTCACAATAACCCCTCCGTCTCCCCACTCTCCCTCCCTTAATTCGTCTTCCCCCTCCCCCATCATGTGTCTAATCTTCCCCACTCCTGCTTCCGTCTTCCCCTCCTCTCGTTCGTTTAACCTCCCTTCCTCCCTCATTCGTGTCATCAAAGCCCCTCCCCCTTCCCTCTCAACACACCCCCTCCCCCCCGCCTCCCGCCCCTCTCCAGCCCCTCATAAATCAATTAGGTATTGTTTTAAGGCGAGCAGTGACCCTGGGGCGACGCCACTGGGGGGAGGGGACGGGACGCCATCTTGGTTTAGGGGAGGGGAATAGGGGAGGGAGGAATTGAAGGGAGAGAGGAGCCTAGGGGAAGAGGAAGAAGTGTGGAAGAGGTGAGGAGAGAGCGAAGAGGAAGTGAGCTGAGGGGAAAGGAAGTAAGAGGGAAGGAGTTAAGAAAGGTAAAGTAGAGAAGAGGGAGAAGGAAGGAAAGCTGAAGGGAAGGGGAGGAGGAAAATCGAATTGAGGGGAGAAAGAGGCGGAGGAAGGAGAGGGAAGGGAGAGGAAGGGAGTTGAAAAGAAGGGAGAAGGAGGGAAAGGAGTTGAGGGGAAAGGAAGGATGGAGGAGGGAGCTGAGAGAGAGGAGGTGAAAGGGAGTTGAGGGGATGGGGATGATGAGGAGGGGGTGGAGGGTGTAGGCTGCACGGAGAGGGTTTTGTTTTCACAGCAAGGTAGTTTGGAGAGAAGGGGGGAGGGGGTTGTGTGTGTGTGTGTGAGAGAGAGAAAAGAGAGAGAGAGAGAGAGAGATTTGAATGTGTGTGTGTAAGAATATGAGTGTTATTCTACTGTAAGCCTGTGTGAATATAAGGTAAGTGAGTAAGGATGACTATTTACCATCCGTGCAATATGTGTGTGTGTGTGTGTGTGTGTGTGTGTGTGTGTGTGTGTGTGTGACGTAAATTACTGTATGAGAGGATGTAGTTGTGTGTGAATGAGTGAGTGGATGAGATGTGAGCACCGGGGCAACATCAAATTTCCGTGGATAATTGAGAGTGTGAACGAGGGTGGGCGAGAGAATGAGTGTGAATGAGTGTATTGGGATTTGTGAGTGAAAGTGAACGAGAATATTAAAGAAAGAGATTAAGTGGGTGAATGAGAGTGCTGGTGAGAGTGAGCGAGTGTATGAAAGTGTAACTTAGAGTGAGCGAGTTCGTGAAAGTGTGAGTGAGAGTAAGTGTATGGTTGTGGGCGAGTGAGTGGGATATAAGTATGAGGTGGTGCGTGAGGTAGACATAAGCAGATAAGCACAAGTAAATCTCCGTCACATCTCTCTGCCTCAGGCTCTCAACATTTTATATCAGTTCCACACCCTTTCATCAGACTCCCATACCCGACATGCAAAATACACGCTAAGCTTTTATCTCCTTCTGTTTTTTATTTTATTTTTGCTGCCACCAGACAATTTTTCTTTTCAGCTTAGCCCCTCCAGTACTATATTTTTTCTTCTTACTTCCTTCAGACGGTTTTATAAAGCTTTGGAGAGGCCATTTGCTATACTCTGTTCACTTTACCTTGGTCTAAAATTGCCATCTCTCCATCTTGAATGCTGAGTTGTAGCAGTAGATTAACACTAGGATATGATGCTAGTCACGAAGAAGTGCTACAGAAAGGATGTAGGACCACAGTATTGTCTTCCACGTGAAATAAGCTGCAAAAGGGATAACAGTCTGGACCAGGTTAAAATGAGTGAACTATACCAAGAGTTCCCATTAAATCCTTCACAGTCTGATCTCTCTCCTGAAGCTGAGTGAAATATCTTGAAATAGCAAAACCGGGAAGAAAGTCGATTGTTTGAATAGATTAAGAAATTGTGAAGTGGATAATGAAGGCTGTATCTTAATTCCAGAGAGAGAGAGAGATAGAATGTTCACACACACACACACACACACACACACACACACACACACACACACACACACACACACACACACACACACACACACACACACACACACACACACACACACACACACATAAACTCTCTCTCCACCTCTGCATTTGTTTCTCTTTTCCTCTGTCTTCCTCATACCCTTTATTCTTTCTCTCTTTTGCCGTATTCTTTTTCTCTCTCTTTTTTCCACGCCTAGTCTCCCATCAGTGTACCCCTCTTTTCACTCTTACTCTTCTTCCCCCCTCTTATGCTCATCCATCTTCCCTTCTCACTCTTCTCCTCCTCTTCCATTCCTACACTTCATCTCTTCTCGATCTTCCTTCAATCTTCCATTCTTCTTGTCTTCAATCTTCCATTCTCCTTGTCCACTTACAATTACTCTTCCCTCCCTGTTTCTCACCCGTCGCTTTCTCTTCTCTGTAATTTTTCTCTTCACTCCAGTTATCCGTCCATCTCATTGTCTGTTATGTCGTTTCCCTCCCTTTCTCACTTTTCCTTGTTTCTTTCTTTCTCTTCCCTCCGTTTCTCCCTTCTCGCCCTCTCATTCATCCCTGTCTTTCCCTCCTTATCTCCGTTTATATTCCCTCCCTATCTCTCATCCTTCTCATTCTCTTCCTCCTGTCTCCTTACATCTCTCTTCCTTTCTCTCGCTCCCTCTCCCATTTCTCTCTTCCGTTCCCTTCTCTTTCCACCGTCTCCTCGTTTTTCTCTTCCATTCTCTCTCCCCTCCCCACTTTTTCTCTTCCCTCTCTTCTCTTCCACTCACTTCTCTTTCCTCACTTCTTTCCCTCTCACATCTCTTCCCTCCCATCTCTCCCTCTCCTCTCCCTTCATCTCCCCGCCCCCATGGTGTCCTCCTGTGACCTTTTCAATCATTCAGTCGACAGTCCAATCAGTCAGTCAGTCAGGCAGCTTAGAAAGGCAAATTTTTTGAGAGCCCGTCACCCCACCACTCGCTCAGTCCCTCAGTCGGTTTGCCAGTCTTTCGTAGAGAAGTCAGTCAGTTAGATGGTCAGTTTGTCATTCAGTCAGTTGCAGAGAAAGTCAGTCAGTCTTGGAAGAAGCCAGTCAATTCAGGCAGTCGTAGAGGAAGCCATTCAGCCAGTCAGCCAATAAGTTAGTTGGATGTTTATGGATTAAGTCAGTCAGTCAGTGAGCATCAGTCAGTAAGAGATGAAACCAGAGCCTGCTCAGTCATATAGCCAGCCAGTCAGTGTCACAGCCTCTCAGTAAGTCATTGAGGCAGGCAGACAGGCAAACAGAGGGGCAGACAAAACCAGGCAGGCAGACAGGCACACAGGCAGGCAAGCCAGACACCAGAACAGGCAGAAGAGCGGGAAAGAGAGACAGGCAGACAGCCACCCGGGCGGACAGACACCCAGGCAGACAGACGCGGGGTAAATTAGGATCGGCGCGGCCCTATAGGTCTACCCGCCTTATTATATTCACATTTTTGAGCTCAGGCCTACGTCGCCATCCATCATCCCACCCTGGCCAATCACCGCAGAGCTCTGTGACGCAACCCGCCATCATTGGTTCCCGGGCGCAGGTTAACAGTCCGGATGGTGACGTGGGGCAGGCGCCTCTGAGATGGTAAACAACACTGTTTCTCCCATAGACGGGGTCACCTAGGGTCGCATGATTCAGTGGTTAACATGTGGATTGCTAACCTAGGCCTGTGGAATTATTAGGCGGATTTCTCGACTGGATTTTAAGGTGATGGGAATTTGATAGGCCTCACGGTGGGGATAGGAGGGGAGGGGTGCTTCAGGGGGGAGCGGGTCAGTGGGGGATCAGGGGCTGCATTTATAAAAAGGATCCTAACCTATTTTTACGATAAACAAGTCTCCATAGCAGCTGATTATTGTCACATATAGTTTTTGTTTTATATATAATTTTTCCACACTAGTTTCATTTGAAATAATCATTTTGGATTAGGTAATTTTTCCAATGGACACTTCTCAGTACTTCTTCTTCTTCTTCATTTTCTTAGTAGTAGTAGTAGTAGTAGTAGTAGTAGTTGTTGTAGTATCATATCTTTATTATTATTATTATTTTTTTTTTATTATTATTATTTTTTTTTATTATTATTATTATTATTATTATTATTTTTATTTTTATTATTATTATTATTATTATTATTATTAATTATCACTTGTATTATTATGAAATGGAAATGGTTGTATTTGATCTGTTTTGTTCACTTTAAAATTCCTACAAATTTATGAAGTGTCTTGTAGGTGTGTCAATGTTGATAAGCCTTCACTATACACAAATCATCTTCAACGCGACGTCAGCTTAGAGGGTTTATAAATATTCGCTTGCAAGATTAGGGTACACATATCTGGCTGCTTATGTCTCCTGGCTCTTCATTTAGTGTATTTTATCTGTCTATGAATGTCTGTCTATTTATCTGTCTGTTTATCTATGTTATTTGTATCTATATCCGTCAGCTTATCTCTCTGTTTATCTGTATCTGTCTAACTGTCTGTCTGTCTGTCTGTCTGTCTGTCTGTATCTCTCAAGCAGTTTCATATATCGCTGTCTGTCTGACTCCTAGTATCTTTTTATCCTTCTGTCTATATCTCAAAGTTTTATCTGTCTGTTGTCTATCTCAGTATTTATTTGTCTATCTGTATCTATCAATCTATCTACCTCTGTTTCTCCGTATATATTTATGTTTGTATGTGTCTGTGTCTTTTTGTCTACATCTCTCAGTTTTACGTCTCTGTATTGTAATCTACGTTCATTTTTCGCCTCTTCCTGTCTGTCTGTATGCCCGTCTCTATACATTCTTAATAATCTGTTCCTCTGTGTAATGTGTATTTTTTGTTTCTTTACAAATTAAGCTTCTGTTTTTCTTTTGTTCATGTAGTTCTGGTCATATTATTGCTCATTTTTTTATCTTTACGTATATTCATTGCCTCAGACACCACTAAAATATTAATGTAATGTTTCATTGTATCGTTTACTAAATTCAGTCGTTTTTTTTTCTCATTTATATTACTGTTTTTCATGCGTAAATTATAGTAAATAATTGCCAGCCTTACTTCACGTTTTCCTTGTCTCATAATTTTCTCTGGATACAAACCCTCTCCTCCAATCTTGCCTTTTTAATTTCTCTCTCTCTCTCTCTCTCTCTCTCTCTCTCTCTCTCTCTCTCTCTCTCTCTCTCTCTCTCTCTCTCGCCACCCCCCCCTACTCTGGTGGGGAAGGCGGCCGTGTTCCCGCCGTAATTATGATATCGCTCTCCAGTCGCGTTTTTAGGCCTAGGTTACCTCCCCCTCCCTCCCCTACATTACTCTCCCCCTCGTCCTCCCTCACTCCAGCCCTTCACTTACATCCCTCCCCACACACTTTCCTCCTCAGTGCTTCCCTACCCACCTCCCCAACACTTTCCTCCTCAGCGCTTCCCTATCCACCTCCCCAACACTTTCCTCCTCAGCGCTTCCCTACCCACCTCCCAACACTTCCCCTCTCTCTTCCTGAACATTTCCTTCCTCAGCACTTGCTCTCCCCTCTTTCCCAACACTTCCCTCCCCTCTTCTCCAGTACTTCTCTCCCCAGCCCTTCTTTCTCCATCTCCCCACCATTTCCCTCCCCACCTCCCTAGCATTTACCTCCCCACCTCTTCCCTCACTCCCTCGTCGCTTCCCTACCATTAACCTCCCCACCACTTCCCTTCTCACTTCCCTCCTCACTTCCCTCCTTCCCATCTCTCCACCACTTCCCTTTTTATTTCCCTCCTCCCCACTTCCCCACCACTTCCCTCTTTATGGAAAAATAAGAAGCATTACTTAAGTGGCATTGTCTCAGAATTCACCAGCATATTGGTGAAAGAAGCCAAAAAGCATAAAATCTTGGTTATTTAAATAGCAACATAGCAAGCCGGTGGAAGGGTTAAAGGTCATGTGAGACGGAAGTAGCAAGGGGTCAAAAGTCAGGGTCACAGGACAGAGTCAAACATTCGGCCCTTAGCCCAGTTGGTGGTCGCCGGTGATGCATTTTAAGTGCTTCGTTTTCGTACTTGCATCTTAGGACGATTTTACTCAGCTTAGAATGATCATTTAGAACTGGTGAGGTTTGGTATAATTTCAGTGAATTCCGTAAATACGAGAGGCCTTTCCAAAGTTAAAGAAAATCGTCTATCAGTAGCAACAACTAACTAAAAAGTATGTCATCCGGACTGTTATAGGGGCTGATATACTCTCATCTTAAATGCTTCTACGCTCCTCGTGGGGCAACGTAGGGTTGGATGATGATGGATGGTGGATGGATATACTCGTGCACGGTCAGGAGGCCATAGCATGAGGCAGAGGTTCACCACAAGATGCGAGTAGATGGACATGAGAACAACAAAGGCAGTTTGCAGCAGACTGATGTGTGTCCACAGCACACGTGCAGGACAACATAACCATTATGCCGTTTAACTATGAAAAGTCATAATTGGCATTTTTTAAAATGTATCTAACTCTGGGCATAGGCTTCACAGCCCGTTCCCAAAGCCCAGTGGTCCTCCTACGTAGCATACACCTTCACTTGTCACCACTTTGGCGCTAATACCCACCGTTCATATTGAATACATACTGGGGCTGTCTCATACAGGACTGGTGTACTGGTATTAGCGGGGGTGTTTTTTGCATGTGGGTCTTCTGGTAAACCACTAAAGTCTGCTTTAACAAAAATTCAAATCTGTAACAGTTCCCTACACAGCTGGGATTCAAATATGGGTCCATTAAGACTGCAGGCCGCCTCTACCGACTCGGTAGAGTCGCCCGGTTGGGGTTTTTTATTCCCCGCCTTTAGAAGGTGGAGCGATAATGTTTCTGCCTGCCTGTGTGTGTGTGTGTGTGTGTGTGTGTGTGTGTGTTAACAGAATCCATTAATTCAAACAGTCTAATCCCATTTAAGCTATACTTGGTGGAAGGGTTAGGCTTAAAGTAAACATTCCATTTTTTATTACAATAGGGTAGAAGGTTAACTTTGACATTTTTAATGCGGTTTAAACTCGTTGGAAGGGTTGAGCGTAAGACAACAGTGAAAGGATTCAGTTTTCAGAATAATAATTAGTCAAAGGTCAGTGTCACGGGGCAAAGTCAACTCTAACAATTTTGATCTAACATGAACCAAATTTGATGGAAATGTTAAAGGTCAGGCAAGAAGTAAGAAACTCAAGTTTTGATGACAGTCGGTCACAAAACAAGGTCAAAGTTCGACCTGTGTCTGTGTGAACAAAATTACTAAAACAATGTTGACCTGATTTGGATCAGTACTTAGTGGATGAGTTGAAGGTCACCCAAGAGACTGACTAGTTATTATTTTTTAGAAAAATAGGTCAGTGGTGAAGGTCACCGGGGAAGGTCAACTTACTGTACTCTTCTGTCTGATATAGACTAAACGTTGTGGAAGAGTTCAGATTAAAACAAGGATAAAGAGGTTCGATTTTGAGAACAGTCAGTCAGAGGTCAGGTGTCACAGGGAAAGGTCAGAGGTTAAGGGTACTGGGCAATGTCACCACTGTTTTGATCTGATTTGAATCAACGTTGATGAAACAGTTAAGATTTGGGCAAAAATTGAGCAATTCGATTCTGGGAGTAATATGTCGCAGGTCAAAATCCCGGGCCAAAATAATTTATTCGGCCCTTAAACCAGGTGGTGGTTGAGGTTGCTGCACTCTCAGAGGGCTCTTTGTTTTAATTTTGGTTTTGATACCGTCAGAGAGTTTCATTTGATTATCGGGAACCTCTTGCAGGGAAGTGGTTAGAAACGATCTCCACTGAACTCCCTCTGCATAAAAGGTCACCACAAATCAGAAGAAAATTGTCGAATGGTAGCAAGAATAGGCCTATATTAAAAACTGCGTCCTCAGAGTGATGCGACTAAGAATGTGTCAGTTGTACCTGTGTAATAGTTATGCGGAGTCACCGAGCCTACTATGACAATTAACAGACAGCGAGGAGCTAGGGCAATATAGAGGATGAGTCTCAGCGTAAAGAGTGAGGGGGAGGAGGAGGAGGCTAGAGGTGCGAGTGAAGGTAGCAGGAAGGGGATCGATTATAGAGAGGGGGAAGGGATTAGAAAACAAAGGTGAGTGAGGGAGAGAGCCTTCTTGCTTCTCTGTCCTTGTCATTGACTCATAGATTTGTTACTTAGTTATGGCCTACCCTGTAACAAGCAGCCTCGAAAGGACCAATAGTTTTGTTGTTGTTTGCTCTCCTTTTTACTTCATTGTATGGGGGGGAGAAAGGGAGAAAAGGGGTTAGAATATAAAGAGAAGGGATGAAGGGGTTAGATCATAGAGAGAGAGGGAGGGAGTTAAGGCACTGCGAGAGAGGGGGGTAGAACAGAGGGAAGGTTAGAACACAGATAAGGTTAATTGATGAGCAGAGAGAAAAGATTGGATATACTGTAGAAGTGGTGAGGGAAAGGGATGAGGGGAATTATCCTAAGTGAGAGTGAGGGGTAAATGCAGAGGATGAGAGTGTGAGGTGAAAAGAGACGGGGTGAGGAGTGAAGAGTAAGGACATAGATGGCGAGTGAGAGTTGAGAACGCCAGTGTAATGAGGGGAAAAGGGATGATTACAAGCGATAGAGGAGGAAAGGAGGCGAGGGAGAAAGGTGAATACAAAGGAGAGGGAGAGAAAAGAAGTGATGGCGAGGGAAGAGAGGTGATAAGTAAGGAAGAAGGGTGGGAAGGAAATAATTAGAGAGAAGAAAGGAAAGGGAAGAAAGAGGGAGGGAAGAGAGGTGACGGAGAGGGAAGGAAAATGAAGGAGCGGCGAGGGAGAGGAAAGGGAAGTGAGAGAGGGAGAGGTGTTAAGTGAGGGGTGAGACCACAGGAGGTGAGGGTAAGGGTGAGGGTGAGGGCGGACATTCCTCACATGCCTGTCGCAGCTCCCACTTCCCTCGCCACGCCACTCTCACCCACACTCAACAACCTGATCATCTCTTCTATTCTTCCAACACGGCCTTTTCTCTCAAAATTTTCTAAGTATTTTGAGTGCTGTAACAGTAATCTACTGACCATCAAGAGTTGCGGCATTCGCGGAAAAAGTATTACACGTCCTCAGAAACTATCCTTTCAGTGTGAAGACGTCTTCTTTATCGCTGATTACCCCAGACGATTTTATTCAGCATAGAAGTGGCTGATAATGTTCAGGGAGTTAAGCAGACAGAACGTCCAGTGTCTGTATACGAGTATTCTTACCTTTTTACTCCAGTGTTTATTGTCTCTGCAGAAAACCAAATCAGTGAGAAGATTAAGACTGTTTTTGCTCACCTGCCCTTTTCTATATACCATCAGACCAGAATGTAAATGCATAAAATATTTTTACATGTATCGTAAAGGAAGTCGAACTTAAGCTACTGAATGTTTTCTTGATTATTTTACTTCATTACCGGCTGCAGTATATACTCCTGTCTTCCCGACCAGCACAGAATTAGTATTTTAGTGACGTGCTCCCACAGTTTTAGTCATAATGGCACGTAGTGCAGAACTTTTCTGAGCAAACTTATTTATTTCATATGTTAATAAGATATGCTCGTGGCTTGCAAAATATTAATTAGTTTTACAATTCGGAAGCTCTTTTGTCGGAGTCATGTACCGTAGAAACACTTGCCTTACACCTCTGGTATTTTTGTCAGCATACAGATGCCATGGGATGCTTGTATCCTTTGAGAGGTGTAACATGGGTTCTTTGGTACCTGTCCTCTTCAGCTTTCATAATTATCACCTTTTCCGGAAAATTAACATGGATTAAAGGCGTACATAGCTTAGATGTTAGAGTATGATTAAATACAAGCTAGGCTGTGTATGCAGTGAAGGTAATGGAGACCCAATTCTTTTCTTACAAATCTTTCGGAACTATGTCGTAATACTTGGTGTGAGAGCCCACCGTGCACGGTGGGAAGTATTAACGCCGCTATTCTGTTCAACAGTTATCACCGATCGCATACTGAACTTTTTTCAGAAGCTTCCATTTTGATCAGAATCATAGCAATAGCAATAGTAACAGGATCCTCGGACTGGAGGTTGTAATCAAGATGAAACGTTACTAGTTAAGAAGTAGTTTCAAAAATAATCGTACGCATATTTGATATTCTTGCAACATCATACTGTACCCACGAAGTATCATTTCGTTGTCCCCAGGATACACTGAAGCAGAAGTGCAAGTTGCTTTCGGTCACGTGTTTCGTATTCTTTGACGCTTGGTTTCGTTCCAGTTGCATCCGCGTACCTGTTTCTTTTCGTTTCACTCGTGGATTCGTGTCGCCTATCTGCTTCGCTAGGTTCAACAAGGACTGCACTACATGCTCCCAAAGCTCCCAACAGACACAGAGGAAAAAAACACTGACCTTGACGCATGCTGAGCATCTTCGACTGAAAGACACACTCAGGACTGTATTCTCCTCAGCTTAGGAAACTTTGCAACACCTCTTCCTGAGCGATTTAGTTTACATGTTACTCACCGACATTCTCTACCATGTCAGTAACATCTCTTAAATATCGACATAGAGATAAATAATGCAGAGGAATATACTAATGTGTTAGAAACAAAATAGACTGGTAAGAAAGATGTGGTAGAGGGCCTCCTAAGATAACGAGATTGCCGCCCTCAGACTTGCTGGCTTCTGTGAGGTTGTGGCCTTGGACGTGTGATGGTTTGACTCAGCCATAGAGATGAGAAGAACACCCAGCACAGCCATACCCAAACTTGCATCTGAAGAAATTAAGTGCATTTTTTTAAGGAATACAGATGCTAAGATAAGAATTGGACTTGCCTACTGGAAAAATAGAGAGACAGATAGATGGAGGTATTGATATAGATAGGTAGGTAGGTAGGTAGAGAGAGAGAGAGAGAGAGAGAGAGAGAGAGAGAGATCCGCGTAATGACTGAGAGGGTAAGTTAAAATAGGCTTACAGGAGGCTAGCGGAACAGCCTGATGTGTGATTTGTGAGCACTTATTGCAGTCATCTTGTCTTTATCCCTATCCCTCCCCCTCATTACTTCCCTCCCCCCTCTCTCTCTCTCTCTCTCTCTCTTTCAAATGTCTATCTAACTGTCTGTCTGTCTATCTATTTATCTATATTGATAAATAGACACACACACACACACACACACACACACACACACACACACACACACACTATATATATATATATATATATATATATATATATATACACACACACACTATATATATATATAGATAGATGGATAGATAGATAGATGGATATTCTTCAAAACATTTCTTTATCGGTAGTATGGAAAATCGGAATTTTGTTGAAGCGTGGAGATTCATGACAGATCACACAGGAAAGGCGTCACATTCATCACAAAAAAGTATAAGGTTGATTGGTATCCTCCTCTCGGTATTCTGTCACTTCTCAATAACACAGAAAGGGTAACGTTGATTGGTATTGCTTCTTGTCACTTCACAATAACGAAACAGAAAAGTGTGGGTTGGTCCTGGCGTGGAAAACTAGAGCCTTGTTGTCGTTGCGGCTGCCTTGTTTATTTCTGTTCCTGACACCTTCAACCAGAGGACGTTTTTTATTTTTATTTTATTTTTGTTACATCCTCACGATTTTATTAACCATAGAAGAAGCTTTTCGAACTGAGGGAAATAAGTATAATTTTCTTTATTCAGGAGGTCTTTCCTATTCTGAATAAAGAAGTTTACTGGTGGCGGGAGTATAATAAAACGTACATCATGTTAACTATGACGGCATAATTTCATAAAAAGGAGAGTGGTGACTGGCTTTACTTTCATGACGTCACAATACCTCTAAAAGGACTTTGCTCATTGGCCGTAATCGTTGTGACGTCACAATAATACAAGAAACAAGGCCGGCAATTGGCCGTGGCTGTGGTGATGTTACAATAGCCTGGCCCGGGGCGTTGTGTGGATAGGCCTATGGTCGGCTTTGAAGGCCAATTTTGGTTATTGATGATGTTTTGAATGTTGTAATGTCGGGTTATTATGTAGTTTACCTCTGACAGCTGGGGGAGGGGGAGGAGGAGAGGAAGGAAAGGAGGGGGGAAGAAGTATGGGGTGAGAGCTGGTAGTGGAGGGGATGAAAAAAGAAAGGAGAGGAGAGGATGAGGAAGGGGTGGAGGCCAGGAAGGAAAGGGGAGGGAAGACAGAGGATGTGGGTGAAAATAAGAAGTGGAATTTGGCTTAGAGTATAAAAATGCGCAGAAGGAAAATGAAGGTGGAAAGAATTATTGAGAAGAAAATAAAAGTGGAAAGAAAGACGAAGAAAAAATGAAAGTGGAGGGAAAAAAGATGAATATGAAGATGGAGGGAAAGATGAAAGGAAAATTAAAGTTGAGGGAAAAAGAAGAAAAGTAAAGAAGGAAAAAGTGCGAGAAAAATTAGGGGAAGAAAAAATGAGATGAAAATTAAAGTGGAAAGAAAGATGAGAAGAAAATTGAAGTGAAGGGATGATTAACGTGCAGAGAAAGATGAAAAGAAAATTAAAGTGGATAGACAGATTTTGGAGGCGGTGTTATGAATCAGGATATGCGAATTTCCGATTTGGAGAAAGGGGGGGGGATGGCAAGATGGGTTACCGACCAATAAGCACAGTATGATGAGGTACGACTGAGTTACACACACAGACACAGACACATAGACACACACACACACACACACACACACACACACACACACACACACACACACACACACACACACACACACACACACACACACACACACACACAAAATCACTTGCCTTTCGTAACTATAATCTGTTTTGCAGGAAGGACAAAGAGAGTCTAGAATCATCGCAAGTCTCTTCTTTCCGAATAAAGGGTTGTAAAAGGAAAATACCCTACATTTTCTTTTTTCCAGGAAGAGCATGGAGAGGAGTGTTGACTTTTCTCGTATTTCTTGTTTCACCTGCAAAAGTAGTGTTACGAGAGGCAGCTGATCGTAATTATGTTAGTGAATTTGGGACCTGCGATTCACACCTTTGACCATTAAAGTATGATATTAGTAAAATCTTGCATTATTAAATCATTACCGTGGAAATCTCTCTCCAGGAGGACCTACTGTACATTGTGTGTTGTCTGTGTCGTATTCTTCTTGGCTTTGGAGATCTCGTAATTCCACTTCCTCGGCGATTCACTTTGTACATTAAACCCTATTAGTTTCATGTCTATTATTCATGCATTTCAGAACAGTATTAAAAAGGTATAAGTAGCCCTCAAGTGATTTTTAAGGTGTACTAAGCAAACCACATCGCTAAGGATGAAGTGTTACAAATTCCTCTAAGCGAACGAGCATACGGCTGGGTTGTCACACCCTTTGCTGGTCATCCTAATCAGCTCAGCAATCGTCTTGTCCTTACTTTTGTGCCTTTAATTGTTTCGCTATTATCGGTATCTATATCAGCCTGTACGAGGTCCATCTGTTACTTAGAGCAACCGAATGCTTCCTCACATCCTAGTCTAACCCAATCCTCGTGTACCATCCTAGCCCACTTCACCTGTTCTCACATCAACCCAATCCTGTTTCACTACGTCCCATTCACCTTAACCCATCCCAGATTCACTAAATCCCACCCAGCCCCATCCTGACCCAGTTCACCTAATCCGACCCAGCCCAACTCAGCCCAGCGTTTCTTCATCTAATTCCACCTAACTGAGCCCATCTTCTGCCCCAGCTCAGTCCAGTCTACCTACCCTACCCACGCATCACCTACCTTCGCTGAACCCTACTCCGTCAAATCCAGTCTATCTTCACCTATCCTAACTCATTCCAACCATTTTTCACCTCTCGTCACTTAGTCCAACCAAACCCAGTCCATCTTCACCTATCATAGTCCAACCCAGTCTACTTTCACCTCGCGTCACTCACACTACTCCCCACCGCTTCACCCAAGACTACCTCTCTCCCCTTCCTTCCCCCCCATATCTACCACCTACTCTCCCCCCCCCGGCCCCCTCTGACTCTAATAGCCAGTGCTGCAGTTTAATAACGTAGAGGGAGGGGGAGAAGGGGGGGGGTTATAATGCTGAGTCATGTGTCCTTTTGCACTATGGCGGACGCGGTTGTCTCTCACGCTGTCCCGCTGCCTTCCTGCCTGTCTCTCCCCTCTTTTGTTCGCCTCTTTTTATGTGTTTCTTATCTCTCTCTCTCTCTCTCTCTCTCTCTCTCTCTCTCTCTCTCTCTCTCTCTCTCAGTTCCAATATAGCGGTGATGAATTTTACGAAGCCGTAGCGATGAAATTTTTAGATGTAACATTTATGAGTCATGTTGTTTTACTTTTTCATTGTGGTTCGTGTTTCTCTGCACTGACTTTCGATGATAAAAGATGCAATTTGTGCTGACGTAAATTTTTAGTTATTTTCTTACTCTTTCATGCAGTACAACTGAAGCCTAATAAAGGATGAATGATGATTAATTACGCAAAAACAAATGAATTATTTTTTGATCCGGCGTTTATATTTCTGATGCTTTATGAATTATGAAGAACCACTATTACGTTTGAAAAATCTACGGACAATGCAACCCGATTTTCAGGAAGTCTGATTGAGGTGACTAATATATATACAGTATATATAAATAAATAACTATATATATATATATATATATATATATATATATACAGTATATATAAATAAATAACTATATATATATATATATATATATATATATATATATACACAGTTAGAATGATAACATTTAAGCATTCCTGTAATCTGTGGAAGGAGGAGGATATTCTAGCATGGTCACGCCCTGTTGCACTGCGCAGGTGAGTGTCATGTTTGTCGTCTGCCATCTTATTGCTTTTAAATGATTGAGCAGATAATAATGATAATTTGGTATGGAAAAAGACCTGGAAAAACCGGCTGTTGGTCAAGAGCAAAATTTGCATACCTACATTTCCTCCTCACCCATCCCTCTGTTACCTTTATCCCTTCTTTAAAATTCTTCCCTAAATATAAACAACAGAAATTTTCATTAAAAAAAAAAAACTACCCAAATTTTGCACGCAGGTTTAACCTTTCCGTGATGGTAAAATATAGATAAATTGCTATCTGAATTTTTCAATTTTGCTAACTTTCTTTATCCATAAATAACCTTTCCATTATACTGCTATATATCTATAAAAATGAAGTTTGAATGTTTTTGTTTGACTTACTCTTTTCTCCACTTTCACCTTCACTTGTCTGGGTGTACCAGCGAGGAGACTATTGGAATCGCCTTGTGTATATAGGGGAAGGGGAAGGATGTCATAACCACAACTTTTCACTGCTGTCCACTGTTTTTCGGTAGGCTACTACTTTGATAAAATTCATTACTTTCTGGTACCTCAAAATATTTTCCAAGAACTATAGTGCTTCCTGCCGCTTTCCATCGCCGCTTTCCCATGCTTTTTCTATTTTTCTTTCGTTTGTGGTGCTTTCCATTATTTTCCAGGTCATACCATTTTATGTTTTTTTTTAATGTATTTCAATACTGTCCAGTCCTTTTCACTGAAGTACACTGAAGTACTTTTCATTACTATTCAGTACTTTGCAAAAAGGTATCCTTTAGCATTCAGTATTTCCAGTTTCAGCACTTTCCAATATTTTCTGGTACCTTCTACTCCCTTCAGACTCCTTGCACCGCATTTTGGTACTTGTCATAACTCCTCAGTATTTCCCAGTATTTTACAGAACTATTTTCCAATTTTGTACTACAGTGTTATCAGGGTCCTTCCACTAACTGCTGTTGCTTCTCACTACCTCCCAGTCCTTTTCATCATGTACTGTTTTCTGCTTCTCTCCGTTACTTACCCAGTCTTACTAGTTTTTCTTGTTTTCCATTTTGGGGGGTAATCTATTTCTTTTCCTATACTATCTTGAAAATTTCAGAACTCTAATACTTTCCACTACTTAATGGTACTTTTCACTGCTTTATGGTACTCGTCACTGCTCTTTTCTTTCCTTAATATTCTGGTAGTTGCCTCTGCTTTCTGGAACGTTGCACTGCCTCCTGATATTTTTAAAAAGTACTGTTTAGGGCATCCCAGTGTGTTCCATTATACCGTACTGCTTTTCACTATTCCTTGTGATGGTCGAGAGTGACGCCTTCTTGCTGTGACGTCAGTATATCATGGTTGCTCCACTGCCCGGTTATACAAACGTCCCTCAGCTCCCTCCCTATCCCCAGTAAGGAAAATGGTGGATTGCAGGAGGATCCCAACTTCAATCTGCAAGCTGCTGTTACTACTACTGCCACTACCACTACCACTGCTGCTACTACTACTAATATTAACACCAACACCAGTGTTTGTATGTTTAGTGACTTGGGTGAGGTTATCTGGGGGTTTCTTTATTTCTTTAATTATTCCTGGTAGACATGCAGTACATATTTGTTTAGCAGCATCCACTTTGTTGGGAGTACACTTCCACAACGATGGTTCTCTCTCACTCTCTCTCTCTCTCTCTCTCTCCATCCTGTCCCATCGCTCACTCCCTCACTCACTCACCTGGGTAACTTCCTACGCCTATACCATATATAATTAGCATGGTCTTCGGAGCCTGCCTAGCACGCCACCCACCTGCTTCACCCCTGTTACACATCTGCCTGCCTCTGCCTACCCATTTGCCTACCCACCTGCTTCCCTCAGCCTACCCATCTGCCTATTCTCTTCTCAACCACCTTGTCTGACTCTCTGCTTTCCTCCTTGCCTGATTTCCATGCGTACTTACTCGCACAAACACTTGCTACCTGCTTTCCATCTGCCTACTTTCCTGCCTGCTTACGTCTCTGCCTTTCTTCAATGCTTACCTGTCTATCTTCCGGACCAAACCGTCATTTTTCTTGTGTCTGTATGTGATTAGGAACACACACACACACACACACACACACACACACACACACACACACACACACACACACACACACACAGTCATTCTCTCGCGCCAGTTCACAGCCAAGCGCAGCCATTGGTCCATAAACAGGCCAGCGCCATAAATATACACTGCCATTCATCACAACTGAACTGTTTAGATTCACTTAGTGGCCTGTTGTTGTTGCCAGTCATTCATTCAGACACCAGGCATTCATTCAGCCACCCTTCATTCATTCAATTATCCATCATTCACTTACACCACTCACCAGTCATTCATCCACTCACATCTGTCATTCATGCACTCACACCAGTCATTCATCCACTCACACCAGTCATTCATCCACTCACATCAGTTATTCATTCACTCACCAGTCATTCATCCACTCACACCAGTCATTCATCCACTCACACCAGTCATTCATCCACTCACACACCAGTCATTCATGCATCCGCCTTAAGGAGCGCTGGGCAGTGTTTTAGTCACTGTGTTTCATTCTGTTCATAGTTTTGTGTCTGAATGTATCGTTTCAGCATACTCACCTCCACTTACTTCATACTTCATTCAGGAGTGTACAGACATCCTACGACTTAACCTTATATTTAGCAGTACATGGTTTTCTTCACACACACACACACACACACACACACACACACACACACACACACACACACACACACACACACACACACACACACACACACACATAGAGTCGTAGTGTCATTTACGAAACGTCTTTAGAAAGCTCCAAGGCCCTCATTCACATCAGCTTAATGTAATTTTGGAATGGACGGAAATTAACACTAAATTAATATACAGGATTATAACACTTCGTTTCCACTCCGCGGGCGATATCATGGGTGTTATGGGGACGGCTTGGTCAGTGCTATCTTTGTCTGCCGTACATCATTAATTTCCATCTCCCTCTGCCCACACCAGCCGACTGAGCCGTCTCCGCAGCACTTCAGATATTGTCGCCTTTATTTCTAGTGGAGCCTTATTTACGGGTCAATGTTAGGGCGTGAACTAGCCATTGGTAGTGAAAGCGAAGGGTGATTAATGAAAAAGTGTATGTTTTTATTTATTTATTTATTTTTATTTTTTTGCAGCTTTCAGTTTTGCCTCAGTGGATAAATGAGAATTAATGAATCAGCCAAACATCCAGCCATTTACCTGTAGAGCAACTGACAAGTTTAGCCAACCTGTAATTTTACTCTTCCCAGCAGCAACTTAACCATTGATGCATTAATATTTCCTGTTAATCATCAGTCCAGATACTCATTGCGCCGACTATCCAGCTAGACAAACCTTCCAGCCACACATTGATGTGCAACACAAGCGTCCATCCATCCATGTACTCATACAGCACAGCCATCTATCCATCCATCCATCAATATAAAAACCAATCACCCACCTATTCAGACAGCCAGTCATCCAACTGTCCTGATAGCCGAGTATCCAGTCAGACAGTCACCTGATTCTTGCTCGCTCTTTTTAGCTAATTACCTGTCCCATTATACATCCAACCAGTCATCCTTACTTTCATCCAGACATTCCTGCAGCATTCCGTTCATCCGTCGTATCATCTATCCATCCATCCCTTCATCCTTTCAAAAAGTTATTCGTCCTTTCAAAGTGCCAGCTTTTCAATAATTCGTCCAGTTATTTATACAGCCAGTCATCCATACATTCATTCATCCATCCAGTTATCTTAGCAAAGTATCCACTCATACATCCAGCCAGCATCCACCCATCCACACAGTCATCTATCCATTACTCCAGTCATTCAAAACTATTTATTCGTCAGCACATCCACACAGTCAACCAGCCAATCATCCATTCATCCAGTCACTTATATAGGCTACACAAACAATCTTCCATCCATCCACACATCCAGCAAGTCATACACACATACAGCCATCCATCCGTCCATAGCCGTACAGTCAGCTATCTTCATGTGTGTGTGGGGGGGAGAGAGACGGGGAGAGGGGAGGGAGATGTGAGGAGGAGGGGAGGGGAGGGGAGGGGAGGGAGGGGAGCCTACACAGGGTATCAATTGTCGACGCGATAAATCATACGGTAATTGTGGCCTTCACTTGCTGCGGCAGGAAGTATGGCGGGGGGGAGGGTGTATGGGAGGGGGAGGGGAGTATTTGGTTGTATGGTGGGGTATGTATGGTGTAGACGGAGAGTTTGAGATGGGGAGGGGAATATTTGGTTGTATGGTGTATTTAGGAAGCATGTAAGGGGGAGGTGTAGTGGGTTGGGGTGGAGTATATAAAGTGTTTGGTGGGATTTTGTGGGAGGGATGTGTATTGTGGAGTAGGGGTGTCAAGGTTGAATGTGTGGGTCGAGATGGATGTGAATGGAAGGGTAGGGTGGGGTGTATGATGGTGTGGGGTTTGTATGCTAGGAAAGTGTATACAGTATGGTGAGGTGGGATGTATAAGGTGGGGTTGGACATATAATTAGGTGTGCGAGTATAGAGAAGAATGGGTAGTGGTGTCGTGTGATGGTGAGGGAGAGGAGGTGGGGTGTGCAAGGTTGTGTATGTACTATGGGATGTGTATGAGAGAGAGAGAGAGAGAGAGAGAGAGAGAGAGAGAGAGAGAGAGAGAGAGAGAGAGTAGATAAAGGTATGCATGGAAGAGTGTGTGTGTGGGGGGCAGGATGGTGAGGGAAGTAGTGGTGTGCAGGGTAGGAGAGCTGTCTGTATGTTCCCCCTCCCCCTACCTCCCCCCCGTCTGAAACATGGCCTATTCACTCTGAGTACTGGTAAAGAGAAGAGGGAGAGAGGGAGGGAAGAGGATCGAGGGAATACGAAGGAAAGAGGATGAAATATTGAAGGATGGAAAAGGAAGAAATAATAAAGAGGCAAAGGAAGAAGAAAAACAGGGAGAGTACAGGGAGGGATGAGGGAAGGGTAGGAGCAGATGGAAAGAAAAATATTAAAATGAGAGAGAGATTAAGGAAGATGATAGGAAGCTTTGACCCCTGCAGCACAATGGCATATTTTTGCAGCTCTTTCTTGTCACTATCAGAGGAGTTTGTTCAGCCTTAGAGCCTCCTGGTTAGTGATTAAAGACGGCTATATCAAATCCTTTAAGTTCAAACAAATCTCCCAAGCTGAATAAAATCATCAAGAGGTATCAAGGTAATTATAAAGTGTTCCAGCGGATTAAGGTGGTTACAAATACTCTTAATCCTTGAAGCCTCGAGCACTATTTGGTGAGGAGAGTTGGTAAAAGTTGACATTCTCAGTACCGCTAAAGGAAAATGTTCGTGCTTATTTGTACATTGTTTTGCTGTAATGAAATATTATGTATATACAGAATGACAGTATGATTAGGAAGATTAGTGAGTGTGTGTGTGTGTGTGTGTGTGTGTGTGTGTGTAATCGATGACTTTTCACAACAGGCACCACTGTTTTCATTGACGCTCTTGGTATCCTTTTCACTCAGCTGCTATACACAACACGAACAATGATTACCTTTAACCCATCTTATTCATTTGTATCATCTCTACATCTCCGTTATAGTATTTCATCATAATCAATAGTACACGGGTAATTAACTTTAAGACATCAGACGGGAAACAAGGAACGTATTTTGCCATATCTACCCACCCTTATCTTTAACCCCGTCACTATGAGGACCTGGCTATCTTTTTTTTTTTTTTTTTATATCGTCCTATCTCCAAACGATTTTATGAGGCTCGGGATGGATTTTCTGAGCCTGTATATCTGCCTGCCTCTCATCTCCTGCTGTGCATCTGTCTGCCTTTTAATCTGTCAGTGTTAATTAGTTTCTGTTTTATCAGTGCTTTTCCTCAGAGTTTTATCTCGCTCACTGTAGCTACTGATGTACCCACTTCATTATCTCTATCAGTATAATTATCTACGTATCTTATCTGCCATTCCTGCTATCTTTGTGTGTATATCTGACTGTCAGTCTACTTGTATATAAAGTTTACTAACACTTTCATGTCTGTCTTCCTCTCTGTCTGTCTGTTTCTTTGACTGTCGCGTTTTCTACGTTCCGTCTTACCCATTGAGTCATTCTCTCTCTCTCTCTCTCTCTCTCTCTCTCTCTCTCTCTCTCTCTCTCTCTCCAGTGCAACAGAGGGAAGTGTAAACAATGCGTAACTTCAACTACTCCTTCCCATATTACTGTGAGATGACAAAGTTCGTGATAAATAAGTGATGAGGACTCTCTCTCTCTCTCTCTCTCTCTCTCTCTCACACACACACACACACACACACACACACACACACACACACACACACACACACACACACACACACACACACACACACACACACACACACACACACACACACACACACACACACACACACACACACACCTGTGAGCAAAAGAAAGCGTAGTTTGAGGTAATTGCCTGACATTTAAAGGGCGGTAGATGCCACTTCCCATCTGACTCCCATATATACCTTCCCTCCATCTCCTTCCTACCTACCATCTTCATCTACCTGCTCCCACATAACCACTACCCACTTGCACCTACCTCTGTGTGATTTCAACCTATTTCCATTTATACCCATAACCACCTTCCATCCGTCTTCATCGTTGTCATCACCTTTAATGTTATTATTATTATTATTATTATTATTATTATTATTATTATTATTGTTGTTGCTGTTGTTGTTGTGGTTAATTGTTGTTGTTGCTTTCTCTTTACCTGCATTACGATATCCAGGTAGGACAGTAATCACTGTTTGCAAGCTATCTTTGGTGCTTTGATTCTTTGAGCTAGTGGAGACACCTAGTCTTTCTTGTAGACCAAGGTGTAGTTAAAATCAACCCTGTACCAGTGAAATTGTTGGTCTAAGTTCTGCAGCACTGTATTTTGAAGTTTTATAATTCATTAACATTGCAAACTGAATAGCGAGACACGCGCGAAGGACGTTTTTAGCAATAAGATTCAAGCAGAACCCAGTTTTGTCTTGCCATCTCTTTCTTTGTATATGACCTTAATCGCTGTAATATCGGCAAGTTGTAGGAAGGTATTACAAATAATTATAAAAATATTTTATAGAAAATGAATTGTTGTCTTGTGATGTATTGCATAATCTTTATAATTTGACCCCTCCCCCCTACTTGGGTCGCCGCGACTCTTGAAGACCCCGAAAAACAACGACTGAAATTTGAATAAGAAGGTTATCGCATTTTGTAACGAGGCTTGTGGCCACATTTAAAATGTTTCAGAGAAACTCTGGACTAAGTTGGTTAATAATGCAAGTCACAGGTCAAGGTTAAACTTTTCTAAAAATTCTTGTGTATCAGACTGAAAAGCTTGGTATTGTACTCCTTTCTTCTGTTTAATATTTTTGTCCGGTATAAATAATATCACTCATTGACCTGCCCATTCATCGAATAATGAATACTGCATTAAGACGCATAATAGTTTCCCCAACCTGCTTATGAATCGTCACAAGTTCTTTTTTCGAGGATTGGCATTATCATCATTCCAAGCCTCGTCCCACCATTTGTTGATAGGGCAGGTAGGACAGGTAGGATATAAATCCCTGGAGAGTTAAAAAAAAAAAAAAAAGGGAGGAAAAATATCATGAGTGCCCAGTAAAAATGATTCACACCATTCTTGATTATATAACCTACAATCAAGTAAATCCTTGAAACAAAACCTTGACAACAGCATCTCTTAAAAGTCCATCTCAAGAAGTATTATATCCCTTGAAGGATTTTTGGTCTGTTCACTACGTAGGTTGTCGATAGTTCTCCCTCTTAACATGCTCTCTCTCTCTCTCTCTCTCTCTCTCTCTCTCTCTCTCTCTCTCTCACCTCATATTTAGGTGGGAAGAAAAGTCAGGATAATGATGATGATGATGATGATGATGAAAGATTCCTTCACATTTTTTTATATATTCTTCCACAGTATACAAAATAAAGGGTAAAGAAGTGAATAAGACAGCTGCATACAGTAATTAACCCGTGCCATATACAGGTGTGTCCAATTGCCTACCTGGTGACCTTGTAATTACTCCATATATCACCTTCCCTGATTCTTGTTCTCCATTTGCATATTAATAACGACACGGAATAAGAAAGATTAGGTCTCTCTCTCTCTCTCTCTCTCTCTTTCGATTCCTCTCCTTTTCCTCCACCTGTCCTCTAAATTCTTCCTTTTTCCCTCTCTCATCTTCTCACTCACTGTCTCTGCCGTCTTTCCCTACTTTATCTCCTATTTCCTTCATTCTTCTCCTACCTCTCTCCTTTTTTCGTTTCCTCTGTTCTCTCCTTCCCCATTCTTCTTCTCTTTTCTCTTTCTCCTCCCCAAGTCCTCCTTTCCTTCCCCCTTCCTTCCTGTCCTTCGTCTTTCTTTCCTCTCTCTCCTCCTGCTCTCCTCCCCTCTCTTTCCTTTCCTTTCTCTCTTCCGTCTCTCTTTACTACATTTCCTACTCCTTTTCACTCCTTGTTTTCCGTTTTCCGCCCTTTCTTGGCCACTTCTCCCTCTCTTCTCCACCTCTCCCTCTCGTCCACTTCTCCCTCTCTCACCCACGTCTCCCTCTCCCTCCACCCCTCTTTCCCTCCCGCCCTTTGCCCTCCCCCCACCTCTGTCTTCGATCACCCGTATGTCATTAAGGATGGATTTATGATCTAATTAAGGGAATCGGCAGCCCAGCTTTACCATCGCACGCAAAATTTACACACACACACACACACACACACACACACACACACACACACACACACACACACACACACACACACACACACACACACACGTAGACTGGAACTTTCACATGAACCCTTTTACCCCGATAATGTATTCAGTATTCGTATTGCTATCAGACGGTTTTTTCAACTTAAGAAAGACCGCTACGACTGAAGGGATTAAAGGCCTATTCATCAACCCTTTCAGACCGTTGATGTATTGATGTTGTAGTCTTGCTGTCCGTGGATTATTTTTTTCTTAGGTTGGCTTGGGAGAGTTTTTATTTCTTGAACTGAAGGGTATAGGTAAGAGTCTGCACAAACCCAGTCAGTACCCGACATGTTTGCCAGGTTGAACGATAGTGTGTGGAGTGAGCAACAGTAAAGTATCAGGAACGTCACTGGATTCAACATATTAATCCTGCCTCTACGTATACTGTTTTTCCTATTGATTCTTCGGAAAGTACCATTGGGTAAAATGTAGGAAGTTGGTAGAAGAAAACTGTAATCTGGTGTGTGTGTGTGTGTGTGTGTGTGTGTGTGTGTGTGTTTTTCAAATTGTTTTTCCTCCCTCTATACACCATCTGTAGAAGTAGTAGTAGTAGTAGTGGGGGTGGTAGTCAATCAATCGTCCTCATGGTTCTGCACCCACTGAATTCTGGCATTTATAATGTCCACAGAGTTATCCAATATATCTATCTCATATTTATCATAAAAATATTTCAATAAATGAGGAACATGGTGGCCAGAGGACTGATAAAATAGCCTAAAAACCGCATTATTCTTTCTACTTAGGGCTTTACAATACCTAGCTTGCACTAGGGCAACATGGTGTCTAAGTAAAAGTAGTCCTGCTGCCTTAGATATACTATGATTACTTATTAATCTTGGGACATTATATATTTTCTTAAGAGCATTTGCAAATGCACTTTCAAAGCTTCTGAATACATTGCTTTTAAGCATATCTTTCATATTCCAGATACTTAAACCATAGTCAGGGACACAGTATGCTTTAAACAAATACAGTAACGTCTGTGCATTAACGTTCTTAAATTTTCTAATTACTGAATTAAATTTAGCATAAAATGAGTTCAATCTGAAATAAATATCTTGTGGTAGTAGTAATAGTAGTAGTAGTAGTAATAATAATAATAATAATAATAATAATAATAATAAAAAAATCTGTGCCACTGTTCTCATCCAGGCTGCCCCGCCTCACTGCACCTCCACCTTGGCCACAGCTCAGCCTT
Organism: Coenobita brevimanus; assembly: GCF_032717465.1. NCBI lineage: Eukaryota > Metazoa > Arthropoda > Malacostraca > Decapoda > Coenobitidae > Coenobita > Coenobita brevimanus. The sequence goes on from NC_137046.1 coordinate 47,905,172, forward strand.
AGCCCTCCGCCTCACTGCAGGGCCTCCCGTCCTTACACTTTATCTCTGCAGTCTGGTGAGTTGACGACGAAGCCTTACAAATTCAAGGCATTAGTTACAGCCTAGTCCATAGCCCACTGTGTGAAGGTTAGACTGGCTGACATACATACGTACATACATACATACATGCATATATACATACAGACAGACAGACAGGCTGACATATATAGATTCGCGCTCACATAGATTCATATACATGCATACGTAAGAATTTCAGTTTTCTGGTTGTGCTAAAGTGAAATTTCTAGGATTTTATGTGAGAGGTTTACACCAGGGCCAACATAACCATAATGCTGCTGTGAATTAATGAGTTTTGATAATAAATTCTGTTAGATTATACGATATTCTCATGGGAAAAGATTTAGTCAGCAGCATCAACAGGAATTCCATATGGCACTTTATAGAAGCAAAACTGAACTGCATTTGCTCACTCTTAATGATATGGTAAAACAGGTTTGTGGTGGACTGTGTGGTGGAGGGAAAGCAGGGAGGGAAGGCAGGCTTAGTAAAGGAGAAAAGACTAGTTATGGTAGTGGAGGAAGACATAGTAGAACAGAGAGACAGAGGGAGACAAATGGTGCATTTCAAAACCACCCATAATTCCACCCTAACCCAAGGCCGACTCTCGCACGTCTCACCCCGTAGGCCCACTCTATACGGAACATTGCAGAGGAGGTGATGGCTGTGGATGATTTTGACCCTAATTTCGTCTCTCTGTAAGACTGATTTTGCCTTGACCTATGGAAGTGAAGGGGTGTGTAAGCATTGTGTATGGTGTATAATTTAATGTGAAGTATTGCCTTTGATTGGCGAAATGAAAAATATTACATTTGCGATGGCCATAAAGGCGGAGATTAAGGCACCAGATTTCAACAGGCATATGGGAAACGGGGAAGAGGAGGGGAAAGGGGAGAGGAGGGAAGGAGAGGAGGAGGAGGAGGAATGGGGAGGGTAGGAGGGATGAAGGGAAGAAGATGGAGAGAGAGTGAAGTAAGAGAGATAGGGGAGAAGGGATGCAGAGAGGAGTTGAGTGGAGGCGAGAAGTGGAGAATGGAGATGAACTGGAGAAAAGAGGAAGGATGGAGAGTGGATGAGGAGGACTGGAGAAAGGAGTGGAGATGCAGGGAGAAGGAAGGGGAGATAGAGAAAAGTAAGATGGGTTAAGGAGAAGGAGTGGAAAGGAGAGGAGGTATGGAGAACAAATAAAGGATGTGAATGTGGTAGGTGGAGGCGCTCGCCATCCACTCACTCGACGTAGTGCTACTCTCGGGTGTCTGCCCTTTCCTCTCCTCCATCCATCTTTCCTTCCACCCTCTTTTGTCTTTCCTTCATTCTTTCCTCGTCCTTCTGCCTACGGGTGACTTTACATTCCCGCTTCTGTCTTCCTTCATTCTTTCCTCTTCCTTCTGCCTATGAGTGACTCAACACTAAATGACAAACCAAATGGTTTCCTGTACACCAGGAAACCATTTACTAAGCTGGGTGGTAACCATATAACCAAATTTTGGCGCCTGGTGGTTTAGTGAGAAATTACGACGCTCCAGTCAGATTGAGCCGGCGAAGGTAACCAAGGGGTGGTTGGGGTTCATTGCTCACATAATGCCACTCAGGGATGAGTGAGACTGGTCACTTCCATCTTAAATGTCAGGACCAACTTGCCTAGCTCCAGGCTCCTACGCTCCTCATGTGGCAATGTAGGATTGGATGATGGATGATGGATGGGGGAAGGAAGCAGGGATTGAGAAGAAAGAAGTAATGAAAGAAAAGAAATGGACTTGCATGAAAGATAAATTGGGATTCAGGGGAGTGAAAGAGAGAGGGGATGAGGAACAGGGAAAAGGAGGAGTGCCAACAAGATAATGGGTATGGATCGAGAGAGGAGTAGGGATGGTGAACGAGAAAATTATGGAGAGAGGAGAGGAGACAGAAAAGAAGAGGAAGTATAGGAAGGGTAGGGTAGAGAAGATGAATGCTGGAAAGAAGGGGATGGAGAAGGAAAGGAGGAGATGTGATGACAGAAAGAGTAAGGAAGAAGTGAGGAGAGGGGATGGAGTGAATCTGAAACATGGAAAGACAGGAGGAAGAGAAGAGAATATATAAGTCTAAGGGGTAGAAAAAATGTGGGAGAAGGGGAAGGAAAGAAAAAGGACGATGAGAGAGAGAGAGAGAGAGAGAGAGAGAGAGAGAATAAAAGAAGTGGGTGCAGATCTATAAAGCAAACACAGTGAATGAAGATGAAAGAGGATTTAGGACGAAAGTGGACCTAGAAAGAAAAGAGAAAAGGAGGATAAGAGAAGTGAAGACATGCAACATACAGGAAACAGACAGAAAATGGAAGGAGTGAAGAGCAGTTAATAAGAGATGCAAAGAAAGGAAGAGAGATGACAGGAGGATCAGGAGGGACAAAGAGAAACTCAGAAATGGAATAAACAGGACTGTAGAGGGGAACGAGAAGGGGGGGAGGGAGTGCAGTGGGAAGAGAAGGGGAAAGTGAGAAGGATGGATAAGCTGGAGACAAGGCGGGTGAAGAATGAAGAGGCACAGGAGAGAAGACGGACGGAAAAGATGAAAGAAAAAATGCAAATGAAACAGTTGAGTGTGGAGCAAGAGAGGAGGGGAAGGAAAACAAGAACGCAAGAAAAACAGAAGAAGAGAAAAACAGAGGAAGGGAGAAGAAGAATGATGTAAGAGAATGGTGGATATGGAAGAAATGGAAAGATAATGTGGAACTGAAATGGGTATGATGGGAATAATGAGAAACACTAGGGAATGGTTTTGAGATGAGGAAATGGGGAAAAAATGGCTTGAAAGTTAGGGAAATTGATGAAGATGGAAAAAGAGACGGAGGAATGAAAATGAGCGGCATATATGGGAGTGATGAAGGGGGGAAAGAGAGAAAATAGAGAAGGGGGGTGGTGAGGAGGAGGAATAGGGTAATAAAGATGGAGAAGGGAGAGATGAGAGGTAAGAAGAGAAGGGAGGTAGGTAGGTAGGGAGGGAGGGAGGGAGGAAAGAGGCGGGGGGGATGGGGGTTAAGGAGGAGTGGAATTGGAGTAATATTAGTTTTCAGGCTCAATGAGAAAGACGCAATGGAGCGTGAAGGTGGTTGTGGTAGTAATGGTGATTGTGGTAGCTGTGGTGATTGTGGTTGTTTTGGTTGCCGTGGTGATTGTGGTGGTAATAGTGATTGTGCTAGTAATGGTGGTTCTGAGTGAGGTGATTGTGGTTATTGTTAGTGATGGTGCTTGTGAAGGAAGTGGTGTTGATTGTGGTGGTTGTGGAGGTAATGGTTGTTGTGGTAATGATTGTTGTGGAGAAATGGGATTGGGGTAGTAGTGGTGGTTGTGGTGATTGTAGTGGTGATTGTGACGGCAGTGGTGTTTGTGGTGGTTGTAGTGGTTTTGTTAGCTACGGTGGTTTTGATGATTGTGGTAGGAATGATGGTTGTGGTGATTGTTGTGATTATGGTGGTAGTGGTTGTTGTGATTATGCTAGTTGTAATGGTTGTGGAAGTAATGGTGGTTGTGATGATTGTGGTGGTAGTGGTGTTTGTGGTAGTAACTGTGGTTGTGGTGATTGTGGTAGTAGTGGTGGTTGTGGTAGAAAGTACACCAACCTTCTTTCGGGTGAGGGATGTCTGCATAACCAGGCAATTGAACGGCCCTGTTATATTGGAGCCACCACATGAAGGCGTAAATTTGTTCGTGAATCTCAGGACTGAATTTCACTCCATATATACCTGATTCAGAACCACACTCCTCCCCAGTGTTCTCTCCTTCCCACGTCATAGTACCCTGTCCATAAATATTAAACAGGCATGGAGATATGACACGGCCTTGTCTCAGTCCAATATTTTAACTGAATTTCTCGCTCACCGTACCCTTCACTCTCACAGTTCCTCTTCTTCCACGACCCCTAGATGAACCGTCAGTAATCTGCCTTCTACTCCACATGCTGCCAGAATCATCCATAATGCTTGCCTACCTTCCATTTCACATGTATTAGGTCGGGTTTGGTTACAAATTGCCTCTTATCTGTTTCTAGGAACTTCTGCTAAAAATCTCAGCAAATTTGTGATCCACGTACCATTTCCCGTTGTTTAAGGCATCCTGATCCTCGCCTAGTAACTCCTCTGCAGCTGTCTTTACCTTTTTATTCAGCACTCTGCCATAAACACTCGGCACTAATCAGACATTCCATTATTGTTGCACTCTGTCCTTTCAGCTTTTCGTCATAGAGATGTAAAATAATGGAATTCTTCTCGTCTTCAGGCAGTCTCTCTTGTGTCCATATTTATCTGTCTAACTTGTGGATTAGCGGGATTCATCTGATGGAGATCCTGTACTCCTTGCAGCTCACATGAATGGCCAAATATAGGCAGAAATAGACCAGTAAACAAGGAAACTCATTCGTAGATCATAAATTAGACTTACCGAATTTCATGGCAGTGACCCAGTTTCTTCAGGTGAAGACAGACTGACTGTAGTTGGGAAATTAATTCTTCACAACGATGACGTCCATTCATTATATTCTCTCTGTTTCGAAAACGATTTCATTAAACTTGGGAGAGACGTCTGGGAGTGGAGGGGTTTCATAGAGCCATCATTAATCCCTTCACTACAAGGTTGCTATGCTAAACTGAGTCAGTCCGGGAGGCAGCAGAAGTATGAAAAAAAAGGGCGTACTTGGACTGAAGGGGTTATTTGGGGTCGTGATGCTTGAAGCGATGTGGAGGCGGTGGTGGTGGTGGTATTTGTGGTAGGTCTGGCCGTGGTGTTGATGATTATAATGATGATGATGGTGGTGGCGATGGTAACTGAGATGTTAATGATGCTAGTGATTATGATGATGCGATACTAACGTTGACTCTGTTGGTTGCAGTTATGATGGTAAGGTTGGTAGTGATGAGGGTTAAGCTGATGGTGAATGTGATGACTAGTGAGTTGGGTGTTATGGTAGGCTAGTTTTAGAGGTTATATTGATGGCTCTACTCTCACGATGGTTACTGGACAAAATGTTTTGTGAGGTTTTAGGGAAGATGGGGCCACAGTGGAGGGAATGTGGAAGGAAGAAATAATGGTAGCAGAAGGAAAGGAAGGTACATAGAGGAAGGGAAGTGGAGAGATAGAAGAAAGGTGGAGAGATGGAGGCAAAGTGGATTGATGGTGGAAAGGTGGAAAGACGAAATGAAGATTGTGAGATGGAGGAAAGAGTAATGGAGAAAGGTTGAGCGATGGGAAAATAGAAGGATGAAATGAAGAGGATGGAAAAGAGGAAGGTAAAAGGCAGGAGAAAAGTACCTGTAAAAGGGAGCGGGAAGATGGTGGAAAAGGCGACGGATGAAGAAAGACAGAAGGGAGACGGAGAAGATAGAAGATGGAGTAATGCAAAGAAGATTAAGAGGGAATACAAAGTTACAGAAGAAATCCAAAGCACAGAAAATAATAGAGACAGTAAATTCGACTGTCTCTCGTCCCTTACCGGGCTCCTTCGTCTCCCGCTGTAGGCTCATTATTTTAAATCTTGCTCTTTTCTGTGTGGAGAGATTTTTTTTTTCAGTCTCTCTCTCTCTCTCTCTTTCTCTCTCTCTCTCTCAGTTTGATTAATTCACATCTTTCACTTCATATCTTCTTTGTTCATATTTCTCCACTTTCTCCCTCTTTTCTTCTTTCCTCCTCCCAATCTCAGTCCTTTTCCCCCTGTCGTACTCTCTGTCTTTTCCTCCTTCCTCTTTCTCCTCTTCCCCGTGTATTTCCTTCAGTCCCTATCTCCCTTCCTTGCTTCCTCCATCCTTATCTTTGTCTCTCCTTCTGTCATCCTGTCCTCATCCCTTCATATATGTCCCTTTTCTCATTTCGTTTTCCTCCCTTTTCATACATTTTCCTCCTCTCCCCAAGTCATTTTCCTTCGTTTTCCACATTTCTTTCCTTGAGTTTCTTACATTTCCTCGTCTTCATGACACCCCTTCCCCCTCTCACTCTTCCCTCTTTTCCATTTCTTCTTCCTCCTACTCCTTCTTCCCTCTAACTTCCTCTTCCCTTCATCTTCTCTTCTCTTCCCCTTTCCATATTTCTGTTTTGACATCTTCATACTTCCTTCTTCTTATCCTAATCGTCTCTCTTCCCTTCCTCTTCCCCTTTCCTTCCCTCTCTTCCCTTCCTCTTCCCCTTACCTTCCCCCTCTTCCCTTCTTCCCCTTCCGTCCCCTCCCCTCATCCTTTCCCCCTTCCCTCCCCTTGCTAGCTAGGTGGTGTGGTTAAGGGCTATATTTTAGAGGTGATGTATAGCAACCAACCCCGCCCTCACCCCTCTACCTCCTCCCCTTCCCTTTCCCCTTCCCCTCATCTTCCCCTTCCTCCCACAGTCGTAGCCCTTCCTTCTCCCCCTCCACCTCGCCTTTCTTCCCTCTTCTCTTCCCCTCCTGCCTCCTCACTGCTCTCATCCTTCCCTCTCCATCCCTGCTCTTGCTCTTGTCCTTTAGAAGTGAGAGAGAAGGGATAGGAAGAGAAGTAAAAGAGAAGAGGGATGAGTGAAGGAAGAAAGGGAAGAGATAGAGGAGGTGAAATGGGTGAGAGAGAGAGAGAGAGAGAGAGAGAGAGAGAGAGAGAGAGAGAGAGAGAGAGAGAGAGAGAGGCTGGAGGGAAACAGTGCAATAAATTAGTAGAATGTTAGCGGTGTGTAGGCGAGGTAGAAAAGAGAGAGAAAAAAAATCGAGGGAGGGAGGGAGTATGGGGCAGAGAGGCAGAGAAGGAAAAAGGAATATTGTCTCTGTAGAGGGAAAGGAGAGAATATTTATAAAGGAGGAGGGGAAAGGGGAACGTATATGGAATAGGAGAGAGAAAAAGGGAATGTATATAGACGAGGAGAGGAGGAAGGGGAATGCTTATTGAAAAGGAAAGGAGAAAAGGGAATTTTAAGAGTGGAAAAGAGAATGTTAAGAATACAGAAAAGGAATGTTTGTACGAAAGAGAGAAATAAAGTAATGTTTATAGAAAAGGAGAAGAGAAAAGGCAAGTCTTATTTAAAAGAGAAAAGGAAATATTTGTTGAGAAGGAAACGAGAAAGATGAATGTTTATAGAAAAAGAAAGGAGAAAAGGGAATGTATAGAGAAAAAAGAGGAGGACAAGGAATGTTTATAGAAAAAGAGGAAAAAAGGAAACGTTTGCAGAAGAGAGGAGAAAAGGGAATGTTAATGGAAAAGAGAAAAGGGAATATTTGTGAAAAAGAGGAGAGAAAGGAATGTTTATAGAAAAGGAGAAGAGTAAAGGGGAATGTTTGTAGGGACTAAGAAAAAGGAGAATGTTTATAGGGAAGAAGAGAGGAAGGGTGGAACGTTATTATTGAAGAGGAGGGGAAGAAGGGAATATTATAGGGAAAAGGGGGGAAGAGGTGAATGTTATTGGGAAGAGGAGGGTAAAAATGGAATGTTTATAAGGATGAAGAGAGGGCGGAAGGGAGTGTTTATAGGGATGAAGAGAGGAAGAGGTGAGTGTTCATAAGGAGGAAGAAGGGCGGGGGGAAGGTACAAAGAAGAAACAGAATAGAAGGGAAGATAGATTTGGAGATAAGAAAAGATGGATAAAAGGGTGCTTTTAAGGAAGGAGAGAATACGGAGTGATAATGCTTGTTTGTGTATGTATTGATTTATATATGTATGGCAAGAGATCCGTGTTGCCGAGAGATACTGGTACTATTTTTCGTAGCTGGAGAAGTGACCCGCTTCCACCCACGCTCCATGCATGGTTTAGGTGAGAGATAGAGGCCTTTGAGTTGTAGGATGAGTGCCGTTGCGGTTTGTAAAATACAATATTATATTCTTTTGGAGTGGCTGTATTTAATCTTAAGGGAGTTTGTTTAAGTACTGAAGAAACCATGGCAGGATGAACCCACATCGAGGTGAGCGTCAGACAAGAGCACCATTCATCCCAGCACAGAGGGCTTAGCAGAGGAATGAAATGGAGTCTGTAACAAAAAAAAAAAAAAATGGTTTAGAGAATTTCGGAACTACAGGTAAGACATAGATTCCCTTTCTGCACACACACACACACACACACACACACACACACACACACACACACACACACACACACACACACACACACACACACACACACACACACACACACACACACACACACACACACACACACACACATGATATGCAGATGGGTAATTGGGTCTGCCTTGCTTAATTCCCCAGGTTGACTGTCTCCTTCCCTCACTTATATATCTCTCTCCCCTCACTTCTTTCTCTCCTCTCCTTCCCCCACTTCTCATCCTCTCACGTCCCCTTCCTCCTTCACTTTTCCTCCTTCCCACACGTCTCCTCTGTCTCTAACGGCCATCCTTGTTTTCTTCCCTCCCTCCCTGTTCCTCCTTATATAATCCCTTACATCACATCCTTTCCCATTTAATCTCCTTGGGCCTCTTTACTTTCCCTAAATTACCTCCCACTCTCCCTCCCTTCATCAATTCATTATATTCTTCTCCACTTTCCTCACGTTCTTCTCGTATTTCCACTCCCCCTCTTCCCAATTTACCCTCCTCACTTCCTTCCCTCATTTTTTTTCCTTCTCTCACTTTTGCCTTCTTCCTACCTCTTACCTTTATTCCCTTTCCATAGGCAAATTGTACATCTTACTTCTCGGTCTTCGCTACCACATTCGTCTCCTGGACCCACCCTGTTCTTGGTAATCTCACTCCCAGCTTACCTCTCTTAGTCGTCCCCTTTGCTAATTTTCCTGCTGCACGTCCCTTCTCCCTCCCTCACGCCCTTTACATCCTCTCTCTCACGTTTCTACCTTCCTCACTCGACTTCCTCATCACAGCCCCTGCTTCACACCACTCCCTCATCTCCCACGCAGCCTCACTAAACTCTGTCACCTCCCATTCTGCCTACTCCACTCTCTCACCTCCGACCCTGCCTCACTCCTTCATATCTCACCCTCTCTCACCCCCCTTCCTCTCCCTTCCCACCTTCTCCTCCCTGTCTCATCCTGAAGCCACTATCACCTCCTTGTCTCTGTTTCTCACCTAGCCTGCCTTCAACCCTGCACTCCTGCCACACCAACCATGTCTTTGTTTCATTATCCTCACTGCCGTCTAAGCATCTCCCATCTCCCTGCCTTTTTTTTTTTTACACTGCCTCATTCACCCTGTCGCATGTGATTTTCAGTTTCCCTGCCATCCCTCCCTGCCTCCTCACCTTCTCTGTTTCACTCAGTTCTCACTTCACTCATGTCTTTATCACTTTTTTATCTCCTCTTTCACTGTTCCCCATTTCTACCCAGTCTAACGTCCACCCCTGCCTCTCCTGCCTTCCTAACTCCATGCAATTCTTCCCTGCCGTTGCTTTCCCATTACCTCATTTGCCTCGACCCTGCCTTAGTCCTCACCTCTAGCCTACTTGGTTCATCTTCCAACCTGCCTCATATCTTGAAATACTTCACATTGTACCCAGCCTCTCCTCCCTCCCTCTGTACCACAATCTCCTTCGCCCCATCCTCAGTTCATCTCTCCCCTTGCTTTGTCCTCATCCCTATCTCTTCTTTCTCCCTGCTACACTGCACTCTTGTCTTGCCTCTCACCCTGTCTTTCCTCCCTTCCCTCCTCACTTCCCCTCCTCCTTTTCTCTTAACCTCTTTAATCCGGTGACGTATTTTTTTTTTTATTCTTGCTGTCTCCAGATGATGATATTCAGCTTAGGGGACACTTTTTTCTGGAGGGGAAAGATATCGCCTTCATTAACCCTTGCTCTACCTCTGATCCTTCCTTAGTTTAGCCACACCGTCTCCTGAGGGCAAAATACAAATATACAAAAATTATAAAACAAAAACATGGGACTGAAGGGATTGTCCTCATTTCTCTCTCTCTCTCTCTCTGCCTAGTACACTTCACCTCTGTCTTACCTCTTACTCTGCCTCTGCTCTCTCTTTTCCTGACGTCTCCTCCTCTTGACCTCAATTCACTCCCATTTTTTCTCCCGCAATCCCTCTTCTTTTTTTTTTTATTCCATACCTTTGTGCCTCCTCTTTCTTCCTGTCTTTCCTCCCTTCCTCCCTGCATCTTTTACCTGACTCCTCATTCCACTCTTCTCTTCCTCTCAGCTTCTTCTTTCTCCTAGTCAACCCTGCCCTGTCTCTCTCCCTGCCTCTTTATCCCCTTTCCCTACTGTCTCTCCTTCCTCACCTCCCTCTTCCTTTCTCTTTTCTATTCCTCCTAACTTACCCTTCCATTCATCTCTCTCCCTTTCATCGCTGTCTCCTCCCCACTTCCTTTCTTTCCTTCCTCCCCACCTCCTTCTCTCTTCCTCCCTTTCCTTCCTCCCCACATCCTCATCCCTTCCTCTCTCTCTCTCTCTCTCTCTCTCTCTCTCTCTCTCTCTCTCTCTCTCCTTCGTGCCTTATTTCTCTCCCCATCTCATCTGCCTTTCCCGCCTCACCTGCCTCACCTGGCCTCGCGGGAAATCAGGTGAGAGTTAATGAGCTTGTTTGACCCCCCGCTCAGGTGTGGAGGTGAGGGCTGCCTGGCTCCCTCTACCGCCTCTTTGTACTCCTTCCACCACAACCTTATTTCCTCATTTTAAGTAGATTGTACCCTCTTTGTAGGCTTCATTTTGTAACACCTTTATGTACCTGTTAGTAATCCGCTTGTGATTTTTTTTTTTAACTGACTGGTATATATTTTTCCCATAGCTATTTATTGTATTATTATTTTGCATGATTGATTATAAAGCCTCCCCCCTCAGTTTTTTTTTTTTCCCATTGGCCTCTTCGTATACCTAAGGAGGCTAGGACGGTTTATGTATTTTTCAGTCATTTTTAAAGCGTATTGTATTCTTCAAGTCAGCAGTTCTGTATGTTGTATTAATGATGAATGTATATAAATTTAACCGGTCATTTTAATATGCCGATCCAGCGTATTTTTCAGTCCAGCAAATATATGTGTTGTTGTGACGTGTATGGTATAAAAATGACGGTACTGGCTTTTGTTATGAGTATTGTTATGGTCTGGCTATTGTTATGTGTTGTAGTGGTCGGAGAGAGAGAGAGAGAGAGAGAGAGAGAGAGAGAGAGAGAGAGGAAATGTATGTTGGGGAAGATATTGAGTGTAAGAAAAAGTTGAAGGCGTGGTGTGGTGTGAGTGACAGGGACAGGGTGAGGCAGGCAGGCAGGCAGGCGGGGGATAGGCCTAAAACACCCCCCCTCCTGCATGGCGAGAGAGGAAGAGGAGGAGGAGGAACGAACATGGAAAAGGAGGAAGAATAAGATGAGCTGGAGGAAGAGAAGATGGAGGATGATGATGATGATAATTACATTAGTTTTTAGATTATTTGTGGTAGGTCTCCATATTATAATTGCAAATCATACTAGATAGATAGATAAATAGATAGATAGAGAGACAGATAGAAGCAGGAAGTCAAATGATGAGAAGGTGTTGTGTTTGCGAGAAGCGAGCAGCGCTAAACGCTTACACGGAGGAAAGCTGACGACAGCGGCCAGTAAGGAGATGATTCAGTTAGCTGTCAGCAGTCCTCTCGTGAGAAAGTTCTGTTGCCATGAGGTAGATACGTGACACACACACCCTACTACACGAGATTTTAGGAAATAGCGTTTAGAAGGAGACAAGCGACCCTAGAGAGAGGTCGAGACTGAGAATAGCTTTCGAACAGATAGAGAGATAGATAGCGAGACAGTGATGTAGCTACACAGGACTAATAATATTATACATTTATAATATATCCAAGACAAATAAAAATAGTCCCATACTATTCTTTACCTCTCCCGTCACTACATGACATCTGGTGGGGAAACTACTACAAGATATAAAAGCCGCTCGACCACAAGTCTAAAATATACTTCTCTACAATTAACTACAAAGTCTTTATGACATTTGGTGGCAGCGAACGTATACGAACCTCGTCTACGAATCAACATTAAAATCCTACAAAATATCAAGATTGACAACAACCAACAATATCAGCTCCTGCCCCCTCCGTCTCCCAGATCATTACGCTGATGCAGAGGTCAAGAGATCACTCGACGCCTTGCAAGTAGCTTAACGACAAACCAGCAAATCTGCGGACATCGTCTCCGAATTAAAAGCAAATTTCTACAAAAGCAACCGAGACTACAAGGTTAGCTTCAGTTCTACAAAGTCTACAGCCATCTACAATCAACTACAGCCATCTACGATCAACTACATTTAACAACTCTACGTCGTCTGTATAATCTTCTACACGCACCTACAAGTAGCGGCAGTCTTCATCCTACAACGAATAAATCACTAGAGAAAAGGACAGAGAAAACTTCCACATAGAATAAAGGGAACAAACAAACGAAGAGTGAGACACGATTTACAACTCATCTTACTCACTCGTCTTCACTCAAGTTACTCATCGCTACTCATTCACTCACCACAGCTACCAGTGTGGGAAGTTGAGGTCATCATGCGTGCTTGCTGAACAGACGCCACGTCAGTCAACACACCACCTGCACCACCACTCACACCATTTCCCACCACGGTAAAAATTAGTAAGTTACATAGTTACTTCATTTATACAATACACAGTGATAGACAATAAGCTTCTGCACAAACATATAAAACGTGCTGTATAGTTACAGTTTAAATACACATACTTACTTCAGTTATCTCCATAACTCAAACACTAAATAATCACCAACAATAAATATTCTACACTGTATATATTCATTCATTTATTATAACATTTATTTACTACCAACGAGGTGTTACCATTCATACCTACATAAAATACGTGTTTCATACATACAACTATACATTATTATATCTACAAGCGATAAAGAAAATATACCATCACAGTTACTCAGTGAGCAATTAAAAGAACTGTATTAAACATTTATTAATTAAAGCTACCTAGTGGAAACATACAAATTAAGTTACAAGGTAAACTAGAAAAAAAAAAAAAAAAAAAAATGGCCAACACAAATGCCGTTAGCAAGAGTGAACATCTTCAACACAATCGTGAAGACAATGATTTCCACACAGTGCTGACACACATATTACTCACGAGAGGTACAGGTGAACAAGTCAGTGTGTATAGTTAATACTGTATATATGTATATATATTTTTTTATATAAAATAACAAAATATGGGACTATATAATATCATTTTATAGTATCTGTGCAATATAAACTAAACTTTGAAAAAAGTATCCCAAGAAAATTAGCCAGTAATTATGTAACCATGAACAACATGGAAACAAGCGTACACAAGCAAAGAGAAACAAACTATGGAAAATCAATACATACAAAAAAAAAAGAAAGAAGAAAAGAAAAGTAAAACAGAAAAAGAGAAATAGAGTAAGATCACATAACAAACAAATGAAAATAAGTGTAAGTGTTACTACATAAGCCAAAATACCACATAAACTACAAACAAAAAAGCAAATTGTTGTCTCCACATACAAGTGGCACGACATCATCACTATCATCGACCGCAGCATATGTTAGGACTGCAGTTATTACAATTGTTACTCCATATTATAATTATGTAACGACAAACGATTGCATTATGTTACACTTTGCCAATTATGTAACAGTTGCATTAACAAGATGTAACTTTTATGTAACTTTAACTACAATTATGTACCTACAAACGATATGTAACAATTATGTAACGACAAACGATTGCATTATGTTACACTTTGCCAATTATGTAACAGTTGCATTAACAAGATGTAACTTTTATGTAACTTTAACAACAATTATGTACCTACAAACGATATGTAACAATTATGTAACGACAAAACAGTTGCATTAACAAGATGTAACTTTTATGTAACTTTAACTACAATTATAAGGCCAAGACACATATGTAATAGTTGCATTAACAAAATGTAACTACAATTATAAGGCCAACACAATTATGTAGTACCACAATGTTAGTACAATATTATAAGTCATACAATTATAGCACAATTCTATATTACCAGTAACATCATACAAGTTAGATGAAATATTAGACATTACTAAAGTGATAACTCAAATATGTAATGTATAACTTAGCAGTATTACCATTGCACAATTATATTGCATTTATTCCAATATGTATTCAACTTATTTAAAATGTAATATTACTGAATAATCACTATTTACTATGAATAATATATGTATACAATATTCATACAATTATGTTACTTTACAATATTATGTATTTCACTTAATTAGCTTATAAGTTCATTATAATGTGTATGTAGTATGTATTAATATATTATAACTATTAAATGTCGATGGTACGCCATTTTTGCGCGGCAGAGCAATGTGGTAGGTCTCCATATTATAATTGCAAATCATACTAGATAGATAGATAAATAGATAGATAGAGAGACAGATAGAAGCAGGAAGTCAAATGATGAGAAGGTGTTGTGTTTGCGAGAAGCGAGCAGCGCTAAGCAACCTTACACGGAGGAAAGCTGACGACAGCGGCCAGTAAGGAGATGATTCAGTTAGCTGTCAGCAGTCCTCTCGTGAGAAAGTTCTGTTGCCATGAGGTAGATACGTGACACACACACCCTACTACACGAGATTTTAGGAAAGAGAGTTTAGAAGGAGACAAGCGACCCTAGAGAGAGGTCGAGACGGAGATTAGCTTTAGAACAGAGAGAGAGAGAGAGATAGCGAGACAGGGAGGTAGCTACCCAGGACTTATACTATTATACCTGTTTAATATTTCCAAGACAAATAAAAATAGTCCCATACTATTCTTTACCTCTCCCGTCACTACATGACATCTGGTGGGGAAACTACTACAAGATATAAAAGCCGCTCGACCACAAGTCTAAAATATACTTCTCTACAATTAACTACAAAGTCTTTATGACATATTATTATTATTATTATTATTATAGTATTATTAGTAGAACTGTAGTAGTAGCAACAGCAGCAGCAGTAGTTGTATAAATTAATAATAATAATAAAAAACTAATAATAACACTAGTAATAATAATAATAATGATAATAATGATAATAATACTATGAGAAGGAGTGAGAGGAGAGAAGGGCGAATGAAACAAAGAACAAAAAAGTATCATCATGACCATAACCATCACGGGTGCTGATGATGGAGAAGAACAGAAATTGAGCCTTGAGAGAAAGTTAGGGGTGTGTGGAAATTGTAGAAGGAAGTGGAGTGGGAGGAGGAGGGTTGACAAGTACAGGAGGAAGAGATGGAGGAAGAGGAAGAGGGTGGAGAATAACGTAAGAAAGAGATGGAGTAGGAAGAGGTGGAAGAACAATAGGACGAAGGGGAACAGACGGAAAATGATCTACTGTCAATATGAAGAATATTTTAACTCTTTCAACCTCCTATGACTCACTCGCTGACTAAAATCGTGTGGAATTATTTGGGATATGACAACAAAGTTGTCCCGACCGTGAGGGGGTTGGCACAGATTAACAGTCTCAGGCTTCTTTGACTCACTCTTGGCTCAGTAAAATCGTCTGGCATTAACAGCAATAAAATGCTGGAGTTGACTCGACAATGAGGGGGTTTAAGTGTGAATAATAATATCTGACGCGATGGTAGGGTATTGGATAAAGCAGCATGTGGATGCGGCGCGGCAGTGGTGGAAGAAAGGAGATGAAAGAAAAGAGGTGGACGAAAATGGGTGGTAGAAAATATATGGAAGAAAAGAGGTGGAAGAAAATAGGGGGAAGAAATGAGATGAAAGAAAAGAGGTGGAAGAAAAGAAGTGGAAGAAAAGGGTAGAAGAAAAGAAAAGAGGTGGAAGAAAAGAAGTGGAAGAAAAGGGTAGAAGAAAAGAAAAGAGGTGGAAGAAAAGAAGTGGAAGAAAAGGGTAGAAGAAAAGAAAAGAGGTGGAAGAAAAGAAGTGGAAGAAAGGGTAGAAGAAAAGAAAAGAGGTGGAAGAAAAGAAGTGGAAGAAAAGGGTAGAAGAAAAGAAAAGAGGTGGAAGAAAAGAAGTGGAAGAAAAGGGTAGAAGAAAAGAAAAGAGGTGGAAGAAAAGAAGTGGAAGAAAAGGGTAGAAGAAAAGAAAAGAGGTGGAAGAAAAGAAGTGGAAGAAAAGGGTGGAAGAAAAGAAAAGAGGTGGAAGAAAAGAAAAGAGGTGGAAGAAAAGAAGTCGATGCAAAAGTTGGAGCAAAAAGAAAGCAGAAGATAATTGGAGAGAGGGTTAAAAGTTGAGTAGAGTGGCCGGAGGAATGAAGTGATTATAAGGCGTGGATGTAAAACCAGATGCAGGAAGAAAGCAGAGGAATGTTGTAAAGAAAAGTAAAAATACAGCAGTTATGTGTGGAAGAAAAAATAAATAAGTGAATAATCATACCGGTACGTGCTTATAAATCTGGCGGTAGGAGGAAAGAAGTCAATAGGAGGAAAGAGTAGGTGCAGAATGGAGTGAAAAGGAGAAACAGATGATTGAGTGTATATAGTCTCGTATGGATAAAACTGGGATTAGGAAGAAGGGTAAGGGAGATTACAGAGGAGTATCGGGATTAAGAACAGCGCAAGGTGAATGGAAGCTTGGGATAAATGAGTGGATAGGTAGGTGTAGATTTAGAAATGGGGGTAGGAGGAAGTCAATAGGTATATGAGAATCGAGGAAAAGCAGAGTAGTGTAAATGGAGGAATGAAATGAATGGATAGGAAGATAGGTGTGGGTATAGAATGGTGGGTAAGCGGAAAGAATGGTGGGGAACAATAGCCGTGTAGGAAAGTGAAAGAATTTGATGAATGAGTGGATAGGTAGGAGTGAAAACTGAACTGGGAGTGGGAGGAAGGCATAAAAAAAAAAAAAATGGGGGATGAATATAAGATCAAGGTGGATTTAAGACTAAGGGGAAGCGGATATATATATGTGGATCTTAAACTGGGAGTGGAAAGAAGACAGAAAGAAAGGGTAGTAAAAGCTGAGTCGGGAGGGATGAAAGAATAAGACGATGAAGCAGAATAAATAGGAGTGAGTATATATCTGTGTGTAGGAGGAGGGGAGAGTGGTATATGAGATGGGATTAAAAGCAGAGTATGGCGTGTGTAAGGTGATCCCTCATTGTTCCCCCTGGAGGTGTGGGCCGCGACTGTGCCTCTCTTCGACTCCCTGGGGTCCAACAGGTAGACGAACAAACACTGACTTAGAAACAGAATGTGTTCATTAGAAGTGGTAGATGTCTTTGTATATTATTGTAGCTGTTCTTGAAACCATGTGAAGTTGAGACAGGTCACCAAAAACTAAAATAGCAAGCCAGGAACTAGTATAGATAATTCAGACTAAGGGAACGTCTTGCTCCTGGGATCTTTTTTTCGTATCGACGCAGGCTGTGAGGTGGCATGAAAACTGAGTCTTTGGTTCTGGCCTTCTGACTTTTCATTTCTACTTTAGGCATAATTTACTGTACAGAAATGCTTTACTGCAATATATTGTCACATTTCTACAGTTTTGATGCAACCATTTTCTGTAAAGTCGGATTGCTTAAGAGAGCACTTGAAGGAGCATATTTTAACAGTCTTAAGGTCTTCTCTCGAGAGGGGACTTAAGTAATATTTCATTTTAATCCTCTCATGGTCGCAAAATGAATATTCCAGCTAACGACAAGCAGTTTTAATGAGCCGCGAATTAGTTGCCTAAGAGTGTTAATACTGGTGTCATTGGCCGTCTCATGGCCGGGAAAACTCCAGTGTGCAATTACAGCTGACACACGATTTTAGTCACCTGAAAGGGGGTCATTGGAGCCTGAAAGTGTATCCAGCATAATGTGTAACAGTATGTATGGTACCTCTTATGATTCTTGTCATATTTCGTGTAATACTCTCGACATAATGCTAAATATAATGACTCGTATATGCTATGTGCACCCACTGAGATATTGCCAGAAACCTCATATGAACGACTGGTAGGCTATATTCAATAACACCTGCCTCATAAAAACACGAAATGATCAGGTGAAAATTCAGACATCGGCTAAGAGTACTTCCAGTAGGTCTAGAGATCCTGTACTTACTAAAGAACAATAACACGACGAAGTGTGTCTTTGTGTGTCTTTGTGTGTGTGTGTGTGTGTGTGTGTGTGTGTGTGAGAGAGAGAGAGAGAGAGAGAGAGACGGTCGGGGGAAGGGGGGGGCGGCAGTGCGCGAGGCCTACAGGACCCAGGGCCGGCGTGACCTTGACGGGGGCGGGCGGGGTGAAATATTTTTTGCGTGTGTAATTGTGTGTGATCCTTCACGGCCTGTCCGGGGCGCCCTGCCTCCTCATTATGGACCACCCCACCCCACCCCACCCCACCCCACCCCTACCCACTTTCCCTCACTCCCCTCACTCACCATTGTTTGCTTTTACTTTACTTGTTTGTGCTGATATTATTTGTTTCGCCGTCATTGTGCTTGTTTGATCGCTGATTTTTCTTGACTCCATTTTTTGTTAATGTACCTTACCGTAATGTGTATGTTGATTTTTCTACCCGGGAGCAAGCGGAAAGTATCGCTACCCACGTATTCCTCCCGCGTCGTACAGAGTAACTAAAAACGACAGTAGTAAGATGGTGGGGGAATGTGGAAATCTCTCTACTGGCCACCCACCTCTTGTGTCAAATCAGCCACCCGAGGAGGAGGGAGGGAGGTAGATTATATCCATGACTACTTTTTCCACTGACTCATGTCCCGAAAGAAATGAAGGAGCCATGCAGAAGATCTCCACACCAAAACCCCTGTTCTGGTCAGTTTAGGAGGCTTTCTAACACCTCTTCGGTGATACTGATTGATTGGATATTGTTTACTTGATCCCTGATGTTGTTTGTTTGACCTGATATTGCGTGTTTGACCCCTGATGTTCTTATTTAACCTGATATTGCTTGTTTGACCCCTGTGATATTGTTTGTGTGACCCCTGATTTTTTATTTATTTATTTATTTATTTTTATTTTTTTTTTTTTTGACCTGGTACTGCTTGACCCCTGAATCCCCGGTATTGTTCGTGTGACCATAGATAAAGCTTTTTTGTTTTCTTTCTTTTTTGGTCCTTGATGTTTTCCTGAGTCCTGATATTCCTCTACATTGCCTTGATTTGTTTGAGTGGACCTTAAATTTGCTTCTTTGGGCCTTGATTTCCATGCTGCCCTTGAGTAGGTGTTGCTTGTGCCTTCGTGTTCGTGTGGTGTGTTCGTAATGGTTATGTTTTTATCTCGTGTGTGCTTTAGTGTGTTTTTCTGGTGTGTTCTTTGGTGTATTTTTCCTGGAGTGTTTTTGGTGTTTTTCTGGTGTGTGCTTTGGTGTGTTTTTCTGGTGTGTGCTTTGGTTTGTTTTTCTGGTGTGTGCTTTGCTGTGTTTTTTCTGGTGTGTTCATTGGTTTGTTTTTCTGGTGTGTGCTTTGCTGTGTTTTTTCCGAGGTGTTCATTGGTGTGTTTGTCGTGGCAGTGTCATTAGTGCTTACGGAGAACAAGATGACGAAATGAGATATGGGGATTCCCTGAGACTGGATGAAATAGGTTAACAGTCAGAAGGTGAGTGAAAAAAAAGATAGGAGAGGCCATTTTCCTGTAGTGGACTGACTCGAGCTGATGATGATAACGATGATGATTTGTTGGTAATGATGCTGTTAAAGATGCTGTCCTTTTTCTGAGAATCTTTTACGTGAAAGATTTGAGAGGACGTGGTGTTTGTGGGTCTTGACTGAGGGTCTTATTGCTAGTGAACTTTTATCATCATCATCATCATCACCGTCAGCTCGAGTTAGTCCACTGCAATGAAGAAGTCTCTGCTGTCGTTCATCACTCTCTATTGACTGTTAGGCTGTTTCACCCAGTCTAAGCCGATCTCCATATCTCATCTCGCATATACCACGACTACTATTGCTCGCTGCCTTCCAATTTTCTACCTTCCATCGGACTTTCTGCCTTCCTGCCTTCCAACTTTCTGCCCTCCTGCCTTCCAACTTTCTGCCCTCCAGCCTTCCAACTTTTAGCCCTCCTGCCTTCCAACTTTCTGCCCTCCTGTCGTCCAACCTTCTTCCTCCCTGCCTTCCAACCTTCTGGCTCCCTGTCTTCCAACCTTCTGCCTCCTTTCTCTCCAACTTTCTGCTGCTCGGCTTTTCAACTTTCTTCCTCTCTGCCTTCCAACTTTCTGCCTCCCTGCCCTCATACATACTGCCTTCCTGCCATCTTACCTTCTTCTTCCCTGCCTCATTCCTGCTGCCTCCCGGCCTTTTCATTTTCTGCTTCACTACCCTCTCACTTTTTGCCATCCTAGCGTCCTACTTTTTCAGCACTGCTTTCATACTCTTTGTTCTTATGCATATCCACTATTTGCTTTCCATCCTAACTTTCACATCCTCTTTTTTCCTGCTTTCTTACTCCCTGTCACACCTCTCCACTCTGTCACCTCGTCTCTATGACACCACTCTTCTTTCCTGCCTCACCCTTCTCCCATGCCTTCTTGCCACTCTCCTGCCATCCTGACTACCTACCTCTTCCCTTACCCCTGCCCACCACCCTGCCCTCCTGTCTCATACGCTCCCCTTCCCCTGCCTACCAGCCTGTGTACCTCAGGGTGAGGCAGGCGGGAGGCGAGGTGACTCCCGCCATAGGCCTCCGAAACCCAAAAAAAAAAGTGTTATGCTATGATGGATCTGTGGGTCCACCCCTAGCCCGACAGTCCAGCCCTTAGCAGCCCCCAATCCTTAGCCCACACCAGCCCTGACCTGACAGTCCTGCCCTCACCAATCTAAACCCTCACCAGCTCGTAGTCCTTTGTCTCAGTCCTGTCATCTCATCAGCCCTCGAATCATCAGTGTCACTCCTTAACCTTTGGCATGAAGCCTCTTTCAGCTTTAATAGCTTCAGCCCTCACTTATCACTCCCTGTCCACCCCTCTTATCAGCACCGGCCCTCATTAGCCTCTTATCAAACTTAGTCCATGCTCCTCTTCATCCTCAGCCCTCATTTCTATTCCCAGCTCTCATTCCTATACCCCAACCCTCACTCCTAATCGTCACCATCCTTACTTAGTCCTCAGTTAGTCCATATTACCGCTTACCATCATCAGCCTCATCAGCTGAACAGGTGATTAAGTCTTGAACGAAAAGGGTCTTAGATCATAGGTCTAGGGTAAGGTCAACTCAGATGGCTTTGATCCGATCTAGATCTTATTTGATGGAAGGTTTAAGGGTCAGGAAAGGGTGAAATGATTCAGTTTGAAAAATTGATCAGAGGTCAAGTCACATGGAAAGGTCAGAGGTACGACCATGTAACTGGAATAGGTTTTATTCGATATGGACCAAACTGGATAGAAGGGTTTAAGGTAAACCAAGGAGGAATTGTATGTTTCAAGAATAATGAGTCGAAAGTCAGGGTAACTGTAGACTCAAAAGTACGACCTCACACCAGTTGTGGGACAAGCGTCTTACACTCCTTGAGTGCTCTGCCTGTAAGGTTTATTTTGGCGTCTGATGGTTCTGCGTCCGTCTTTTGGCGGTCCTTTTACGCTTTTTTAGGCTATAAAGGCATTTTCAAAACCTAAAGCCAAAATCTGAGAAAGGAATTTCGAGATACCAGTCCCAGGTACAATTGTCTTCATTTATATGGTGTGTTTCTTCCCCGCGCCTCGCGTTGTCTGCCGCAAGGAAACATCCGTTCACCGCACAGGTCGGTCCTGCAGGGGCTGTTGCTTGCCCACAGTTAATGAGTCTGCTCGACCAGAGAGGCCGGAGTTATTCAGCAACAGCAGCCAACAATAGGGATGATGTGTTTTAGGTCGATGTGGTACCACCGTATTTGTTTACGTTGCATGTTTGCTGAGTTAGATCAACTTCATTATAGTGGGCACACCACCACGACTCGTATGTCTCTTAATGGTGTTATGTTCTGTCTACTTGTAGATGGAATTAAACTTACATAATTTCAATCAGTGCTTACAATAATGGCGCTGGGTAGATGACGTGAATATGAATGGTAAGGGCTGAGTTTCTTTTGGTGCGCCAGGTTCGAATCGAGCCTCAATTTGTTGAACTTTAATCTCAGCAAGGGAGAAAATGACTGCCGAGGATTTGATGGCTCACATTCAGCACACTGGAAATTTCTACAGGTAAAGACACACGTTGTGAAGAACGTGTTCAGCGTGCTTGACAAGTTATGTGAAATTATTCGGCAGGAGGGAGTATGACCTTAATACTAATTCATGATCTTGCTGTTTACCAGACACTTCTTTCACTGTGGATGGACAGATTATTAAGATGCCTCCAGCATAAATGACACCTGTATGCAAAACGGATGTTGTTTTTCTGTATGTCATGTATACCAGAAAAACTTGAGCACTGTCATCATGGAGTGGGGTTGATGTTTTAGTGAATAACGGTATTATATCTCCCATTCTGTGTGTCATAACAAATGTTTATTGTATTTTAGCAAAGGCCTGACCATTCCATGTTGATTCAGTTATAATTTCTGAACACCTGTGAGTGGCACAGCCAAGGATCCCGTTTCACATGCTGGTATTTTTGGCGTGGAAACTAATAAATGTTTTATGGGTCACCTTCACTAAAATCAAATCCAATTGATTTTACTCCCACTACAGAAGATGGGCACTGACATTACTTACACACACACACACACACACACACACACACACACACACACACACACACACACACACACACACACACACACACACACACACACACACACAGACCGTGCATAAATTAACACTGCATATAAATAGCGACAAAAAGTAGCGGCAAACAGGTACACAAACGGCCCAGGTAAGGTAATCCTCCTTGCCAGTGTCGGGTGCTGAAATAATACTACACAACTTGGCTTTATGTAACGTACTGGTGCATCATTTTTTTTTTATATATAAATAATGATGCCCAGAGGGATTTTTTTTTTTTTTTTCTTAAATAATTTCCCGGGGTTTTTCTTTTAGGGTTAATAATAAGTACAAGTTTTCTTTAACGTAAGCGTTGCGAATGTGATCATCTTCCGGTGTAAGGGTGGGATGTTATTTTTATCATTTATCATTATCATCAACATCATCTTTATCACTACAGCTGGTTGGACAGTATTAGCTTGGTCTGAGGCAACTTACTGGTCCTTCATTCCCCATTAATGAAATAATTGTATTACTGTTACATTACAGCTTTCTGCTGGTTCACTCCAGACACTTATTCCTTTTCGTTAATTAAATTACTTTCCAGTGTTGTGGACTGCATCTTCATATGCGTATGGAGATGCAGTGGCAGATGTAGATGCAGTCCATAATGCCAGTCAAAAGGGTGACCTGTTACATATCAGAAGGCTTACACTAAAAATGCTGCCTTTCCGTTAGTATCAGGACTAACAGCACGTGGCTCTCATTAGTGTTTAGGCCAAATTCTGTAGTTCGAAATGATCAACAGTGTAATTTTCTCTTTAGGATGAGATATGTGACTCTTCGTTTTCATCGTCTTAACCCCTGTTTGCCAACAGTAACATGATGTAGGGCGATCAAGCACACTTCACTACTCTCACTGGGGGAATGAAGCGGAGGGGAGAGCAAGCCCTTCATCCGTTATGCTCTGGTGGTTTGACATAGGCGGTAGGCTATGAGGCTGCTTGCACCACTAAGTGTTGGATGGTGTTGTTGGATGGTGTCTAGTACACAGCACAGTTTCAGTAATAAGAGGTGGGATTTCCATGCTTCCATTCTCATTAGGGTGTACACTGCTATGCTTTACTGTGCTCCATTTTGCTGTGCAGTGATTACTGTACTGTGCTGTACTGTTATTTGCTGTGCTGTGCTGTGTTGTACTGTATTACGCTGTGCAGTGTTGTGGGCGAAGACACTGGGAGGTGAGGTCACTTGGAAGTTAAGCAAAGGAGCGCAAAGGAAAGGAATAGCTGTATTAGTCCTTTGGACTTTTCATGGCTAATTGTAACAAAACAGACTTCAATTACGATGTCTGTTCCTCGTATGTAAGAGAAGGATAGCAAAACATGTAAAATCCTCCACTCACCGACCCGCAAACCCCCAGTAAGGTGTCAGGCAGAAGGGAGAGATTGCCTTGGTAAAGAGAAAAACTGCTGTGGAATTTCACAGGAAAGATGAATAGCAAGTATATTAAGCACAACAGTAATCTGTGTGGGAAAAAGAAACATTAATTGCATGACGATGATGCGCGGTTTTTGTTTCCCTCGTGATCTGGATGAAAGAAAACTAAGTTGTCATAATTTTTAATTTTCACCTGAGAACATATTTATCTGGGGATCAGAAGCTGCATTACATTTCGTGTTATTACTGTATGACATTCTACCACACTGTAAGACTGTTTTTTCTCTATCTTTGCGATTCTTTAATGAAGAAACTCTTGCTTATATATATATATATATATATATATATATATATCTATATATATATATATATATATATATATATATATATATATATATATATGTACACACACACACACACACACACACACACACACACACACACACACACAGTATATGTATCTGAATTGCATCGATCTGTGTCAGGGTATGTCCTTTCTGTTACCATCTTTCAGCCTTTTTGGATAATTTACAAAATAACTTTTCTTGAGTATCAATTATATGAATTAGAAGCAGAGCAGGATTCCTGTCTGAAAAGAGTAACCCCTCACTTTTAACGCTCTGTTCCATTAATGTAACCTTTTTTTTTTTTTTTTAACGTCATTTAAGCCAACATTTAGCGTTGCTTACACAAATCAGGTTGCCTGCCGTCTCGACTTAACTATGAGTACTTATACTACTGTCGCCAAGGTCTGTACCTCCCTAACCCCTCTCATCCCCTGACTTAAGTCCCTACCCACTCACAGTCCCCACCCTCAGCCCTTGACTGTAAGCAGGTAAGGAGATTCCCTGCCCCTTAGCGCTTTAAGTTGTATATGCAGTTCCCACACCCTTCCCCTCACCTAGTTTCCTTCACCTCCCAACCGCTTCATACTCCTTCATCTTCACTACCTGTCTTTCTTCTTCAGCATTTACCATTTCCCCACCCTCATTTTCCTCCACTTTCCCCATTTCTCTGTTATCCATGTCACCCTTCTGCAGCTTTACCACTCCTCTTTTATTCCTGTCCAATCAGTTCTCCTCCATTATCACACATTTTCTGCCTTTACGACTTTCCATCCTTTCCAACCCATTCACCACCATTTCACTCTTCACCACCTTTGCCATCCTCCATTTTCGTCATTCTTCACCTTATTCCATCTCTTTTACTTCTTCCTCCTTCATTCCTCTATCCCTCCTCAATCTTCTTCTGCCCTGTCTGGTATCATCACTTCCATCTCTTCCTCATCTTCATTCTTCATCAAATATTCTCCATTTTCCTTTATCCTCATCCTTCATCACCTTTACCTTTCCTCACATTCATTCCCTTCACTTCTCCACTTTCCACATCCAAACCCTTCTCCACCTTATCCACTCCCCTTCTTCATTTCTCTCCATTCTCCATTATTCTCATTGCTTCTCTGCTATTACTAGATTTGATACATCCCCTTCTCTGTTTCCAAGCACATACTTTCCATTCCCTTCCATGTCATTCTTCTCAGCCTTTGCCACATCATCCCTCTGTTCCATTACCATCACCATCTCTACTTCGCCTCCATCATTCCTCTGCACATCCCTCCTCATGGCTACTCTACCATCACAGCCATGACACCACCTCCTCTTCCTCCACCACCACCATGGTGAACCCCCTCCACCACCACAACCATCACCACCAACATTAGTACCTCGGTCAACTCGTCTGTTACCTTTGACCCTCCCTCCTCAACAACCATCTCCGCCTACATCTCCACCACTACCATCTCCATCTTGATCTTTCCCCCCTCCACCACAATCTCCACCACTCCCTGCAACAGCCTTAGTCAGCTCCTGTGGTACGTCGTTCCTCCACCACTCCTCCCCACCCTGCTACCTGTCCACCTTTTTCTCCTACCGCATCTTTCTGTCTCTGCCTTTTTCACCCCAACCCCCTCTAGGTCAGAGTACACACACACACACACACACACACACACACACACACACACACACACACACACACACACACACACACACACACACACACACACACACACACACACACACACACACACACACGTACAACATATGTTACACATTAATACACACATGCACAGTATACAAACAAACATATACAGTACATACAAAAATACGAAAAGATAAACATTCATACTTATTTTTGATATATACATACATGAAACCTTTACCATACACCATGCAAATGTATCCGCCGACACAGCCAGTATCCAGTGCAAACACACACACACACACACACACACACACACACACACACACACACACACACACACACACACACACACACACACACACACACACACACACACACAAGCTCCGTCACCCCCCAACCACACCTACCAGAGCAGCCTACTGAACCGTGTGTAAGCAGGGGAGAACAAAGCAGAGTAGAGCAGAACAGAGTAAGTAGGTCGTGGAGAGTAGAGTAGAGCAGAGCAGAGAAGTGTCGTGTAAGGAGAGCGTGGAGAGCAGAGCAGGGCAGAGGGAGCAGTGCAGGGGAGAGCAGAGCACAGTGAGGGTGAGCGAGGCAGATTGAGCAGGGGTGGTGAGGAACAGAGGCAGAAGGGGAGTTAGCAAGCGGCCAGTCCCTGCAGACCTACATTCTTTATCCCTCCTTCCCTCTCCCTGCCTATCTTGCCTCCCTGTCTACCTCCCTGCCTCTCTCCCTCTCCCTGCCTATCATGGTCTACCTCCCTCCCTCCCTTTCCCATCCTCTCCCCTTTCTTCTCTTCCTCTTTCTCCACCTGTCTCTTCTGGCACTCTCTTGCTCCTTGCGTCTCTTTTTACCTCGGTACTTCTCCCTCTCTACCTCAGTGCCTCTCTTCCAAGTTCCCTGCTTCTCTCCCTTACTTCCTGTCTCTCTTCCTGTCTCTCCTCATCTCCCTCTCCTCCCTACCTTCCTACATCGAGCTCATCCTCCCTGCCTCTCTTCCTTCCTCTTTGCCTCTGTCCCCCTCTTTTTGCCTCCCTCCCTACCTACTTGTCTCTCCCTGTCTGTCGCCTTACCTCTGCCTCTCCCTGTCTGTCGCCTTACCTCTGCCTCTCCCTGTCTGTCGCCTTACCTCTGCCTTTCCCTGTCTGTCGCCTTACCTCTGCCTCTCCCTGTCTCTCGCCTTACCTCTGCCTCTCCCTGTCTCTCGCCTTACCTCTGCTTCTCCCTGTCTCTCGCCGTACCTCTGCCTCTCACTGTCTCTCGCCTTACCTCTGCCTCTCCCTGTCTCTAGCTTTACCTCTGCCTCTCCCTGTCTTGCGTTACTTCTCTCCCTATTTCCCTTCTTTATTCCCTTCTCTTCGTTTTTTCTTCCTTCAATTTTTTCATCAGTTTTTCTCTCTACCTTCCGTTCTTTCCTCTCTCTCTCTCTCTCTCTCTCTCTCTCTCTCTCTCTCTCTCTCTCTCTCTCTCTATCCTTTATCCCCCCCCTCCCTCCTACGCTCTCCCTCGCAACCTGCTTCAATCGATTTTCTTATAGCGCAAGCCCCCCCCCTCCTCTACTCCCCCCTCCCTTCCTTCCTCTACATCCCCCGAAATGTGCCAAATCCCCCATATATTCTCCCATACACCCAGATTTTTCACCCATAGATTTTCCATTAATTTTTCTCTTGTGTGGGTGGGGAGTGGGTGGGAGGGTGGGTGAGGGAGAGAGGGTGTGTGTGGGTGGGTGAGATGTATGGGTGAAGGCGTATGGCAACCCCTTGAGTGTATGGAGGAGGAGAGGGGGAGGGAGGGAAGAAGAGGAGGTGAGAGGGAGGGAGGGAAGAGGAGGAGAGGAAAGGAGAGGGAAGAGGATGAGGAGAGGGAGGAAGGGAGAACAGGAGAGGAGTGGGAAGGAGATGAAGGTCGAGAGGAGTGGTGGAGTTAGGAAAAAGTGGGAGAGGAAAGGGAGGAGACGAGGAAAGAAAGGGAGAACTGCAAAGGAGTGAGAAGGGGATGGAACTGGAGGAAGAGGAGTGGGAATGCAAGGAAGGACGAGAGGGAGAGGAGAGGTAGGAAGGAAGGAAGGGTTGGAGACGAGTGTGGAGGGTACGGAAAGGGATAGAAGGGAATGGGAAGAGAGGAAGAAAGAAGTGGGAGAGGAGGGAAGGATAGAAGAGGGGGAAAGGGATAAGCAGGGAAGTACTTATGAAAACAAAGAGCAACAAATCAAATGATCCTCTAGAAATGAGTTGATACAAAGAAGAAAAGGAAAATAGAATGTTAAAAGGGAAGGATAGACGAAGATGGAAGTGAGTCAGAGAGAACAAGAGGGGGACAGAAGTGATGAAAATAAATAGAAAATATAAAGAAGTAGGAAAGGTAAGCAAAAGACGGAAAAGAAGACTGCAGGGGGCAGAGGAGCGTGAGAGAGGTAGGAAAATGGATAGGAGAGAGGGAGAGACAGAAATGGGATGGGGAAAGAAGGGGAGTTGAAGAGAACGGAAATAAAAGGAAGTAAAGGAAGGAAACAGAAAAATGGAAAGGAAAGGGAAACGAAAGTAAGAGGAGAGAGAAAGGGAGAAAGAAGGCAAAGGAGTGAGACTAAGAAAACGAGAAAAATACGGAGGAAGGAAATAAACTGAGGGAGGGAGAGAATGGTAAACGAAGAAAGGAGAAAGGAGAGGAAAAGAGGGGGTGGAAGGGAAATAAGGCGGGTAAAGGAGAAGGAAAAAACTGAAGAGGAAGGGTCAGTGAGAGAGGAAGAGGAACGTAGAGAAATAGAGAGGACATGAAGGAAGGATGGGAGAGAAAGCAGAAGGAAGAGTAAGAAAAGGATGAAGACGGTGAAAGGAAATGAGGTGAGGGGAAAACCGTAGAGAGAGAGAGAGAGAGAGAACGACTGAGGCAAGGAGGAAAGGAAGAAATGTTGAAGTGGGGAGAGAAATAGGGAAGGGGAAGAGAAAGTAAGAAAAAATGAAAGATGGATAGAGAAGAATGTTAGAATAAAAGATGAAGAGTGAAGGAGAGAGGAACAGGAACTAAGAGACATTGGAAGGAAGGAGGAACAGAGAGAGAGAGAGAGAGGGGGGGGGGGATGTTAGGCCTGCTGCAAGACTCAGCCAGTTGCCGGAGGTGTGCTGTTTTACTCTATGATTTTTTTTTTTCAACTCCCCAACTCCTGTACTTTCTTTTTACTCCCCTACTCCTTTACTTTCTTTTTTACTCCTTTATTTTCCCTCCCTTCAGTCCTTAGTTACTTTTTTCTCCCTTACTCCCTTAGTTTCTGTTTTACTCCCCTACTCCATTACCTTATTTTCATTCCCCTGCTCCTTTATTTCCCCCTACCCTGAATCTCTTTCCCTCATTCTTTTCTTTTTTTTTCTCTTTTAATTTCCCTTTTCTCTTTTCATCCCTCGTCCTTCTTTCTCCTACCATTTCTCTCCCTTTTCCCTCCATCTCCCTCCTTTTTCCTTCCATTTCTCTCACCTTTTTTTCAGTTCCTCTTTCAGCCTGCTTCTCTCTCTCTCTCTCTCTCTCTCTCTCGCAGATTATTTCATTTAATATCTATTTTGTTTCTTCCCTTATCTTTATCTTTTCATTATCATTTAGTCAGTTTCATATTTCCTTCATATTTTTCCTCTTCCTTTCTTCTCTTTACCCCGTTTTCTTCATGCACTTTCTCCTTCCTTCTTTATTCCATGTTATCTGTACCCTTACTGGTCCTATCGACGCTGTTTATTAAAGAATTTAGCTATGACTGTGGTATCTATTCTATGAGTCTACATAAAAAGAATAAAGGAGTAAGTAGTCCTTCCACACACAGGCGGCAGGAAAAAGTGAGAAGCACCACTTTTTTTTTTTTTCGTTATAGAGGAAAGGGTAAATGGAAAAAAAAAAAAAAAAAAACTATCACACACTCCTAACCCCTTCACTCCGGTGCCGTCTTCCTGTACTAACTTGATGCCTCAAACAGACAATTTTATGCAGCTTACGGGAGCCTGAAGGGAGTGAAGGTTGAAGTCTATATCGGACCTTTCAACAAAAAGAGAAGTATCCGTAGCTGTGCGAAATTGTTTGTTGTGACAGGAAAAAGAAAGAAAAAAAAGGGAAAAAAAAGAAAGAAAAAAAATCGCCAGGCTGAAAGGGTAACTAAGAAGTAAACAAATAGATAGACAGATAGCCCGATAGATAAGTGAATAGATAAATGAATAAATGGTCAAAATATCTGCAATACGGTGTTGGTGTTTGGGTGTGTTCTCCGTCGTGATCTGCGTGAGGGTGAAATAATTGCAGTGTCATTTTTACATTAGTCACCCGTTGGCTTGTTTAACTGGGGTTGGGTGAGGGAGGGTGACACGGTGAGAAGGAGGGTGCCAGGGTGAGAGGGAGCGTGTTAGGGTGAAAGGGAGGGTGTTAGGGTGAGAGGAAGAGTGTTAGTTTGAAAGGGAGGGTGTCAGGGTGAGAGGGAGGTGAAAGAGTGAGAAGGGAAGGTGACAGGATGAGAGAGAGAGGTGTTAGGGTGAGTGGGAGGGTATTTGAGGGAGAGTGCCAGGGTGAGAGGGAAGGTATTAGGATGCGAGGGTGTGTGCGAGAGGGAGAGTGCCAGGGTGAGTGGGAGGGTGCCAGGGTGAAAAGGAAGGTGTTAGGATGAGAGGGTGTGAGCCAGGGTGAGAGGGAAGGTGATGAAGTATGGAGGAGGATGTTGGGGTGAGAGAGAAGGTATGAGGATGAGCGGGAGTGTCGGGGGTGGGGGAGTGTGTCAGGGTGAGAGGGAGAATTCAAGGGTGAGAAAGGTGATGGTGTCAGGGTGAGAGAGTGCAAGGATGAGAATGAGGGTGCCAAGGTAAGGGTGATGATTGCCTGGTGCGGGTGGCAAGTTGAAAAGGAGAGAGAGTGCCAGGGTGAGGATGAGGGTGCGAAAGATGAGGGTGAACTTGTCAGGGTGAGGGTTGAGGGGGAGGGAGGCAGGATGAGAATGCTATGGTGAGGGAGCCAGGGTAAGGATGAGGGTGGTAGGGTGAGGATAAGG
Source organism: Coenobita brevimanus (assembly GCF_032717465.1). Taxonomy (NCBI): domain Eukaryota; kingdom Metazoa; phylum Arthropoda; class Malacostraca; order Decapoda; family Coenobitidae; genus Coenobita; species Coenobita brevimanus. Next base: position 47,936,208 of record NC_137046.1, read on the forward strand.
GTTGCAAGATGAGGATAAGGGTTGCAGGGTGAGGGTGAGGGTGCCGGTGTCTCCCTCCCAGGTGAATCGGCATCTCCCACGCCAGGTAAATAAATTAGAGCAAAGAGAGGGAGGCAGGGGAGGCAGAAATGTGTGTGTGTGTGTGTGTGTGTGAGAGAGAGAGAGAGAGAGAGAGAGAGAGAGAGAGAGGATTGGAGGTCGTGAAAGAGAGTAACCAAGTGCAAATAATTTACAGTAATTAAACTCGCGTGTGTGTGTGTGTGTGTGTGTGTGTGTGTGTGTGTGTGTGTGTGTGTGTGTGTGTGTGTGTGTGTGTGTGTGTAATTTGATGGCGCGCGGATTTTATTGATTAACCGGGTTTAATCTTGACCTTTTTATATTATTTCTCCTCCTGCTTCTCCATCCATCATTCTCTCCATATTTTCTTCCCTGCAAAATGTTTACTATTTATTATTGATTTTCCCATTCTCTCTCTCTCTCTCTCTCTCTCTCTTTTTTTTTTTTTTTTTTTTTTTTTTTAATCCCTCATTTTCCTCTCATCTTTACTCTCCCTCTTCCCTCCTCTCTCTCTCTCTCTCTCTCAACCAAATAAAATCACCCGCCACAGCCCCAACCTACCTTATTCCCCATTCCCGCTTCCTCCCTCACCTTCTCTCATATTCCTCAGTCTCCCCCACCTTCTCCTGTATTCCTCATTCTCCTACGTTCCTCCTTTATTCCTACCATTCCACTTTATTTTAATTCTTAGTCTCACTCTTATCGACAGTGCTGATCTTTACCCTCGTCTCTCCCTCCCTGTTTCTCTCTTCCAATATTCTCTTTTTCATTTTTCCTCACCTTCTGTTTAGCTTTATTCATTGCTTTCCTATTCATGTCTTCCTGTCTTCCTTACACTCCTTCACTTCTTTTCTGTCTTCCACTCATTTTTTTCTCTCTCACACTATCCCTCTCCATCTGTCTTTCTCACTTCCTTCCATTCTGCCTTATTTTCCCCCATTTCCAGCCCTTCTTCCCTTCTTCCTTCGTTCTCACTATCTCCTTCCCCCGTCGTACTCCCTCACCTCTTGTGTCTTTCCTTCATCCTTCTTTGCCCTACCATTCTTAACGTTTTATTCTCTGTCGCCTCATACCTTCCTCTCTCCCTCATCTTTCCTTATTTTTTTTCTTCCTTTCTTCATGCTTCTCCACTTCTTTCCTCTCCCCATTCGTCCTTGGTAACCTTCTACCTTCATTTTTCTCACATCATCTTTCATCCTTTACCTGTTTTTTTCCCTTGTTCCTTGGTCATCCCTAACTACCTCCCTCACCTCCTTGACCATCTCACTTCTTCTCCCTTAATATCATCATCATCATCATCCCGTAACTACCTCCAGATTGCTTAAATTTATCTCTCCTTTCTCACCCCCCGACCTCACTTCTTACTCCCATGCCTTATTTTCTCGGGCCTAATTCAGCCTGTCGTTTTCCCCATCAGCTATTCATTTCAGCTAACTTTCTGAACATCTTCCATTGTTGCATTTTTTTTTTTTTTACCTTGCTTAAATACTCTCTTTTCAGCACGACAGTTATCTTGATCTTTCCTTTACCATCTTTTCCTTCCATTTTCTGCATCTTGTCCCTCGCCCACTCTCCTCTCTAGTCTGCCGCACCACTTCCCTAGCCCATAACTTACATTGTCTCCCACATAACATCTATTATCATTTTCTTTATCTCTCCTTTAAAACCCCGTCAGTTTAGCTTCCTTCATTACCCACACCACTCGCGCACCTTAACCCACTCTCACCTGTCCTCATCCTCCTTCACGATACTCTCTCACCCTCCTCACAGCACAGCATTCACGACGTTCACCTCCCTCACCCGCTTCAGATCATCATAACCTTTTCACTTCCCTCCCCACTCCCCACACCCTGACTCTTAATCTTAGCCCGTGTCTCCTTACCACCCTACCTCACCCCTTCACCCTCTGCATCCTTTAACCTTTTTCAGCTTCAACACCTATTCACCTCCTCACCATTTTCACCCCTTCACCATTACGAATTCACCCTTGTCACCCCATATAACTTTCACACTTCCCTACCCTCACCCCCACCACCCATGTCCGCCACCTCTCCAGTCTGCAGCTCACCCAGTCTCCAACTCTTTTCCCTCCCCGTATCCATCCTTCCTCCCATCCACTCATACCCCACCCTTATCTATCCTTGCCGTCCATCGTCCACGTCCGGCACCCCCTCCCACCTATTCTCGCTGCACATCCCTCATCCACCCTTACCCCCATCACTCATCTTCCCATATCCAACCCTCCTAACTCCCTCATTCCACTACCATCCCCAATCCACAGCCTTCATCCACTCTTCCCCTCTTCCATCCCCACCCCCCAAAAACCCCCTCGCCCCCTTCATTTACTCCCCCCACCTCTCACCCGTGGCGGTCGAAAGCTCACCACACACCCAATGGCAAGTAAAAGCGGTGAATTCTTAAAACCTGCCTTATAACCCACCATCATGTCTCCAAGCCACGGACGTCAATGCCTTCCTAAACAATGCTTACCTCTCACTCTAATTCCCCCAAGGAGTAAACTGAGAGAGGAGGGGAGGTAGGGATGTATGGGTATTGCGAGGTGAAGAGAAAGGGAATGGGAATGGAAGGAGGGGGAGGAGGAAAGAATGGAGGAGGAGGAGAAGGAGGAGGAGGGGGAGAGGTGGATGGGGAGAAAGGATGCAGTGGTATTGCGAGTTTATGTATGAGAGAGAGAAAGAGAGAGAGAGAGAGAGAGAGAGGAGAGAGAGAGAGAGAGAGAGAGAGGCTGGCTGAATAGAAGAAATGGGGAGAAAGAGAAAGACGCAGGGATAAGGTAGGGAACAGAGAAGGGATGGTGGTAAGAACTAGGAAGAAAAATACCTGGTAATTCATAAGAGTGGACGAGCGAAATAGAAAGAAAAGAAGACATGGAGGAGGAGGAGAAGGAAAGGAGCTGTGAGAAACTGAGGTGGAAAAACAGAAGTGTGGAAGGAAGAGGAAGATAGAACAGACAAGTGGAAAAGGATGGTATAGGGAGGGAAAGGGAAAGAGGGAGACACGAAAACGATGAAGAGGAAAAGAGTCAGAGGAGAACGTGCAATGGGAGAAGAAGAATGAAAAGTAGAGAGAAGAAGAGGAGGAGGAGGAGGAGAGGGATGGAAAAAGAGCAGGGAAAGCGTAAGGGGAGATAAAAGAAAGGTGAAGATATAAAGGGGAGAGAATGCAATGGAAAGAAAGTAACATACGGTAGAAAGAAGAAAAAAGGAAGTGAAGGATAAGGAGCACAGTGGAAAGAAAATAATGCCAGGTAGAGAGAAGGAAAAGGCAGATGAAAGATAAAAAAAAAAAAATAAGGGAGACAAGTTGAGAAGAAAGAGAATTAAGAGAATACTGGGGTCATTAAATAAAGAAGTAGCTGAGAAAGGAAGGAATGAGAGAAGAAAGAGAAGGAAGAGAGAAAATGGTAAATAGGAGAAAGGTGAAGGAGAAAGAGTGTAGAGGGGAGAGAATTCAATGGTCGTTAAGGAAGGGGGGAAGATGGGTAGTTAAGGCAATGGGCAGTTGAGGGGAGAAGGGAGAAGATAAGAGAGAGAGAGAGAGAGAGAGAGAGAGAGAGAGAGAGAGAGAGAGAGAGAGGTATGGTTTGATTCAAGGAGTCAAAGAAAGAAGAGGGAGAAAAAAGGTAAAATGAAGAGGAAGAAAGAGGGAGGAGTGGGCACGAAGATGAAGGATGGGGAGACGATGTGGGGGGAGAGAGGGGGTTGTACGACTATGAAAAAGAGAAGGGTAGGGGAGGGAGGGGGTATGGAGAGATAAAGGGGTTATAGAGAGAAAAAAAAAGAGAGGTATGGAGAGGGAAAAAGGGGGTGGAAAAGGAGAAAAGGTGATTGAGGAGAAAGGAAAAGGGGAATTAGGAGAAAGAGAGCAAGGAGGAAGGTAAGAGGAGGAGGAAGTAAAAAGAAGGACTTTGGGGAGGAAGCAAAGGGAAGAAAGAAAGGACTGGGAGTGAGGGACAGGTAGAAAGGGGTATGAGGAGTGGGATGAGGGTGTAGAGAAGAGGGGAAGGAGAAGAAGACGGGACGAGAGGAATGAGTGGAGGAAGGAGAAGAGAGGAGGGGGAAACTGGGAAAAGCAAGGGAGAGGAGAGGCAGGGAAGTAGACAAGAAAGAATGGAAGGGATACAGAAAGGAAGAAGATGGGGGAGGAGAGACGACAAAGTGGAGGGGGAAGGGTAGGAAAAGAAAGTGAGTGGAGGAAGTAAAGTGGAGACAGTGTGTGGAAGGAAGAAGATATAGATGGGGTGAGCGTGATGTGAAAGAAGAGGGAGTGAGAAGGAAAGACGAGGTTCCGTATTGGAGACACAGAGGTGAGCTGAAGGAAGCAGAGGGAAGTGAGTGGATAAAGGTAGAGGGGGAAATAGTGGCGGAAGAAAAGTGGGGATTAGTAGTGAAAAAGGAGGGCATAAAGTGGAGTAGATGGGGCGAGGGGGGAAGAGGAAGGAGTGGGAGGCAAGAGAGGAGACATAAAAGTGAGGTGGAGGAAGCAAAAGGAAGCAAGTTAAGGGGGAAGGGGAAGTAGAGGGAAGGAAAGGAAGGGGGTTAGTGGAGGAAGAGGGGGGGGGACATCAAATAAGAGGTGGGCCTATTGAGCGCGGTGCAGGGGGCAGATGGACCCCCCTGCCCCCCTTCCGTTCAATAGGAGCAATTATTAATATGACCTTACGACGCCAGGCTGCAGCGGCTTGTTTTCACCCTCCCCCGCCTGCCTTACCCTGCCCTACCTGCCTCACCCTCCCCTACCTGCCTCATCCTCCCCTACCTGCCTCATCCTTCCCTGTCTACCTCATCCTCCCCTGCCTGCTCCACCCTCCCCTGCCTTACCCTCGCCCGCGTCACCTTGCCGAACCTTCCCTTGTCTGCCTCACGTTTTGTCACCCTTCCCTTCCCCTGTCTGCCTCACCTGTTCACTCTCCTCCCCTCCCTGCCTGCCTCACCTTTTCTCTCCCTTCCCCTCCCTTGCCTGCCTCGCCTATTCTCTCCCCTCCCCTCCCCTCCCCTCCCCTCCTCCCCTCCCCTCCCCTCCCCTCCCCTGTCTTTGTCATCCTACCCTGCCTGCCTTAACCTCCTGACGCTTCCCTTCCTCACTCTGCCTCGCCCTTCCTTGTATCAGTGTCCTCGTGCTCACCCTCCCCTGCCTTCCTTACCCCACCTAACCCTCCATTGCTTGCCTCACCCTTTCTCACCCTGCTCTACCTGCCTAACCTATCCGTGTCTGCCTCACCCTCCCTAGCCTGCATCTGTCATAAAGACTTTGTATCATAAAGCAGCGACTTTGTATTTGCTTGTAGAGGCGTATATTTTAGACTTGTGGTCGAGCGGCTTTTATATCTTGTAGTAGTTTCCCCACCAGATGTCATGTAGTGACGGGAGAGGTAAAGAATAGTATGGGACTATTTTTATTTGTCTTAGAAATATTAAACAGGTTTCTCACATGGAAAGAGTATAAGTCCCGGGTAGCTACCTCCCTGTCTCGCTATCTCTCTCTCTCTCTCTCTGTCTAAGGCTAATCTCCGTCTCGACCTCTCTCTAGGGTCGCTTGTCTCCTTCTAAACTCTCTTTCCTAAAATCTGGTGTAGCAGGGGTTCCTCATGGTTACCAGATCTTTCTCACGAGAGGACTGCTGACAGCTAACTGCATCATCTCCTTACTGGCCGCTGTCGTCAGCTTTCCTCCGTGTAAGCATGTTTAGCGCTGCTCGATTCTCGCAGACACAACACCTCATCATTTGACTTCCTGCTTCTATCTGTCTCTCTATCTATCTATTTATCTATCTATCTATTATGTAGTCCTATATTTGCTCGGCCGCGCGAAAATGGCGTACCATCGACATTTAATAGTTATAATACAGTATATTAATACATACTACTTACACATTATAATGAACTTATAAGCTAATTAAGTGAAATACATAATATTGTAAAGTAACATAATTGTATGAATATTGTATACATATATTATTCATAGTAAATAGTGATTATTCAGTAATATTACATTTTAAATAAGTTGTATACATATTGGAATAAATGCATTAAAGTAAATTATTTAACTGTAATACAGTATGTACTTGGGATATTATAGTGAAATGCATACATGCAAGAATAAAAATAGTTTAAAATTAAGATTATTGTAAGAGTTATTAATATTTCATTCAAAGATAATGGGACTGGTCTGTCATATATGGGTCATTCTTCTTTGTGTTATTATTATTATTATTTTTTTTTTATATATATATAATTAATACTATATACAGAATATATACACTTCATTCAGGGTGGTTAACTGTGATGTTAACTCTCCCCCCACTAAACAATGACTCCAAATTAGCAATTCTTGCATGCATTCTGTGCATTGCCAACAGCAATACTGCAACTACAATGCAGATGATTATAAAGACAGAAGGTGCTTGGCTATACACATAATATGGGTTGAACATACTCAAACTCAAATCTTCCCAGGGCTTCATTGTTTCATTGATCAGCTGCATAGTTTCAAACTTAGGTGAAGTCAGCTTAATACTTGTGCTTATGTTTAAGTTCATATCAGGCAATGGGTGGAAATGTTTGTGTGTATGGTTGATAATGGCGTAGTGATTGATGGTGGAAAAAGTAGACATGGATGGTGTAAATACCGCACTGTAGTCTGGTGCTATGTATAATCCTGAGGCTGATGTATGAGATGGTGGTATATCTGGACAGACTATGTAAACTGATGTGTTATGAGGGAAATAAAAAAACTGCGAGTGTCCAATGCGTTGATGGTGTACAAGTTTATCTGGAGCAAAAGTGAAGTTGCAATGATGATGAATATTGTTATTGCTGATGATAGCCATTTCACAAGGGACCGTATCAGTAGGCTGAAACGTGAAAATGTACGCAGGACAAAGATGAACAGCATGTAAGGATGTGCGACACTTTCGCTCAATCGTTGACTCACTTGCGAAAGTGACAGTGTCTCGTCTCTTGGAGACCATGATGAGTTCGGTGTCTGTGTTGATGTTGATGATGAATAAAGTGTTGTTGTTTCTATAGGGGAAGGGGTGTATTTGGTATACTGTGAACAGGTCTTCCGTGATGAATGGTACATGAACTATCACTGATGTTGGTGTTAGTGTTGCTTCTAAGTACGGGTAATATTGCATAAATTCCCTACTGCGGAACAATGACTTCAATTTATGTTTATGTATGCCTTGACTAACTATCTGACGTAGCTCATGAACTGGGAGTAAGTCATTTGTGATCTTGCCATCACCAGCATTCGAAATTCCTTGCATAAGTGCCCTGAAATGATCTCTAGTGTTCTCTAATTGTAGTAGAATCGTGTCAATATGTTCTGTGATGATGGAGAAGTGCTGGAAAAGAGTAACGTTGCCCTCTAAGTCATTTATTTTATCTATACTCTCGAGAGCTACGTTTTCTGCTTGTTTCAGATTTTTCACAATTGTCTTCATTGCCGAGTTCTGTCCTGTGATGAATTTATCCTGGTATGTTAGTACCTGAGCTATCTTATTAAATTTGTTGTTTATTTCTTTAAGGTCATCCTCTGTAGCCAATCCAAAGATGTTCCCAAGAATTGCGCCGCCCAGATCGAACAAACCGCGCTTTTGGCGAGTACTTGTGATATTGTTCCTGTCGCTCAGTACCTCCGTTCCATAAGATGGGAGATCTTGGATCATAACGAGCATAGTTGACTTCGCCTGTTCTAGTTTCCATTTCGCTAACTTCACCATTTCATCCACTTCCTCTATTATGTAGTCCTATACATCATCCTTCCTTGCCTGCTTTACCCTGCTTCATCCTGCCTTCCCCCCTACCGTTGATCACCTTATTTTCCCTCTGCCTGCCCACCTACCTGCCCAACCTTGCTTCAGTTTCCTCTCTTTGTCTTACCATGCCTTCTCTTCCTCTCCCACTCACAACACTCTTGGCACAAGCTCTCTTACGCTGCCTCACCTTGCGTCACTTCCCCGTATCCTTCAAACCTGTCTCATCCTACCTGCCTTTCCTTGTCTTTTCCTGCTTTTCTATCCTTGTCTTTTACTGATAGAATAGTTATGGTAATTTATAATCTTTCCTTTACCCAACACCCACGACAGGACCAACACGTCTGTTACTGTTTGCTTTCCATTGTACCTCTTTGTACTCCTTCCTGTCACCGTCCCTCATCTTGCCTTACACTGTCTGCTTATTGCCCCTGCATTCCCTGCCCATTCCTACCCTTCCTGACTCGACTCCCCACCATTCCTGCCTACCCTACCATTATTGTCTTCACCGTTTCTTGCCTCCACTACCATTCCCGCCTCCCCAATCATTCCAGCATCCCCTGCCATTTCTGCCTCCCCCACCATTCCTGCCACCCCCACCTTTGTGCCTTCCCCATCATTCTTGCCTCCCCCCCCACCATTACTACCTCCCCTACCGTTTGTGCCTTCTAACCATTCCTACCACCCCCACCATTCGGTCACCCCCACCATTCCAACCCTCCCACCATTCCTACCTCTCCTAGCCTACCATTCCTGCCACCCCACCATTTCTACCTTCCCCATTATTCCTGCCTCCCCTACCATTCGTACCACCTGTACCATTCCTGCCTTCCATGTACACTTCCATCACATCAACACCACGCCTACACCACCACACCATTATGCTCCATCGCCACCACATCTCCGAATGTGTGTATACTCCATTGTCACCACACCACTACACCACTGTACTAAATTATCACCGCCACCACCACAGCAGTATTGTCAACCACTTCCATTAGTCCACCACCACACATGTACACCCCTCCACTACCACCATCATCACCACCACCATCACCATACCATACCAAACCATACCATACCATACCAAACCATACCATACCATACCATACCATACCATACCATACCATACCATACCATACCATACCACCACCACACAACCACCATTTACCCCTTTCATAAATCCGATCTCCACTTGAGAGAAAATCTGATGGCCGTGGATTTGACCGTGAACCCAGTGCGCCAACCAGTTAGAGAATAATGAGAGAGAGAGAGAGATCACTTTGACTCTCTCTCTCTCTCTCTCTCTCTCTCTCTCTCTCCTAGAAGCATAAGAATTTGACGACACTCTTCCAGTGGTCTCCGATTCCTCACCACTTTTACAGTGACGACGTGTCAGAGTTGTGCTCAGGGTCAGGTGTGTCAGGAGAGGGGGAGGGAGGGAGGCGAGGGAAAAGGAAGGAAGAAGGAGGGAGGGAAGGAATGAGGAAAAAGGGAAGGGGAGGGGGAAGGAGGGAAAGAGATTTGAGGACAGGAAGGGAAGAAAGGGAGAGGAAGGGAATGAAGGGAGGAAGAAGGTTTGAGAGAGAATGATGGAAGGAAGGGGACAGAGGAAGAGTAATGAAGGGAATAACCTACATAGGAGAACGTAAGAAGTAAAAAGGCCATGACTAGGTTATCTTTTGGAAAAATAAGCAGATTTTGGTAAGATTTAACCATCCTGTAAAAGAAAAGGATAGAAAAGAGGAAGGCTGTCCCCCACCCACTACACCATTCGGTAGAACCGGCAGGAAAAAGGTAGAAAAACATTATGCTTGTTAGAAAGAACAAGCATGGTAAATTTCACACACACACACACACACACACACACACACACACACACACACACACACACGTGCATAAGTAATCCACACATACTATATACACCAACACGCCCAGATTGCACAACATGCCTCTTCCCACACACAGCCGCACACACCGACACCGACCACTGAAGAAACCATTACAACTTGGGGATAAAACTGAGAGAGAGAGAGAGAGAGAGAGAGAGAGAGAGAGAGAGAGACAGACAGACAGACAGACAGACAGACAGTGACGGACAGAGAGACAGACGGACAGAGGGGGGGGGGAGGCATTATTTTGAAGATTGAGGCTCGAGGTAACGAGAAAATCATAAAGAAAATTCAAGTTATATGAATCAGCAAAGTAAACAGCAAGGAGAAAGACAAAGGAAGGGGAGAGAATGTGAAAACAGTGGAATGGGAAGGTAAATATGGAGGAAAATATGGAAGAAAAAACAAAATAAAAAATCTGGACCTAACAAAAGATGAAGGGAAATTTTAGAGAAGGTCAAAGGGAGATTATGGAGAGGAGATGAAACAAAGGCCTGCAATGAAAGAGTTGGTGCTGGAATGAGAGAGAGAGAGAGAGAGAGAGGTTGAAGAGGAGATGGGTGGGTAGAGGAGAGAGGAGGAGGTTCAAGGCAGGATGAGAGGCAGTCAAAGGAACCTAAGCCTGCAGAGAGGAGGAGAAGGAGGAGGAGAACATTAAGGAGGCGAGTGAGGGAGAGACAAGGGAGAGGACGAGGAGGAGGAGGAGTAAGGTGTGTGAGAAAAATGAAGGAAGAAGTGGGGAAAGACATAAACGAAAGTGGAGGTAATACTATACAAATATATATATATTTTTTTACGTGTCCATCTCTGGGCAAAGGCTTCAGGGCCTATTCCCAAGTCCCAGTGGTCCTCCTTTTGCGGCCCAGTAGTCCTCCTACATCTCCACATGTCACCATTTCGGCGCAAACACCCACCATCCATATTGAATACATGCTAGGGCTGTCTCATACAGGACTGATGTACTGGTATTAGCGGGGTACTTTTATGACATATCGGCGGGTCATCAGTTAGATCAGTAAAGTCTGCTTTTTAAATAACTCAAATCCTTAAACTGTTCCCTCCCCCAGCCGGGATTCGAACCTGGGTCCATTAGGACTGCAGGCCGCCTCTCTACCGATTCTGCCACCGCCACAAATATATATATATATATATATATATATATATATATATATATATATATATATATATATATATATATAGGGAGTGTGTGTGTGTGTGTTTGGGTGTCGGGTAGAGGGAGAGTACTCGTACCCTGGGGTGAAATGGAGAGAGGATATTTGACCGAGTGTAGAAGGAGCCAGAGTGAGGGAAGGATGAAGGGAATGGAAATTACAATGAGTAGACAGAGCAAGATTGGGGTGTGCGGGACATTAGATAGTTCAGTACTGGAATGAAATTAACTGAGAATGAGAGTTTAGGTAGGCTTTTAGGGTGAGGTAGAGGAGAGATATGAATAAAAAACTTTTGAGAATGCCTAGTAAAGGCGGCGTCACACTGGGCCAAAAGTGGCTATCATGCGAGCACGATTTGTGAGCCGAAACGGCTTTCAAAGTCGAGTTATCGTCACACGCCTGTGTTTTTGCGAGCCAAAATGGCTAACAGTGTCGTCTGCCTTGGCGGCTCACAGTCATTTGTACACAAACCACCATGGCCTCGTTTGAATCTGCTTTTGCCCGTAGTCTACTAGAGTTTTCCTTGCCACAGGAGCCATATCGAATACTGGTCAAAATCTGCTTTCCACTTGTTTGGAAACAAAACACACTGCCTTCGCGGCTGGTCACCAAAGTGTCCGAATACGACAGTAATTTCATTGCACACACACAAAAATAAAAATGAATAAAAACCATGGTAATTAAATTTTATTTACCTAACAATTTTAGTTACAGTTTCCATCTGTGATAACAGAGTTTTTTCTCACCAGTTACAAAAGAAATATTAGGCTTATTTGAGTTCTAATCGCACCAGCAATCTGTGAGCAAATATTGTTATCCATTTCGCCTCGCAGGCGAAATCTCTCTCACCGTGGGTCATTTTGGCTAACGGCTCACAGAAGCCGCTCGCATGTCAGCCACTTTCGGCCCAGTGTGATGCCGCCTTAAGGTTAATATGTGACACAGTGGGTGGGTATATTGTATCATTATATACTGGTAATCACGTTTGTGGGTATGTTCATTATACAGAGATCTGTATATGCAGTTGTCATTAAATTCAGACACTAACATAGGCACCACAGTATATACGAATAACTCACCAGTTTAATAAGGCACACTTTCGTATTGCCAACATCATTGAACGGAGAGCAGTATTTAGCGCAGGTACTCTATTTCAGTTACCAAGCGTATGAGTGAAATGTGAGTCATCAAGGAAAGACAGGTATGCGATATTGTAGGAGTGAATGTGAGATATATAGGGTAATTATGAGGCATAAAAACGGAAATTCAGTTTTCGCTTAGATAATTTTTTTCGGCATACTAGGGACTTACTGTTTTTCCATAATTGGCACTTCCTAGTTTTTAGAAATATTTCCAGCGGTATTGTAGCCCAATATTAAACCTTCTGAGATGATCGGTCAGAATATGGTTAAGTTTCATTAATGTGCGTCTCATTTCTGGAACGATAAGGAAGATGCATTAGGATGGACGGATGTGGCGGGGCGGTGACACTGCCCTACGACACTATTTCACTCGTTTAAGACTGCAATTTGTAGAATGAAAGCAATGGATTGGAACTGCTAAGAGGCCTGCTGTGGGGAGAGTGGCGGGAGAAAAATTGCGAGACTCGTGAAAGATAAGCAGTAAGGAAGTCTGTGGATTAAAAGACAGTATAATGTGATAGATGAGAACGCAAAGGAGTTGACTAAATATTGAATCGGGTATGTGTAGTGTGGATGGAGATGGACATGACTGGGATTTCCTTCTTTTTTTTTTTATCCATTTAAACTGATGACGGATTTTCTGTCATATCCTTCCTATATCCAAAGATTATATTCAGCCTGGGAGAAATTTTTCGAAATGGACAGCATAGGTTTAGTCTTCATCAGTATTTTTGTAGCTAGAGGTTCTCCCAAAGTTGAATGAAATCGTCTGGAGGTAGCAGGAATAAAATAACGTCATGGGGCTGAAGGAGTTAAATTTGACCTGTGCCTTCAATAGCTGCTGCACATATTAGTATAGATTATGTGGTGAAGCCGAGAGATTCGAAGGCTTGACAGAATACGTGAGACTGATATCATTGTGTACTGACGGTGGCTGTCCTTCGTATTTGTTTTGTTTTCCTGTGATGCTACCCACCACATCGCTCGGCATCGGGTCATGATGATGATGATGATGATGGTCCTACACCCAAAATCTTTACAATCCAAAACTTTCTCACATTCTCCTCGAGTCATAATGAAACTGTCCTGACTAATTAGGCCACTCAAGCGCTGCTTCTAAAAAAAAATAGAAAGCACTCAGAGAGAGCATAACTCCGCCAGTGCCATTAAAAAGAATCCGAATCCGGATACGTGGATATAAGATCCGGATCCGGATCCGCCCCCACATTAAATCTTTCTTTCTTGGTCCATGGGCCACCTTTCCACAAAATTTCATTAAAATTCATTGAGAACTTTTGGAGATATTGTGCGGGATACTCCGAATTCGGATCCAGATCCTCTCCCAAATTTCATCATTTATTCCTTGGCTCATGGCCCACCCTTCCACAAAATTTCATCAAAATCCGTTAATAACTTTTTGAATAATACTGGATCTGAATCCGTGGATATAAGGCCCGGATCCGGATCCGCCCCAAAATTTAATTAATTCTTTCTTGGTCCATGGCTCACCTTTCTACAAAATTTCATTGAAATTCATTTGAGAACTTTTGGAGATGTGCGGGATACTCCGGATCCGGATCTGAATACTCTTCCACAAAATTTCATCAAAATCCTTCCATAACTTTTTAAGAAATCTCGCTAACGGACAGACAGACAGACAAACAAACCAAAGCGGGGTAAAACATAACCTTGGCGGAGGCAATAATAAGACAGACGCAAGGCACTTCGATGTGGTAACACCGTCTGATAGTGTGGATAGATACTGTACTTGTTTAGGAATTTTGTTAGTGAATGTGTGTGTGTGTGTGTGTGTTTGTGTGTGTGTGTGTGTGTGTGTGTGTGTGTGTGAGAGAGAGAGAGAGAGAGAGAGGAACAAAACTGATTGCGTGTAAGGATAATTAAAGGAAAGTAAAACTAAGAACATTGCCTTAGTAACTGTGTAACTGTTTGTTAAGGAGATTGCACTTGAAAGACAAGGTGAGTGAAAATGGATATGTGATGAAGGTTTGTACTAGTGAAAGACTGAGTGAAAGAAACAGTATCTGCGAGTGAATGAAGGAGTGTGCAAGAGTAACTGACAGCCAGAGTGGATTATAATTGCGAGAAAGATTGAGTGAGTGTAAAAACAGATTGAATGAAGCGGAGGCAGAGGGGAAGGTTAATGAAATGGAGTAATTAAGAGAATTAATGAATGAGGGAGATGGTGTGAGAGATTTAGGGGGACAGACGAACAGAGGGAGGGAGAGAGAAAAGAGAGCGGCAGCCGGCAGAGAGGGGGGAGGGAGGGAGGGAGGAAGGGAAGGAGGAGAGGTCATTGGGTGTGTAGCAGAGGAGGAGGAAGAGAAGAAGGAGGAAATTGCTTGGGTGGATAAAGTTGTAAAGGATATGAGAACACTCTAATGTATAGACACACCCTTATATATATATATATATATATATATATATATATATATATATATATATATATATATATATATATATATATATATATATAAAATCCTTGTACTTACGTATTTCCAGCTCTACATGTGTCAGTCCCATATTAGGGCCACTGCACGACTGGCTTTTCATCGGAGGGAGTGTCCTAGTCAGCACTGATCTCTACTTATTCTGGCGAAATGCGAATGAAAAAGGGAATTTGTGGTACGAGTGATGTATGTGAAGGTGGAAATGTTAAATTGGCGATGTTTGTAAAGTGTATACATCACCGATAGAGCTGACAGGGTGCGAGCATATGCCAGCACATGAAGGGACATGTTGCCACATTGTTGTCTCGAACCTAGACCCAGGGCTCATTCATCACGATATGACTACGCTACTAGCGAAGCACGGTGGATTCTTTTACACACACACACACACACACACACACATATATATATATATATATATATATGTGTGTGTGTGTGTGTGTGTGTGTGTGTGTGTGTGTGTGTGTGTGTGTGTGTGTACGAATCGATGGATACCAGTACCCCTCGTACAGAAACAGTAATACAGGCAGTATCGGCAAATTCTTATACTCACACTCAGCGGACAGGGGCGAGTGATGTGAAACTTGGCGTGTAAGGTCCGTAGAGTGCTGTCCATTCCACACTCTTGGATTGGGTCTGGGAAATAAGGTCTACAGAAGATAGGAATGGGAATTAAGGGCTTCACAAAGAATTTAGGCTAGGGATGAGAACTGACAGATGGTGATAGGAATTCAGCTTGAAGTTAAGAGTGAAAAGACGAGGGTAACGGTCATATGCTGGAAATTTACATCGCCTTGGGGAAGGCAAGCCCCAATTTCAGCCGTGCAGTTCTTATGGACCGTCTGTGATTAAGGTATTTGACGAGCCTGCATCCCACATAACAAAGTGAAGCTGGCACCGAGACGAGGAACCATAAACATTCTACCTTCATCGCGTGTCTCAGTGTTGTCAGATATTTGGGACATACTTTTACATTCTCGAATTTAGTTTCAAACATATGCCCATAAGATAATTATAATTCTGTTAACAGAATATATTGTCCAGAGTAACAGAAATTCCACATAACAATGAAGCACGGCTATAGCGAACGTACAACTGAACACAAGAATAGTCTAGAAATAGGTGTACATGAGCTGCACGGAACCCACAAATACACACATAATACAAATACTATAGATACACGTAAGATACACAGTAGCAATAAAGAAACATTAAAAAATAGGTACACATAAGATGAGAAGCAAAAGCAAATGTACAGATGATCCAAGTAAGATAAATAAGTGGGAAATTAACAGAAATATCCGACACACATACTATACATAAGAAACTGTTGTTGTTAATATACAGGACGTGTAAAATAATTAATGCGCATAAAAAAATCGCAGGAAAGATCACTCACATTTCATACACGAGACACTTATTGGACATCGATACATCAAAAAAGCACATGGAACCACAAGGAAAGCACCCACACACAGACACACACAAAAAATACACACACACACACACACACACACACACACACACACACACACACACACACACACACACACACACACACACACCACACACACACACACACACACAGTGAACATGCACACAGTAGAGCACACAAACACAAATGCACGTAGACACATCGACCGTTCACAACCACATTAGACATCTGATACGTTTATCCTAAGGTACTCATAAATACGTACATACACAGAGAACACCATGTACACACAAAATAACACGCACACATAGGAAGCACGTACACATACACAGGCATCAGATAAATACACCCAAGGTACACATTAATACAGACACTGAGCACACAGACACAGAACACACATCGAGGACAAATATGCAGCTTAGGGAAAAAAAAAAACAGTTGTCTTCCACCTTCTCTGTCCCTCTTAACTCCTTCAGCCCTAGCCCTCTTAATCTCTTCAGCCCGAGGACCTCTCTCTCTCTCTCTCTCTCTCTCTCTCTCTCTCTCTCTCTCTCTTTCTCTCGCCAAATGATCTTCACTCGACCTAAAGAGAGACGTCTTTAAGTGAAGGAGATACAGACAAACTCCATTAACTCGTTCACTACAATAGGTCTTCCCTCAAGCTGAATAAACCCATCTGGCTTTAAACAAAAATAATGTATAAATAAAGCGTTAATAAATGAAAGGGCAAGATGTATCGAGAAGTTGTGGAAGGGAGGGAGAAGGGAAACGAAGGATTAGACATTATGAAAAGAATAATGAAAGTAAGGAAGAAGACGAGGAGAGGAGACAGAAAAAAATGTAGAACTTAACATTAATACGAAGGATAATACGGTTAGAAAGCAATAAAAACTGTGTGAGAAACAGAGGTGGGAAGAGGACAGGAAGAAAGGTCAAAGTTGAATGGAAAGAGAGGAAACTGGGAGTGATGTAATGAACTAGGGAAGAACAGAGTTGGATAAGGTTAGAGGGAAGGAGTAGGGGGAAAGATATGAAGTAAAGAATAGGGGATTAGGTTTGATTATTGAGAATGTAACAGAGAGGAAAGATAAAGATGGATACAAGTAAGGAAAAGTAAGTAAGGAAGGAGGAAAGTGACGAGGGGAACAAAAGACGGAAAAGGAAGGAAGGAGTGTGAATGTAAAGAAGGAAGGTGTGAGGGCGCCACATGCAGGTGTATAAGAGAGAAAGGAAGGATAGAAAGCTGGGAGGAAGGAGGGGGAATACGTCAGGTAGGACACGTGAGGAAGGAAGGAAGGCAAGAAGGAAGGAGTGTAAATGCGTCGGGTAGGAGGACAGTTGAGGAAGGAAAGCAGAAGGAAGGGAAGAATGAGCATCATGTAGAAGGACACGTGAAAGGAGGGAAGGAAGGCGTGGGTCAGGCAGGAGGACCACGTTAGGAAGGAAGGAAGGAGTGAGGATGCGTCAGGTAGGACAACACGTGAGGAAGGAAGGAAGGAAAGAAGGAGGGTAGCTGAAAGGGAAGGAAGGAAGGAAGTTGAGAAAGAAGGAAGGAAGGAGTGAGAGCGAGTCAGGTAGGAGGACACGTGAGGTGGACGCGTGACTGTGTGCGTAGGTGCCTCTCAACTTTTTTTTTTCTTGCGTTGGTGTTTGCGTAACCGAGATCCTACTTGTGTGTGTGTGTGTTGGCAGGTAGCTTGGCAGTTTGTGTGCGAGACAAAGGCATACATGTGTGTGTGTGTTCATATATATATATATTTATATATATATATATATATATATATATATATATATATATATATATATATATATATCATCATTATCATCATCAGCCATTGACGTCCACTGCAGGACCGGCCTCTCCCTACTGAAACAGGGACGATACAGCCAATGTATCTCTGCCCAGTGGCTCAGGCTGTCTGGTAGAGACTGTATGTAGGGTGAGAAGTGCTTGACTGTGATTGTAATGTTGTAGTGGCTTTGGATGTGTGTGTAGTCTGTGAACCAAGTGTAATCGGCCCGCCTTAAGCCGATTGGGTGCAAACAGATTAGTATGCGACATTGGTTCAACCACAGCACCCCTTATGTCCGCCAAAGTAGCAAGTGGCTCTGTGAACGCTTCCTAAAGTTTTTACAACTCTGGCGGGAGGCGAACCCGCGTCCACCAGCGTGCGAGACGCACTCTACCACTGTACCACAGAGGCTCCATATATATATATATATATATATATATATATATATATATATATTGTGTGTGTGTGGGTGTGGGTGTGTGTAGGCGGGCAGGTAGGTAGTTCGTGGAAAGACAAAGGTGTATGGGTGTGCGTGTATGTGTGTGTTTTTGCGTGTGCGTGTGTGGAGGTGTGGGAGGCTGATGACGTAAGAAGAAGGTAGCGAGGCACTGGAGACGGTAGGAGGGGGAGAGAGGGAGAAAAGGTGAGGAGAGGTTGCGAGAAGGAGAGTTAGAGGGAGGAAGGAAGGAAGGTAGGGAGGAGATGATGCAGAGATAGTGAAAACGAGGAGGGAGAGGAGAGAAATGAAGGAGGAGGGAGGCTAGCGAAACTGAGGCTGTGCGAATGGAAGAGGAGGGAGGACGATGGGAAGAGGATTATGAGAGAGCGAGAGAGAGAGAGAGAGAGAGAGTTGATGAGGAAATATTGAAGAATGAGCGGGGGGAAAAAAAGAATGGGGAGAGATGAAGGGGGGAGCAAGATAAGGAGACGATGATCAAATGGAGCGAGAATGGAAGAAAAGGAGGGAGGAAGGTAAGAGGGGATAAGGAAGAGAAAAGGAGGGAGGAAGGTAAATGGGGGATAAGGAAGAGAAAAGGAGGGAGGAAGGTAAATGGGGGATAAGGAAGAGAAAAGGAGGCAGGAAGGTAAGGGGGGATAAGGAAGAGAAAAGGAGGGAGAGGGAGAGTGCGAGGTAGAGAGCGGAAGGATAAGAAGGGGATGGGGTGAGGAAGGAAACATGAGAAGTGGTATGAGAGTTTGAGAGAGAGAGAGAGAGAGAGAGTTTTCTACACCGTTATTAACCCCTCACTACTACACCGTCTTTAACTTGGCCTGAAACTGCCATTATTCCATCATGAGTACTGAGTTGTAACAAGAAATTAATACTAAAATATGAGGCTTGTCACGAAGAAGTGTTGTGGAAAGGATCCGGAGCCATAGTATTGTGTCTCTCTGCCATTCAGCTACATGAAGTAAGCGGCAAAAGAGGAAAATATCAGGACCAGGTTAAGCTAAAAGGACCATAAATACATTTTTTGTTTATATCAACTGGTAGAGGCAAGAATAAAGAATAAATGACGTCCTCGGGCTAAAGGGATTATGGAGAGGTGTGTGAGGGTGATGGCAGGTGTTGGGTAAGGGTGAAGGCTGTGGGTGTAGCAGTATTAAATGGTGGGCAGCTGAGGAGGGGAAAGTGTGGGGGGATGGGGAGCTGCAGTGGGGAAAGGGAAGAGGAAAATTAATCCAACGTACGATATGGACGAGAAGAGATGAGACAGGAATGTAGAGGTGAAGACTTGAGTAAATTGCGAAACGATAACAGTAGTCCCTCAGGTTATCTATTAATAATTTTAGAATCTAAGAACTGCGGGGTTGGGGTTTAATGCTCATGTTATGCCGTTTTGGGGAGCGTGACTGGCTACCCTTGTCTTAACTGCCTGGATTTAGTAGCCTAACCCAGGGCCCTGCTCTCCTAATTTTGGGAGTAGTTCAGGATTGAATGGTGGATGAATGGATGGATATACTTAGTATGTACGTTAGGTTATTGTGTACATTTGGAGGATAGTCAAAGGAGGAGTTGATGATGGAGCCAGCGCAACAGAAATTGTGAATCTCATGTAGTTCGACGCTACTACACCACAGCATCAACACCACACCAGCTCCAGGTTGAGAAGAGGGAGTTGGAAATGGAGGAAATGTGATTGACTGGAGAGAAATGATAGAGAAGCGAGGGGAAGGAAGGAGAGGAGGAGCAGATGGAGGAAAGAGAGTAAAATAGACCAGAGGAGGAAAAGGAATGAAAGATTGGAGGAAATGGAGGAAGGACAGTTGGAAAGGCTGGAGAAAGTAAGAGGCAGGAAGGCTAGGGAGGAGGAGAAGGAAACTGAGAAAAGAGAGCAATACAGGAGAGTACAGAAAGGTGGGAGAAAAAGGAAGGAAGGATAGGAGAGATGGGATATAATAGACTGAGGAGAGAGGTGGTTTAGAATGTAAGAAAGAATAAAAATACGAATAATGATAATTGGATATAGTGGAGGAACAAAAGGATGGAATAAAAGAAGGAGAGTCGAAAAGAAGAGAAAACAGAGAAGAAAGAAAGAAAGAAAGAAAGAAATGTGCTTGAGAAGGAGAAAGGAACAGAAGGAAAGGAAACAAGGGATAGAATAAAGCATTAAGGGAATTAAGAGAGTTGAAAAAGTGGAAGAAAGTTTAATGATGGAGGAGAGAATGTATGGTAAGAAAGAGGGGAGAAGAGGGATAGGAGAGAAAGAGATTAGAAGAAAGGAAAGACAGAGTGTAGTGGAAAGAGAGATGACATAGAGGAGAAGATGAGGAGAGGAGAGGATAGGAGGAAACAGGACATAGAGTGATGGAAAGTTAATAATCAGTGGATGTTATACTTACGATTTTGGCAGTGACTCCACATATCGTCACGTGTGTCCCGCCGCACCAACACATCACACCTGTCATGCCGAGCCACCACACTACACCTGTCATGCCGAGCTACTACACCACACCTGTCATGCCGAGCCACCACACTACATCACACCACACCACACCTGTCATACCAGCATTACATTTCAATACACGAGCCCTGCCACACCGCCGCGCCACACCACACCACACCACACCACAAATGTCTCACGGCACCACTGTAGCAAACCTGTCCTGCCACAGCACCACACCACACACACCTGTCATGCCACACCACCATACCACACCTGCCGTGTCACAAAACTGCACCACACCTCTCTCACCATACTGCATCACAAATGTCTTACCTCACCACTATTACACCATACCTGTCCTGCCGTACTATACCAAACCACACCACACCACTGCAGCACACCACACCAGTCTAACCGCACTACCACACCACAGATGTCTTACCACACCACTGCAGCACACCACACCTGTCCTACCACACTAACACACCATACCTGTCATCCTTAAGCGACACGCTACGCCTATCCTGCTGTACCACACCACACCACACCACAAATGTCCTACCCCACGATACCACACCACACCTTCCACGCCACACCATGCCAGTCCTGTCACATCACATCACAACTGTCCTGTTACACCATCGCGCGTCTTACCGCCACACCACACCTCTCCTGCCACACCATCGCACCTATCTTGCCACCACACCACACCTGTCCTGCCACCACACCATACCTGTCCTGCCACCACACAAACACATGTTCTGCCACACCACCATACTTGTCCTGCCACACCACCATACCTGTCCTGCCACCAAACAAACACATGTTCTGCCACACCACCATACTTGTCCTGCCACACCACCATACTTGTCCTGCCACACCACCACACCTGTCCCGCCACACCACCACACCTGTCCCGCCACACCACCACATCTGTCTTATCCCCGTCGTGGGATACCAAACACCCAAACATTATTGCTTTCCCACACTGCATATTTTCACCAGAAATCTCGAGTTTACTGATGAACCGAATGAGAATCAGGCAGAAAAAAAGTGTCGGCAAACTCTTACTCGAATTTCCGATTACCTTAAAACATTTGGATGTGGATGTGTTGTAATTGCTGTCGTTATTCTGCGATGAGAAGAATATGATGTTTCATGAATCTATTAATCCCTCTCACTACGATGACTTATTTTTTGTCTTTTATTCTCTCTTCCCCCAACGGTTTTATTCAGTATGTATTTAGCGCTTTGATTAAGGCTGTAGGCTATCTAACCCATACAGTTCCAAAGTTGTTCCTCAGCTTTAGTACATAAAATCGTCTGGTTGTAGTAAGATTAGTATTAAAAGGATGTTATCTCGGCAAAGAGGTGAACTCGGTGCTGCTAATAATTTCACCTCAATCTGAGTCTCTGCTTCCATATATAATAACTTCAGTACCTAGTCTGCTGTCATTCAGTTCAATCCTTATTTTTTTTTTTTTTTACTGCTATTGACAGTATATATTTTTCTGTTCTGCCCCGATTTATTCAACTTCCAGTTGTTATTTACTCTCGTTTTCATTATCTGTTACTCGGCTCCAAATCACTTACTTCCCTTTACAATATAACTACCGTATAACCAATGGAGCTAGATGCTGACTGACTGGACTCAATGAGGTTGCAAGCGTAGCAGAAAAAGGCCAGACAGGAGGTTGAGCGATGAGACAGTAGAGTGCAGACAAAATCTGGCAGAGATTGGCTCAGTCAAGGAATTCGTGGAGAAGGTTGGGGGAAGCCTTAGTTCAGCAGTGGACTTGAAATGGCTACTGCTGTTGTTGCTGCTGCTGCTGCTGCTGCTGCTGCTGCTGCTGATGATGATGATGATGATGATGACTCTTCTCTCAGTTAAGCAACTCCAAATATTTTTATTCTCACTTACAATGCTGTGTCTCTTATTCCGGCACCAGTTGCTTTACTTCCGTTTACAGTCACCTTTAATACGCTTGTCTATGTTATTCTGCTCCTAATTATTTTCAGTTCACATAAAATATCTACTTTATTACTCTGTTTGCTCTCATTTATTCCGCTCCCAGTTACTCTCTCCAGTAAAGCCTCCCTTTCCCCCTCTTTCCCTCGGCAGAAACAGGGAAGGGGGAGACGGAGGGGGGGAGGGGTAAAAGGGGAAGGTAGGAACTGGGGCATAAAAGGTAAAAAGTATAAACACACAAACTTTTCCCTTCCTCCCCTCCGGTATCTCCGCTTCATACACCCCATCCGTCCAAGCTGGTTTTGACCGAGTTTTCTTTTATTCACCCCTTTTTTTTCTTTTTTTTCACGTTCTGTTGGTATATTCGCAGCTTAGGAAGTATTGGATGGAAGGCTGGGATATGTGGAAACTGGTGGATGAGCGTGAGTTTAGGAAAATGGGAAGAATAGAGCGAATGGGTCTGGAAAAGTAGGAGGGAATTTTTGTCGTGTGTGTGAGACTAGCGTGCAAGTCTCTCTCTCTCTCTCTCTGGAGACACTTGGCACCTTCCCCCGTACGAGAAAAGTTGCTGCCATTCCCAGAAATTTTATCCCTTGGCACAGATTACTCGTCTTTCCCACATTAATATATTCACCATTTACTCACCGTTATTCAAGACTTACAAGATTACCTTTATTTTAAGAAAGTTTTAGTACGTAGACAAAAAAGGGAATCCAGTACTTTTAATCCAATCCCCTTCTTGACGGCACATGCGCTGCGATTTTTTTGTTTTCTCGTGGTTCACATCCGGGTGTAGGCCTAGGAAACAAACGCAGCCAGCCAGCCGTTGCGCCATAATTCCCTGCTCTAATCTTCTCGCGCTTATTAATTCATTATCGTTAACCGGACTGAGGTGTGTGTGTGTGTGTGTGTGTGTGTGTGTTCGTTTTACTTGCAACACACACACACACACACACACACACACACACACACACACATTGTTCAAAAGAGCAGTAACTGTTGCATTACTGATAAAAGAGATGAAGATGCCACAGTGAACGGAAAGTGAGAGGTTGAAGGGAGTCTGTTAAGAGAAGACGAGTTAGAGATGAAAAGCCTTAGATTCCACCCTGTTAAGAAGACTTGAATTTGGTGAGTCCCTTACATATGAGTAATACTCCATACGGGCGAATAAAACCTCTGTATAAAGTCGACAACAATGCAGGGGTAAATAAGGTACGAAGTCGGGTTAGCACACCTGATCTCTTGGAAGCAAATTTTGCAAGAGATATGTGATCTTTTCGTGTTTATTCCTGAGAGAATGAAACTCAAGGATGTTCAAAAATGAAGCAGGATTGAGTTTAATATTGTTAAATATTAACGGATAAACCTAGGGAAGATTTTGGCTGGTCGAAAGACGCACCTTTACCCCAGTTAAAGATATGAGCGAAGTCAGAAATTAGATGTGCCATAGCCTCATTCCGTGTTTCATGATGCAGCTGCTGTGATGGACGCTGCGAGAAGCGGATGGAGAAGTGAAGGGTGGAGTCATCAGCGTATGAGTGGATTGGGTTAGATATGAAGTTTTGATGATCATTGATGAACAGAAAAAAAAGAGAGTTGATGGCAGGACAGTTCCTGGAAGCATAAACAGTCAAAATATTAAAAGAATCAAACGTATTATATCGTGTGGTAAAGGTGTACATTGCAAGAGGGGTACAGCGAGTTACAAACTTATGAGGCCTCTGCTGTGTTGCAACGCAGAGAATGTTTGCGCATAATGTGTGGAAGGTTAAGGCTGTGTGTTATTGAAGGTTGCAAGGACACACACACACACACACACACACACACACACACACACACACACACACACACACACACACACACACACACACACACACACACACACACACACACACTCTCTCTCTCTCTCTCTCTCTCTCTCTCTCTCTCTCTCTCTCATCCTGTCATTTTTTAATCCATTTCCTCTCCCGTCCATGCCACCCAGCCCTCATCACGAAGCAGGCTATGGTGGCAAGGTAAAGCAACCCGACATTACTGTAATCAAAACTCAAGACCAAGGAGAAGACACACTTGCATATTCATCTTAGGAGCGGCTAGAGTGGTCGAGGAGCATCACACTTACCTGATAACCAATTCAGTACGAGAGGTCTTAGCCAAACTGAATAAAGTCGTCGAGAGGAAGAGAAAATAATAATACAAATCAAAATGACAGTGTTCTCCAAATGTTGATTTAAGATAGGCATTAGACCTTAAAATGGTGTGGGTGGAGAAAGAACTGAATTTGTTGTAAACGTCTTGACATTGTACTGGGACTGTTATTTATTCAGCTCATGAATAGAGGGTTCAGTAGTATGTCCTTTCATTTGGTAATTTTTTCACTCTATCTAGATTCCCTCCATGACTTAAACAAACCCGCTCTCACTCACAAACGCAGCCACTCCAGCACAGTTTCCACACGCACTCCACACCCCACACTCCATACCCCTTCCACACCTCTATACCCATGCGTGAAACATTAGGCGGGGGTGGGTCATTTCTCCGAGACAGTAGGGAGTGATAGTGGAGGAGAAGGAGGAGAAAGTGGATGGCGTTTTCAGATCCAGCGATTACAAGAGATCTGTTAGTAGTAAGGGTGAGAGAGAGAGAGAGAGAAAGAGAGAGAGAGAGAGAGAGAGAGAGAGAGAGAGAGAGAGAGAGAGTGAGAGAGAGAGTCATGGTACGGGGAACTTAATCGGAAATAGCTCCTGCCTCTTCACGACGATGCGTCCGCCCTGAGATGAAAGAAATCGTCTGGCTGTAGCAACACTTAGGTCATTGTATGGAAGCGATTGAAATAAGCGTATGCCAGTGTTCTATATATAGTGAGTAGACTTAAATCCTTCAGTAATAATAAGGTGGCGTCATGTTTTACTCCTTCCAGACGATTTGCGTCATGTTTTACTCCTTCCGGACGATTTGCTTCATGTTTTACTCCTTCCAGACGATTTTCTTCAGCTTAAGAATGACGTCTTGTACTGAAGGGGTTGCTGTAAGTTATATCTAAGCTTTTTATTTCGAAAAGTTCCCGGTCTGGAAATAGCAATAAAAATTAAAGGAGAATATCACTGGGTTGCTTGAACTCATTTAGTGCGGTTATGCCATTTTTCATTGGTGCATATTATTATTATTATTATTATTGAATTTAGGATAGCTTGCCAGTAGTGAAGGGGTTAATGAAGGTTTTATCTAGAACTCCAGTTCAGAAAGTCTTCCCTAAGTTGAGTGGAACCGTTTGTAGATAGCAAGAATAAATTAGGAAGTTCGTGGAATGGCGGGAGGCATTGGTGGTGACAACAGAAAGACGCTTCAGATGTGTCATGCCGAGGCCGCCCTGGGAAGCAATTAGGTGGTTTATTAGTGAGGTTAATTGTTTGGCATCCACTTCATCTATTAAGGGGGTTGGATGATGATGATGATGATGATGTTTCACTTTCTATATTGTGGCGTG
Organism: Coenobita brevimanus; assembly: GCF_032717465.1. Lineage (NCBI taxonomy): Eukaryota > Metazoa > Arthropoda > Malacostraca > Decapoda > Coenobitidae > Coenobita > Coenobita brevimanus. Next base: position 47,962,293 of record NC_137046.1, read on the forward strand.
TCCTTGCTGACGTAATGTGCCGGTCTGCAACGGATGGTAACATTGAATAAAACACTGAACAAAGCAGCTCATTTACATTAATTTATGCCATTACAGTAAATCTTCTTTTATACACCACGTCCAAGGCCTCCCGTTTCGCAAATCTGTTTCATCTGCCGGTGGTGCGTGAGGGGGGAGAGGGGGCGGGGATGAGAAGGCGAGGTGGGGGAGGAGGGAGGGGAGGTTGAGCTGGAGGAGTTGGGAAGTTTTGAGGAAGCGAAGTTAGGGGAAGAGGGGGGTGGAGGAGGAGGGAAGGCTGGGAAAAGTGAGGAAGGGAAGAGGGAGGGGAGGTGGCAGAGTTGGGAAGCATCCGTCCATCCATCCATCCATACATACATACATACATAAATACGCTGCACATAAAATATATATACATGCATACATAAAATGCACGTACATGAATACATACGGGACAGGTATACACATACATACTCGTATATACATACATGCATACATACATACATACATACATACAGTACATAGATATTATGCTCACAGTCCCAGTCAGTAATTCCTTTACACCTCTGGTGTCTAAAATTAACGCAACGAGGCTTCAGCCGTGCAGAGCGGCGAATCTTGATTTGGGGTACACGCCTTCCTAGAGGGAGTGTGACGTCTTTTCCGGGGAACCAGCCCACTGTTTCTGTTACATAAAGTCGTATTCCAGAAGGCACAGAAGACTACCTAGCACTCCCTCCTCACCGATCTGTTTTGCATATTACACCTTTTTATCCTTTTGTATGTTACGATTGTAAAGTAAAGGCGTACTGTATATTACTGTTTAATATTCTTAATAAATGGATGATAAATAAATAATAATAAAAGGTGTCGCAGAGTTTCCAATGCCACTAAGACTGCGGCCTAAAGTTACAAAATAATTCTCTTACGTTTCGTCGTGTATTATTATTACAGCATGTTCACCGACCTTAGTTTCCATTGCTGAAGGGAGCTGCTAAGGCCATCGTACCACATGACCTCTTGTTACTAGGATATTTTTTTTTTTTTAATTACAGAAGAGCAGGTGATATGGGAAGATTCTGTACTGTCTCTTCTGTCTCCTTCCTGCTGGAATTAATTATATTTGGGGAAAACTTCCTGTCGCGAGCGAGGTTTGTTCACGCAAGGAGAACAAGAGACAAGGAAAGATGCTGCACACTAATATCTTTATTCTGTCTGCGAGAACAAAGCCAAGTTATGACGGAGAGTTTATGGTATGTTTGTGATTCGGGTGCCTGGACTGTGCTTGTGTACGGGATTATCTAGGCCTCTACACTGTGGGCCCGACACCACCTGGATGCAGGTAATGACGTGAGCGGCCATTTAAATGAATACCATTTGATTCACGAACATCACTGGGAAGAGGTAAACCAAGGAGCCAGCTCGTGGCCTTTGGTTCCTTCTTCCTCACAAAAAAAAAAAGTGTTGATGTGTCGGCTGACGGCATGTTGGTAATAGTGTTTCCATATGACTGGCTGTGTGTTTATGTACTGTTATTCACGTAGCGTGTCCAAGGTTGGGTGTATTTTTCTTTACGGAAGCATTGCTAAGAGTGTCTTTGTGCTGCTTCGGCTATATTAATTATTTTGCTGCAAAAATATTGGAGTGCCAGTAGTCTTCGTTTCATTTTGGATGTAGTGTGCAAGAAAAATATTATATGAACCGACGAGGTGCAGATACCAAGAAAAGATAAAACCATTGTTGTACACTTCTGTTGGTTATATTTCAGCAAGATCCTTTTGGTACTGAGAGTTTCCAGTGCATGTACCGAATCATTTGATGTCAGCTGTACAGTAGGATACTTACATGCTTACAGAAACAGCACATATCCACGTATAAGTACAATCATGCTTACAAAACATCACATTCATTTATGCCAGATGGTAAGCAAACGCGAGGACCTTCAATGTTATAAAATAGGGAGAACATCTCGTTATGCAACTCTTTCTCTTTCTGTCTGTCTGTCTGTCTGTCTGTCTGTCTCTCTCTCTCTCTCTCTCTCTCTCTCTCTCTCTCTCTCTCTCTTTTAAACCTCGATAATTAGAAATTAAGTTTTTATGTTAAGGTCAGACCACCCAAC
>NC_137046.1:47966908-48096908 GCF_032717465.1 Coenobita brevimanus
AAAAGAGAAGAAAGCTAGAATAAAGAGGAGAAGAGGAAAAAGAGAGAAAGTCTTAGGAGAAAGCGAGAGAGGAGACTAGGAAAGGTTCAGTGGACAGAGGGCGTTAGAACTGAAAAGTGGGAAAGAGAGAAGAGACAGATAAAGCAGAGAGGAGAAGAGGAAGGAGAAATGAAGTTGAGAAGGGGAGGAGAAGGCGAAGAGAAGTGGCAGAAAAGGCTAAAAGAAGAGGAAGAGAAGAAGAAGGAAACAGGCAGTAAGGACGATGAGAAGAGGAATGAAGATTATGAAGTGAGGAGAGGAGGGAAAAGAAAAGAGGAGAAGAAGGCATAAATAGAAGAGACGAGGCGAGGCAGAAACAGAGAAAGACCTAGGATAAAGATTGAGAGGAGAAGGATAAAGTAAAAAGGCTAGGAAGGAGAACAGAAGAAGCGAAAAGGGAGAGAATGAGAGAGGAGAGGCAGAAAAGACGAAAGAGTGGAGAGGAGGGAGAAAAAGAGACGAGAAGCAAAAAGGGAGAAAGACTAAGGAGGAAGGGAGAGAAGAGAGACAGGTAGAGGATAGGCTAGTGGAAGGTTGAGAGGAGGAAGGAAGGAAGAAGAGGGAAAAAAAAAAAAAGGGAGATAATATCATGTAGGAAACGAGGGAGCGAAGGGAGAGGGGAGGAGAACAGGCAAAAAGGGAGAGAAGAAGAGAGGAAAAGGGAAGCCAAAGGAGGTGCGATACAGAAGAGAAAGGGAGAGAGGAGATAAGAAGAGGCGAAAAAGAGGGCAAAGAGAGAGGAAAAGAGAAGCAAAAAATGGGTACAGTAGAGAAGAGAGAGAGAGAGAGAAGATGAGAAGAGGCGAAAAAGAGGGCATAGAGAAAGGAGAGGAGGGAAAAAGGGAGAGAGCAGAGGAGAGTAGAGGGGGACATCAGTGGAAAGTTGAGAGGGTAAAACCGTGGAGTCTTTCTTTTGAGGGCGGGCGTAAAGAGGGTCTCATCTGCTGAGGGGCCGAGGTAAATACGGGGGAGGAGGGGGGAGGTAAGAGGAAAGAGGAGGGAAGGAAAAGGAAAGAGGGGTAAGGGAGGGAGGAGGAGAGGGAAAAGGAATGGGAGAGAGAAGAGTAAAAGGGAGGGAGGGAGGAGGGGGAGAGAGGAAGGAAAGGGCATGAGAGAAGAGAACGAAAAAAATAGGTAGGGAAATGAGACAGGCAGTCATGAGAGGAGGTGAGAAGAGTTGAAGGGAAGAGGAGGAGGAAGGCAAGAAGAGGTGAGATAGAGAAAACTAGTAGGAAGAAAATTAAAGAAATAAACCAGGCAAAGATTAAAGACGATAGAGGAACGCAGGAGACAAGGGTAAGATAAAATGAAAGAGGGGGAAGAGTCAGGTTGGTAGAGAAAAGAGTGAAAGTGAGAAACGAGATAAGAAATGTGGAGAGAAGAGATTCGGAACAGAGGAAGGAGGAGGGAGCGAAAAGGGTGAGAGAATAGGAGATGAGAGATGATAGAGAAAAGGGCACAACAGAAAGGTTGGGAGAGGTGGAGGAGGAAGAAGAATAAGGTAAAGAAAAGAGAAACGGGCATAGAAAAGAGGAGGAGGAGGAGGAGGAGGAGAAAGATGATAATGAAGATAGAGAGAAAAAAAAAAGAGAGAAGAAAGAGAAAGGCAAAGAGGAGGAGAAATGGAAAGAGTGGTTAAAGGAAAAACCAGAGAAGGGTAGGCGGTGGAAAGAGCATAGAAGGGAAGGTATAGGTGGAGAAAAGAGAGCGTGGAGAAGAGGAAAGAAGAATGCTCAGGAGATAGAGAGAGAGGGGGAGGGGATGAAAGGCATGGAGGTTGTTTTTATTGTTGAGTAAACCCTTTCTATCAGGCCGAGCAGACCCATCAACCGCAAGCAACAACCGCCCCTGCAGGGCCGTCCCATGCAATGAACCGATGTTCCCTTGCGGTGGACAGTGCCTCGCCATAGCGGGATACGGGAAAAAGTGGGGAAGTTTGGTTCCCGAATGGAAACCGCATTTGCATCTCTCTACCCATTTAACAGGGACATTATCGTAGGATCCATATCACCCCACCTTTTTTTAATATGGTTACCACACAGTGTTGAAAATGGTTGTTTAGGTTACAGGATACCATTAGGCTTTTCATTCAGCGTAAAGCCACATAAAATGAAAAAAAAAAAAGTAATAAAAAGTGACAAGAAAGATGGAAGAAACAGAATGAGATGAGGGCAGACACTGAAAAAAATGATAAAGGTAAAGGAAGAAGTAGGCAGCACTATATCAAGGTAGTGGATGATGGTCGCCACCACTTACCACCAGCCAGAAAAGTAAAAACTGATGACAAATAAAAAATCTTGAAAAATAAGACGAGCTTCTCACGAAATACAGATAAAAGAGAGGATTAGGAGAGGTATAGAGAATCAGAGAAGAAGGAAGTGAATGAATAAAAGGAGGCGTAGACTGGTGAAAAATAGGGGATGGATGTAGAGGTGTGAGAGAGACGAAGATGAAAAAGACATGAAATAGAGAGGCTGAGAAAAGAGGGACAGAGTAAGAATAGTGCCGAATAAAGAAGAGGATTTAGAGACAGAGGAGGGGAAGAATGGGAGGTGTTGAAGTGGAGGATAAGGAGTTAGAGGAATGGTGGTGGTGGAGAAGTAGAGGCGTGATGGCGGTAGAGATGTAGAGGTAAGGGGTAGTAAAGAAGTAGGAGAGTGATGGTGGTGGAGAGGTGAGGGAGAGGGAATGGTGGTGGTGGTGGTGAATAGTGTTGGCGGAGAGGTGAGAGTGGTGATAAAGTAGCGTGGTGGTGGTGGAGAGATAGGAGTGTGGTGGTGGTGGAGAGGTAGGGGAGTGGTGGTGGTGGGGAAGTAGTAGAAGTGGTGGAGTGGCAGATCGAGTCAGTGGTGGTGATAGAGAGTGGTGATAGGGAGTGTTAAAAGAGAGGAAGAAGAGTGGAAAATAGATAGAAGTTAGGTGATGGTAAATAAGTAGAGAAAAGAAGGATGGAGAGGTGAACGATTGAGAAACAGGAAAGTAGAGGGGTGAGAAACGGGGAGATAAAGGTGTGGGGAAAGAAAGGCATAGGAACGGAAAGACGTGGGATTAGAAAAGTGATAGATGGAGAGGTAGAGGAGTGAGGAAGAGAATGGTTGGAAGGTGGGGAACAGAGAAGCAAAGAATTAGAAAGCAATGAGACGGACACGAAGTATGAATCCAGGGAAAAAATAAGCAAAAAAAGAGAAATAAACAGGAAGAGAGAACAAATTACAGTGAAGGGGTGAACACAGATGACGTATAATACCATAGAAGAGAGAGAGAGACAGAGAGAGAGAGGGGAATTCATTTAATGAAGCACTGCACTACGTTGGTGTCCTAATCATCTTCGTCAGGCCAACAACAGACAGTTTTGTCAATGTAAGGGGAAATCTCTAGTAGTGAAGGAGATAATGAGGGCTAGATCTAACTCCTCCAGCTCGAAAAAAAAAAAAAATCTATTTGTGAAGAGAATCACGTAACTGTAGCAAGAATCGAGTAAAGAAAAAAAAAAAGACATACTCCACCAGAATGGGTTGAAGAGAGGCTACTTTAACCCTTTGAACCAGGATCTTAGTTTACCCCTGTTGCAGCTCCCAGGCGATTATTGAGGCCGCTCGTGTTGGAGGATTATAATAAATATGTAATTAGGATGTCTAACTCCCTCAAGTTCGAATATAGTGTACAAAGCTGAATAAAATTGTCAGGAGATAACAAGAGCAAAATGAAACAAAAATCCCTGGGTTTAGAAGATGCACAGATCAATGATGCACGTCAGAGGAGGCGGAGAGAGAAACGGAAGAGGGAAGGATGGTGGGATGTAGGGGAGAAGGAAGGAAGGAGGAAAGGGAAGGGAGAAGATAGATAGATGTGAAGTGGGGGAGGGGATTAACGAAAGCGAATCGAAAGAGAGAACAAGGAGTTAGTTGGTGTGTGTGTGTGTGTGTGTGTGTGTGTGTGTGTGTGTTTTATCGCTGCCTTGTGCGTATTTACAAGAGCTCTCTAAATTTACACGTCGACTGATATGATCAAACACACACACACACACACACACACACACACACACACACACACACACACACACACACACACACACACACACACACACACACACACACACACACACACACACACACACCGTGTTGTCAGACATGCCATGCTTGTAGAAACCTTTAAGTCGTATGAACAGCTTTCAGTTTCATATAAGCTTTTCTATCACGTTTCTCTCCCTCTCTCTCTCTCTGTCCAATAGAAAAAAGCACCAGAACTACTCCGCCTCTCCCGCCCTTCCGTCGTATCCATCATTTTGTGACCCCGTACAAAAAATGCAAACTTAGGACGAGGCTAAAATGAGTAAATTGACACGCGGAAGGAGGAGGAGTTTTTAGTGCTTGATGGATACGGGGAGAGAGAGGGAGAGAGGGAGGGGGGGGGAGAGGGAGAAGAAATAGGACTAGTAAGTGGGAGGTAAAAGGAGGGGTAGATAGACTTGAAAATGAGAAGTAAGGGGGCAGTGGGGATGGTGGGGGTGAAGAAGAGGCGGTTGGCGAGGGCAGGGGGTAGTGAAAGGCATTGGAGGGAGGGGGGAGGTGGTGAGGGAGAGAGATTGAGGTGAGTATAGGGGAAGGGATTTATAGTGAGAGGGCAGGATAATGCATGAGTGTAGGGGAAGGGATTTGCAGTGAGAGACCAGGGTCGTGTCGTGGGGGGAAGGGAGGTGATGAGCAAAAGGCAGAGGGGAGGAGAGGGGTGAGGAGGAGGCAGTGGAGGGTGGGGAACGGAGGTAAAAAGATGCAGTGAAAGGGTAGGGTGACGGGAGGGTGGGTTGAGGAGGTGGAGGGTGAGGACGAGTAGAGGAGCAGGTAGGGTAGGGGAGTTTGAGGTAGGTCATGGTGTTGCCTCTTCTTACGTCTCACTGCCTTCCCTGTGATCCCCTCCACACCATACCACAGGAGGATGGGGAAAGGGGGACGGATGGTGAATTGCTACCCTGCCTTCCATACCTACCCACCTACCCTACATTCCCTCCTCCCTCCCGTCTTTCCTTCCTTCCTTTCATTCCCTCCCTCCCCCCTTTTGCATTCTCTCTCTCTCTCTCTCTCTCTCTCTCTTGCTTGCCATCCTATCAGTTGTCTCCCTGATTCTGTATTTTCTTTTATCTCCCTCTCTCTGCATTCTGCCTCATCTCCCTGTCCCTACATTTTGTCCCATCCCCCTGTCCCAGTATTCTGTCCCATTTCCCTGTCTCTATCTTCTATCTTATTTCCGTGTCCCTGAATCGTCGTATCTCACTGTCCCTACATTCTATCTTATCCCTGCTTCCCTGAAATTTGTACTATGTTTCTCTCCCTGCATGCTGTTGCCTCTCCCCCTCTCTTTAGATATTCTCAGCCCACATGTCCATGCATAAATACATCCTGGTCCGAGGGAACAATTTATTTTTTTATTTTTTGGCATGATGCAGATTTTGAAACACTGATCATTATATCGTTTCAAAGTTTTTTTTTCTTTTTTCTATGCACTGCTAATGCGGAGTGAATGCTTTTGTTTGTATTGCTTAGTTGTGGTTTGAAGTGTCTAGCTTGTTGACTTCCGTATTAAACAGCAGAATTTTTTCACGTGTGTGCTGTGGCCAAGGTCGCACACCGGCTTTTCTTCACATATTCCACATGCCTGGTCACACACACTCTGGCCTTCAACTTTATACACCATTTCACACACACACACACACACACACACACACACACACACACACACACACACACACACACACACACACACAAAGTAAATACAGTGTGTGTGTGTGTGTGTGTGTGTGTGTGTGTGTGTGTGTGTGTGTGTGTGTGTGTTTAATGTCTGCAAAGTCTTGCTGGGTTTGCAAAAACTTATTGCATGTAAGTTGCTGCACATTGAAATAATTTTCCATATGGAAGAGCAACTGAAGAAAAAACTTTTATATGGAAACTACTGCATCTCAGTTTGTAAAACCGTTTACACTGCAGCAGTAAATTTTTGCAAACCCGTATAACTGTGTACACTGCAACACTACAGGCCTACCGCATAGCTGAGTGGCTCCACATCATAGTGAAGGAACGTCCATATGCACTTGGATCTCCTCACCACCTGCCAACAACACAACCCCACCCCTGCATTTCTTAACCTTAAAGTGCCTAATGCCCACTTTAAGTCGCCAAGACCATACACGAGAGATGGCAGTTTTAGGTCAAATTAGACGAAAAAGGGTATAGTGGCATCAGAGATTTCGCTGCTCTTCTTCCTAAGCGGTTTCTTTTGCATATATCACGTTAACATGATCCCGTATGTTATTTATATAGTGCCATTGGCTTATGTGCTAACTAAAGTGTGTGAGAGAGATATTCAGTGTTATGTGTACTAGAGTGAGAGAGAAAATGCCAGTAATGTGTGTCCTAGTGCGAGAGAGAGTGCTATGTGCGCCAGAGTGTGAAAGATAGTGCTGTGTGATAGAGTGCAAGACAGTGCTGTGTTAGAGAGAGATAGTGTTGTGCGTGCTAGAGCGAGATAGTGTTGTGTGCTAGAGTGCGAGAGATACGGGTGTCATGTTTGTGTGCGAGAGATAGTGCTGTGTGTGCTAGAGTGCGAGACAGTGATGTGTGTGTTAGAGTGCTAGAGATAGTGCTGTGTGTGCTAGAATGCGAAAGATAGTGCCGTGTGTGTGTGCTAGAGTGCGAGAGATATAGTGCTGATTGTGCTAGAGTGCGAGAGACAGTGCTGTGTGTGTGCTAGAGTGCGAGAAATATAGTGCTGATTGTGCTAGAGTGCGAGAGATAGTGCTGTGTATGCTAGAGTGTTAGACAAGCTGGCATCACCATCTGTTTATGCCTTCTGGGCTTCCCTTCCTATGGCAGAATCAAGCCTTCTCTAATGGATTACCAGGATAGTAAACGTGTGTGTGTGTGTGTGTGTGTGTGTGTGTGTGTGTGTGTGTGTGTGTGTGAGAGAGAGAGAGAGAGAGAGAGAGAGAGAGAGAGAAATACCTGGCTGATCATTATACCATATTATTGTGATCCCAGACTGAGACTCATCCAAACTTTGTGCACCTTCGTTGATGCAGTTCAGGACCTAGATTCACAAACAAACGATTAATTCCATGTCACAACGCTGATTTTAATTCCATGTCGCAACTCTCATCTTAATTCCATATCATGACTCTGATTTGTTTTGCAGGAAGGGCAACGAGAGCACCGGATCTTCCCTTACTTCTTATCTTTTCGTGAAATTTAATCCTGATTGCGGCAGAAACAATATCTTTAACTTTTGTCTTTTGGCAGGAAGGACAGGGAAGTGAGAGTCCAGAATCTTCGTAGGTCGCTTGTACTTTCTGTTAAAAAAAAAAAAAAAAAAAAAAAAGGTCTCAGGTGCGAGTCAGTTCGTGAATCCGGACCTTGAACTGCGCAATACGAGTAACGAACGATATGTAGAGGCGGAAAGCGCTGCACTTCTGCCCCATCTTGGGAAATATGTGTGTGTGTGTGTGTGTGTGGAAGTAAGCGTCTGAGTCTGCATGTTGAGACTCAGTATTAAGCCAACTGATCTTGCGTCATTGCACACCAGGAAAGTCTGACCAAAAATCATCATACCCTCCGGTGCAACGCTACCCGGCCGTGCCTCTGAGTGTTACTGCCGTGTACATTGATTTTATTTTTTCATCCGCATGGGTTTCGTGGGGTATAATGGAAGAGTCAGAGGAATAAAACCTAAACATCTCACTCGTTCTCCGCTGTTTTTTTTCCCCTCCCTACCTTCGAGTGCAACAGGCTAGGGCGTAACCTCTTCATGGCGCAGACACGGACGCCTCTACCCAAAAACATGTGATTGGCAAGAGGAAACGAGGCACAGGATTCCGTCGAAGGTTCAGAGTTTGTTACTGCAACTGCTCTGACCCTGTGGTATGTTTCTTCTTGTCGATCATTTGTTTTGAGTGTGTGTGGCCGTGTTTCAACAAACATGCATAGCGCAGTAACCTGTGAAAAACTTCAGCCATTAAGTTTGATTTGGTTCAGTTAGTCTTTTCTTGTGGTGTGTTGCTGTGAGCTAAGTGTTAAAATGAAAGAATATTATTTAACTTCCTATTTCATTTTATTTTTTATTTGTGCCTCTAAAAAGACAAATGAGAATATTAGTAATTCCATAAAGAACAAAGTAAGCTACTCCCACCCCAAGGAAAAAAAAAAATAGTCATGAATTAAGAAAACTATATCCGCTGATTAATCCATAGATGGTCGTGACAATTCTTCAGTCGACAGTGAATATAGGAACTCGGTGACTGTTAATACTGCCACTATTTCTCGGTCGAGACAACTCAGAAGTTCAGTTTCAGCTGATGTTAAATGATTTCATGAATCCTAAAGTGAGTCATAGGAGCATGAGTTTTTAAGGTATTGCAGTTTTTAAAATGAGCTGAAGACTTTTCTGTGCTCCATTTTCTGTTATACTGGCAGCCAACACGACCACTGGCGGTTTACAAGGGACGATTAACAACTGCAAATAACCACATATCACCAACATATTTCCAACACACTCTCACTGTATGTAACCGCCAGAGAGGTAAGGTAACGAGAGCAGTGCATACTTGCTGTGTTGATGTTCTGGTGCTAGAATGCCATGTTTGCAGCCACGTGCTTACTGTACTGTCACATGTTTTTTGCGTCACTGTTAAAAGATTCAGCAGAGACATAGTTGCTGGCCTTCTTTCGCACGTTATATATATCCATGACTTCTTGGACCCCTTATGGCTTCCCAGGTTGTTTTGATAATTTTGATGTATGTATAGTTTTCAATACACAGATGTATATTTTGCTCATTTTCAGCGTATAAAAAGTCTTACCATAACAAGAAAGAATATTTACAATATAAGTAGGTGGTTGAATATTTTACTCGTTTTATTAATTTTTTGTCCTTATATTACCCTGCAGTACCGTGACGCTCAGTTGGGTTCTTCTGAGAGACTGTGGTAGTAACCGAGAGGGGTTGGGACAGAGGAAGGAAAAGCATTTTTTTTTCTTCTACTCTACTATGAACAAAATAATAGCCCACAGTGAAAGAGGGACCAGTGTGTTAGGGGACGGCGTACTAAATTAAGAGACGCCATTGTACTGCGAGAAATGAACCTACTGTATTTAAGAGAAAGCTTAGTGTTGAAAGAAAGCTTGGTGTATTGACAGAAGACCTTTGTATTGATAAAGCTTATTGTACTGAAAGAGTCCAGTATCGAGAGAAAGCGTACAGTATTGAGAAAAAGAGAACTATTGAGAGAAGCCTAGTTTTTCGCGACGGGTAATTGTATTAAGATAAAACTTACTGTTCTGAGAAACCTTTGTGTGCTGAATGGAAAGCCAGGTGTATCAGAGGTTCGGTTTACTCAGTGTAGAGATGGTGCCGATGTGCCCAGAAGCCGTAACACATATGATCCTTTGTAACTCCCAAACAAGGAGGAATTAAATTTTTAAAAGCATCTGGTCATAATTCTCATGTTTGTACCCAAGGCATCCAAAGTATCTAAAACATAACGCTAACACGCTAAAAAAAAAAATCGACAAAAATCCCAATTTATACTTCTTCATCATCATCATCATCATCATCATCATCATCATCATCATCATCATCATCATCTTCTTCTTCTTCTTCTTCTTCTTCTTCTTTTTCTTCTTTTATTTATTATCTTTTATCTAATTTTTTTTTCTTCTTTTTCCCTCCTTAGACCCCTATAGCGCAAAAATGGCTTAATCGGCCACCGTCACCTTTTTTTTTTTTTTTTTTTTTTTTTCCTTTCCACAGACAGATTTCATTCTGCATTGGGTCGGAAGCATGGTAGATGTTGTCCGAAAAAGTCAAAGATAATGGTACAACTTTTACAGATTTGTTCCGATTTAGACAAAACTTGATAGAAGGGTAGAAGATGAACAGAGGGTGAAGGTTTCAATTATTGCAGTCAGTCAAAATTTAAGGTCATTGGACACTGCCACACTTAACTCTTTAACTTAAAAAGCTGTTCATATTAAATTTGATGTAACGATTTAAGGTCAGACAGATTAAATTTATTCGGTTTTGAAAGCAGTATGGCAAAGGTCAAGGTCACAAGGTAGCCACCTTGAACACTTTAGATCCAATGTAAACCAGACTTAGTGGAGGGGTTAATAGGCGCACTGGGATGAAGTATTTCAAGAATGAGAACAGTCGGTCAGATGTCAAGGTCAAAATTTGGTCATAGACCAGAGCGGTGATTTTGCGCTCTTCCAGTGTTCCTTGTTATTTCCTCCAGAACATTTTATTGGGCTCAAGAGGCTTTTCGAAGTGGAGCGGGTTAGTCAAATCCTCGATTATTTCCGACACTTCTACGACGCTGTTAAGTTGGAAAACTTACTCAGACGCTTTTAAAAATCAAGAAAAATAACTATTAAAAAAAATTCAATAAAATATATGAAGGTGTAGGGATGGCAGTGCACCCAAAACATTTTGAACAATGTCGAGGCAGTAAAGCGACCAGTAATCTCATCCTTATATTATTTTTCCCCTCCAGTGCGTGCCTTTATGGTGTAGCATAATTGCACCGAAAAGTGTCATGATAATGGTATAACTATGAACCAAAAAATGTATGCCATAAATAAATGTAGGGATGGGATTACCTGTCAAAACTGCCTAGACCTTGTTCCGATGGTTTTTAGCACATTGCCATCCCCATATTATCACGTATTTTATTAGATATTTAAATACTAGAGCAACTGCACTGTATTAAGGACAAGCTTTGCTATGCTTCGGGCCAGCCACCTGCCTTACATAACATCTACAGCAATGAGAGGCTTTTGTAGTTAGCCCCATCAGTCCAAGGGGGACATGGTTGCAGATATTCCAGCTAGCTCTACTCCATTTTATATAACTAAGGAAAGAGGAAACATATAAAGTTTTCATTAATCCCCTCACTATAGGATGCCTTCCCTAAGCAAAATAAAATCGATTTGTGATGACAGTCCCGTCTAAACGTCATAAATGGTCTAGCAGTAGCATCAGTAATATGAAAAGACGTCGACATATTTATTAAAACGAGTTAAATGACGGGTTTGTGTATTGCGCAATATCTCATGCTGCCACACTGAGTCTTAATAAGATCTGACCAGTAGGAATCCGACCATATATATTTTTTCTCGTAAACCAATGGGAACAAGGGGATGCGACGCAGTGGGTCGTGACCTTGAATCGTTGTGCACATGCTCAAATATATCCGATGCTGCCGCCAAGCCCAGGTCGAGCATCCTGGGCTTGGGAATGTATTCTTGCTCGTCGCATTTTCGTTTCCCTAGGGACATGTTGAACTCTGCTAATCAGAATCCTGACTTAATGAAGGAAATAATAGCTGGCGAAGAGTCTTGGGTGTACGGATACGACCAAGAAGCGAAAGCTCAGTCGTCACAATGGAAGTCACCGGAATCGCCAAGGCCAAAGAAGGCACGGCATGTTCAGAGCAAGATGAAATTCGTGCTGACAGTTTTTGCTTTTCGACTACCAGGGTGTTGTTCATTACGAGTACTGTCCAGAAGGCCAAATTATCAATAAAGATAAGGAATACAGTGCGTCGCAAGATACGAGAGGTGTGGGAGGCGGAGGACATGCAGATCCGCCACGACAGTGCTCCAACCCACTCATCCCATCTCATCCAGGATTTTTTGGCCAAACACAGGATCACACAGATCCGGCAGGCTTCCTACTTTCCTGCCATGGCTCCCTGCGACTTTTGGCTATTTCCTAAACTGAAGATGAAGCTGAAGACTTCGAGAATTGAGGACATAAATGAGATAAACGCAAATGCGACAAAGATCTTGTTGGCGACCCCCCAAACTGATTTTACAAGATGTTTCCAGCAATGGAAAGATCGTCGGGCCGTGTGTGTTGATTCCCAAGGGGCATACTTTGAAGGGGATTGAAGTTTGAACTTTTTTTTTTTCTTCTTCTTTTCCAGCAGCGAAAGGTAGGATACTTTACAATCAGACCTCGTATTGTGGTATTTCGTACTGTGCAGAAATAATTTAAGCCTTAAAGTTTTTGAAAGACGGATGACTTACTGGGAAAACTTCTTGTTGTGAGTTACTCCTACGCATTGAAAGGGAAGCTAGTTTATTGAGTAGGCACACACACACACACACACACACACACACACACACACACACACACACAATGTGTGTGTGTGTGTGTGTGTGTGTGTGTGTGTGTGTGTGTGTTGGGGTTCTTTAAGAAAACGACCTGATGTATCAGTAATCAAAGCTATGGAGTTAAAATATAAGTGAAAATGAAAATGGCATTATAAAAGAATGGCGAAGACGAGGAAGGAAGAAGAGGAGGAGGGGGATCGTAGGGATGGGGGGTCAGAGCGGCCACACACACACAGCAACACACGCACACGCACACATACGCACCAGCCAGGCAGCCAGCACATGAACGAGGGAGTTCAGTAGCCGCGGAGATAGAGGGAGGGACGTACGCCGCTCCCCGCCACCTTGAGGTAGCGCACTCTCACTCACACGCACTCACACACACGCACTCAAATTCCATGACACACAATGTCTTGTAAACAAAGTGAGTTGTTTCATAATTTTAGGTTGAGACTGAATAGACACGTGGGGCATATGTAAAATCGCCTGCATTTACATTTTGCATGTTGCTAAGCATTTGCAAAGTTTGATCATTGCAAATTTATACTTGTCACACACCTGCTAATTTCCGGACACTGTAATGGGGTAAACACAGCAGACCAGGGCACGAACTATAGGTAAATACGCTTATTCACAGTCGGCATCTCGAGTCATTTCCTGTCTTGAGCTAAAGCCGGTATTTTTTTCTGTTGCAGGTTACACATTTTGGATAATACCGCAGGATTGTCATTCCCTGGAGTTTTCAGTGGCACACATTGCATGTTTTGGATAAATAGCATAAATAGCATCTTTCTTAACAGCGGCCAGTTCTGTCACTTATTCTTATCCCACTTCCAAGAGACATTTATTTATTCATTAATTTTTTTCACTCCTCAGGTCAATGGTGGTGAAGGCATGAAGACCCGCGAAGAAGGACTTGGACTCTAAAATATACTGCAAGTTACAATAATTAGTGTGTGATAACTGTGTGATAAACGAAGTAAAACTAAGTTGACGCTTGAACTCTGAAGCATTACAAAACATTAATAAACGCTGAAGGAAGTTTTGTTTGGACAGTGCGTGGTATAGGATGTGACAAGCTGGCGGACTCATCTTCCTTCGCAGAACACCAGGTAAGTCTGTTTTCTTTATGATTTTGTTAATGGTATGCTATTCTGATTTTCCCAGTTTACTGCAATTGCTTTGATTATGTAACTGACCGAACATTTAGTAACATCAGCACTTCTTTACCATCACAGAAATACAAATCACAAACAACCCACTAGCTCCCCACAAATAGTTCACTATTCCCTCCCGTAATGCAAGGCCCAACACCATGACGCACATACACACACACAAACGGCCTAGACCTCATGCACTTCACTTTGGCAACACAGATAGTCGTTCAACATCATCTCAATGAAAGATGTATGGGAGAGCCCGGCTGAAGTAGCCTATTTCCTGCAGTCCATCGGGTTCATCACGTCCAGCTGAACCGGGAACCACCACCACAACAACAACACATTTTTTTCTCTCAGTTGATATAGCCACACCACAAAAATCATGACACTGATCCACGGAACATGTAATTGAAACTAATAATGCTTTTTCCAGTGTAACAAAAATATCCTGCTAAAGCAATAAAATAACAGTTGCAACGATGTGCCTAGCATGTACTAATATCATGTACTAATATCGTTTATTAATCTCTCCGTCCCATACTGTAGGTTATTAATTGCGTGATCGAGTAACTTAATAACTGTGGTGTTGAATGCAAGGTTGGAGTGGTGTCATATAACTCTTATTAATAGGCTGGATCTGTGTCGCGCAATTTTCCGCAGCCTACGTGTGCACCTGGAATCAATTAACCATGATTTGACTCCGGAGTGGAACAGTGGAACAGTTACACACACACACACACACACACACACACACACACACACACACACACACACACACACATTAACATGATTTTATTCACATTAATGCACACACACACATTAACATGATTATATTCACTTTAATGCACACACACACACACACACACACACACACACACACACACACACACACACACACACACACACACACAAACTAAGGCATTACCGGAAAAACGTATATTTATATCACAAGAGCGCTAATCTCTGACTGTATAAAGAGATAATGTCAAGACGGAGGATAAGATAAGATGGCAAAGAAGGTGACACTAGGCTATATAGAAATGAAGTAGTTGTGGAGAGAGAGAGAGAGAGAGAGAGAGAGAGAGAGAGAGAGAGAGAGAGACCATATTTCTGCCTGACACTAACTTTTTGCCCTCTTGGTATACCGTAGCTTTTCATTCACCCCTGACAGAACTGACCCTAATACCATGTCATGTGTATTTGCTCACACACACACACACACACACACACACACACACACACACACACACACACACACACACACAACCCCTTCAGGCCGATGAGTTGTTTTGTGTAAGTTGCTGCCACCAGACTATTATATTCCACTTAATAACAGTTCATTAATAGAAAAGATGTTAATAAAGTCTGTATATAAATCCTCCAGTTCCAGAAGTCTCCCCAAACTTGAGTAAAATGTTCAGACGGGAACAAAAGAAAAATAATTGAAGTGAAGTTCGTATTAAAGCCATTATTTTTAGCTCAATAATATCTCCAGAGCTAGGTCAGATCTCTGAGTTTCAGGAATATATATATATATATATATATATATATATATATATATATATATATATATATATATATATATATATATATATATAGTAGAAAATAGATTACGTCATTGCAGTACGGTGGTTATATATATTTTCTACAGTTTAATCTCACCCAAGTTTAATAAAACCGTCTGTTGACAGCAATAACGAAATGCAAAAATTGGTGGCTAATGTATATATTCCTGCAGCAGTTCCGACATGCAGGGGTCATTCAGCAATTACCGCAGCGGGGCAATAAAGTGGAATAGTTTTTGTTATGAAGGGATGGGGAATGATTGTGTGCTGTTACCAAAAACGCTAGTTAATATCTTTTACTCCCTGCGGCAATGTAAGCGTGCGGCGATATTAACTACGCAGATATAGAAAATAGCAGAGCGGTGGTGCACTGGGAGAAACACTGCACTGAAACCCAACCAGCTTCATTTTGCAAATTAGATTTATTTGTTTTTACAGGTCAACACGTCCTCCTCGTTATATTGGCCAGGATAATTAATTTGGACTTAACGGAATAACAGCGTAAAACAGTGCAGTATTATGTGTTGTTATAGATGTAGTTTAGGTTTGGTTATAATCCTGTTTGATGGACACGAAAGAAATGGAATGTACTTGCTTTTACCTGCATTGGTATCGTAGTACCCTGTCCTTTTTTCTTTTCTTTTTTTTTTTCACTGTACGTACTGTAATATATATATATATATATATATATATATATATATATATATATATATATATATATAAACTTGAAGTCCGCAGTTGTCCAGTGCTAAGCAATCTTTCTATTAGGTTGCATGTAGTTTCGTAACCCTTGAAATTAATATTGCATTTGTTGACTTCCCTTTTCAAGAATTAACAGTAGTACTGTGCGATGTACTAGACTTTTTTGCTTGATGCGCTGCTTAACGATTTATAAATATTGCAACAGTTTTCGCTTAGGGCTTATTTCAGGTGGCATAGTAGACTTGGTAGCACCTCATCCTCAGCGATTTACATGCATATTCCTTCTAAGTATAGTGTTGCATATTATCTGTATAAACCATGTCGGTATTAAAGATACTTAAATAGAACGCAAGTGAATGTTAAGGTGTGATATGCAAAAGAAATTCTAAAGAGGCGCTTCGACACATTATTCCGTATCTTGCTCAACTGCCTGTTACAAGCTCAGTGGATCTACCTGTAGCAGACCAGTTTTGATGAGTGGTAGAGCAGCTGTGGTGGTATAATCCTGTGTGCGATCCATCAGAGACACCATTGTAATTGTCAAATAAACTCCCAGGCTTTTGTGACTCAATCTTAGAAGACTTGAATAATCTGTCGTCAGTTGGAAGAGAATATTAGAGTTGTCCCGCCGACGAGAGGGGTGGTGGCGATGAAATTAATACAAGGCACCTGTGATTAACCTGGATAAAATTGGCAGGTGTGAGCTAAATATAATACCAAGGAAGAAACGACAATAAGAGGTTTAAGTAATGGGTATCAGGTGTTTTGTTTCCTTATATTTTCGCCTCCACGTCACGCCTTCCTTATACCCTATAACCTCTCCGCCACTTCCACATCTCCCTCTCCCTCCTCTCTTACACTTGTCGCCCCGTTTTTATGTATCTATCTTTCTCGCTCTCATTTTTTTTCCTCCTTTCCTCGTGTCGTTCGCATGCGGCTTTAGAGGGAACTTTTTTTCCCTTCTCCATCCCTCCCGATTTTCCTCCCTCCACCCGGGTGCGGAAGGACCACTAGGGAGGGAGGGAGGGAAGGAGGGAACCGGGGAGGGAGGGAGGGAGGTAGGGGAGAGGGAAGCGGGAAGGGAAGAAGGGAGGGAGGGAGGTAAGTCGGGGAGGAGAGGGCCAGGCAGGCAGGAGGTATAGCCTAGCCGAACCATTTTTTGCCCATGTTCCTTTTTTTTTTTTTTTTTTTTTTTTTTTGCCATCTTCCCACTTCTTTCTCTCTTTTAAAAACGTACTTTTTTTTTTTTTTTTTAACCCTCGTTTATTTCTCTCATTCTATCTGTTTTACATTTGAAACGCGGCGTGTGCGTGCGTGTATACACAAAGGGGAAGAAAGAAAATGTTATATTGAGTTTTGATCCGGCCGCCATGCGTATGGTTGTGGTCGTGTTTAGGAGATTTCGGGACTGCTTTTTTTTTTTTTTTTTTTTTTTTTTTCGGCGCCGCGGTAGGCCTAGGGACTCTGATTTTCAAACTAGAGCGTGAAAAAAAGGGGGAGAGGGAGGAAAGGAAGAAGTAGAAACATATGATTGATCACGATGTAGGTTTTTCTGCGCATTTTGTGTGTATATATATCGGTGTATCACTATATAGCCATTTGCGATTTGTAATGCGTCTCTCTCTCTCTCTCTCTCTCTCTGAATGATAGTTAAGCTGTGTTTCTGTCTGCGTTTGTTCGTTTCTTTCACAGGACCGGTAATAGAGAGGAAATTATTTTTACATTGGGTCGGGGTAAGTGCAGGGAATGTCAAAAAAATACTAAACAAACATTCTTGCGTTCGCCCGCGACACGACAGAGCGACTTTGGAAATCGCGACGCGAAAATATGCGATAAATTTTTCGACTTTCTGGTCAGAACTGGTCATTGTGGACTCAATACCGGTATGGTAACAAAGATAGGCTAATGGTATTTGCAAATATTTTGTGATGGAAAAGCTATTAGTCTGCCCGCAAATGTTTGCGGGCAGACTCTAAAATTATCTATATCTATCTATCTATCTATCTATCTATCTATCTATATATATATATATATATATATATATATATATATATATATAATGTGGCATGTCTGTCGATCCTTCGCAGTAGTGCTCTCTCTCTGTCTCTGTCTCTCTCTCTCTCTCTCTGTCTGTCTCTCTCTCTCTCATGCTGATCATTTAGTAATCAGCATATCAGCCAGTAATCGATCACCGAGCCGTATAAACTCCCTGACGGCACTTTTAAAACCGGACTGTACTTTATGATGGAACGTCGCGGCTTCCGAAACCGAAACTAACCGGACCCGTCCTCGGCTAAACCCGTTTTGCTCCATTAGCCGTCTTGAGGCAGGGAAGGTTAGTCGGTGTATCAGTCTTACCTTTACCCATAACAGCCGGTTAATACGCACGTTAACCGATAAATTCTCTCTCTCTCTCTCTCTCTCTCTCTCAAAACCCCATGCTCGGAAAAATTCTTCCAGCTGACGCCAGAAGAAATTGTTTAGCCGGGAGCGAATTACAAGCTTTTAGTTACCATTAATCCTCTAATGATCGGGACAGCTCTTGTATTCCTGTCCAGAGTATGTTAGTACTTTTAGCTGTCGTGTCTCAAGGTTGGAACGATTTCAGTATTTTTTCCAGGTGATTCTAGACACTTTATTGAGGTGAGAATGAGTCATAGGAGCCGGAGTTTAACATTAAGGAGAACTTGATAAAACTGATTTCCATTTTGCAACTCAGTAAATGCGAAATAAAATGACGGCATATCAGTTAGGTTACACAGCCGGAAAATGATGAACGCTAAAAGACTTGATGCCACAGCACCGAAAAGATATCGTATCGAAACCTCCAACGAAAAACAGATAGAACATAGACGAACCGGATACCGAAAACCGTTCCATGAAGCACCTTATCACAACGACACAGGAGACCACAGGGGAGGGGCTGCAGTGCTTGGTAAAATAGATGTCATTATTTGAAATCCCACTCATTACAATATGGGACTTTTTTTTTTTTTTTCACGGTAATGGCCTCATCACAAAAGGATCGGAATCGGACATATTCTGACGCAAATTGTCTGATCGTGTAGGTTGGGGTCAAAATTGCGATAAGAATATATACCCCGTGTCTTTGGGCCACAGTCTGGAGCATTCCGTTTCCCACTGCCAGACGTGATGCAGGTGATAATGAGATTCTTTGCGACAAAAACCTGACCTAGTTAAATGGAGTGTTTGTAATTTACACAGTCGGACAATTTGCGTTAAGTTATACCCAACTCTGACCTCAGTATGACGGGGCTCCAACCCACAGAGCCTCGTGACAGCCTTTTGCAGATGTAGAGACGACCGCTGGAGCCTGGAATATTTAAGGCTAGGAGGCTGCCCTACGTCCGTTTTAGCCTTACTTGATCGAAAGCCTCCAACCACCTATGGAAGATTACGGTAGAGGGCACGACCGTCATACAGAACGAACAAAAGAGTCTGATAATTTTAATTCTGCCTCTCTGTTTTGCTACAATAATAGGAGGTTACATTACGAGATTACATGCTAATTTAACCTCTAGTATTCGGTGACGTATCATTTTTTCTTATTCTTATGTTTTTTTATTAATGTTACTACAGGTAACTTCAAGTAGTTTGATCCTGCTTAAGGAGAGAAGTAGAGCTGTGAATGGGGTAATGGAGACTCTAATCCCGACAGTGTAAATGGTCTCACCAAGTTAAAAAAAAAAAAAAAATAGGTATCAGGAATCAACTAAGAAATACGTCATCGTAGTGAAGTTTTTCTGTCGTTATGCAGTGGTTAGTATCATTCGTGTCAGCGTAGAGGCGTTGCGCCCCCCACAACACCCTGGCTAGGCGCAGCGTCCGTGCGGTCAGCGAGCCAGGTACGGAAACTGTCCTAAGCCTTTGTAAGTTTAATCGGCTGGTCTTGTGCGAATGAAGGGTGGTGAGTGTGGCGTCAGGGCAGTCCAAGCCAGAGTCGGTATCGGCAGAGCAGGGCTGGGTAGGACAAAGTATGGCAGGATAGGATAGAGCAGGTCAAGACAGGGCAAGGCGGGGCAGGGCACGATTGGAAATGTTCTGGTGCTGGTGGTGGTGGCAGCAGCGGAGGTCAGGTGGTGGCAGTACCTATCTGAACCCCTTCCTTCGCTCCAGCATTCTTTGGACGCATGCAGTATTCGTCTTTTGTGATGTCCCAACTAATGAAGGAATTTATTGATGGAGTTTTATATCATGTTGCGGTGTTTGTGGTACATCTGAGGTGAGTTGTCTGGAGGTGCAAGA
Source organism: Coenobita brevimanus (assembly GCF_032717465.1). Taxonomy (NCBI): domain Eukaryota; kingdom Metazoa; phylum Arthropoda; class Malacostraca; order Decapoda; family Coenobitidae; genus Coenobita; species Coenobita brevimanus. The sequence goes on from NC_137046.1 coordinate 47,986,802, forward strand.
AGTTTTATTTGGGTCATCTTCAACGCTGCTACTGGCGCTGAGGACTGGCTGGGAGGCGAGGATTAATTTTAGATGTTTTGGTTTCGGTGAAAATTAATAGATAAATAAATAAATATTAGAGAAGATGGTTCTTGTTGTGTGCCAGGGATTTACTTCAAAATATCAAAACTTTTCTCATACCTCTAATGCTGTAAATTGGGAAAGCTGGCAGATCAGCTTTGTAGGTGGCAGTGTAACGTTTTAAGTGGCCGTCTTATGTAATTTCCCGAGGAATTAATAAGGGAAAATATTTAACGAGGCGTTGTTGCACTTTACGCAGTGTTTAGGTCCGGTTAGTACACAACTGTTGGATCTTGTTTCGCTGAGCCATAGTGCTGAACCTGTTTGCTTTGTATTCATGAATTGGTACATCAGCGGACACACTGAAGGAGAGATTCCCTTTCTTATTTACTTATTTTTCTCATAAATATTTTGGCGCTGCTCATCGGAAACAACAAATGCAGCGGCTTTTGTTTGTATCAGATTATTTCCAAATAGTTGTTGGTTATTTTGTATCAGATGGCGATGAAGGCCAAATGAGAACCAAGATCCGTTGTTGCCTCTGTGGTGTTGGCGGTGGACGGCTTCCCAGGGTTAATGTGCACACACACACACACACACACACACACACACACACACACACACACACACACACACACACACACACACACACACACACACCAAGCTACAGTCAGTCCCACGTGCCGACCCACCCACTCCCCAGGTTAGTCCGTCATTTTATAGAGGTCAGGACAGCTGTGGCACTTAAGCCCCTTCAGTCCTATTTAAAATTTTCTTTCTCCTGCCGATGTTTGGAATTGGAAGGGTTAAAGCTATCCATTAACCCCCTCTGTACGCATGGGATCTCATAACATCAAGAGAATCGTTTAGCATCAGGAAGAGTATGCATCAAATAACGCTCTCGGGTTGACTGGGGTAAAAGCAACTGATGGCAATGATATTTTGGGGAAAGGCGACGGAGACCATGACTCGGGCATGCAAGAATCATCAGCTACTCTCGGGCAGACTGGCGCTGTCAACACAAATTACTGTACTTGACGGAACCGAGCCACTAACATTTTCGTACAGCTATGTTCAGATTTTCACAGACTTAAGTTCACATTTTACCTCCAGCCTTGCCATGCGAGAGTTGTAACTTGCTTCATGGCTCAGATTTTTTCTTAAATTGGGAAAAATCAAACACGATGATGATAATGATGATTATTGTTATGATGATGATGATGACGATAATGATGATCAAATATCCTCTTAAAGTTATTGGTAAGCTGCTATGTCTTTCCGGCCACCGAGGCCTGAATTGAGCCGAACATCCCACTGATTATGTCACTTCCAGTACCAGGAGCGCCGATCTTGCTACGCGTCTCATCTCAGTGTGATCCTGCTCGTTCTGTGTTCTTTGCCAAGGTCGTGCTAGGGTGAAGGAGTGGCGTGGGTTGACTGTATTGCTTCCTCGTACGGCAAGGTGATGGAGCCTGGGGAAGTTTGTGAAGGCTACATTGGCGCGGAAATAGTTTGGATCTCCGCTCGTATTCACAAATTCACGTTCAACCTTCTCTTGTACCTATAATTTCTTTTTTTTTAGGAAAGGAAAGAAAAGTGTATAGCTAATTTTTACTTGTCACTGGTTCTTGTCCACAGAAACAAATACTTGTTTTGACGGGAGAATTATAATGATTTGTTTGTTTGTTTGTAGGAAGGACCAGGAAAGGCGAGTGTAGAAGCCTTCCGTGCTTTTATCGCCCCTGCATATCAGAAACTGAATTAGGAGAGGGGTTGATCTTTAATTCATTCCAACATGCGGGCTCCAGCGACTACCTTGAGCCGAAATTCACGAACAGATTAACGATCCACGGCAACCCCCCCTCGTTAGTGAGAATTGATGTTTACAGGACGGGGAAAGATGAAGAGACAGTAGACGTTTCCTATATTTTTTGTTTTCTCCTGCAAATCAAAATCTTGAGTTAGGAGAGGGAGTTGATCGTAGGTCATTTGGAATCCAAGAATATTTTGGACCGTCTGGTGTGTGTGTGTGTGTGTGTGTGTGTGTGTGTGTGTGTGTGTGCATGTGTGAGTGTATGCATGTGTGCGTGCATGCATGTATGTGAGTGAGTGCGCGCGCGCGCGCAGGGTCTTCGGGTCAGACCACATCTTGTTATTACCGTCGGTTTGGTATTTGTATTCGATGAATCACAGTCATCACCGTCAAGTACCGGTATTAATTTATTATCATCAACATCATAATACTGTATATTCGTTTATTGAATGTCACCCTTACCATAATATAATCGTTTATTATCACCAAAACCATAATATATTCGTTTATTCACAGTCACCTCCACCAGTTGCTCGTTTATCCACAATCACCACGATGATTTCTATCTCTTGATCAGTAATCGTTTATTCACAATCCCACCGCCCCACATAACACCTCTCACTGTTTCCAGATGATGGTAAAAGCTTCAGCGGGCCATTCAAAACACTATGTATGCACAGTAAACAGTCCTTTTTTTTTTTTTTCAAAACTGAAAGAAAAAATTTACTTCTAGGTGTCGAATCTCCAGCACGGCGTGCTGCCCTGGGCCCGAAATTAACACATGAAACTGATTGTAGTTGGTTTTAGTTATTTTTTTTTTCTTCTTCTTTTTTCATGCTTATCGTCAAGATTTATTTTTCACTTCTACCATTTGTATTTCGACATAAAGGGTGAAATTTAGCTCAGAGGATGTAAGAACCTTCAAATTTTTCCTTCTTCACTTTAGACTTTGATTTAGGCAGGTCCACGTGCCCACAGGTGGCCAACAAATAGGCAAAACAAGACCATATTTCTTTTAATTAAGTGCTGGAGAGGGATGTTTTCACGCGGTGGTGCCTATATAACTGCTCGGTTTCACAAACGTCCCTCAGCTCCCTCCCTGTCCTCCAAAAGGAGGATGTTGGACTGCAGAAAAAGGTCAGTTTCAGCTGCGGTCCGCCAAGTTTACGTCAGACATTCTTGGGCCACAGAAACTACTCGAGAACGTTGTCGTTGTATGTTTGGTTATATTCCGTTTTGAATTTATTAGTGTGGATTCCATATATTCTTCATTGCACAAATTTTGGCCATAATTTACTAGCGACATAGAAGAGTGCCATTGTCAGTGTCATTGCTGATATTATCAGTGCAAGTATCATTGCCTATATCGGTGTCACTGTAAACGCCAGTGTGACTCAGTGCCAGTACCAATATAATGTCAGGTTCAGTGCCAATGGCACTGTTATTGCCATTGTTAGTGCTGTTATCGGTATCAGTGATTGCGCCATCATTGTCGCTGCCAGTGCCAGTAACAATGTTAATGTTAATACCAGCATCATTGCCAGTGCTAACATCATTGTCAGCGACAGTTTCAGTGTTAGTGCCAGTGTCAGTGCTGGTTTGCTATGTCATGTGAAGTGGATTCATCCGCTAATGCAACATATTATCTGATTATGCTTTTTTGTTGTCATTATTTAAATCTGAGTCAATCAAATGGTACTTTACATATTACGACGATATGCTTATATAATAATTATTGTCATAACCCACAGCTGCAGCGGAAACGTTTTTTAGTCACAGACAGCCAGAGGTTGTGTCCATAGACTGTTATTGCAGTGTAATTTTGAAAGTAAAGTTTGAGATGATGACAATAGCTGCGGTAATTGCATATGTGCCTTATTATGACTGAACAATGAAAGACAAACGCTGGTGTTGAATCATCTAAGTACTGTTGAGTGGTGGCAATCATGCCAGGGAGTTGTAGTGTATGTGTTGGGTGATTATTTTAGCATGGACCCTGAATTGATGTAACAGACTGTTCTGTTGGGCCAGGGAAAAAAATTGACCGACGCATATATATATATATATATATATATATATACCGTATATAAGAGAGAGAGAGAGAGAGAGAGAGAGAGAGAGAGAGACTTATGACAAGGCCAGAACACGGCTGACCATCGTCAGATGCACTTGCACAAATTTATGCAGGTTGCAAGTGGACGTTCTGATAAAATGTTCAGCTAATACAAAGTAATGTGTGGCCGTACTGCTTGAAGTGTGTTGGGCTAATGATAAATCTGACTCTTCTGGCTTCTCGTCGTCGTCTTTTTTTTTTTTGCCTGTAATGACTAAGATTTTGACACCTGGGGTCGAAACCGGACATACTCTGATACGAAGTGTCCGATCGTATAGGTCACGGTAAAACCTGGAAGAAGAACTGCCTGTTTCACAAGGCCACATTCTAAGGGTTGCCTTTTTCACCGTCACCTGCATTATGTGTGGCACTGGAACACGGGATGTCCTGAACGTAGCCCAGTGAAATGGCCTGTTGTTCTCCAACTTTTTACCCCGACCTACACTGGGACAACAGGGTACATGCAGGTGTAAGAACCCTCTACCGTTTCACAAGCAATCGACAGCCCATTTTCTTATGAGGTCAGCTAACTATAGGACAATTTATGAATATTTGATTCCAGTCAAGAAGATAATGATAATGACAACAACAATAACAATAATAATAATAACAATAATGATAATAATAATAATAATAATTATTATTATTATTATAGGCTTATATAGTCTGAAGCATTCACATCACTTTTTAGCGGCCGACGGCCTAGCATGTTAAAGCTGCTTTGCCCCCCCCCCCACACACACACCTGTAAAATTAATGCAGCAGAGCCTCGAGTGACGAAAGTGTAACGTCATGGCTTGGCACTGACCGCAGTAGCATAAATAAATACATACGTTAGTAAAAGATTATATTATGACACATTTCCACTTTTGGTCACTTTGATCAGATCGACTCTTTAAATATATAATCATTATCTCAAACCATAAAAAAATAAATATTCCAAGTATCCTGTTTACGTCGAATGTGTCCGACTACAATTTTATTTTGACGAGGCCTTTTGTCTACTTGCAAACCTTTAATTATCTGCGTGGTCTCAGTTCACCCTTTGGTCCTTCCTGTAGTGTAGGGTAGGGAGGGGAGAGCGTATATTTAGGAAGTGGTAAGATATCAGGCACAGGAAATGGTTGTCAAGTTTTCTTTGTTCCCCTCCTCTCTCTCTCTCTCTCTCTCTCTCTCTCTCTGTCTCTGCCTCCCCCCTTGTATACCCCCAAAATCCTAAAACTTCTGGTAGGGAGAATAGCATGGGTAAATTATCAAGGTGTAAGGACTAGAAGGTGCTAGTTATGGGATCATTTAGGTGAAACAGGTGATGTAAGTGACTTTAATTTTCTCAGGTAGTTAGTCCCTATTCGTTTGACATAACATCGCTGTAATGTTTAACTTCATTGCCACGACATGCCTCCCAAAGAATACACAAAATCCCTAGATGCCAATTAGAATAAATATAATTAAAAACGTCTTTGTGGTGAAGAGGCTATTAGAGATGATTTCCAACTCCTTAGAGAAAAATTTCCCTAGATTGAATAAAATCTCTGGGCGTAAGGCATTGATAGTTAAAACGCCGTTATCCTATATTTCATTGTATGAGGGTCATTGAGGAGGCTTTACTCTGCCTAACCCATGATGATTTCGTTAATAGTGAGCTTGTAATTCATGTTGCTCAGTAATGTCAGATATTTTTGTTACCCATGTCGCAAGAAGAGTTACATGAAAGCAGCGCGAAATTATGCCATTGCTGGAGAAAACTTCGAAATAAACCTTCACTGCATTCAGAATATTATTGCTTCAGCACCCATTTAGATAAGCTATACCCTCACAGCCCCCCGTCACCTCCCACCATAGTTCCAACTCATCCCAACTTTTTTTTTTTTTTTTGGTGTTCCATGCCCATCTCTTTACACCCTTTTATACTTTCAGTTTTGGAGGATAAGGTGAAATAAACGTCGCTACACTCAAACTACTAATCCTAGAACACCCATTTTCAGTGGGAGTACTGATTTCCCCCCGCCTCATCCCCACCAAATATCATTCCCATCACTCATTCCTTTACTCACCATGCCCATTTCTGCCTTCATTTGCGGTTTCATGCGCAACGCACGAGCTTTTATCTATGTTTAATACTACAAATGTCATAACAGACAACGTTTGTCATTAGTAGTTATTATCGGCTGTCTGACAAGAGTTACATCCATTACACCAGTCCAACATTTTTTCCCCTCCGCCAAATGTAGGGAGAGACAGGATATGGCGACACTATAGATAGTGATAGTTATGGAGAGGGGATGGCACGCTGTTTTGAATCTGCTGAGGCTTTTGCGGGCAGTGAATGAAGGGCAGACGTCACCATGTGGATGAATTTGTGACAATGAATATAATTATTAACAAATGTTTAGAAGGATGAGGTGGTCTAAATGAGAGAGGGGGGTATAAGCTGGAGAAAGGGCAGCGTGATGGTGGGGGAGAGGGGGACATGGAGGCGATTCGTTTGCGGCCACCCCTCATGGGATGAAGGCATCTGATGATAGATCATCTGGTAATAGGTCAGTGCTAAGTACTTTATATGTAATTTGTCAGTAAGGTATTGATTATTATTTGTTTATATGTACGTCAGTTCACTCTCAGCCCCTTCCCTTTTGTTACGTTTCTTTTAGATTTTCTTCCTGCTGACTTTTTTGTTTTACCTCTAGTTGTGGGACGAATTCGTAGAATGAAGTGGTAATTGAATTAAATATGTATCTTTTTCAGTTCGAAAAATCTATCTATAGCTGAATGATGGTTTCCAGAGGCAGCAATAATAAAACGAAAAATGCTTCATCGGACTGGAAAGTTAAAATTGCAGGTATAATTATGACCATTTCTGTAGATTGTCCCAATGCATGATAAATAAATAAATAAAACAGTTACTGTCCTTTGTGTGTGGAAGGACCAATTCGTATCTCCGATTAGTACATGCACGAAGAATACGTAGCATCCTTTGTCGTTCAGGTCAACACTTAACTCTCTCGTGACCAGGACAACTATGGTATTCTCTTCCACCTGATGCCAGACGATTTAATTAGTCAAGAGTATTAGGAGTCTAAAAGTGTTAATACTGGCGCCATTAACCCCTTCATTATCAGGACAGTTATAGTATCTCTGCCAGCCTTTCCAGATGATATTAGTCCGTAAAAGAAAAAAAAAAGTGAATAATAGGAGCCTGAGAGTATATACCTGCTCAGTGTCTTGGCTCAGACTGCTGTGACACCTGGTTCGTCATCGGTGGTCAGTAACTTTGTCATAGTCCGTTTCTTTTACTCGTCGGGACTGACTCACCCCCCACAGCTTCATTGCTCTCATAGTGGCAGGAAATTGGATGAGGCAGGAATGAGTCTTCTTGAAGTGACACTCCGGTCTAACTACACTTGCCACCATCTAAACGAAAAAAGGTTAGGGATTTTCATGAGGTTGGGGATGTTTGTCGATCTAGAACAGTTGAACAATATTATGGGAGAGAGAGAGAGAGAGAGGGAGAGAGAGAGCATAATTATAGATTAGAGACGCATTGCTGATACTCGTATATTTGTATCTAAGTTCACTTCTCGAAGAAACATTAGTTTGGTGCCAGGCAGGATGGAAGGGTTATTTTAATGATTGATTGTTATTGTTGCATTTGACATCCTTAGTTCGGAAAAGTCAGTGTGATGAATTATAACTATTATTATTGCCTGCATGATGATGATGATGATGATGATGATGATGATTAATATTAGTAGTAGTTGTAGTAGTAGTAGGTATTAGTGTTAATCATTATCCCTGCTTCACATCAGACCTAATGATTATATAGGTATGAGAGTAATTCACTTGTATCAGTAGTTGTATGTCTTTCTGATATTTTCGATTTTTACCACACACACACACACACACACACACACACACACACACACACACACACACACACACACATCGTATACCCCAGGAAGGATCTGTCGACAGCTGTGTGTGTATGAGGGGGGGGATAACATATCCGTCGAGGCTCTTGGTACAGAACATTATCTGAAGTGAATGTGGGTGCCCTTCCTTCCCCTCCTCTCTCATTAGTATTATTATCATTATTATTATTATTATTATTATTATTATTATTATTAGCAGTAGCAGCAGCAGCAGCAGCAGCAGCAGCAGCAGTAGTAGTAGTAGTAGTAGTAGTAGTACTCAGCGTCATTTGAGGGATGGTAGGCGCCCACTCGTACTGGTAATGTAGCGTTAGTTCCATGTAGCTCTGCACTGAGTGAGGCTGTTGTGTGTGTGTGTGTGTGTGTGTGTGTGTGTGTGTGTGTGTGTGTGCAGAAAACCATTCACTACACTGAGTGGTAACTTTATATCCAAATGCACACCTGGTTGTCTAGTGAGTTACGGCATTCCAGTGTGGAGTGACCCAATAGTTTTGCATCCGAGGTTGGAGTATATTGCTCACATAATACTACTCAGGGAAGGGCGACTGGTCACTCATCTTAAATGTCTATATTCTGATGGGGCAATAAAAGACTGGATGGTAAGGAGATATAATTGTTAGTACTATTGTTTTTTATTTTTATCATAATTGTTGTTGGTTTTGTTAGTATTTTTATTTGTAGTATTTTGCAACATGGTGACTGAACAAACAGGCTGGAAAAAAAAAAAAAGTCCTTTTAGTTTCAGGCAGGTAGGAAATGTAGAGTCGTGCACATTGCCTACCCCCCCCCCCGCCTAACTGTACATCGCCCCCCCCCAGCATTATTTACGGCTTGCGTACTGGAGGCGGGCCCATTATCTCAGGGTTGCGTAGTGGAGCGTCGCTGGTTATAGGGGCGGGTCGCGTTATGGAGGGGGGTTATTAAGGAGTCATTATCTGTGTTTGCGTTGTTGTTGTTGTAGTGGAGGCCGACACAGTATCTCCGGGTTGTGTAGTGGAGCGTGGATGGTTTTTCAGGCAGGTTGCATTATGGAGTGGCGTGGGGTTTATGGTAGAGTTTTTATTTCTGTTTGTTTGTGTTGTAGAGGAGGCATGTCTCTTATCTCTGGGTTGCGTAGTGGAGCAGCGATGGTTGGAGTAGGTGGAGCTATGGAGGGGATTATAAAGCAGTTGTTATGATTGTGCTGTAGTGCTGTTTAAAAAAAAGTTGATATTTTTGCCCATGCTGTAGTGGTTGTGGTGTAAATAGGTCGATATATATTTTTTTTTCTTTTTCTTAAGCAACGTATGTAATGTTGAGGAGAAAAAGTTGTGTTTGAACGAGTTAATGTTGGAAGCCATTGTCGGCCCGGAAGAAAAGTAATGACCTAGAAAATGCTGATGTCATGAAGTATTGATGGTATAAGCATGTGTGTGTGTGTGTGTGTGTGTGTGTGTGTGTGTGTGTGTGTGTGTGTGTGGTGCGAGTGACACAATGATAGCAGTGGTGACAGGAAAGGAAGGTCACTAATGCTAAAGTATAATTTCCTAACTCTGCCGCAAACTTTTCGCCTGCCACCATGTACTCCTTGCCGATGGTGCCTGTCATTCAGAGTCCCGAAACTTTGCTTGAACCTTTAGGCGATTTTGCGTGATTTTACGATATTTTTTTTTTACGTGACTTTATCCAAATCCCAATGAACAACGAATTAAGATGCTAAGAAGGAAATAATTGCCGGGTAAATATATGTGAAAAATTATATAATCGGTAAATCATAGGTGTAATATCCAGTGGTATGAATAAATTAATTGTTGAGTCGTAGATGTGAAATGTTATATGGGAGACGTCCAATAGGTGCAATATTTGGTGCTAAGAATAAATTAAGTACAGTAAATTAATGTGTAAGATTAATATGGCATACATGACAGGTGCATTTTTTTTTTTTTTTTTTTTAATAAGGAAGTGTCTGATGCCGTAAATTTTGGCCCCTTCCCCGCGAGAGGTCTGCCCTGAGCTGCATAAAACTGTTTGAAGGATTATTGACATTTTCTTATACTAAAAATAATTGTACCAAAATGTCCAAGTCGAGATGTATTTCATAGAAGTATAAATAAATAAATAAATAGATAAATAAATAATGCTTAACTTCATCGATAATCATTTTTTATTTCTCACCTTTTTACTCCAGACGATTTCATTCAGCTTAGGGGAGACTACTGGAACTGAAAGGGCGATAATTTATTGCCTTCCTTTAGCGTGTCATTATAAGAGGTCTTCCCTTAACTGGGTCTGGAGGATGAATAAATAAATCGGTAAAATACGTCACGGGTTTCGAGGCGTTAACTGTGACCGACGTACTGATAAGGATAATACAGAAGAAGAAGGAGGAGGAGGAAGAGGAGGAGGAGGAGGAAAAGAAGAAGAGGTTGATGAAAATGAAGAATAAGAAGAAGAACAACAACAAAATTAGCTCTAGTGGGGAAGTATGTGGTGAAGGAGATCAGCGAAAAAAGAAAAAATCGCAGGAAAAGAAAACACGCCACAGAATTAAGCATGTTCCTGTCGGCGCCGGAAGTGCTGTTGCTGTCACTGGCACTATCGGGAGCGGATGTTGTTGCTGTTACGAGGGCTGTCTTGGTCGGGGGCAGTCGGGAGGAGGGTTGGTCGGTCGGGAGGGTCTGTCGGTCGGCTGTGGTAGGGTGGGTGTGGTGACGTCGGAAGAGTTAGTCGGCTGTGTTTGGGATGTTTTTGTCGGTGAGTTGTGGTTGTGTAGTGTTGTCGGGTGGGTGTGTGGTCGGGTGTGGTAGTGGTGTTTGGAGAGTTGGTCGGATGTGCTCAGGTCGGATTGGTCGGGTGAGAGACGGTCGGCTGAGGTAGAAGAGAAGCTCGGCGGAAAATCGGTAATGGCTTGTGATTTTTTATTTTGCGTAGTTTGGCGGTAGTTTTTTTTTTTTTTTTAATTTGGTGGTAGATTTGCGTAATTTGACTTTTTACGTCGTATGGCGGTTTTTACTCAGCTTGGTAATTTTGTGCAATTAGACGGTAGTTTTGTGTAGTTTGGCGGTAGTTATAGTTTGGCTGAAGTTTTGTGTAGTTTGGCTGAAGTTTTGTGTAGTTTGGCGGTAGTTTTGTGTAGTTTGATGATAATTTAGCGTTGTTTGGCTATATTTTTAAGTAGTTTGGCGATAGTTTTGTGAAGTTTTGCGTAAGTTTTGTAAAGTTTGGCGGTAGTTTTGTGTAGTTTGGTGATTGTTTTGTGTAGTTTGGCTTTTTTTTTTTTTTAAAATACATTTGCGGTAGTTTTCGCTTAGTTTTTCGGTAGCCCTGTGTAGTTTGGCGCGTTTTGCTATGAGTCGTGTAGCGGAATGACAGTTTTGCGTCGTTTGGCGGTAGATTGGGTTACTTTGGCGGTAATATTGCTTAGTTCGTCAATAACGGTGATTTTTATTTATTTATTTATTTATTGCTGTAGTTTTGCGTAGTGGGAGAGGAGTTTGGGGTATGATTTTTAGATGGTTTGGCGATAAAGGAGTTTGGCGTTTGTTTTGCCGAATTTGGTGGCAGTTTTTCGCGGAATGTGGTGGTGTGTCATCGTCAGTGTAGTCGGTGGTTTCGTAGGGGAATTATCGGATATTTCGGTAGTTTGGTGCTGAAATTGTTGGGGGATATCGGTAGGTTGGCGTCGGAATTATCGGATATATCGGTAGTTTGGCGTCGGATATATCGGTAGTCTGGCGTCGGAATTGTCGGGTATATCGGTAGTTTGGCGTCGGAGTAATCGGATATATCGATGGTCTGGCGTGGGAATTATCGGATATATCGGTAGTTTGGCGTCGGAATTGCGTATATCGGTAGTCTGGTGTGGAAATTATCGGTTTTATAGGTAGTTTGGTGTTGTAATTATCGGGGAAATTGGTAATTTAGTGTTGGAATTATCGAATATATCGGTCGGTGGCGCCGGAATTATCGCGCATACCGGTAGTTTGGTATAAAATGATTGGATATATCGGTAGTCTGGTGTTGAAATTACCGGGAGTATCGGTAGTCTGGCGCCGGAAAAATCGTCCGTGTCGGTAGTTTAGCACCGGAATTATCGGATATATCGAGCGTCGGAATAATCGGGCGTATCGGTAAGGGAGCATTCAATAATTACGCAACGCAAAGGGGGGGGGTACACATCAATTTAGAAAGGGGGGGGGCTGTGTGATTCCTAACTGAATTAACACAAGTCTTAATTCAAGCTGACTCGTGATTCAGTTCCTCAAAATGTATTATTAAATTTCTCATTGTATTTAAATTATTTTGTGATAACATTGATGTAAGATATTTGTTGCATGTATTTTCGGAAACGATATTGGTCTTTTATTATAAGTGATCAGTGCTCTGCTGAATATGTGCGAGGTTGTTCGCCCCCCACCCACACGCCTTTCCCTCTCATGCGTGTCTGAGAGGGGTAGCAAGCCAGGTGTTATGATGTGTTACTGAGGAGTTGGGGGGTGTCTGAAGAAGTGTTATGGACAGTAAAGTATAAAGCCTAAATAATATAGGTGAAATCTTTTTATATGGTGTGGAATACATCCCCTTATCTAGGTGAGTGAGAAGGAGGGTGAAGGTGGGTGAGATTGAGTGAAGATGAGAGTGTGAGCGAGTGAGTGAGTGAGTGAATGGCGGTTGAGTGAGGATGTGAAAAAGCGAGTGAGAGCGTAGGTGATGGTAAATGAGTGTGAGTGAAAGTGAGGCCTGGTGAGGGCGAGAGGGAACGTGAGGGCGAGTGGGAGGGTGAGGGTGAAGGGGTAACTTGCCTAGAGCGGGCAGACCGTAGCTGCTGCGTTAGGCCTAAACTCAACACACGTGCATTTTTTAGTGTTGTACTGTAGGTCGCTAGGGAACGCTGGCGTCACGCTCTCTTACTCACTCACTCACCCTCTCATTGTTCTCGTTCAGTTTTATGTCACTCTACTCTCTCATTCGCTTCTATCTCAACTCACACACATCTCTCACTCTCTTCTGTTCTCTTCTACTTGCTGGTTCTCTTTCATTACTCTCTCTCACAGCTCTCTCATACAGTCGTTTCATTTATTTATCTCACTGAGTCCTTTCAGTTACAGTTGTATCACCGTAGTTCTTTCATTCACTTCTTTCATTTCCTGTGGTTCATTGACTCACTGACTCATTCATTCAGTTCTCGTTTCCTTCCATTCACCGGCTATATAGTTCACGCAGTTTTTTTCTCCAAGTCACTAAGTTCACATGTATTCACTCCATTCTCAGTTCTTTCACTTTTCCCTCGACTCCCTTAATACTTTTTCTCAGTTGTCTCGTACATTCACTCAAGGACACAGCTATCGTTCGTTCATCTTAACCTGGCGGACATTTTCGTTGTTTTGCTGCTCATTTCCCGTAGCTCAGTGGCAGAATAAGACAGTAGTACGACTCTACATTCTTTCCACAGCGCTTCATTTTAACTAGCCCAATAGTCTATCGTAAAATCTCTCGTGCTCAGCATTCGAAAGACGGCAATTTAAGGTCAAGTAAACGTGAGCAGAGTATGGATCTTCACTTACCTTACCCACTCAGTCCCAGATCCTAACTTCTCTCAGCTCTCTCTCTCTCTCTCTCTCTCTCTCTCTCTCGCTCTCTCTCTCGGTTTTACGGTCAGGACGCTGTATATTGTCTTTAACTTTTAAATTTTGCAAGAAATATTGTGTTTTGTGACATCATTTTATTTCTTGTAATGATGTATGTGGGTGTTACGAAGGCTTGATTATTTCTCTTGTTGCTATTGACTAATTTATCGCCGGAAATAAGTGGCTCCCTGATTCTCCCGTCAATCCGCAAAAAGGTAATGCTCTCTACGTATTATCTAATCGCTGAGTCCATCCAGGGTTCCTTATCGCCACCAGACGCTCGTATTTCCACTCTCTTTTCATCTCCTGTGCTATCTCCCGTTCTGTACACCGGCAAGATGACACTTACTTTATTCTTGCCACCCTAGACGATTTTATTCAGCTTAGGGAAAACGTCTCGAAGGGAAGGGATAAGAAACGTTTCGCTAGCTTTCTCGTGTGTGTGTGTGTGTGTGTGTGTGTGTGTGTGTGTGTGTGTGTGTGTGTGTGTGTGTGTGTGTGTGTGTGTTGCCCGGAGAACCAGACAAGGTGAGTTTATACCCTCATTTTTCCTTGTCCTTCCTGCGAAAAACAAACGTATCTGTGATTTGTTTTCTCCAAGAAGAAGAAGAGTAATTGGAATATTCTGCACCCTCCTTCCCTCGTCCTTCCTGCGAAAAACAAAACAGAGTTACGACGTGGTATTGATCGTAAGTGTGTTTGTGTATCCGGGGCCTGTATCCCCCTCCCCCCCCTCTTATTGTGAGTTTCGTACCCACTCATGTAAGGTGAAATGACGGGCGCACACACACACACACACACACACACACACACACACACACACACACACACACACACACACACACACACACACACACACACACACACACACACACACACACACACACACACACACACACACACACACACACACACACACACACACACACACACACACACACACACACACTGAATTTCGAAATGCCCATACCGCACCCAGCGACATTTTAACAATATTTTTTCTTTCCTTTTTTATGTGTATATTTTTTTCCTTTTCTCTTCCATTTCTCACTTTCTTTTCGTTTTTTGTTATTTCTTGGTTTTCAGTAGTTTATTCTCTCCTTTTTATGCCCCCTTTTTCTTCAGTTCTTCCTTTTCTTTCCTCTTTTCTTGCTGCCTTTTCTCATGTTTTTTTTTTTCTTTTTACGGCTTCTCGATAATTCCCTTCATTACTATGGCGTCTGTTTAGTATTTGTCTTTGCTACCTCCAGGCAATTGTATTAAGGTTAGGGAAGACCCCGTATGGTGAAAAGGTTATTAAAGGTCGTAACTAACCCTGTAATTCGAAGTTTTGGCCAATCTAGAGAGAGAGAGGGGGAGAGAGTAAACTTTACTGGCACAAACGTAACATTTTTCACTACCTAGGTTGGGGGGGGGGGCGGGAAGATGAGGCTACGGATTAACTGTACTGTATATATACCGTTAGCACATTTTGAATGAAACATTGATTTACTATGACGTTTTTATGAAGCAGGTGTTCAAGTAAAGGTTGAGTGGTATCAGTACGGGCAGTGATAAAAATATTACTTTATGCAACCAGATGATATGAAGACTTTTTTTTTTTTTTTTAACATGTATTTTTGCCGAATGACCGGCCTCTGCTTTCAGGTAGTATTCATCGTCTGCCTTTAGCAAAGCGAGACGATATAGCTTTTGTCGGTGTGTGTTTGTGTGTGTGTGTGTGTGTGTGTGTGTGTGTGTGTGTGTGTGTGTGTGTGTGTGTGTATTAATAGATATATGGATAGATATAGATACTGATATATACTGGTATATGTGCCATGCAGATTGACAAAAAATTCTGTGTAGAATCCGATTGGATTCCTGGTCTTCAGAGAGAGTAGAATGAATGGTGACCTCTCAAAGGCTGTGGCATAGGGGAGAGAGCGGTAGGGGGACAGGGCCAGGATCACGACAGGCTCACGGGAAAAGGATTCACCCACTCTTTTTGATGCCGTACACATGGCACAGGTGGACTTAGACTGATGTGTTATTGTGGTGCCGTGGTTGTGGTTGTGGTGGTTTTTGAGTGGTACCGGAGTGTGGCGACCTTGAGACTAGGCCTATTGGTGGATGTGGTTAAGGTGGACCGCACCCACACTTCCACACTGCCAGCAGGGCCGCACCAGCCGTCTTTGGTTGATTTCTGGTCAGCCACGTATTTGTCCTGCTTGTATGGTGCCTGATAGAGAATGACTGGTGTGATTAAGGGTGGTTTATATCTCGCACGTAAACATATGGATAGACTGTTTTCATAATGTGTCTTGTTACAGCCCTTTAATTTTTTTATGATTGTATCATGTCTGTCTTTCTATTTATCTATCTATCCATGTGTGTGGCTAGATGCCTCAATCTCCTGAGTAGTAGCCACAAATAAATCGTCTCCACGTCGCCTTGGCCTTTGTCATTTGGCTCCTCTCCCTTCGACTCACATGTAACTCCACTTGATCCCTCCATCTCATCCTTGGTCTCCTCCTCCTCCCCACCTCTCCTCCTCACGCACATACACTCTCCTAACTAATCTCCCATCATCCATTCTCTCCTCATGGCCAAACAGTCTCATAGCATTTCTCTTAACTCATTGAATCACATCCTCACGTATGCACAGATTCGCTCTATTATTATTTGTCGTGAGTGCTTTACGTTTGGGTCATACAAGAGCCCGTCACCGATGTTTTTCTGTTTCAAACGCAACCAACCTTTCTCTGTCTCACACTGTTGCGGATATTAACATCGGTCCACATTTTAGTCGAGCAACTATGACTGACACGTTAATCTGGAAAATTTGATGGACTTCTAATATTCCAATACTAGGTTTCGAAAGCCATTGCTTATTGTTTCGTATTTATCACTATGAAGAGAATCCAAATGATGCGTTGGTGTGCTGCGGTGATGCTGTGTGAAGTGCTGTGTTATGTTGTCTCTTGCTGTGATGTGTGGTTACGTGGTAGCGTTGGTGAAGCGATTGCGAGGTTGGCAGTGGTGTTGGCAAGGTTGGTAGTGCTGTGTCCAGTCTGTACAGTATAACCCAAAAGAAAAAGTTGACAGTAATCTTAAACCCTTCCCTGTGATGTAATTATTATTGTATTCTTGCTTCCTCCAGACGATTTCATTCAACTGAGGGGAGGCTTCTCGAACTGAAGAGGTTGGATAAAACTTCCCATAATGAGAGGCCTTAATAAAATCGTCTGAAGATATTAAAAAATATAACTAAAAAACGTCATCGGATTGTAGGGGGAGGTGTTACTCTTAATTATTACTTAATCATTACGTAGTTGTTACTGTTACATTATTACGAAATAATTTACAGTAATGATTTTACTCAAACTTGGCCGGAAATTACCATCTCTCCATCCTGAATGCTGAGTTGTAACACTTAAGTGACATTAGAATATGGTGTTAGTCATGAAGTGCCGTGAAGAGGATGCAGAGCCATAGTATTGTTCTATTTTCTACCTAGCTATGTGAAATAAGCTACAAAAGGACGAAAATCCGAACCAGGTTAAGGTGAAGGAACTATAGTTATTGAACTCCAGGATGATGACGTCTTTTATCATGTTATTCCTGCTGCCCTCAGACGATTTGGCATTTCTCAGAATCAAGCTTATGTAGTGAAGGACTGTGGTGTTGGGTGTGGCTGTGGTAGAGGTGGTGATGGTAGCTGTGTTGTGGTTGTGGTGGGTGGTAGGTAGTGGTGGTGATGCAGTGGTAGAGGCTATGGTGACAGTTGTGTTGTTTAGGTTGTGATGGTTGTAGGTGGTAGTGTTGATGCTGTGGAGGTGGTGATAGCAGTGTTGTTATGGTTGTGGTGGTTGGTAGGTTGTGGTAGGCTACTGATATGGAGGGAACGGTAGTACAGAGAGAGGGAGAGAGAGAGAGAGAGAGAGAGAGAGAGAGAAGAATTTGACGAGGAACTGAAAGAGATGAATGGGAGAGAAAGGGGGAAGCAGAGGTAGAGGGGAATGGAAAGAGTGTCAGAGGAAGGAAGGAGAGGTGGTGGAAGAAAGCAAGGATACGAAGGAAGGAAGGAAAGGATAGGCAGTGATGTGAAACTAAAGGATGTGAGGGAGGAAGGAGGGAGAGATAAAAAGGAAATGGAAGCAGGGAAAGGAGGCGCGGGGAAGACGGTTGAGGGAGAAGGGAAAGATGAAACGGAGGGGGGAGGGAGAAGCAGAGGGGAAAGAGAAAGATGGAAGGAAAGGGTGATAGTGAAGGAGAGGTAAAAAGGGGGAAGGTAGGGGAAGGATCGGAGGAAGAAGAAACAGGGCTAGAATGGTGGTAGTAGTAGTAGTTGGGCATAGTGGCTTTTAGTAACAAGGGTGGCAGTTGAGGTAGGAATGATGATGGTGTTGGCTGTAGTAGTGACAGTAGATTATTGTAGCCTGGACATAGTGTTGTATTAGCAGGTAGTGGTTTGGTATTAGTAAAGATAATAATAATGTAGATGGTAGTGATGATGGAGATAGTGACGGTGTTGTTAGTGGTTTTGATGGTAGTGTATTGGAAGGTGGTAATAGTACGAGTAGCGACAGTGGTAGTAGTGGTGCGACAGTGGTAGTAATGGTAATAATTGATGTTGGATGCATATACTGAAAATGGTAGTATTAATAGTGGTAGTAATGGTAGGTGGGGTGGGGTGGCAGATGGTGTGGAGTGATGGCAGGGACGGTGTGGTGTGTTAGGAGTGGTGATGAGGCATGTAGTGTGGTGTGGTAGTAGGGGTGGTAGGGTACAACCAGATATACGCACTTAGGTTGAGTTACCATGGCAACGTTGTCTTACCTGGGTACAATATAGGTGACGCCCCCACATCATCATCTTTCTTCATCGTCTTCTTTCATTTTCCTCTTCCTTTGTCTCTCATCTCATGCAGCGTTGCTCCTCATTAACTTCCTTCGAACGATGACCCTTTTTTCCTGTTCTTTTTTAAATCTTGGTACGACTGAACAGTTTTAGTCACCTTCATCAATCGCTTCAGTATGAGGACGTCTTTCATAATTCATCGTTGTTACCGCCGGACGATTTTATTCAGCTAAGGAGAGATTTCTGGAAGGGATGGGGATGATTTTCCTGGTTACTGTTTTTCCTCTACATTTAACCATTTTCCTTTCTTGTGGTTTATGCATATTTCAACACCACCAGTATCATCTCCAGTCTGTAAGTTCTATATCACATTTATTCTAATAGCCAGTTAGATTTCAGATACCATGGAGCCTCCTTTACAGTGAAGCTATTACATCCTGCACAGTTACCGCCTCTTATTAATCGCTTACCTGCTATCACACATCCACAATTACCACAACTACCATTCACCAACCACTATCACCACCACTGCTACCTCTCGCACTCCCTTCACAAACCTCACAATCATGTACCACCACCACAACTACCACCGTTCTATCCTCCTCCTCCTCCTCCACTACCATGCACTACTACCACAAGTACCACAAATCTCACCATCACTACCACCACCACCAACACCATGGCAACAACGGTCTACCCCTATCCCCACACCAAACACAATTATCTAAGTTACCACCTTCTGCCACCACCCCCACAACAACCACAACTACCACTGTCTCCCACCATCCCCACAGCAACCACAACTACCCGCACCCCCACAGCAACCACAAGTACCACCGTCCTGGCTCCAAGTCGTCGTCACGGTGAAAATGTTGTCGTCTAGGAAAACAGAAGTTGAGGTTGACATATAATTGTACCTTCAACTTCTCCCTCTCTGAACCAACACGTTCTTGACAGTTCCCTCTCTCTAGTTTGTTGATAGTCGACGAGAAGTGGTACAGTAGTAGTAGTAGTAGTAGTAGTAATAGTGCAGTTCCCCTGATCTGCATATCCACTCTCTTCCACTGACACCTTTTCCTTTCTTACAGATTCATTTCATCCTTCATTCCCTCATTCGTATTCATCTATTTTTCATATACTTTCATTTCTTCCGCTACAAACACTTTCCTTTTTGGCAGACCCCCTACCTATTCCTTTCCCCCCCTCTGTCTTCTGCCTTAGTTGTAGCGTATTCACTGTTATTTCTATCTCCTTTCGTTAATCGCCAGTTTCCTTCTCTGTCCCGTACCTTCTCCACCTCACAGCACCCTTTCGTACTTTTTCTTTCTCTTCGTAACCCACTTCTCTGATATTCCCTCCCTTCATCTTCTCCCTGTTACCCTGTCCACTCTTATTCCTTTCTCATGTCGTCCTCAGTAACCCCTTTTCAGTCTTTCTTCAGTCTTGCAGTACCCTCACTCACTCCTTTCTCTTCCACTTCCACTTCTCTGCTGTTCCTTCCCCTTTTCTGTTCCTTGACGTTGTTGCCTATCCATTCATTCTTTTCTCCATTCCTTATTCGCTAGATCCCATTCACTCTCTTAAGTTTCTCCACTTGGCAGTACCCTTCCTCACGCTCTCCTTTCTCCTTGTACTCCGCTTCTCCGTCTCATCCAGCCCTCTTCTCGCCGATATTGGCAGGAAGTGGTGGGAAAAAGACACCAGTATCTCATTATCCGTCCTCTTGCTTGCCTGTCAGTCTTCTAACACCCTTACGCTTTGAGAGAGAGAGAGAGAGAGAGAGAGCACTGTACCAAGCCAAGCCAATTACAGCGACAGAAATGCACTTGTACCTGCCTATCTCAGAGTGTCACCGTGATCCTGTTCTGTCCAAGTACCATCCACTCACAGTCTGTGACATATATATATATTTTTTCCTTCTACCGCCCTCCTGGAAGCCATATTACAGTCGCGGAAACATAAGAGGTAATAGCGGGCACTTTGACCTTTTTTTTTTTCTTGTCCTCTTTGATAGTGGGAGTGCAACGCTAATCAGATGTGGCCAGTTGACCTGATGTGTTTTCTACTTGCTACAGTGGTGATGGTGGTGGTGGGGAGAGAGGTGATGGTTGTGATGGTGATGGGGATGGAGATGAGGATGGAGGCGGCTTTGGTTGTGGTGGATGTGATGAGATGGAAGTGATGGTGGTGGTGGTGGTGGTGGTTGATGTGATGGGATAGGATAGCTGTAGTGGTGGGTTTAATAGGATGGTTGTGATGGTTACGATGGATGAGTGGTTGTTGTTATGATGGTGATGGGGGTGGAAGTGTGGCTTGTGGTTGTGGTGATGGTGGGTAGATGGTTGTGGTGAGAGGTGAATTGATAGTGACAGTCATTGTGATAATAGAAGAAATGGTGGTTGTACTGATAATATGTACAGTAGATGATGATAGTGTGTAAGTATTGGTTGTGGTGATGAAGTGAGTGGTGGTTGTCGTGAGGGTAGTGTTTATAATGATGATAATGGTTGAGGTAGAAGGAAGGCGTAATTTAGTTATTAGAATGCGTTACTGATGGTTGTGGTGGTGGTGGTAATGGAAATGATGGTGGAGAGACGGAGATAGTGGTAGAAGTGTGGTTGTTTATGGTGTGTGTCAATACAATGGTGGTGGAGATAGTAATGATGGTTGATATGATGCTAGGTGGGAGGTGATGTGCGTTGGTGTAGATAATGATGGTAACGATGGACTTGGCGAACTGTACAGGTGGAAATAGCGATGTTGGTTCGATGTGGAGCTGGTGCTGAAAGTGCGATGGTGATAATTACTGTGGCCAGTGTACGAGGGGTTGGTGAAAGCGACATGTAGATGAGGAGGTGATGGAAAGAAGATGTAATAGAAGAGGCACTAGTCAGTAGAGGTGAGAATGTAGAAGAGGAGTTTGTGCAAGCGAGGTATGAAAGAGGGGGTGGTGGAGGTGGCGAAGATGAAAGTGAATAAGAGCAGGTGCTGTACGTTAAATGTGGAGGTACTAATGAAACTATAGTATGGAGGTGGTAATGGAACTGAGGAGTGGAGGTAAGTGTGGAAGAGAGGGACTGGGAGTGTGGATGAGAAATGTGGAGATGCTCATATTACCCGATCGTCGCGAGCCAGATGTGATTAGCTTCTTTGGACCCTGCCTGATTAATTTCCTGTCGTCATTATAGCTAGATGTGTGTCTGCCTGCACTGCCTCGAGGGGCTTACTTGCTCGGCCACCTTTCCTGTCAGTAGAAGGAGGGAGTTTTTTTTTTTTTTCTGTTTTATCGCATGTTATGGTGTTGATGGCTCGTCTTCTTCGATGCTCTGCAGTTCATGTTTCTGGATCGCACCCACTTCATTTATTAGTTTGGCATAGGATTCAGATGTTAATGATGATGGTAACAATGATGGTGATGAATAATGATGTTGCTGGACTGCGAGATAGGGCAGACTTGACTCTTCGAATATGAGAGGGCCGTTGTAAGCGGAAGAATGATATCCGACAGCAGTAAGAATAACATAGGAGTAAACTCATGACCGTGAAGGGGTTACAGCATGTACAGTACACATTGCAACTCCTTTGGTGCAGTGACTGTATCTTTTTTTTCTTGCTGCCACTAGTCGATTTTGTTTATATTGGGGGAGATCCCACTTTATGTAGTGCATAGGAACTGCCTCCAACAAGCCTTTCAGTACGGCATTGTCTTTTCTTACTCTGTTCATGATGCCGCTAGACGATGTTATTCACCATCGTGGAGACGTCACGTAATGAAGGGGTGAACGGCCATTTAGTGTGAGAGGTTTTTCCCGTAGTGAAAAACAATGAAGTTAGAAAGAATGGCGTACAGTATATAATACGTCATTGGACTGAAAGAATTAAGGCAGGGCACGGCAAGATGGTGGAATGTAGGGTTGTGGAGGACGGAACAGGATGTGGGATATGACACGGTGCAAGGTAGGACAGGGTGTAGGGTAAGGCAAGGTCCAGGGTAGAGCATAGTACATGGTAAGGCAGAGTGTAGCCTAAGGCAGGGTGAGGAAGGGTGAGACAGACAGTCACGGTTAATTCACTTTTGGTAAAGCAGGGCAATTCAGGGTTATGGAGAGCATGGGGTAGAGGGTGAAACAGAGTGAAGCAAGGGAGGGTGAGAAGGTGAACGACAGAAGGCAGGATGAGATGGGACCGGACAGGGCAATTAAGATGGTGTAAAAGTAAGTCGAAGGCGGTGAAGTAAGGAAAGGCCTGGCATGACATGGGACCGTGGCAAGACGTAGTGGGGTAGGGTAAGGCCAAGGCAGTGAAAACAGGGCACGGTACAGGGTGGGGTGACACAAGGCACGGCACGGCAGGGTTTGTATAGTAACACGCAGCAAACCAGGAGGGAGAGGCAAGCGGGATTGAAGTGATACTGTTCAGATAGTAAAGAATAATACACACTAAAGCTTGTATTCCCTTATGCTTGGCAGGACTTCCATCACTTCACATTTACCTGTTTGTTTCTTCTTACGGCACATTGTCTGTATTGGAAATCCTTTAGTGGGAAAAGAAGTTAAGATGAGAATAACGATGGCAAACAAAAGAACATTTTGACGTGATGTGCAAAGTACTTAGCTAAGAACGAGGTTGTCCCAAGTCCAGGAGAATGCTACACCAACACAGAGAAAGAGAGAGAGAGACGGAGACGGAAAATATCAGTGGAGAAAAGGCCAGGATTGCATGTAGCACCAGAGACCAGAGCGGAACACAGCACGGCAGAGGTGAACAAGAGAAAGCAGAAGTAAAAAAGGACGAACATGCCAGAACTCAGTAGTACAAGGTTACAGAACAGAATACAGTAGAAGAGGGCAGTACGAAACAGCAAATGGAAGAGAAATAGGAGTAGAGCGGATAGAAATGGGCAGGACTGGGCTAGAAGTGGTTGAGTCTGGGCTAAAAATGGGTAAAACTGGGCTAGGAGTTGGTGAGACTAGGCTAGAAATGGTTGGGTATGGGCTAAAACTGGGCGGTACTGGGCTCGAAATGAACGGGACTGGGCTAGAAATGGGTGAGAGTGGGCTAGAAATGGGTGGGACGGGGCCAAAATGGGCAGAACTGGGCTAGAAATGGGCATGGCTTGGTTAGAAATGGACGAGAGAGGTTTGGAAATGGGCGTCATTGTGCAGGAACTGGGCGAAGTTGGGCTGTAATTGAACGGGTTTGGACCGGAAATGGGTGGGACTGGGTGACGATGGGCGGAATCTGGGGGGGGGGGGCGGGGCGGGAAGAAAATGATGGACGGGATCGGATTGAAAGAGTAGGTCATCATCATCCTACCCCTCATCCTCAAAAAGAAAGAAAATGGAATGTGTAATGACAGATGGGTACTATTAAATGGGATGGGCACTAATAAATGGGATGAGTACTAATAAATGGGATGGGTACCGATAAATGGGATGGGTACAAGTAAATGGGATGGGTACTTTACTCTGTCCACTGTTAGCGAAATAAAATCGTCCGTCGGCAGCTGGAACAAAATACAGGAGTTGTCCCGACCGTGAGGGAGGGTGTGATCGGACGAAACCTTAACCCTTTCAACACGGCAACATCTCTATTAGTTTTATTCTTGCTACATCCACTCGATATTACTAAGTTTAGGGCCTGAAGGGAACTCTCCACTTCCGAGTATAAGGTCTGACAGTAACAAGAATGAAACACGAGAGGCCGCCACCGTAGCGAAGTTGTCGACCTATTTTTATACATTGACGAGATTTCATGTATATTCTTTGCTTAGCTTGGATCCCCCTGGCAGTGAGTGGAGTTAATGGAGACTGTATTTAACCCCGCCAGTTCGAAAAATCACAGTTAAAAGCCGAAAAAAATCGTCTGGTTGTAGCAAAAAATGAAAGTAACATACTCGGTTTGAAGGAGTTAGCAAGTTTGGATTAAAATGGGTAGGATGGGATGAAGTGGAGTGGATGTGGATGAGGGTGGAATAAGAGTGAATGGGTCAGATAAAAATCGGTGGTGCGAGTTAACCCTTTCGGTCAGACAGCTCGCTTTCTGGGGTGAATTTGTCTGACGTTTACCGGCATGAAAAAGTAAGAAAAAGGTCATCGGATGGGAATGGTAAAGTACAGATAGGCCTGAGTACTAAAAATGAACGTGGCTACATGAAATAGTTATGTCTGGTGGAAGGAGGTGGTGAGAGAGAGAGAGAGAGAGAGAGAGAGAGAGAGAGTGTGTGTGTGTGTGTGTGTGTGTGTGTGTGTGTGTGTGTGTGTGTGTGGTTTAAGGCCCTCACTACAATGACGTCGTTTTTTCATAATAATTACGCCACCAACACATGACTTAATCTATTTCTTTAATCTCTAGTACTAAAAAACGTTGAGGAAAGCCTAATCGAATCTCCCCACTTCGAAAAATCGACTGGAAGTGGTAAGAATGAACTAGGAAATGAGGCAACAGAGTCTGGAAATTAAATGGGAGCTTGTGTTGTGGAAATGGGCGTGTGTGTTGAAAAGAAGATGGGTTTGAGTTCAGAGACATTATCGACGGTGAAAGAAAAAAAAATGAGGGAGGGGGGGGGGTCTTAGCAGTAAAAACATTGTCATAGAAAGTGTAAAATGGACGTGAGAAAAGAATGGTCCAAAACAAGTACAGATAAAAAAAAAAAAAAAAAAAAAATGGGCGTGAAATATGGGAAATTGTGGCTTTGAAGTATACAGTGGGCGTGACGACTGAAAGTAGTAACAAAAAAATTGGATGTAATAGGTAAACGAACGGGCGCTGCAAGGAAGTGATAGACGTGAATGGGAAAAAAAAGGCGTGAAAATGAGAAATTGGCGTCATCATGTTAAGAATAGGGGTAACGCGTAAAAAAATGGGCTTGGTTAGTGAAAGTGAACATAGTAAGTGATAAATGGCCTTGAAAAAGTAAAAAAAAAATATAGTAAGATCGACTCAGTAGTGGGCATGAACAAGTCAGAAATGGTTAATAGGAGCAAATGGATGTATACAGGTAAAAATGATCATGATGGGTAAGAAAAAGGGGGGATGTGAAGTGGAGAAGGTAAAAAAAAAAAAAAAGAAAAAAAGAAAACGGTGTCAATTGATGGAGGTGAAAAGCGGGCCAGGGAGTTCAAAAAACGTGGATGACATAAAATAAAAGTGATTTAAAAATGGTTGACTGACGGAGGAAAAATGCGGACAACCTATGGGAGGCCCTATACACCCGTGATGCCATTTTTGTGAGGGGGTGTAAATGTCAGGAGGGCATAGAGAAGGTCAGGGGGGTGGTGGGATGTACGGCACCCTACATCAATTATTGGCTCTGGTGGTAGGGATAGGAGAGGGTGGGTGAGTGGATGGAAGGCAGCGATGAATGGAGGGAAGGGTGGATTAAATATGTGGAGAGATGAGAGGAAGAGTGAAATAATCTTAGGGGGAGGGAAGCTAGAGAGGGATGTAGGGAAGGTAGGGACCAGTGGAAGGTGGCTACAAGGTAGGGAGGGATCGAGGAAAGGGTGAAAAAGTCCTTGGTGGGGGTAGGGAGGGGGAGAATGTAGGGAAGGCAGGGATGAATCGGTGGAAGGTAGGGGCGGAAGGAAAGTAGAGATGGATCGATGGAAGGTAGGGATGGACTAGGTGAATGTCAGAAAGGTTAGAGCATAGGTGGATATACGGCACTCTCCATCAGCTGCTGTCACTGGTGCTAGGAATAGGGGCGGAGGGATGGGTGGAGGGAATTTAAGGAGGGGTGGAGGGAAAACTGGATGGTAGGGATGGAAGGTCAGAGGGGTAGCTTGGATGCAGGACATGGTCTAGGGAAGGGTGGATGGATGGAGGGAACTTAGCGAGGGATGGAGGGAAGGATGGATGGAATGTATAGAGAAGTAACGGGATGTGTAGTTGGAGAGACAGGGACGGAGGAATGGGCGAAGGAGATTTGGGAATGGGTGGGAGGGAAGTGACAGAAGGATAGGGAGGAATAGGTTGAATATATGGAGTAAGAGAGGGATGGGTGGATGTAAGATAGAGAGGGATGGAAGGAAGGCTAGATGATATGACAGCAGGATGAATGGGATATCAGGAGGGCTGGTGGATTGCGAGGAAGGTTGCTGGATACATAACTTCCTTCATTGACTATTGGCACTTTGGACAGGTATGAGGATGGGTGGATGGAAGGTAGCGATGGATATAAAGTAGAGAGGGGGGGATTGAAGGTTGAGAGGGATGGAGGGAAGAGTGGGAGAGAGGAAGAGGTAGGGGAGAGAGGAGAGATGGATGTAGGTTGGATGTACGGGACCCTCCATCACAAAATGATAATAGTGGTGGGAATAGGTGAGGAGGGATGGAGGGAAAAGACGGATGGAGAGAGGGATGCATTGAAGAAAGGGAGAGGAGGGATTGAAAGAAGGTTTGAGAGAAAAATAGGGTAAGTAGGAAAGGAATATAGGGCGGAATGTAGGAAAGGTAGAAAGGGATGTAGGAACGAAAGGTTGGAGAAGAAATAGGGAGGTATAGAAGATGTAGCGAGGAATGTAGGGAAGGTACGAAGGAAAGAAGGCTGGAAAGAATTACAGGCGGGGTGGAGGAAGTATGGGGAGGAATGTAGGGAAAGTAGGAAGGTAGGAAAAGGGTGGAAAGAAGGCAGGATGATGAGAGGCACAGGGCTGGTGGGAAGATCAGCTGGGAGGCGGCTGGGGTCTGGCATCAATTATTGGCACTCGTGGTGCGAATTGGGGCGGAGGGAAGGTAGGGAGGCATGGCGGGAAGAGAGGCAGAGGAGGGATGGATGGAAGGCGGGATGAAAGCAGTGGTTGGAGAGGAAGGATGGAAGGGAGACTGGATGGAAGGGATGGAGGGAGAGGAGAGATGGAGGGAAGACTGGATGGATGGGATTTGGAGAGAGAGAGAGAGAGAGAGAGAGAGAGGGAGAGAGAGAGAGAGAGAGAGAGGAAGGCTGGAGGCTGGATGTACGGCACCCATCATCAATTATTGGCACTCGGGGGCAGGTATAGGGGTGGAGGGAAGGGTGGAGAGAAGGTAGTGAGGGATGAAAGGAAGGTAGAGAGGGATGGAGGGGAGGATGGAGAGAAGGAAAGACAGGGATGGATGGAGGGAAAGGTGGATAGAAGGCAGGGGAAAAAGTAGGGAGGGAAGTTAAAAAGGTGAGTAGTAACAGGAAGAGAAACGGAAGGAAGTATGAAATGGATAGAGGGATCGGTAGAGGGAAACGAGGAATAGGGGATAACGGAAGGAAGAGAGGAAGAATGAAAATGGGTGGAAGGAAAGGAGGGAGACAAGGAAAGAGATGGAGAGAATGGAGGAAGAATGAGTTTGAGGGAGAGGTAAAGAGGCTGGAGTGAAGGGTGAAAAGGTAAGTGGAGATTGGATGTACGGCACCCACCATCAATTATTGGCACTGGGGGATGGGGTAGGGCGCTGCGGGACGGGGGCAAGGGTGCAGAGAGGGCAGGTAGCAGGTAGGGAGAGAGGGAGGGAGGGAGGAAGAGAAGCGTGGATATGAGGTAGGGAGAGATGGAGGAAAGCGTTGATACGAGGTAGGAAGGAAGGGAGAAGAGAGGGAGAAAATGGGAGAGTGGAAGGGAAGGTTGGAAATCAGGGAAGGATGGAGGGAACAGTGTGAGAGAGTGAGAGGAAGTGAAGGAAAGTTTGGTAGAAATTAGGAAGGAATGGAGTGAGGAGATGGAGAGGAAGGGAGGAAAAATTGGATAGTAACTGCGAAGGGAAGGAAGGGAAACTGGTGGGGAGGGAAAGTTAGAAAGTAGGAAGGAAAGGAGGGAATGGTGGAAATGAGGAGGGGAGGAAGAGAATTAGAGAAATGAGAACGAGTGAAGGGAAGTGGAAGAGAAGTAAAGAAATTTAAATTGAGGAAAAGAAGAAAAGGTAGGTGAAAGAGAGGATGAAGGAGGGAGAGAGGGAAGTAGAGAAGGTTAGAAAAAGAAAGAAGAGAAGAAGGGAAAGGTGGAAGAGAAGGAGAGGGAGGAAAGGTGGATGAGTAGGAGGGATGTAGAGAAAATGAGAAAGAAAGGAGAAGAGGAGGGAGGGTATGCTGATAGATATGAAGGAGTGCATAAAGTAAGGCAGAATGATGGGAAGGATGAAAAAGAGCAGTGTGAAGGGAGTGGAAGGAAGGTAGAGAACGTCAGAAAGCATGAAGGGAAGGATGGAGGAAAGGAAACGATGTAGGAAAGTCACAGTGAAAGTCATGGAAAGGGAGGATGAATATAGTAGATTAAAAGAAGAAGGAGGAGGAGGAGACGACCCTTGAATACGAGCCGCAGCCATCCCTGTTATATCCCGGTCCCTAATTTCCCTGCCGGGTGAATGACAGCGGGAAAAAACAAACTTTATCCACGAGTCAGACCGGCCTGAGAATCGAACCCAAATTCTTCCAGTTGCTAGCTAGGTGGACTTGTTAACCAGTGCATAGATTATACGTTAGTGAATTTAAAAAAGAAAAAAAAAGAAAAAAGATGGAAGGTAGGGGAATGAAGGGACGAAAGTGTAACGTAGAAAAAGATGTTACTGGAAAGGGTGAAGTATGTGTGTGTGTGAGAGAGAGAGAGAGAGAGAGGGAGGGAGGGTAGGTTAGACATTACGCAGAGGGAGGGACCGATAAAAGATAGATCGAGAGTGGGAATGAGTGAGAAGGTTAAAGGGTAGAAGAGGAAGATGAGATTGAGAGAAGGCGAGGCTGAAATAAAGAGATAGTAATGTGTTGATGAGAAAGTGGTAGAAAGTGAAGGGGAGAGAGAGAGAGGGAGAGAGAGAGAGAGAGAGAGAGAGAGAGAGAGAGAGAGAGAGAGATGTAGTGAAGGAAAATAGTTTATAATGTAAGAAAGGATTGGGGAAAGATCGATTGGAAGGTAGCACGTGTATAAGGAAGAACAGTAGGAATGATTGGAAGTTAAATAAAGACTGAGGAACAGAAAAGAGGTATAGAGGAAAGAAGAGAAGGTGATAGCGAAAGAAGGAGAGAAGGAAAAATATATTAAAAAGTAGTGTGAATAGAAGGAATAGGCTGGAAGGGAAGAGTGAAATGTAAGGTAGTACGAGAGTGAAGTAAGGAGATGAAAGGTGAGAGGAGAGTATGGAAAGAATGTTGATTGGAGGAAAGTTGCGTAGGGGAAATGGGGAGGAAGCTTTAGGGAAAAAAGTTGTGGGTAGGAAGGGAGGAAGGTAGGGAGGTTTGAAGGTGGTGATTTGGGAAGGAGGAAAATCGGAGGGAAAGTGGCGAGTTACAGGTGGAGGGAAGGAGGGAGGGAGGGACTGGAGTGGAGAGAGGAGGGAGAAACAGGAGGGAAGATGTGTTGGGAAGAGGAAGGTGAGGGATTGATGGCACGGGTAGAGAGAAATTTAGGTGAAATGGGAGGGAGGGAAGGAAGAGAAGTGACATGGGTGGTATTAATGGATGGATAGAAGGGAGGGAAAGAGGAAGAGGGAAAGGAGGTCGATGAAGGAAGGAAGGAAGGGTTGAGTGAGAGTGGATAGATGAACTGAAATAAACGGGGAAGAGAGAGAGAGGGAGGTGGAGGAAGGGGAAAATACGTAGGAGAGGTTGAAGGAAGAGGTGAAGGAAAGTAAGGAAGGGAGGAAGCAAAGAAGGAAGGAAACCAGGAAAGACGAAGGATGGAAGGAAGAAAGGTATTAGGGAGAGAGGGAGAAGAAGGAAGGAGGAAGGAAGGGGAGGGAGGATGTGCGACGAGAAGGAGGGTGTAGGAGGTGGAGATGTATACAGTATGGTTGGAAACAAGGCAATGATCCGTGTTGATCCTTGTTCCCTCCCTCCCTCCCTTCCTCCTCCTCCTCCTCCTCTTTTGAAATCCGTCTGCCAGAGGTTAACAGTACTGAAGAGCTCCATGCCTCTCTAGCCCAACTCAGACGCTGACTCGGTATTATCCGTTGTGTAGGGTGCTGCTCTCGTGTGTGTTGGGGGGAGGGGGCTGATGCCATACAACTCTTCTAAAAAAGTTTGAGTCAAAGGCAACAGGGCTCATTCGCTTGTCTCTCACCGATTCTTCCTTGTCTGTCTGTCACGTGGCTGAAATGTGTCATCACTGTTTACTATTACGCAAAACGCTTCTGAAGTCTCTGTATGTATATTCTCCCTGTTACGGCAGACCTGCAACACTAGTCTGTACACACATTATCACCCCTCTATTTTTCAAACCTCCTACTTACAAGACTTATCAGTATTCTTTGCCCTTCATGTACACAGTTGGGTACCGGTAACTCCAGGACAGTTTTCCTAATACTCTCATTCCTTCTGCTTAACACCTCCAGTCTTCAAAGTGTATTATGGCCAGGCATCTTAACATCGCGTGACCTTGGCTGTGGCTTTCTTGTATTCTGCTGGCTTTGGAAGGAACAACTTTATCAGATTTTCAGCCTTTGGTTATTTGTGACAAGGTAGAAACAGTCTGCCATTCATTATTTTCTCCAACATTATTTTTTCCAGTCTTTCTTAGTTTCTTTCTTTGCCTTTCCCTTCTTATTCTTGTGATGCCATTCTTCTTCTCTGCTCTTCTCCCTCTCCTCTCCACCTGCCCCTCTGCTCCACTTCTCTGTCCCCCTCCCCTCCCCCGTCACCACCTTCTACTCCACTTTCGGCATCCTTCATCCTTATCTGTCCATTCAATCATCTTGCTCGTCTCTACTTCGCTCTTGACCTACCTCTTCGTCTGCCCCCCCCCTCCCCTCTCTCTCTCTCTCTCTCTCTCTCTCTCTCTCACACACACACACACACACACACACACACACACACACACACACACACACACACACACACACACACACACACACACACACACACAAAACCATCACTTATTCTTTCCATTCCTGCTTTTCCATCACTCCACCTCATCCTCGTGCTCCTTATCACCTACGGACGCCACGTATGGTTTCTGGGAACGCTGGTTAGGAACTGCAATAAATCGAGAGAGATCCTTTCTAACACACTCTTTATTATTTACAGCCCTCCCTCCCTCCCTCGCCCTTGTTTGTCTTTTTTTTTTTTTGCCGCGCCTTTCCTTCCTTCCTTCTTCCCCTCCTTCCCCTTCCCTCCTTCCTTCCTTCCTTTAGCACTTTTCTTTCACTTGTCCTTCCTCGTTTCCTTAGCAATTTTCAGTGCAGTTTACCATTCTCTTGGAGGTTATGCCTTTGTAATATCGACATAGATACGACAAGTGCTCGTGGGCCCTTCGGGCCCTCTCGCACTTGCTCCTGCGGAGGGCTCTCGCGTTGCGCACTCGCTTTCTCATGCTTCGCACTCGTTTCCTCGTGCTTCTCACTCGTTTCCTCACGGTTCGATTTCTAAAAGTCCCGGTACCGAATGAACTGTTTTCCGAACCAAACTTTGATCTTTCTTAACTCTTATAAGAAATCGTCAATCGATATGGGACCAAGTTTTTCGACATCAGCTAATTTTCTGCGATTTTCATGCCAATTTTGGCGCGCCAGGACGCCTCTGTACCGAAGAAAGGCGCCCTCACCTCGCTTCGGGAATGGAACCCAAGTTGTCCGCACGTAAGTCCGAGATGTTAACCACTCGGCCACGGCAACCGACCGGGCGCTGGGAGCGGCGTTTTTTTGCTCAAAATTTGATCGCTCATTAAATATAGTAAAAGTTTTTCAATCCTGATGGGACTAAGTTTTTTCACATCAGCGATTCTTTTGCGATTTTTGTGCCAATTTAGTGCGATTTGAATGTGTAGTTTCGGCTGCCCAAAATACACGCACACACAGACAGACACACGGCTATTGCTATAGAGTATTAGATATACTGGCCAATGTGTAATGGAAGGAATAAGTAAGGTATTTGTGTTTTATTATCTGTATGTCAGTGTTTTAATGGATTTTTACAGCTGTGTTGTGTAAGTTTGTATGTGGCCTTTAGCGCAGCAGTAACCCGTCAACCACCCACGAGTTACTTCTCAGGTATGGCAGATTCTTCAGTGGTACGCTAACTTTCCAGTTTTTTAAAAAGACATCTGCTGATTAAAAATCGAATGGAATGGTTTTACTAATATATATATAAAGGATCCAGTGTTTAGGCACCATAATATACAAGCGCAGTTTCAGGGTGCATTCCTGACTACCTCTTAATATACTGTTGGCCACTGCCTCGCCTTACCGTCTATCCTGGCTGGAAACTTCTTAACCTCTCCACTACGACGACTTTTTTGATACTTATTTAATTCAGACAACCTTATTTGCATAGGGCAGTAATGGAAGTGCAGGGATTGGATATAGCCTTCATGAAATCCTTCAGTTAGACTAAGCTTTCTTAAGTTGAAAGAAACCACTGGAGGTAGCGTATATGTATAGATGCCACCACGGAAACACGTCATCTGATTCCTAGGGTCAAGAGGTACTCAGCTCTCACACCGTTTGTTTGTGGGTTTCCCTACTTGCTTGCTGCTTGCTTGCACGGTCGATAATTGAAACTTTCTGATTTACAAATCGCGCGCACACACGCCTGCACAGACAGACACACACACACACACACACACACACACACACACACACACACACACACACACACACACACACACACACACACACACACACACACACACACACAATCTATTTTTATTGAGATAATCATGGTTAAGTAATCATATATATGTGTCAGTGTGTGTGTGTGTGTGTGTGTGTGTGTGTGTGTGTGTGTGTGGAGGGTCTTCCTGAGTGGCTCCACACCGCACTGACCTCGCAGAAACTGTTTATAGCAAACATAACCACATCAAGGCTTCCCTACCCTTCCTCTACACCACCTGAGGGGCTTCCTCGATGGGGAAGGGGAGGAGCCATACATTCCCTACCTCCCCCTTCCCGTCCTGTCCTCTACCTACTCCTCTCTCTCTTCCCTCTCCTCCACCCTGTGTATTTTCTTCACACTTTTTTCCTATTTTCTCCCCTCTCCATTTCATCTCATTGTAATACCTCAGTTCCTTATTGTTTTAGAATGCACCCCCTGCCCTGCCCTGCCCTGCCCTGCCCTGCCCTGCCTGTCCATCTCTCATCCAGTCATGTGGGTTGCAGACGTAGTGACTTGTTTCGTATTCTCTAATCCACTTACTGTGTAGGTTCTCCTAAGCTAAATATAATCCTGAAGTGGTGGTAAGCTATATAGAAAAAATGATGATACTATAGTGAATGGGTTAATCGAGATCATTTGTAACCCCATCACTAAATAAATAATTAATCTGAATTATTACTGGTAGAGGGTGCAGTAAGTCATGGTATCGGTGGGGTTCATACACTACCAGTCTCATCTAAAATTCACCCCTCCGCACCTTCATGTCACTCACTCCTCCACACTCCTCACCTCCACTCAAGACATTTACCTATACTTGATGTTCCTCATGTTACTGTTTATTTCATCAATTTTCCTCCACCTCTTGATTTTTTTTATGCAAGAAAAGAAGGAACCAAAGGCCAGGAGCCAGTAAACCGTTCCTTCCAAGAAAAAACAAAAACAATACAAAGGAGAGCCAAATTCAAGATCCGTTCATTTCAAGATACCTGGACACATTGCGTTTGAAAGACTAGAGATCATAGGAAGTAGGATATACAGACAAAGAGAGGCTTTTCCAGAGTTGACCTGTTGTATAAATGATGGACTGGGAGTATCGGTTAACTCTTGCATTAGAGAGTTGGACAGAAAAAGGATGAGAGTGTGTTGCTAGACGGGTGCTACGCGCCCGTCGTAGAGGTGGAGGGATGCAAGCAGACAGTTCAGAGGAGCAGTGACCACTGAAGCAGCGATAGAAAAGAGATAACGATGCAACAGTGCGGCGAAGAGACAGAGGTTGAAGGGAGCTAGTAAGAGGAGGAGAGTTAATGAGACGAAAAGCCTTTGACTCCACCTTGTGGAGACGAGCCCACACATGAGAGTTGTACTCTACACAGGGGCGAATAAAATCCTCTCTCTCCGCAGTCTCATTTATTTCTTCATTTTTCCTCCATCTCTTGACTGTTATCCGCTCTTAAAAGACTCATCAGCACCCACTCCTCGCCCCTACTCCCTTCGGCATTATTGTTCGTCTACTTAACTTGGTGGAGATTTTCGTCCTTTTGCAGTTTATATCCTCTGGCTTAGTGACTGAATAGACAGTGCTACTGGATTACATCCTTTCCTAGCACTTCTTCGTGATATTACACTGTTAGTCTCTTGTTATAACTCAGCATGCAAGATGAAGACATGACAGTTGTACGTCACTTTGAGGTGGACAAATTATTGTAAAATCCTCTTCATCATCATCATCACCTTCATCCTCGGCACTTTCTTCCCCATCGTCTTATCAGTTCACATCCTCCCCATTTTCTCCATTCACCCTTCCCTTCACTTCCCTTACCACCACGTTACTCTCCACTCTCTTCCCTCCCCCGTATCCATCTCTGTCGCTTCCTTCCACCTCTGCGCCTACCTCACACCTGGGGCATGTCCGTCACTTCCTCTCAGGCGCATGATATGAAAAAGGAACATGAGCAGTGAAACATACCAAATCTCTCTCAGTTAAGGAATATTAGGCATCAAAGGAATACGAGAAGTGGAGGAGGGGAAATATTAGGCGAATTTTCGTCCCCAAGTGTACCTCTCCCACCCATACCCTCACACCGCTCACACGATACTCACTTTCCTTCCCCTCTCCATTTATAAGAGTGATACAGCTTATCTTCCTGTTGCTGTTGTTGCTGGTGGTGGTTTTGTCGTCGTTGTCGTTTTCCCTTATCGACCTGTAATTTGTCGTCGGCGTCGTGTGAAGTGAGGATGATCCCCTTCCCTCCCCTCACCTGCCCTCGCCCCTTCACACCTTTCCACTCACCTGCACTTGTATTCTCTCTCTCTTTCGTCTCACCGACATCCTCCCCTCACACACTTTCCCTTTCCCTCATTCCCATCACCTCATTCTATTCCCTCTGTTATGCCATAGCATCCTATTTTATTTCACGCATACTTTTTCACCCTACTGTCTTCATTCTTATGTCATCTTCCTCTCTCTGGCCTCATACCCTCGCCATATTCTCTTCATTATTTTACCCTACCGTTTTCCCCATCTTATAACCACGCCATCGTTTTTCCTTCATTATCATCTTATCCTCTTCTCCTTACTCCACTCTCATCCTGTACCATTCATTTTCACCTTCACACCCATTTCCCCCCGCCTCACCTCCACTTTACCACGTCAGACCCACCTCATTTCTTGACCCTTTACCCTCTCTCCCCTCACAACCCCATCATTTCTCCATCTCATGACCGCCGTCCCCTCCCTTCTTCACGTCTGCTCACTCCCTCTTTTCTCCACACCCCACCTGTACCAATCCTTACGTTCACTTTCATTACTTTCCTCTTCTCACCTTCGCTATCTTCCCACTTTCACCTCTCATTTCTCTTCTCTCCTCGCTTCACCACTCTTTCCTTATTTCTCTTCTCACCTTCGCTATCTTCCCACTTTCACCTCCCATTTCTCTTCTCTTCTCGCTTCACTACTCCTCCCTTATTTCTCCCCACCGCCACCTTCCCTCACTATCATCTCTTACCCTCTTTCCGCCTTCAACTCCCCTCACTTTCACCTTTCATTACCGTCACACTTCCACGCCTCTCTCACCCTGACCACCCTCTTCTTCCCCCCTCCCCTGCCTCGGCTCTTATCACCACATCTCTCTGCCTCCCTCCCCCTCCCTCTCCCCCCACATTTCCCTCTACCCCTACCTCACCTCGGCCTGTTTCTTCCGTCACAAATCGTTTAACAAATTAGATTTACTCCACGCCCTCCAACTGCTTCCTTATTCAGCCTTCACGTGTACGGCTGGTTAAGGTCAGTAGTTCCCATACACGTCTATGGTCCCTAACACACTGAACGGCACTCCAGTCCTCTTAATTATAGTGGATTAGCAGGATTTCATTACGTTTGGTAGGCTTTGTTAGGTTAGGTCAGGTTAGATTAGGCTAGGTTAGGTTAGGATGGGGGAGGATAGATTAGGTAATGATCTGGTTAGGTTAGATTAAATCTGAGTAGACGAGGTTAAGTTAGGTTCGGTTTGGTTTGGTTTGGTTTTGACATGCTTTCCAGAGAGTGTAAAGGAATTATTCACTGACGGTACCTGTTGCTGGCTGTGTGTAGGTCATTCATATTCACCCCGCCTCGCTCGCCTCTATGTCTTCTTACCTAAGCGTAAAACCTTAAAACCTTCACAGCAATGGCATTTTTGTAAAAATTTCTTGCAGCTACTAGACAATTTTACGTACTGTACGGGAGCTCCTGGTATACTGTCTTTAACTTGGGCAGGATTTTCGTCCTTTCGTAGCTTATTTCAAGTAGCTCGGTGGTAGTAAAAGACAACA
The DNA here is from genome assembly GCF_032717465.1 of Coenobita brevimanus. Taxonomy (NCBI): domain Eukaryota; kingdom Metazoa; phylum Arthropoda; class Malacostraca; order Decapoda; family Coenobitidae; genus Coenobita; species Coenobita brevimanus. The sequence goes on from NC_137046.1 coordinate 48,023,520, forward strand.
CTGCAGCTTAGCATCCTTTCCATTACACTGCTTCGTGACTACCAGTCTTGTGGATGAAAGCCAGGCCTACAGAGGAAAAGCATAAGATAAAGAAACAGGCCTAGGGATCACTGAGAGACTTACGGTGTGTGTGTGTGTGTGTGTGTGTGTGTGTGTGTGTGTGTGATGCAGACATAATCACAAAATTGTCAGCCATATTGCCTCACTGCTGTAAAAATTGCCCTCGGTGACAGCTCCCTCAGGCTGATAGGAGAAGTGAATATGACTCACAGGTTGCTCCAGTTCAGGCAGTTACGAACAGAAATTTTGATCCATTTTTTAGTCAAGCGGTTGTGCAATTGGTACACAATATTCCGAGAAGTTTATTCGGGTCTGAAGATCTCGTCACAGGATTTAGTAATTGTTCACTGTGTTGATATTTTTCGCAACAATATGAGTCGATATGAATGTCCCTAACTTGTGCTAAATTTGAACCCATGACAGCATCGGTGTGATAGAAGAGGTCTGGTGGTTGGAACTCTTTTCAATTCTTCCTCTTTTTCTTATTTTTCTTTTTCATTTTTTCTTTTTCTTTTTTTTTCTTTTTTCTTTTTTTTCTCCGTGCATCTTTCATTTTGTCACTCATTTGATTATTTTTATTATTACTTATTATTATTATTTTTTTTTAAGTGTCCGACTCTAGACAAAGGCATCAGGGCCTATCCCAAAGCCCAGTAGTCCTCCTGCACACCTCCACATGTCATCACTTCGGTGCAAACACCCACCGTCCATATTGAATACATGCTAGGGTTATCTCATACAGGACTGGCGTAGTAATATCGGGGGTATTTTTACGGCATGTTGGCGGGTCATCTGGTAGATCAGTAAAGTCAGCTTTTTATGATATTCAAATCCTTAAACTGCTTCCTAACGATTGCATCCATCTTAGGAAGGATGACTAGCACTGAACAAGTTAATGAAGGCTGTATCTAACACCTCCAGTCTGAAAAGTGTCCCTTGAGGTGAATATTATCATTAGAAGGAATATAATGAATGTACATCCCGGGGATGAAGGGATTAAATGACCAGGTAACTGTGATGCCCGCACCACAATGATGACCGTGTTCTTGGTGGCATAGGAGGCTTCATAGGATGTCTTACTTGACGATTCATTTTGCATATTGCACCCTAACAGTACCTTTTGTGTCATGTACATAAATATCGTTTAATTAAATATCGACGCAGCCTAGATCATTAACACACAAGAGAAAACTGAGGTGAAATATGCAGAATAAAGAGCCGAGAAAGGATTACTACGAACATTCAAAGCGACATAGCTTACGACCCAGGGTAGGTAGACTTCCGTTTCAACCTCGTGCTTTTCAGAGTTCAGATATACCATGCTGTACACACACAAACAGCTTTCGCCAGCACATCTTGACGAGCGGAACCCAATCCAGCTAATGGCTTTCGAAACGGAGTGAAAATTTCAATTGTTGATCTTTTCCGTGCTGTCTGAATCACAAGGAGCATCGCGCGGCCACTTTCATCGCTCAGTGACGAAAGTGTTTGCTCACCGGTATTCGAGTCGACTTCAAAATATCACTTTCCATGCGATGACTTCCCTTTTGGGTGATCCGTGCTACAGCCAGACGATGGGTAAATGGGAAGGCCTGTGGCGGTAAAGGGGATATTTTCGGTGTGCCTTGTGACCGAGATGCTAAGCTTGGTTGCCTTGAATGCGCTGCCACGCTGGGGTTGCATTGTCTTGAGGGCAGTTATAAGCTGGCCAAGGAACATGTCTCCGCCCTGAAAACTGACCTTGATCGAGTGGTAACCATGATATACTTCACGATACTCCTCTTACTCTAACGTGGCCTGAATTTATCATCTTTCCATCTTGAGTGCTGAGCTGTAACAATACATTAACATTAAAATATAGTTCTGGTCACGAGGAGGTGTTGTGGGAAAGATGTAGAACCGTTGTATTGTCTTATTCTGCCACTGAGCTATGTGAAATAACCTGCAAAAGACCGAAAATCTGGACCAAGTTTGAGTAAAAGCAAGTATAGTCACTCAGCAAAACGTACAGTTGGACATGTTTGGCAACGCATAATGTGTATGTAACAGATGTTTTAATAATTTCCATGACCGTTGTATTCTCGAACGACTTTGTGGCGCTAATTAAGGATAGACTGATCATACACAAAGGGAAATGGAGGCCACAGGACTTCCCCCTCTTGAATCATAAACCCATAGAGATAAGCTGCCTTACCGACCCCCTGTTTTAACTAATTAAAACTGAGAGACAGTATACAACTGGACTTGAGTACAGGACCAGGGGGAGTGGATTTGTCAGGTGGATGAATAAGCAGACGTCTGGTGGATGGATGAGGGAAATGGGTGTCTGGTTGTTGAGGGAAGTGGAAGGATGGTGGATGGATGAGGGAAGTGGATGAACCGGAGATGGAGGGGAGGTGGAGGGGGTAAGGGAGGAGGCGAACTGTTGGCACCCTTAGGAAAGTTTTTTGGATAAGAGTTCTGTGAAAAGAACTGTATGCATTGGTAATCTCACATTTTCATAGGGTCGAACTCTAGGTTGCATACCGATTTAATTTGCATGTCTCACCATAGGATTCTCTTGTATCCTATTTTTTATCGTTTTCATATCGACGTGTAGTGTGCATCAGTAACATTCAAGAGGATACTGACTTATAACGTGGAGGATAAGTCATGAAGGAGGTGTAACGAAGCAGAAATTACATAGGGCCTGTGGACACACGTTTCCTCACTCTTTAATATATAATCCGACCAAGATCATAATAGGCTTCATAAATTTAGGATGTATTCTGCTGGTGGACATATAGCATGATGCTGTTACTTCCATTTATCCATGATTTGCCACCCAGTAGTGACGTCGGTAAAGATAGAAAACTAGTATTTTTTTGCCCTAAATTGTAATTATATATATATATATATATATATATATATATATATATATATTTCTCTCTCTCTCTCTCTCTCTCTCTCTCTCTCTCTCTCTCTCTCTCTCGTCATTTGCACTTGCCACAGGCTTCACCTTTACGACCTAAATATATTAGAAAAATATTGGGGGCGTAAGTTGATTGTGTATGGGTTGAGGAGAGAGAGAGAGAGAGAGAGAGAGAGAGAGAGAGAGAGAGAGAGAGAGAGAGAGAGATACAAATAGAGTTAGCAACAAGATGAAGGAAGACAAAGGTGAGAGTGGAGTAGAGTGGGGAGGGAAAGAAAGAGGAAGAGGGACGAGAGGAGAGGGGAGGGGAGGGGAAAGAGGGAAGGGTAGGGGGAGAGAAAGAGGGGAGGGGAGGAGAGGGAAGGCTTGCATAACCCTCGTGAGGATGGTTGGATGGTTGAGGGGATGAACTGGGTGAAAATGTGTGAGTGAAGGTGAGTGATGGGTGACTGTAGGGGAGTAGGCGGGTGATAGGTGGGTGATGGGTAAGTGAAAGTGATGTGGGTGATGAATTAATGATAGTGATTGAATGGGCGATGCATGAAGGTAGTGACTGTGTGGGTGATGACTGCGACTGCGTGAGTGATGGATGAGTGAAGAGAGGTAAGGTTTGGATGTGTGGGTAGGTGGGTGGATGACGAGGGATGTTCGAAGATGAGGGTTTGGTGGATAAGGTACTGGATGTGTCAGGTGGATGGGAGAGTGGATTGTTTGGTGGGTGAAGTAGTGGATGAGAGAGAGGATCTGGTAGGTGGATGTGGGAGTGGATGCTTCTGGTGGATGGGGGAGTGAATGTACTTGAACCGATGTGGGAGTGGATATGTTTGGGATTGGATGAGAGTGGATGTGTTTGATGGATGAAGGAGTGGATGTGTCTAGTGGGTGAAGAGAGTGGATGGGTCGATTATCTGCGGTGAGGGAATGGATGAAGCATGAGAAGTGCCGGGTGGATGTGGGTAGTGGATGAAGGGTGGATGTGGCGGGTAGACTTGGGACGCGGATAAGAGTAGATGAAGAAACTGGATGAATAGAGAGGATGAGGGGAGTGGATTTGTCAGGTGGATGAATAAGCAGACGTCTGGTGGATGGATGAGGGAAATGGGTGTCTGGTTGTTGAGGGAAGTGGAAGGATGGTGGATGGATGAGGGAAGTGGATGAACCGGAGATGGAGGGGAGGTGGAGGGGGTAAGGGAGGAGGCGAACTGTTGGCACCCTTAGGAAAGTTTTTTGTTAATTAGAAAATCAAATATTGAAGTGCTGGCCTCCATTTTTTTATCAGCAGCAGTGACGTCATCCAAGGTCACGTGATGGAGGAGGGAGGGAGGGAGGGAGGGAAAGAAGAGAGGGAAAATGTTAGAGGAAAGGACTGGGAGATGTGGTGAAAGGGAAAGGATGGTGAGAAAGTGGTGGAGGAAGGATGTGGAGAATGATGATGGAGGAGATAAGGGAAAATGATGGAGAGGGGATGGAGAGAACAGTGTTGGAGGAAAGTAGGAGAAACAAAGCGATGGGGGAGGAATGGAGAGAAGTGTTGGAGGAGAGCAGGAGGAAGAGTGATGGAGGAGGGATAGAGCGAGCTAGACAGAGGTAGAGAATGGTGATGGAGGAAGAAGTAAATTGGAGAGAAGTGATTGAGGACGAAGGGATTGGGGGGAGAAGGGGGGTTTAGGATGGAAAGAAAAGAAGAGAGAGAGAGGTTACGCAAGTCAGAGCACAGGTGGAAGAAAATGGCAGTGTGATGCAAGGATATGAAGCGAAAAAGTAAAAGGGAAAATTAAAGGAAGAAAAAGAAAACAGATTTAGTGGAAAAAAAAAAAACATACGAAGACCGAGCATTAGAAGAAGAAAATATTAAGAGAAGAAAGATGATTATTAAGAGAAGACAAAATAATTAAGAATAAGAGAAGGAGAATATGAAGAATGAAAAGGCTCAGGGAAGAAAGGCTACGGAAAAAGTAAAGGAAGGAAGTAAGACGATAGAAAAGAGAAGAAAAAAGTAAAGAAATAATCCCCTTTGGCCCCAAGATGTTATTCATATTTTATTTGTGCCATCTCGAGACAATTTATTTCCTTATTTATTATTATTATTATTATTATTATTATTGTTATTATTATCGTTGTTGTTATTGTTATTATTATTATTATCTTTTCTTTTAGTTGAGGGAAGACTTTTTCGTTCTGGACAATTTTTATATATTTCATTAATTCCTTCACTACTAGACGTTGTTGTTAATCTGAAGGAAAGTCGTGTGAAGGAAGCAAGAATAAACTAAATGGTATGTCCTTGAGCTTAAGATTATAGTAGATGGAGGAGGAGGAGGAGGAGGGAAAGAAATGGAGGATGGAGAGGAGGGAAGATAACATTAAAATAAAAAGGCATGAGAGAGAGAGAGAGAGAGAGAGAGAGAGAGAGAGAGAGAGAGAGAGAGAGAGAGAATGAAAATTATTTATGTGAATGGAAGGAAGGGGAATCAGGAGGGAGAGAAAAAGGAAAAGAGTAAAAAAGAAAAAGAACCAAAAATTCAATAAATGAGGAGTATGGAGAAGTGAGATGAAGCAGAGAAGACGGCGATGAAGGAAGGAAAATGAGAGGAAAGGAGAGGAAAGGGGGAAACGAAACAAAAGTATAGAGGAGAGGAAAAGAAAATGTGGAAGAATCCGTAGAAGGAAGGACGGAAGAAGAGCACAAAGATTACGCAAAGGGGAAGAGGCGAAAGGAGAAGCTAGGAAAGAAATAAGAAATACTAGGAAAAAAGCAGATCGGAAGAAGCAGAGTAAAGGAATGAGAGGTGAAAAAATATAAAGGAAAGTAAGAAGGAAAGATGGTAGAGGAATAGATAGCGCTTGACTGAGAAGAGGCGTGTGGAGGAGAAATGGGGAGGGGGGGAAATCTGAATATGGAATGTAGGTCAGTAGAAGTGATAGGCTGAAAAACGAATTAATACAAAGAAGGGAGAGGGAGTGAAGGATGAAAAGAAAGAAAGAAGGAAGGAAGGAGAGCAGAAAGATTACGCAATGGGTGACGACAGGTGGAGTCTGGCAAGATCAATAAAGAGAGACAGAGAGAGAGAGTGAGGAAAAGAACGAGAAAAGTAAAGCAGATAAGAACAGACAACCATGAAAAATAAATGAATGGAAAGAATGAGAGAGAGGAGGGGGAGGGAGGGAGAGTGAGAAAGATTATGCAATGCGTGTGGAGAGGTGGAGGGAGGGAAGATCACTCAAGAGAGAATGGGGAGAAAAAGCGAGAAAAAGGAGAGCTTATCAGAATAATTAAAAGGACGAAAAACGAAGACGTTTAAAGAAGAGGAGATGGAAGAAATGGGTGGAAAAAAATATACAATGAGGATAGGAAGTTTGAGTGAGAGATCAATAAACACTGAAATGGAGGGAAATAAATCGAGAAAAAGAAGTCGATGAAAAGGCTTGGAAGTCCACGAAGAAATATAAAGAATAAAAGAGTGAAGGATTGAAGGAAGGAGGGAGGGAATGGAGAGAATGCAATGAAGGAGGTGCAGACGGAAGGAGGGAGAAGAAGGGCCACACTGGGTCAGCTTTAAGGCGGGAGAGAGGGAGGGAGGGAAGTAGAGAGAGCTAAGGAGGTGTGGATGAGAGAGAGAGAGAGAGAGAGAGAGAGAGAGAGAGACAGTTGGAAAGTGTAAAGGGAGGAAGCAATAAGGGGAGAGGAAAGAAATGTAGAGAGAGGGAGGTATTGAAGGAGGGAGGGAGGGAAAAGGAGGAGTCGGGATGGAGGTATGGAAGGAAGGAGGAAGAAGATAGAGACGTAGGAAGGAGGAAAGGGGAATAAAAATGGAGATACAGAAGAAGATAGGGAGGATAATGAGACAAAGATTTATATAGGGAAAGAACATGGGGAGTCAGGTAAGGAAGGCATGATGGAGGGAGGAGGAGACTCAGGGAGGAAGGAAGAAAGAAGGAAGCTAGAGGGAGATAAGGAAAGAGGAGGTTTGGGGTGAGGGAGGTATGGAAGGGAGAAGTAGAGGCGGGGAGGAAGATACGGAAGACAGAAGGTAGACAGGAAGAAGCTAAAAAAGGAATTATTTGAGGTGGAAAAAAGGGAGGAAGCGTAGGAGGAAGAGGCGTAGCGAGGAAGGTATGGAAGGAAGTATGGAGGGAGGAGGAGACTAAGGAAGGGAGGAGGAGGGAGCCAGACCGCCTTAAACCTGCACATCCCTTGCCCGGCTGCTGTGTGTGTGTGTGTGTGTGTGTGTGTGTGTGTGTGTGTGTGTGTGTGTGTGTGTGTGCAGTATTATCTCATCTTGACCTCATCTTCCCTTCGTCTTCATCCACCCTTCATTCTTCTTTTTTTTCACATTTTTGCTTAAATTTGTTTGTTTTTATTAACCATGCATTTCACCTTTTAGCAATCCCCCCCCCTCTCTCTCTCTCTCTCTCTCTCTCTCTCTCTCACATATTTATCCTACTGTACATACTTCTCATTTCTCCTCCTCCCTGTCTTCATTCTCCTTTCATCTTTATCTGCCATGCGGATCATTCTCTTCATACCATTATCTTTCCCTTATTTGACTCTTCCATTTCATATATACCTTGTTCTTCACTGTCATCATCATCATCATCATCATCATCATCATATCATAATATCTCTTAACTCCTTTCTGACTTTTGTCATGTCGAGACGAGTAAGTCAACATTTGGTAAGTCTTTCGTAATGAAGGGGGTATACGTCACCTCCTCCATTCTTAAAAGGTCACCCTGAAGCTAAATATATCTTTAGGGTGACTGGAAAATAGACTAAAAAAAGGACCTCACCGTTTCCTATAGCATCGTTCAGCTTTCCATCGTCTTCGCCTCGTGCCTCTGTCTTTCATCACCCCGTCCCCGTCTCTTTCCCTTATCACTTTGCCATGTTTCCTCCTCGTTAATTTTTCCCCTGTTATTATTACGCTTTCCTTATGTCCATTATTGTAGTTTGCATGCTAGTAGGTGAAGGTATATACAAGTTAAATCCTTCACATCGAGTAACCTGCCCCAAAGCGAATAAAAAAATGATACTGCACTGAAGAAGCCAATAAAGAAGTTCGCCTAAGCCTCCCCTGACCTAAGTATAATAGTTTGAAGGTCGTAAAAATAAATGTAAATTACGCCAGGACGATAGAGGAATAAAAAATTGTAATAATTGTAAACAGGATGACATGAAATTGTAAACATGAGCAAAAAGAGAGGCTTACATAGATTAAAGATAAATTTAATCAAGATTCACCCCTTCTGTACGGTGGCGTGTATTATTTTCTTATACAGACATTGTGAATTGGAGAGGCTGGACATAACCTTCCTGCCAAGGCACAGCAAACCCATCCCCGGCAGGCATTTTAGTGCAGACGTACAAGCACAACAAGATATCTAGTTAAAGATGTCACACTGAAAATTGACGATTTGAAATTTCAGGTCCGGCCCACCTAACATTGACCCCCCTACCGCTAACTGGGGGGTGACCTCCCTGATGTAATGAGGCATGTTACGGGATGCAGATTTGAAATACGCACCTTTAGGTTTTGGTTTCATGTCGATATGACGAATTTGAAAGGGGTAATGGCTAAAAAACGGTTTATATTTTATATTTTTTTGGGCCTACAGCCTGGGCCTTGGCCCAATTTGGCCCAAAATTAAATCAGGTGGCCATCATCCCAGTAATTGTAGTCAAAATCGCATCAGTAGTCTTCGCGTAAAGTTGTTACCAGACAGACAGACAAACAAACAAGCCGAGTGAAAACAATACCCGTCTGGGTAGATATAGGCAAGGGATGAGTAAGCTTGGGTAAGATTGAGGCAGAGATAGGCAATTGATGAGTAAGTTTGGGTAAGATTGAGGCAAATATAGGCAAGTGATGAGTAAGTTTGGGTAAGATTAAGGTAAATATTGACAGGGAGTGAGTAAGAATAAGACAGATTTAAGCAAGGCAGAGTTAAGTTTAGGGTGCGTCTTAATGAAGGGGGAGATTCGTCTTTAAGGAGGGGGGTGTTAAAGGTGAGTTTGCCTTGCTGCACCGACCTGTTGACGACCTTATTGCCGATTTGAGGAAGGGAGAGAAGTAGAATGAGGTGAGGAGAGGAGGAAAAAGAGGAGGGATAGGGGAGAGAATGGAGGAAGGAAACGGGGAGAATAGAAGGAGTGAGACAAGGAGAGGAGGAAACGAGGAGGGATAAAGAAGAGAGTGAGGGAAGGAAAGGAGGAGGGAAAAGAGGATGGATGGATGGGTGGCTGGGAGTGTGAGGGGAAAGAAGAGGGGAGAAACGACGGAGGAAAGGGGGAGAACGTGAGTGGAGGAAGGAGAGAGAGAGAGAGAGAGAGGAGGGACGGAAGAAAGAACGGGTGAGACAGTAAAAGAAGGAGAAAGGGAGGGAGGGAGGGGAGGAAAGAGGGAGAGAGAGAGGGAGGGAGAGGGGAGCTACAATGAGTTAAGGACTTACATATCATTAGTGTGAGAAAATTTTATTTTTGTTTTTATTGCTTTATGGCCCGTTCAGCCCTAATGAGAGAGAGAGAGAGAGAGAGAGAGAGAGAGAGAGAGAGAGAGAGAGAGAGAGAGGAAATAGAATTATAACAGAATATTCATAGTGTGGGAGAGTGAGCCGTAGAGTGAGCGAGGCAGAGGTGAAAGGAAATGAGAGATAACTAAGATAGTGGATGTAGAATAGCATTGGAGAGTGAGAGTGGGGAGAATTGGTGAGTTGATGATTCTCTCTCTCTCTCTCTCTCTTTCTCTCTCTCCTCCTCCTCCTCCTCCTCCTCCTCCTCCTCGTCTTCGGCTCCACCTTGACCCTGGCCACTCCCAGCAAAAACAAGTAGGGACAAAAACAAGATTCATTCATCCCCTGCACGCGCCTTCCCCCCCTTACCTCCCTCTTCTCCTTCCCTCCCACTTTTCTTTCCCCTCCTCAGTTTACCGCTTTCCTTCTTCCTCTCTTCCCCCTTCTATTTCTCCTGTCCCTTTCCCCTTCGCTTCCCGCTTCCCCTCCCTCTCCCGCCCCCTCTTCTCCTTTGACTACTTTCCTTCTTCCTCGTTTCCCCCTTCCATTTTTCCTTTCCCTCCCCCCCTCCCCTCCCCCTCCCCTCCCCTCCATCTTCCTCCCCCTCTCTCCACTTTGCTTCTTTTCCTTCTTTCTCTTCTTGCTCCTCTTCCTCTCCTCCTCTTCTTTCCCCCCACTCCCTCATCCCCCCTTCCCCCTCCACATTTTTCCTTTTCTCTCCATTCTCTTCCTACTGCACCCTTTCTCCCCTTCCCTCCACATCTCCCCTCTCCTCCCCTTCACCCATCCCACGCCTTCCCTATTTATTCCGTGTCCTCTTTCATCTTTTTCTTGGCGTTCTCCCTCTTTCTCCCAAATCCTTCTCCTCTTCTCCAATTTAGTACTTTCCTCCTCCTCCCTTCCTTTCTTCCCCTTTTTCCCCTTGTCGTTTCTTACTCTTGCTTCACAAAATCTCTCTCTCTCTCTCTCTCTCTCCAGTTTCCTTCATCCTTTCTCTACTGCTTCGTAATTCCCATCCTTTCATTCTGTCCTCTTCTTAAAATCTCCCTCTTTTTTGTACCATCCAATCTATCTCTCATCTACTTACCTATCCCTCTCTCTACTACTTACTTATCTCTCTCTCTTCTACTTACCTCTTCCTCTCTCTTCTACTTACCTCTCCCTCTTTCTTCTACTTACCTCTCCCTCTCTCTTCTACCTACCTGTCCTTCTCTCCTTTACTTCCCTATCATACTCCTTACCCTTCTGTTTCTCCTCCTCATCTCTCCCCCCCTCCATCTATGCCCCTCCCCTTCGTACTCCTATATCATCCTGCTTTTCTTTTGGCACTTCCCTACTCCTCTTCTCCTCCTCACCACCACCACCACCACCACCACCATAGAAGAAATAGAAGAGAAAAGGAAAGAAGGATAGAGAGAGGGAAAAAACATGATTGGGGCTGGAAGACAGGGAGAGAAGGATGCAGTAAGGGAGGGTAAAATATATAAACTTCAAGAGAGGGAGGATTGAGAAAGGGTGTTGAGAGAGGAGAGATAGCCGTAGGAGTGGAAGAGAGTCAGGGAGTGAAGAAGAAAAAGAACAGAGAGAGAGAGAGAGAGGTAAGGTAGTGAGAAAGACAAAGAGGGTAGGGTGAGGGAGAATAGGAGGTGGAGCAAGGCAGTGTCCAGGGTTGGTCAGAGCCGTATTATCGACCCACGGCCCCTACAACACACATACTCACCCCTACCTCCCTACAGCCCCCCCACTGCCCTCACTTCTGCAGCACTCTCTCTCTCTCTCTCTCTCTCTCTCTCTCTCTCTCTCTCTCCACAGTTTTCCAGTCTTCACGTTTCCTCTTTTCTCTCCAGTTGTTTTCTCGCCACACATATATATATTTCTGTAAAAATATTTATTATTTATCCATTTCTCCTGTGATTCGGTCCCTCCTTTATCATCTCATCTTTTCCCTTCTTTCCATTCCTTTTTTCTCCTCTTTTCTTCTGTTCTCTCGTTACCTTTCTTTTCCTTTACTCTTTTCGACTCGTCTCTAATATCTTTTTCTTTCCTCTCCTCTTCTGTTGCCTCCATTCTCTTCTTCCTCTCTTTGTCTCTTTTACACTCTCCTCCCCAGTCCTCTCTTCTTTTTTTCTCATTTGCTCGCCTTCCTCGCCTCCCCTCCTCTCACCAACTCTTCCATTCTCAAATTTCCTTTCCTTCCCTCTCCTATCCTCTCCTCTCCTCCCCAACTACTCTCATGTCTCCTTTCCTCTCTTTTCCTCTCCTCTCTAACAACTCTTTTCTTTCCTCTCCGCTTTCGTAATGAGGTCAACCCTCTATACTTCACTAATCCATGCTGCTATTCAGCCTACCACTCTCATCTATAGTTATGCTGCTCCTGTCATGTGCTGTTGTCTTTGTTATTGTTAGGCTTACACACACACACACACACACACACACACACACACACACACACACACACACACACACACACACACACACACACACACACACACACACACACACACACACACACACACACACACACACACACACACACACACACACACACACACACACACACACACACACACACACGATAAACAACGCTCCTAACTTTTTTCCCTCTCTCCTCAGGTGAGTCAGTGAGAGTGAGGCGCAAGGTATGGCTCCGTGGCTGGACAGGTGAGTTATTATTTTACCGTATAGTCTGCATAGTATGAGTATATCCTCTGCAAGATGTTCACATGTGCAAGATATACGTATAAAATCTATGATGGGCAAGGTTTTCATATACAATTTGAAATATATGATATAAAATCTATAATGGGCAAGGTTTTCATGTTCAATTTGCATCATATGAACCTGGGACAGAATCAGTGTAAAAGAGCATTTGGTATACGTGACAACCTCGACATAATCACATTTTTGTTGGTAGCATTGACCTGAATGAACGGAGGTGTCAAATATTAGAGGAAATGACCAAGTAGCTGTGATACATCATTGTCGGATATTGTAGCTAGACCTCCAATTTACACGACGTTTTCCTAAGTTCCTGTGTGGCCAACTGTGCATTATATCGTGAACAAGATAAATACATGTGGAAGGCATACGTTATCCGGTACATTATATGCGCAAGATATACGTAAACGTTATATTGAGTGAAAGAAATTGATATTCTTTATGTGGTGTGCACGATAATTACGTACATGATATACTGTACTCGGTGTCGTGTCAGGGTAATCATGCGTACATTTCCCTATATAGTATAGAAGATATACATGGGTGGTGTTGACGTGGATCACATACAATAAGCTGACTGAGCCTTCAATGCTGGATGCTCATACGTACACAGGTAAGTTCACAGGCTTCACAGTCAATCAAAAGACGTATATTTATGTGTTTTTTTTTAACAATTAGATTATTTTATTGAGCTTAGGAGAGAGTTTTGAACCCCAAGAAGTTACTTTTTTTTTTTTTTTTTGTCTCAGAGGCGCTGTCCTAAACTAAGTAAAATCCTTTGGAGGTAAAAAGACCACAGTTTATATATAGCACGTCAACGAACGTGAGACGTGAACTTCTCCAGTCCAAGGACGTAATTTTATCCTCTCGTAACTACCAGACGATTTACCTCAGCTTAGGAGAAGAGATCAGTGAAGGTAATATGGAACGCCTACATTTCGAAGTCCTTCCTTTGCCGAATAATATCACTTGAGACAGCAAGAATAAAATGAAAATTATGTCTTCGGGCTGAATAAGTTGATTCTGTTGCCGGTCTTGCTCTCTTTTAATATATTCTTGTTGCCAGCCGAATTAATCCATCTGAGGAGAGGTATCTGATAATGAAGACATTAAATACAGCCTCCGGTAATTTCTTCAGTCCCAGAACATACTCTTTATTGTCCTTTTTTTGCGACCGTACGTATTATTCATACTAAGGAAAGTTGTGATATACCTGTGTCATACACCCTGTTATATCCAAGCCACACTCCATGATATACCTAAGCCACATACCTTGATATACCTGAGCCACACACACTGATATACTGAAGCCATACACCTTGATATACCTAAACCATGCACCCTGATAAACCTAAGCCACACACCCTGATATACCTAAGCCACACCCTGATATACCTGATATACCAAAGTCCACACCCTGATATACCTAAGTCCACACTCTGATATACCTAAGCCATGCACGCTGATAAACCTAAGCCATACACACGTCTGAACACACGATAACCCCACATAGTGACACCTACATCTCCACACAACGGTACAGTGGTGGTGTGTTGTGGGGGTTGGGGCCAGTGTCGTGAGTGGAATGGCCATGGTGTTATTTGGCTCGCCTCCCCCCTCCCTCCCTCCCTCCCTCATCTCTTAACTGTCATACTTCTTACTCTTGATAAACGGTGATTAATTTTCATGTAATCATTTTCTCCTCTGTTGTGTATACGAGTATTCCTCTCCTTTTTTTGCAGTTTGTACCCGACCTTTCTCTTCTTCGTCATGATCACTGAAAATTTCTTATACTTTCAGTTGTTTGTGTATTGCCTCCATTTCTCTACTCTTACAGCTGCTTTCCTCTATTTGCTATTGATAATTGAAAATTTCTTGTACCCATTCACTAGACGGTAGACTGTTGTGTACATTCATTTCTGTGGACTTTTCACTGACTCGCCCTTCTTCCTTATGATAACTAAATATTTCATGTGCTTGCTCACTTGTTTTACCGTCAGTTTCATGTTGCCTATTTCCTTCCATTTCTGTAAACTTGTAGCTGCATCTCGTGTTCTTTTCTCATAGGATTTTAGTAGGTGTGGATGGTATATCGTCTGTGTCTCATAAACTCTTGGTTGATAGAGATTTCCTTACAGTAAACTAAATAAGATTGTCTGGGCTAAGTAAAAATATAATACTTGGGCACGGCACCACTCTTGAACGAATTCATAGATAACTTTTATGTTGATATCCTCACACACTGGAGGGTGTATTTAAACTTCAGTACGATGATGCGTTTTTCATTTAGATCATGCCATCCAGACGGTTCTATTCAGCTCGAGAGACCTTCCTAACGGGAGATGTTAGATATAAGATACATTAACCCATTAGTTACTAGGATGCTTGTGTCAGCCGAAAAAGGTAGTTTAATAGGAGCTAGAAAATAATGAAAAAGAGATGAAAAAGATGAAAAAAATCGAAAAATTATGATACCAACTGCCATTTGCTACTGAGCCAAAAGGTACGATGTTGTTAAGTATAGAACGTGACCTTTGCACACTACGTCACACAGCTGTCCCTCCAACTTTTAAGATAATTGGTTACTGCGAAAAATATGTACCTAGAAATGGTCATAGCTTTACGAACAAACGCCTGGCTTAGAGACATCACATGGTTTTATAGAGCTAGATAGAATGCTGGGTCATGAAGCGAGACATAGTATTTGATGATAACATTGTTGGCTCTAAGAAGACTAGTGTAGCATTGTAAAGGATGGGGTAACACACACACACACACACACACACACACACACACACACACACACACACACACACACACACACACACACACACACACACACACACACACACACACACACACACACACACACACTCTCTCTCTCTCTCTCTCTCTCTCTCATAAGTTCAGAAGTCAGCATCAGAGTACCCCTCTTAACAGTACCGAGGCTAACATTGCAGCATAGAGATGGAGAAAACCGTAAAAGAAATGTAGCTTCGTAATACCTATGTGAATTCCATGTTTATTCTCATTTACAGGTTACTTTTATTTATCTTGGCCTTTGCTGAGGTGAGTTTTCCTTGAGCTGAATAATTTCGTCCGTCAGTTGCAGGAATAAAGTACGAGGTTCTTTATTTTTCGTCATAGCTTTATTTATTTATTTTATTTTTTCACTATTTTGCTTTTCGTTGCCTGGTAAATTGCTCTGACGTTATCGGTACTAATATGCAGAGAAGGTCATTCGCAGTGAAAGGATTAACTACTAATTTCCCTCACTTACTCTTTCTCTCGACTTCCTTTGCCAATCATTCCTCGTCACTTTCTTTTTGTTCCTCATTCTTTTCTCCACGCATTTCCTTCCCTGCGATTTCTTCCATCTCATACTCATCATATATATTTTTTCTTCATTCTTTTCTCTGCACATTCCCTTCCTTACGGTTTCCCCTCTCTCTCATTCATCACCTTTTTTTTTTCTTCATTCGTTTCTCTTCACATTCCTATCCTTTCAGTTTTCTTAGCCCTCGTTCATCGTCGTTTTCTTTTTTTCCCTCATTCATTTCTCCACGCAGTCCCGTTTTTGCGATTTCCCCCATCCCTCATTCATCTTTTTTTTTTTTTTTTTTTTTCCCCACTTTCACATTCCCTTACAGTTTCCTTTATCCCTTATTCATCATTCTCTCTCTCTCTCTCTCTCTCTCTCTCTCTCTCTCTCGCCAGATAAGCGCCGGTGCGGCATGTGTTGCGGGGGACAGGTACAGATGGCTGCCGGCTGCCCCGCCCCGTGTACCTGCTTAATTAGGCTCGGGGGCACGTACCCTCAGGTGTAGGCTCCTCTAGGCACGATTTTAGGCTGATGGAGGCTTTGACGGGCCTGTATAGGCTTATTTATTTATTTATTTATTTATTTATTTATTTATATTTTTTGCTCTGCGTCTTATCCCACACATAAATAGCACAAAGACGAAAGAGTGACTGATTTCACTTAATGTGCACGAAAATAATTGGCAGAAAATGCGTATTATTGTTTTAATTAATTTTGCATGCTTTTGGAAGGTTTGCTTTGGCCATTTGTGTTGTTTTTATTTTTATTATTATTATTATTATTATTATTATTATTATTATATTTTTATTTTATTTTTATTTTTATTATTATTATTGTTATTGTTGTAAGGGGTAACTAACTATAATTATATGTTGGTTTCACATCATGGGTGAGTGTAATGAAAGAGGAAAAAATTACTGGACTGGATGAGGGGATGATGAAGGTGATATAAGTTACAATGGAGGGAGAGAGAGAGAGAGAGAGAGAGAGAGAGAGAGAGAGAGAGAGATGAATTAGAGGGAAGCGCTAGAGGAGATAAAGTATGTTGGGAAAAGTTTGAGGGAAAGAAAGGGGCATGAAGGAACAGGTAGAACGAGAGGAAAGAGGAGGTTGAGGGAAAAAGTATGAAGAGATAGGAGTTTGAGGAAATAATATCGACTAGAGATGAGCCAATTCACTAACACCTAGCGGCCGAAATATTTGCTATTTAGGGACATTTGAGAAAGGAACCATAAAGTTAGAATTTAAGAGCTTCAGTCCTATCAGTCGGTAGGTGAAGGACGATTCGCTCAGTACATTCCTTGCGAAATCCCACATACGGAAAATTTAAACAATGTACTAACATAAAACGATAATTCAGGTTATGATCGAGGGAAAATGCGGGGAAGAGTGAGAAAAAAGAGAGAGAAAGGGAGACAGATAGGAATGGAGTAAAAAATAACTGAAAGGTGAGGAGGAGAAAATATGAGAACTGTTGGAAGGGGTAAAAGAAATGAGGTGCAGCTGGAGAGAATTTTGTGAGGCAGAGAAGAAATGGAGGCAGTTAGTGTGGAAAGAACAGATGAAGGGAGGAGTATTAGGCAGGGTGGAGGGAGGAAGGAAGAGTAGTTGAGAGAGGAGGACGAGGGAGGAATTCTGCGGTTGAGGGGGTGGAGGAGGAGGGGAGAGGAATATGGGATAGAGAGGAGGAGAAAGATGAATTAGGAAGAGCGTGGGGGTAAAGACACGGAGATAGCAGAAGGAGGAAGAGGGAAATGGAGTAGGACAAGGAGAAAGTAGATGGAACAGGAGGAGGAAGTGGATGGAGGAGGAGGAGGTTGTTGTATGGAAGGATGACGGAGAGAGACAGAGGGGAAGGAGGAGGAAGAGCACGTAGGGAAGGAGTATGGGGAAGAAGGAGGTGGGCCTGGTATCATGTGATATTGAAATGTCAATCACTGAGAAAAGATTTGCCTGGGAGCCATACAGAGAGAGAGAGAGAGAGAGAGAGAGACCGGGCGAATACAAAAAAATTGGAATGATGAACCCAGAAGGATATGTGGAGTGAAGGAAGAAAAGAAGGACACAGAGAACAAAGAAGGAGAGAAAGACAATTATATGGTTCAGCAGGAATTATGAAAGATCGAGTCAGGGATTGATGGAACGAGAATGTAAAAGAATTAGTGATGGAATGAAGGGAAAAATAACAGTGAGAGAGTTAGTGATGGAAGGAATTAAAGAAAGAAGGAATGAAGGAACCAGGAGAGAGAGAAGGAGCGAAGGAACCGGGAGACAAAGAAGTTAGTTGACAGAAAGAGTGAAAGAAGGGAATGACGAAACTAGAAAGTGAAAAACATAATGATGGAAGGAATGAAATAAGGTGAGAATTAAGGAATTGAGTAAGAAAGGTGTAAGACCAGGTAAGGAAAGTGTGTGTATATGTTTGTGTGTGTGTGTGTGTGTGTGTGTGTGTGTGTGTGTGTGTGTGTGTGTGTGTGTGTGTGTGTGTGAGATTCCTCTTCTCTATTGCCTGCACAACATTTCCTTCAGTGTGCGTTTTTTGTGTGCGTTTTAATTAAATACGGCCGAACTTTTTTTTTTTTTTTTATATAAACCTTGTAATGTTTGTTTTAGAGAAGATTTTTGTGATATTAATGCATATGTGATTTTTTAGTTATGTTAATTTTTCTAACCCAATTTTTTCTGTGGTGTTTCCTCCCCGCATTTGTATATCTTCGCATGTCTCGTTTTTCCTGTTTATTCTTATCGCATTTAACATACCTGATTTTAAAAAAAAATCCTTTACACATTTGTGGTTCAGAAGTCGTAATGCAAGAACTGAACCCACATGATGTTATTGTTGTTCGTTGTTCAGTAATTTTGAGTGTAATTATTCCTTCTGAGCCTCTTGTATCATTCTATTTTTAATCATCATTTTATTAGTACTGGTTATTATAGCAAAATCATCTCGGCACATTTTGCAGGGGCATGGATCTTTATACCTTATGTCTGCAGTAGTGTTTGTGTTTATTTTCGTATTTTTATCATATTGTTGAGGTTTATTATGTGTGGTTAGATTTACATATGTGGTTCATCTCTGCGCCTTTCTTGTATTAGGTTAGTGTGGTGTACAGGTTGTTGAGGTCAGTGGGTATGTGTCAGTGTTCAGGGGGTGTTATGTACGTGGCGAGTATGTGCATGTATGTATTTAATTAACGAGATACAGCATGTACTGCGTGATTATGTGTACAGACGTGTGTGTGTGTGTGTATGTGTGTGTGTGTGTAGGTACATTGGTACTGTGTATCTTTTGCCATCCAGGAAAGACTTTTTTTCTTATGTAACACAGTTTGAGGTTTAGCTGATGAGAGAGAGAGAGAGAGAGAGAGAGAGAGAGAGAGAGAGAGAGAGAGAGAGAAAGAGCGAGAGTGACAGGGCAAAAAACAGGAACAAAACAAAAAAGAAGCAGAAAAACACCAGACGAAAAAGAGGAAAAAATGCTAAGAATTCTACCTTCTGCCGAGCTGGGACGGAAGAAGAAAAAAAGGAAGTGAGAGAAATCAGAAAAAATCCATGTGGGCCGCCGAGAAGAAATGGTGTGGTGAACTTTTTTATTTTTTTATTTTTATTTTCGTTTCCACTCGCCAATTATAAATTTTATTTGGTTGTTTGATTTGTTTGTTTTCTTTGCTCGTGTTATTGATTATTTGGGCGATTTTGTGAAGGTTTGGGGGTGCGTTATAAGGGGGGGAGGAAGTAGGGGAGGGAGAGAGGGAGAAAGAAAGGGCGGAGAGGGAGAAAACAGGGATGGGGAGGGAGGGGAAAATGAGAGCGGGGAGGGTGAAAGAGAGGACGGGTGACGAAGGGGGGGGGGGAAGAGAGAGAAGAAAAAGACAGAAGAGGGAGGAAGACAGGGGCGAAGGAGAAGGAGAGAGAGAGAGAGAGAGAGAGAGAGAGAGAGAGAGAGAGAGAGAGAGAGAGAGAGAAAGAAAGAAAGAACGAGAGAGAGAGAGAGAGAGAGAGAGAGAGGAGTGCGTGATGGGCGGGTTGCGTGAGGTGCATGAGAGGCCTAGACACAGCCCCCCTCCTCTCTCTCTCTCTCTCTCTCTCTCTCTCTCTCTCTCTCTCTCACACACACACACACACACACACACACACACACACACACACACACACACACACACACACACACACACACACACACACACACACCGGATTAAGGAAATAACTTTCCAGTGTTCTGAATCAGAATTGTGTGTGTGTGTATGTATGTGTTTTTGTGTGTGTCTATGTTTGTGCGTTTATGTATGATCGTATGAAAAGTTTTGCATATTTTTGTATATTTTGACTAATTATGTGTACAGTTTTGCATGGTAGTGTGTGTGTGTGTGTGTGGGTGTGTGTGTGTGTGTCAGTAGTGTCAGGATGCATTCTTGTATAATTGTCTGCGTATATGTGAGCGGAATGTCGTGTGTACGTTTATAGCAGTGAGGAGTTGTGCGTGTGCGTGTATGTGCGTGGATGGATGGTAGGCCTAGCTCGGCGGGTGACATAGGCCCTAGTTTGGTGGCTGCTGGAGGGGTGAGGGGTGGACGTGTCAGGGGGTAGGGGAGGGATGAGGGAGTGTGGTTGTAGGGGAAGGGGAGGGGGCGAGGGGTGTAGGGGGGCAGGTGGTTTGCTCAGGGAGTGTGAATTCTGTTGGTCACTAGGCTTTGTTTGGTGTTTGTTTGGTTGGTGTTGCTTGGAAGCTGTGATATGGGTGGATGGAGAGAGAGAGAGAGAGAGAGGGAGAGAGAGAGAGAGAGAGAATGGATTCCTTGACTTATTATTGCTCACTAATCATCATCATCATCTCTCTTCCTCTTCTTCCCCTTTTCCTTTCCTCTTAACTTGTGCTGTGGACTTTTTCCTTCTTTTCATCTTTTTTCCTCGTCCCCTCCCCCCCTTCACCGCTAATCAACGGGTAGGTGGATGGTTTAGATGGATGTGTGGGTAGGTGGGAGAATATGGTAGGTGGGTAGGTGAAAGTGAACGTGACTTGAATGGAAGACTATGTGGGTAGGTGAGTGAGATGGGTAAGTGGGAGAATAGGTGAGGAGATAAAAGTAGGAGTGGCATGGATGAGTAGGTGGATAAATGAGTGGATGTGCAGGCGGATACAGTGAGAGAAATAAATATCCGTCCTAGAACAAGGTAACCAAAGTAGGAATGTGTGTGTGTTCCGGGTGTCTTGCTTCCTTACATACTCATCTAGCTGTATCTTCGATGTTACGGAGACGGCTGAGTACGCTGGTGTGGGCTTGAGTGTGGCGGTGGTAGTAGGAAATGAACAGATGACGCGGGGTAGACACTGATAACGCTGACAGAGCCGTCCCCATAACACACGAAAAATCACCCATCGGAATGGAGGAGGAGGAGCGTTATATGTGGGCCATCCCGTAAAGTGTTCAGGTACAGCTGAGTGTGTGGCTCCGTACATGTACAGTAGGTGGGTGGGTGAGGTGGGTGGGTAGGGATGGCTGAGGAATTTGGAATGTCTGGATGGCACTGAGAAATCGAGGCCAGTTGTCGCTTTAGGGAGCTTAAATGGCAAATATGACGGGCGAAAGCATGGCACTTGTATGTATATCTGAACTGGAAGCTGGCAGCTCAAAAGGTGGTTACCTGAAGGAGGACATGGCAAGATAAGATTGTGAAGAGGACACGGAAATGACAAGAATATGATGGGTTTGAAGAGCATGGCTGAATGGATTAAAAATAATGATAACAGTTAAGAGGGCATGATTGGGTAATTAAGGGACATGGTACGATTATACATTTATAACAGGAAACATGGCAATTGAAGTTCTAAGACGTGAGAGTATGGCAAAGTTGGCGTTTTAGTAGGGGAAAAAATGGCAGAAAGTGATGTCAGTGTTGTATGTGGGAAAAAAAAAAAAAATCATATCAGCATTTAGGTTATGCGGTTAGTTACTTGTGTTATGATGGCGGTGTTAGTGTGTTGGTGCAGGTGTGTTGGTGGCATAGGTGCATGTGCGGGTGTGGAGACGCTAGTGTAGGTTATGCAGGTGCGTAGTGAAGGTTTGGAGAAGGTGTCGAGAGGTGTGGCATTGTGCAGGTACGTATGTCATTAGAACAAATAGTAAAATAATAGAAGGATGCGGGATCATGAAGGACGTAATATGGGGCGTTGCCAAAGTTTACAAGAATGAAGGATACTTATATTACAGTACGTCTGAAAAACTTTTGGGTGTGGCTGACTGAGTGGGCTGTTCCAGGAGATGCTCCCGCATCTAAAAATTTGACAATTAATCCGACAGTGGTAAAGATCCAGGGTTTTATTTCATATATTTTATTTGTTAAATTTCTCAGATTTCAATTAGTTTCATACTTGAAGCATCAGCCAAATTACCATGGAACATGGCGTGAGGACACCGTAGACTTTGACTGCTCGGAACCTTAATATTCTCGATATGGATGGGTGGAGTGAAGGATTGTAATATATCATCACCCTTATTTTTAAATCTCGTCTGCTTTCCCAGTTTCATTAAATCTATTAGTATTAATTGACACTTTATGTTTTACTTTCCTCTTCCCCCTTTTCTTCAGTACCGATTCTGTTTTACATTCACTACGGTGACATATCCTTACGTTTGATCATATACCCCAGGACGAGTTATTTCAACGAATTTTTAAACTCTGGTAGTGGAATGGGGATGGCCAAGACTGAGCCTAATTCCCTCAGATCGAAAAATCTTCCTTAAGTGGAATCAAATTGTCTAGGGATAGCAAGAACACAATAAAAAATAGTGTCGATCTGAAGTGATTGATTGTTTTCCTTCTTTACGTATTTCCTGTGTAAAAGGTTCGTACAGGAAATTCCCAATCAGGCACTTCAATTGCGTGCACTGGTGGCGGCAGGCGGAGGTGGGGAGGGCCGATAACACACACACACACACACACACACACACACACACACACACACACACACACACACACACACACACACACACACACACACACACACACACACACACACACACACACACACACTAATTGCAATACCTATTCGTTATATCAACAGAAAAAAGGAATTAAAATCACCACATACTTTCACCAGAAAACCTTGCAATTTCCCCTTTTTACATTCAACTCTAATTCCGCAGCAGCTTTGTTATCCACACACGTGTTGTAGTTATCAATCGCTCGCTTTTATCTTCTTACAACACCCACACACAAATAAAAAATGTCCCGAATGTGATAAGAGGCTTGATAAGACGGTCCTCGTTTTTCTTGAGGCTGGGTAGAGTGAACTTTGCCCTGGAAGAAGGTGAGAGGGGTCAAAGACGTATATCGCGAGTCTGCCAGGTTGCACGGTGAGAGAGAGAGAGAGAGAGAGAGGGGGGGAGGGGGAACCAAGAGGATCATTGAGAGAAGGGAGATGATCTTGACCCCACCTTATTTAGAAGACTTAAAAGTAATGAACCCCACAACAGAGGAGAACCGTATTGCAAAGAGGAGGAGGACTCGGGGTTCTTACACAGGGCCACCATCGTCAGAAGAAGCACCAGTTCAGACGATCCAACACACTCAGCTTCTTGTAAACTGATCTTATATAGAGATGCAGCAACGTTTTATATCGGTGTGCGCGTCCTTGTGTTTGGTTTGCAGTTGAATGTATTGGTTTATGTATGACCACGGGCTGTGTATTTTGAGTAGTAGCGTGTGTGTATGTGTGTGTGTGTGTGTGTGTGTGTGTGTGTGTGTGTGTGTGTGTGACGGACGTGAGGTGTGTGTGAGGGTGTGTCTGGGGGGGGGAGGTGTAGCGTGGGCCAGACATGGTCATTAAAACTAGGCCTAGGCTGCCCCGGGTCATGAGGCTCAGAGGCCCATCATCATCATCATGCTCACCCACAGCCCCATGCCCTCTCTCCCTCCCTCACCCCCCATATCTCTCGCTCTCTCTCTCTCTCTCTCTCTCTCTTCTGTCATCATCATCATCATCAATGCTTCCTCACTTTTCATCCCCCCATCACTCCTCGATGCATACGGCTCCCACCTTCCTCCACTCCCCACCTTCCCCTCAGCGTCTTTTCACCACCACTCCCCACTCGTCATCCTCTCCCTCCCACTCCTCACTCCTTCCCCACTCTACATCTGTCTTCCCCCACTGAACCCCCTTCCTCACCCCCAGTCCTCGTTCCTTCCCCTCTTCCACAGCATTCCCTCTTCATCCCCCCCTAAAAAGCCCCTCCCTCCCCTCACAATGCCCCGACCGTTAGCTTAGTCGCGCACGCACACGCAAAATTTTTACCTGCGCCTCGCCTCTTGCTGTGTGTGTGTGTGTGTGTGTGTGTGTGTGTGAATACCTTATAAGGAATATTGTAAATTTATGCCTGTGTCTCTTTACCTTATGCAAATTGCGTGCGTGTGGAGTGTGTTTGAATTTGTGCACGTGGCCATTATCCATGCGGTCATTATGCTTATTTCGTCTGTGTGTGTGTGTGTGTGTGTGTGTGTGTGTGTGTGTGTGTGTGTGTGTGTGTGTGTGTGTGTGCGCGCGTATATTTATGAAGATCTGTATGTGTTTCTTTTTGTTTCCTCATCGAGTGAATGTCCTAATATAAATAATCTGCCATCCATCTCCGTCCCCCTCGTCCTTCCCTCTGCCCCATGTCACGTCACCCTCCCCTCCATTATGTCCTTAAGTCTGGCCTGCTCTCCTTGCTGCTTTCCTTCTCTCCTTTCTTCTTTCCTTCCGTCCTTCCCTCCCTCCTTCCTTCCCTACTTCCTTCCTTCCATTCTCAACTTTTCCTTCCTTCCTTCCCTCCTCCCGTCCTTCCTTTCTTCCTTCCATTCTCATCTTTTCCTTCCTTCGTTTCTCTTCCTTTACTTCCTTCCTTGTTTCCTTTCTGTCTTCCCTCCTGCCGTCCTTCTTTCTTCCTTCTTTCTTTCCCTCCAGCCGTCCTTCTTTCCCCCTTCCTTCCTTCCTTCCTTATTTTTCTTCCGTGTTGCGCGTGTTTTTTCCTCTTCACTCTAAGTCTACCCCTGTCCTCTTCACTGTCCCCTCCTTTCCTCCTTCCTTCTTTCCCTCCTGCCGTCCTTCTTTCTCCCTTCCTTCCTTCCCTCCTTATTTTTCTTCCGTGTTTCTCGTGTTTTTCCCTCTTCATCTCCCCTCTAAGTATACCTCTGTCCTCTTCCCTGTCCCCTCTCTCATATCTCCCACTTACCCTCCCCACACTCCCATGTCACCTCTCCATATCTCATGTCCCTGTACATACATATCCTACCTGTATCTCCATGTACCTTCTGTCTACCCCCCCCCCCTCTTTGTGCATTTTTGTGTTTTCCTACCCATGTGTCCTCCCGTGTCACCACTTTCCTCTCTGTCCCCCCCTCTTCATATCTTGTCTGTCCCATCTCAATTTCGTCATGTTCTTGCCATTCCATGTGTATGTATGTAACATCTGTAGCGACCGGGTTGCACACACATGATATGGACTGGCAGCTTTACTAGCTGTGTTTTGTGAGTCCTGTGAGTCCTGAAGAGCATCTGATGCATAGCGCCGAAGACACCACGTACTGTTATTGAAAAAGTATCTCTTCTCCAGCCGGTGCTACACACATGGTTATAGGTGTTGCAGGCTAAGTGTAGGATGAGAAGTGCATGTGGAAATGTGTTCTGTTAGGGTGAGTGTTTCTGTCCTTATACGTCATTGAGGATATCTTAGAAGTGTGCGAGAATCAGATAGCACATGTAAGATAATGTGCGAGAATCTGATAGCACATGTAAGATAATGATGCTGGACCTCTAAAATGACCGTTCCAGCTTGTATCATAATCAGGTCTAGAAGACTTGTGACTGATTTGCCACGAATCTAATCAGCTGTGGATGATTGACTCTCCATGACACTTCTCCTCTTCCTCTTCCCCCCCTATCTCCCTTCCCCAGTATCCTGAAGCCATTTTCCTCCCTAGTCTGTATCCCTCTCCCCGCGATCACCCTGGGCCTTCCCCACGCCTCTCCCCATGACCTCCCAGTTCTCCTCCCACTCCCATCCACTTCTCCCCCTGTCCCTTAGCGGTCTTCCGTAGTCGAGGTGTGCCCTTGTCATCGCGCAGTGGTCAGTTCCCCACGTCCCCTCTGTTTTCCCTAAATGTTTTTTCACCATTTTCCCCCTCCCTATATGCCGCCTTTTTGTCCATCTCCCCGTCACCCCTCCTGAAATCCTTGTGGTGGGCTTCACTTTGTCTCGTCCGTATCTTCCTCCTCACATCGTCTCCCCGAGTTCCCCTCTCATATCACCGAGGTGAGTGTCTCCATATCCTCTCAGTATCCCTTTGCTCACATCCTTTTCGTCTCCTCTCTGTTTCCCTCCACGTCGCCCTCTCCACTTCACACTTTCCTCTCCCCCTGACCATCCCCAAACCTCTCTGTTCCTTCCCCAAGCTTTCCTGTCCTCTCCCCAAGGCCGCCTGTCTCCCTGTCCCCTCTGCACCCCCTTCCCCCCCGTGTCCCCGAGGCGAGATGTGCCGTGTCCGTTATGTAACACAAGCCGGGATGGCGAGTCACTCCCTGCACACTTTTTGCCTTTACGCTCTTAGGCCTACAGACAGAGAGACAGACAGGGCAGTGCGTGGTGATGTCACTGCCTCACCACCCCGACTCATCATGCATAGAAAAAGAGTGCGTGGTGATGACATTCCTATATTCCAATACCACCCAGACACACTCTAGTATACCTCCAACGATTGCGTGGTGGTGGTGACGTTGCCTTACTCCCTTACCATCCCGACACACTTCACTGCACCTTCACTCACAGTATGCCTGCAGAGTGCGTGGTGTTGTCACTCAACACTCCATCACCATCCTGGACAGCATACTCCAGTACAGTTTTACAATATTCCTACAAAAGGTCCATAGTGGTGTTTTTGCCTTCCTCCCTCACCACCCCTGCCAACACTCTCAACAACACCCTCTCTCACATTGTGCCTGCAGAATGTGCGTGGTGGTAGTGGTGTCATTGTCTTATTCCTTCACCCCCCCTGACAACACACCCCACTACACCATCACTTACAATACACCCTGGTCTGGATTCACAGACATACAGTCAGTTCCTTCACAAAACGTAAGAGTTTACAATCCCAGAAAGAAGCAGTTTAGGATTTTACATTTTTTATTGTGCAAAATCGTACATATATTACTAAAGATGGAGAATTGATCGTAAGTTAAGTGGTGTATCCGAGTTCGGGCCTTATTCACACACAACCACTCCATTCATAATCCACCATTCCATCCTTCCTTATATTTTTCCTTCATTCCTTCATTCTTCATTCCCTCTCGCGATCATTCACTTTTACCCCACCGCCTCCTGCCTTCACACTTCGCCGTTCCTCCATTCCATCATTTTTTCTCGACCATTCTTCTTCAGATTAGACGCATTCCTCCCTTCATGCCTTTAGCGTGATCATTCTTTTTCAGGGCCCGGTGATGTCACAGCCTCCTGCCTTCCCACTCAGCCATTCCTACATTCCTTTGGTCTGCCTTCTTCCTTCTCGTGAGTCTCCTTCCCTCGGACTTTTATTTCTTCCTTCATATATTCTCGTGGTCTGCCATCGTACTTATAATTCTCCCTTCGAACTTTCAGTCGTTTCCCTCCTCATTCTTGTGATTTGTCTTTTCGTTCTTCTCCAGGCCTTCTTTCTTTCCTCCCTACAATCGTGGGGTCTGCCTTCTTCATTCTCGAGGTTCTTCTTCGGATCTTCATTTTTTTTCTTCATTATACTTTCTTCTTTCATTCCCATGGACCTCCTTCTTCATAATGTTGTTGTTGTCTTCATTTTTGCCCATTTGTGGATTTCCTCCCCTCTTGCGTTCTTTGATTCCTTGTTTTTGTTTCCTTTTTTTTCTTTAGTTCTTGATTAATTTGTGGCGTTCTTTTTAATCCTACTTCTTATTTTCTCTCCTTTTCAAAGTCTCATTTCTTCTTTTTTGCCTCACTGTTCTTTCCTTCCTTGTCCGTATCCCTCTACCTATCCAGTTACCTACCTGTCTACTTATCCAAACCTACCAGCTTCCCTGCTAGTGTAGTTATTGCCTTGTATTATTCTACGGATACGTCTGTCATTCATCAATATGTTTCAGTAATATCACAGTCAAGAGTTTCCCGACCACTGAGGCGATAGAAGGTGTTACATGAAATATTTTTATGAAATAGCAGTATGAAGCACACAGGAGAGAGAGAGAGAGAGAGGAGGAAGGACATTTTCTGACGTTCGGGGAGTAATGAGAAACATGGTATGGAAGACAGGACAGTTCTGGCAGGCGATGGTCAACTTTAATCGTGATGATATTTTTTTGTCAGTGTGCCTATCTCCCTGCCCTTTTTTGATCCCTTCAACCCGAGGACGTCTTATATTCTTGATACCCGTAGACAAATTTAGTTTCCAGGTTAGGGGAAGCGTCTGATAAGGAGGGGGTTAAAGAAGGCAGCATGTAACCCCTCCAACTCAAAAGGTATATCCTCACCTGAGTAACAAAATCGTCCATTGGTGGTAAAAAAAAGTCATCACCGTGAAAAGGTTAATGAATGTCAAAATGCATACTCCCACTATAAAAACACCCTATAGTAACTACGGAAGAAAAAGCAAAGCCCCTCCACCGCTACAGACAGCCTTCCCTCCCTCCTCTTCCTTCCCTCCCTCCCTCCTCTTCCCTTCTCCCTCCCTCCTCTTCCTTCCCTCCCCCCTCCCTCGGTTGCTACCCTGAGCCTGGACTTTTAAACCAGGAATGGGAGTGGGTCGGAGCGGGCCTTTTAAAATGTGACCGCGAGTGTGCCAATTGTTGATGATAAGCCCCTCGTCCCGTTATGGGGGGAGAAGTGACGCAGAGACTGGAAGAAAATCTGAGAGAGAGAGAGAGAGAGAGAGAGAGAGAGAGAGAGAGAGAGAGAGACAGACAGACAGACAGACAGAGACAGGGACGTTGGCAGTAATTAAGCATCTAATGTAAAAACACGTAGAGAGTATTTACATGCACCGTAAATCCAGTCTTCGTAGGGATGTGGCGCCCCAACCATCCACCACATACTGTACAAACAGCCTCGTACCTTCTGTTCTGGGACTCCCCTCTCCTCTGATTCACGTCCCAAAAGAGATTATAGAACCATGTGGGTGTGGATATCAGTGTCGCGAATAGTTAAATAGTAGAAAATATACTCCGCTTGCAGAAATCGTGATTATTGTGGGCTTGTTGATGTTAGACCTCTTAATATAAATTGTTTGCTGAGTTTTGATTATCTTTGTCCTTAGCTGGGGAGGAAAGGCCTGGATGATGATAATGATGATGATGGTGATGACGACGACGATGATGGTAATGGTGGTGGTGGTGGTGGTGGTGGTGATACAGACAACCATAATTTCAGAATGTAGGTATAATTTCTCTCATGCCTTTGTACCATGAGTCTCTCCATCGCATGTGAGAAACGAGAAACGAGGATTTAATGACTATTTTTATGATGCCCGTAACCACGTTCCCTTATGAGGCACCGTAACACTTCCCCCTAAGCGATTTATTCTACATATTGCATTTTAATATCTCTTTGTGTGTTACTCATGCAAACAGCGTCGATTTTAGAAGGATATAAGTGACCTGCATTAGATTATCACTGAGAAATATGCAAAATAAATCGCAAAGGAGGAAGTGAGAAATGCCGAGACAATAGGGTCCTAAGAGGCACAGAAAAGTTTGACTCCTTCTGTAGCCGTCTTTGCCACAGCTAAGCGTCTGCAGAGCTCCACTTGAGTACTTATTAGTCCACTTAAGTACTTGTTGATGGTGAACAGGATCCGTACTTCAACTCTACGGGAAAAAAATTGAGAAAAAAAATGGAGAACACGAGGACGGAAAAAAAAAAAAAAAACACCAGGACACATGAGAGATGAAGGAGGGAGGGAAGGTAGAAGGAAGGAAGGAGGGAGGGAGGGAATGGTCGGACTGGAGGGAGGGAGGGAAAGAGAGGGGGGGGAGAGGGAGGCTGATCTGGTGGTCACATAGGCCTCTTTAGGCTTTACAGGGAAGGTGGAGGGGGGGCGTTGGGGGGTTGGGTGCAGGTCAGAAATGCAGCCCATCAGACCGCGGCCCTCTTCCCCCTCCCCTCCCCTACCTTATTCCCATCCTTCCCCGCCCTTTTCCCCTCCCCATCCCCTCCACCACGCCCTCCTCCCTACCCCACCTTCCCCTTCCTTTTTTCTACTTCTTCCGCCCTCTTCAAAACCTCATTTTCTTCCACGCACTTCCTCTTCTTCCATCTCTCCTTTTCATTTCTCTCTCTCTGTCTGTCTCTCTCTCTCTTTCACACACACACACACACACACACACACACACACACACACACACACACACACACACACACACATTTCGTCCTCCTCCCTGCCCCTCCATTCCCTCCCACCATCTCTCCCCCTCCCCTCCCCTTCTCTCTTCTCAGCCCCTCCTCCCTTCCCCCCTTGCCTAAGGAGGGTAGGAAAAAATGCTTTGTTTATTTCATCCCATCGACTTTTTTCTTTCACATCATTGTGCTGGGTGGTGGTCGGAGAGAGAGAAAGAGAGAGAGAGAGAGAGAGAGAAGAAAGGAAAAAGCAGTAACAGGAAAAAGGAAAGGAGGAAGAGATGGAGTGAAGAATAAGAAAAAAGATATGAGGAGATGGAACAGAGGAGAGGGTATAAAGGAATGGAGAGAGAGAAGGAGGGGAATGAGAGACGAAGGAAGACGAAAAGCGAGGAAGATCACAGTGTTGGCAAGTGAGATATATTTGCATTTTTTTTTCAAGGGGGAAGAAAAAAAAGAATGACATGGAAGAATAAGCAAAAACGGAGAAGGAACGTGGAGGGATGAAGGAAGGGTGGGAAAACAAAGGAACAGAGATGTACAGTAATGTGACCAAATAGCGTTGAATTATGACGGTGGAAAGGAGAAAGGAATAACCATGGAGAGAGAGAGAGAGAGAGGGAGAGAGAGAGAGAGAGGAACAAGAACAAGAAGAAAAAGACAAAAATCAGGGAGACATGGGAGACGCAGAGGAGCAGGGGACAGAGGAAGGTAGGGAGAGACTGAGGAACAGAAGGTAAAGAGGGAGGGAGGTAGGGAAGCACCGATGAGGGAAGCACAGTGGGATCAGGAGGCTGGGTGAGAGAAGGAGGGAGTTAAGCATCGTGGAAGTTTGGGAGAGGGAAGTCATCATATACAAATGGGAGACTGAAGGATGGAAGATAGAGAGGGAGGGAATGTAGCACAGTAGAGAGAAGGGGAGGGGTGGAGAGGACAGTGAAGGGGAGGGAATGTGGCATAGTAGAAAGGAGGACAGAGCGAGACAGTGAGGGGAAGGGGGAGGTGGAGCCACTGGAGTGCGAAGGAGTACGAAGGAAACCAAAAAACATTTGTGCTGGTCCTTTTGAGGTAGTCTGTTCCATGAGTTGAAGATAAAGATGGTATTGCAAGAAGTCTCCCACACCCATTAATCTTCCAGTCGAAGCTGGCAGCAAGAAGTGTGAAGGATCACATTACAGTTTGGAAAAACTGTCATGAAAAATACACAGGAAAGATATTTTGAGTAAAACTGTATTCCAGAATACCTTTGTCTTTAAGTGAAAAGTAATATAATTCGCGTAACGACGATACATCATTTGTTTTGTACATCAATATAGAAATAACTTCTGTTGTAATTCGACCGGTCTGTTGCGAAGTCTTTATGAACTACCGTTGTATCCTGTACCTTTATTTAAAAAGGAGAGGCAGAGTACAAATGTGAGAGAGGGAAACAAGGGAAAAGATGAGAGGGTAAGGAAGTTCGGAGGGAAGGAGGGTATTGTGGGGGGGGGGAGAAATGAAGCAAAAGAAGGAAGCAAGGAAGGAGGAGGGAGGGAGGGAGGGAACTGAGAGAGAGAGAGGGATGAATGAGACAGAGGATGAAAAAGGAAGGCGAAGGCAGGACGAAGGGAAGGAATATGGTACAGGAGACAGACGGAAAGCGAGGGAGGGAGGGAGGGAAGAGAGGATAGTAGAATAAAGGGGAAGGGAGGAAGTGAGGGAGATGTGAGGTGGGGGAGAGGAAAGAAGGAGTGATTGAGGGGACAGTGAGATGCGGGTGTGAAGAGGAGGGAGGGAGGGAGGGAGGGGAACGAGGATTGGAGGAAAGTATAAAGTGGAGAAGGAGGGGGAGGAGGGAGGGGCCAGAGTGATGGAGAGGAGGGAGGAGGGGTGAGGAGGGTAGGGACGGTGACCAGAGCCTCTCCACATATCAGGTACAACATTACGTGATGTGACCGCTTCGGAGGTGAGGGCAACACTTCATGGCGCTCCGTACTTCTCCACCCTCACCTCCACTTCACTTCAGCCACACCTCATCTCCATCAGGACTCCGCTTCACCCCAGTCACACTTCAGGTTAGATTCCACCCACACCTCATTGTAATAATCACCTCAGTTCAGTGTTATCGCAATACCACTACAGTTTTCCTTCATTCTTTCATAGTCATTTCACCCCACTTCACTCACTTCCACGACACCACATCATCTCCACCATACTGTACTTCATGATAGATTCCACGCACACCTCAACTAAGTATTCCTTGTCATTTCATAGACATCTCGTCTTACCTGTACCGCTCCATTCACCTCACCTCATCTCATCCATGTACCTCAGTCACTTACGTTGAGTTTTACGTTAAAAACACCTTAGTTTTTCTTATTTCCTTAAAAATCACTTCACCTCACCTCACCCCACCTCCACCACCGCACTTTATCTCAGCCATACCTTAAATTAGGCCTCACGCGCCTCATTAATGCAGTTCATGGTCGCTTCTGTACACCACCTAAATAACACACTGATTTTCCTTCTTTTCATAGTCATTTCACCTCACTCCACCTCACCTCCACGACTGCGCGTCGCTTCACTTCACTTCGGTTTTAAAATTTCTTGTTACTTAAGCCCGTAACATCACCCCTGTACATCATCACCACCACCACCACTGTCATCCTAACTCACTCTCATCACTGTCGTTCTGTTGCACAATCCTGATTCAGAGCTTCCATGTTTTATTGGTTGTTAGCCAGGGAGAATCGCCTCTTCGGGTCATCGATTTGCCTCTCCACGTATTGCATGCACCACGAATACTTGCACTGGTTTATTTGCAGAGAGAGAGAGAGAGAGAGAGAGAGAGAGAGAGAGCGAGCTAACGAGTGGCTAATTGAGAGTAGGTTAGTTTTTGAGTGAGAGCCGTTGAGTGTTTAAGCGTAAGGCAAATTAGAGAGAGGAGGAGCAAGAGAGCAAAAGTGAGTCAGTGGCCAAGATTTTTTTTTTTTATTAGTTAAGAGCAGTGACTTTTGGTTAGATAAGGGGGTAGTTGTCTTCCTTTACCAGCATGTGTATTATATCTGTCTTTTATCTCTGGTATTTGGCGTTGCTGTATTTTTTTTCTGGATCTTCATCCCATTTGCGTTTGTAGCTATCACACACACACACACACACACACACACACACACACACTGACACATCTCTTTCTTTGTCTGTCTGTCTCTGTCTGTCTGTCTGTCTCTCTCTCTCTCTCTCTCTCTCTCTCTCTCTCTCTCTCTCACACACACACACACACACACACACACACACACACGGTTTTTTTTTCCAGTAGCAGAGAAGGACGACAGGAAATATTATCTTACATGTTTCCTGACAGCACCTTACACGCACTATACACTAACACACCTTTTAACACACACACACACACACACACACACACACACACACACACACACACACACACACACACACACACACTCACACACACACACACACACACACACCGCTCGCTGGTGCAGTGGTAACGTTCTCGCTTGTCAACTGGTGGACGGGAGTTCGCGCTTCGCTCAGGTTGCGGAAAGTTTCACTGATGAAGTGGGTGGTTACCGTCCCCCTTGAGCAAGGGGACGGGTGTGTGCGTGTGTGAAGGTCACAGCCTTGCCCTTAGATTGGACTATATGAGCTCTCAGCTCCCTTCCGGGAGGGTAAAAGCTGACGATCACGACCATCAAGTGATCCTGACCGACCCGGTGAATTACACACACACACACACACACACACACACACACACACACACACACACACACACACACACACACACACACTGTAACCTGTTTACACCCTTAACACGCAGTCGACACAAACGTACCTGTTGCACTCCCTCAACGCACTCTGTACTGGCGCAGCTCTTAACACACACACCTAATGCACTCTGTACCAACACACTTCTCAGCACACTTACCTCATTCACCGTACATTAACTCACTCACCACAAGCCCTAGAATACCCCTAACACACGCATTCTGTACACACAAACCTCTCAGCACATTTATCTCACCCAATGTGCACTAACAGACCTCTAACATTCCTCACGCACTCTACTCTTGTGCCTCTTTTGGTACACGCACTTCAGTCTCAATGCACTCACACTAACGCACAGACATACACCCTCCAGCCACACACTTCACATGTTTACATTCCATCCCCCAGTATGCTTAAATTTCTTACACTAGCACTCTCTTCAATACACCCACACATTTACTGATTTAAACACCACACATTCATTACACTCATTCTTTTTAACGTCTCGCTTCCTTCATTACATCTACACATTAACTCATTCACACGCACTACACGCCTTACACTTTCTCTCTTCACAATCATTTCACCAGCATATCTTCACTTGTTCTCATTCCATTACTTGAGAGAGAAGGACAGTGCAGAGGACTGGTTAAAAGTTTGGTAAATAGCGAGGTGAGTGTGATGTGTACCTTGTGTTGGAGTGAGTGTGAGATGGGGTGCGTGTGGTGGAGCGAGTGTGAGTGTGAAGTGAGTGTGAGGTGGAATGTATATGTGGATGAGTGAGTGTGAGGTGGATTGTGTGTGCGGTGGAGTGAGTGTGAGGTGGATTGTGTGTGCGGTGGAGTGAGTGTGAGGTGGATTGTGTGTGCGGTGGAGTGAGTGTGAGGTGGACTGTGTGCGTGGTGGAGTGATTGGATGGAACGAGTCTGTGGTGGCGTGTGTGGTGGAGTGACTGATGGAGTGTGTTGGAGTGAGCGTGAAGTGGAGTGATTATTGTGGAACGAGTGTCTGGTGGGCTGTGAGTGTGGTGGAGTGAAAGCTGTATGGGTGTCAGTTTAACAGAGTGAGGTTAGGGCAAGTAGAGGCGACGGCTTTCTAGTGATAAATTCTTTTTCCCATTAGTCAATTTTATTCACCTTTAGTGAGAGAGAGAGAGAGAGAGAGAGAGAGAGACTAGTAAATGGGTTAAAATCAGTGTCCTTTAGCCCTTACACCACCAGATGTCTCCCTAAAGCTGAATAAAATCGCCTGGTGATAAGGAGAATGAACTATAAAAACGATGTCATTGTTCTGAGGGATAATGAAGTCGACAGTGTGAAGGTTCGAGACTGCAGGTGTGAGGAGTGAAGGTATGTAAGTAGACAGATAAGGTGTGAGGATGTAAGTGTGATACGGGAGGTGAGAAGCAGGGGAGGCGAGAAGTTAAGGCGTAAGAGCAGAAATTACGTTAAAGAATTGGAGAAACAGCTAGAGAGATGATGAAGGTAACTGCATTATGAAATAAAGAAGATGGAGTGTTGTATGTAAGTGTGAAAAATAGAAGGCTGGAAGTATGACAAGGTGAGAATTTGGTAAGATGGTGATTGGAAGTACAGGGTTAAGTATTTGAGGAAAGATAATGAGAGTGTGTAGTGGGGAAATCACTGTGAGGTAGAGGACTCTGTTGCAGGGAAGTTGTGATGTGAGGTAAAGAATAAAAATGAGAATGTAAGGGACAGAGTGTAAGAGTAAGTGGATGATGAAGAAAAGCATGAAAATGAGAACTTAGTGAAAAGATTTAGGACAGTAAATTGATGTTCCCCATTTAAAAAATATACCAGGTATTTGTGTGACAGGTAAAAAAAAATAAGAGGATGGGGTGAGAATAGGTGAGGTCGTTTCCAGATAGGCAAGGTCGCCGGAGAGGGCATAATAATAATAACTTGCAGGATGTTTTTAAGATCTAGAACACCTGGTGGACTTCCCCAGGGCTGAGGCTGGGGAGGAGAGGGGGTAGGGGTGGAGGGAGATAGGAGAGGAAAGGAGTCAGATGGGGGCGAGAGATAGGAAGGAGAAACCAAGATAAGAGAGGTGAATAGACGCTAGTTCTTATGCTACCATCAATGTAAAGAAGTACACGAGTATGAGGATAGGCTGATAGTGATTTTGTGTTGTATTATAAACGTGGAGATAAAGAGAAAATAACTTACGGAATAGTTTCCTTCAATATTTATTTCTGGGATTAGCTTCGTCCGTAGCTCAGGTGAGGTACGTGTGGCGTGCGAGTGATGTCATGCTTGGGTTTTACCTCAACAACAACAACAGGGGGACTAAGAGATACAGAGTGGGGTTCGGTGTAGTCCCCCTGGGCCCTCAAACCACCGCGGGCTGCTTCCCAAACCGTGGGTAGGACCAGAGAGAGAGAGTTGTCTGCTTTGCCCAGGGACGGTTTGCAAGTCTGGAGAGGTAACGTGGTTGTAGGAGAGGCAAGGGCGGCAAGCTGGAGGGGCGCTACGGCAGACATCAGGTAGGGCGTAGTGGTGGTGGGGGTGTTGGTTTGGTATGTTAGCTGATGGTGTATTCGTGTGAGGCTTTTGTGAGTTGTGAGGTGTTGGTGTGAATTATGAGGTGTTGGTGTGAGATGTGAGGTATTTGTGTGAGTTGTGAGGTGTTTGTTGCGTTGTGAGGTGGTGGTGTTTGTTATGAAGTGTTGGTGTGAGTTGTGAAGTGCTGGTGTGAATTCCGAGGTGTTGCTGTGTTGTGAGGTGTTGGTGTGAGTTGTATTTTAGAGTTGTGAGGTGCTGGGGTGAGTTGTCAAATGTTGGTGAAAGGTGCTTGTGAGTTGTGTTGTGTTTGTGAGGCATGAGATGTTGGTATGAGTTGTGTGGTGTTTGTGAGCCATGAGATGTTGGTATGAGTTGTGAGGTGTTGCATGAGGTGGAGTGTGAGTTGTGTTGGTGAAATATTGGTGTGAGTTGTGATGTGTTGGTTTGGGGTGTGAGATGTCACTTTGGATTTTGGTGTTTGGCTTGAGAGATACAGGCGTGCCGTTTTATGCATCTTTGTGAGAAGGGAGTAATCATTTCTTTTCAACTTTCGTAAATGCTGTTGTGAAAAGGAAGTAGAAGCTGCTGGTGTGAGTTATGAGGTGTGGAACAATGATGTGAAGTAAGGGGAGATAATATTGTGAGTAAATATGATCATCCTGGACCACACGAGTTAGAAATTATACGCAGATGTCAGACAATATGTATCTTCGTCGCGAGCTTCGGAAATTATCGTAAAAAATTCAGTACCTCCCTTCCCCTTCGCGGTATAAGATTTAAGCATACATCTCTGAGTCTTCAGGTACGGTGTGGAATGTGATATATGGGGGACAAGTGTGGGATACAGGTATGGGATTCAGGTGTGGAGGGGGGGGGGGGATGAGGCGGGAGGCGTGAGGTGCTTCGTGAAGTTTGATGTGCAAATGTGGGGTACGAGTTACGGAAGAGAAACAGGGGATGCTGATGTGGGGCGTTGTAAACTGCAGTCGAACATTACCTTACAAATATCTCATTGTGTGGGTGTAGGTGGTTCGGCCATGTGAATCAGCTGGGAAGTGAGACTAATTGGGAGGGTATTTGGTAGTAAAATGGGTGGGGGAAAAAATGACGAAGAAAAAGGGCAGACTAAAAACGATGTGGTAGAAGATGGGGAAGCACACGGGAGTGGGCGATGTGTCGTGGAAAAATTTCCTCTGGGATTTGTAATGTGGCTTCAGGCAGTCGAAGAGCTGTAATAATTGCACGGCTGTGGAATGTGTTGGTGGTAGGTGTGGTGGAGGTGATTGTGGTGGTAAATGTGGTGCATGGTGGAGCTGATTATTGTAATGGTGCTGGGAGTAGTGTAACAAATATGATGTGGTTTTGGTAGTAGTATTAAGTGGTGGTTATGGTGGTTTTAGTATGAAATCGGTTGTATTTGTGGTGCTGATGGTATAAAACTGCCGTATCTTTGGTTGTAAGTAAATGTGGTGGTTAGGTGGCAGTGGACGTATGGTACTTGTAGTGTAGTTGCGATATGTGAGATGTAATTGTAGTGGCTGTGGTAGGTATGGTGTGTGGTAGTAATGGTTGTGCTATATGTGGTGGAGAGAGGCGGACTCATCTGCCTACCTACTACATACGTACCTACCTACCTTTCGGCTTCCTTTTCTGCCTGCCTTTCTATCCCTGCCTGTCAGTGTCCCTGTCTCCGTCTGCTTGCTTATCTGCCTGCCTGCCCACCTGTCTGCCTGTCCGTCTCTGCCTGCCTGTCTGTCTCTGCCTGCCTGTCTGTCCCTGTGTGCCTGTATGTCCCTTCCCTGCCTGCCTGTCTGTCTCTGCCTGCCTGTCTGTCCCTCTGTGCCTGTATGTCCCTCCCCTGCCTGCCTGTCTGTCTCTCCCTGCCTGCCTTCCTGCCTGCCTGGCCGCCACCCACATTTTTAGGCCTACTTGAGTTACCATGGGCGGCGGCCTTGAACTTTCTCCTCCGATTTATTCCATATGTTGTTTTATTTTCACTTTTTTATTTTATTCGTTTTCATTCTCTCAGTGAATTACCGTATCATAGTTATTGCACTTGGCGGCGAGGACGTTATTGTTACTTGGTATTTTGTGTGTGTGTGTGTGTGTGTGTGTGTGTGTGTGTGTGTGTGTGTGTGTATGAGATATGTTCATCTTGTCTTGACAAGGTGTAAGAGAGAATACTGCATGTAATTAAAAAAATGTTACACACACACACACACACATACACAGCTACTGTTACTTC
The DNA here is from genome assembly GCF_032717465.1 of Coenobita brevimanus. Classification (NCBI taxonomy): domain Eukaryota; kingdom Metazoa; phylum Arthropoda; class Malacostraca; order Decapoda; family Coenobitidae; genus Coenobita; species Coenobita brevimanus. Next base: position 48,061,945 of record NC_137046.1, read on the forward strand.
GACGAGTTTGTAAGCTTTGTACCTCATACTCTAAAATAACTATGGTCGTTTGGACTGTATTCGATTAATTCAGAAATAGTCTTGTTTGCATGTAACCCAGTTGGTTGTAACAGTCGTTGATGTGGTACAGCGGGTTTTGTAATTATTATTTATTAATGTATTTTTGTAAATCATATTCTTGGGGATCTCATGTGTTACCCATTTTCTTGAGAGTTGGGTAAAACCTATTAATGTTTCTTCTCACTTATAGATTATTTTTGTTTCAGTATTTCAATTCCCTTATAGATTATTTGTGCATACTAATAATTTTGAAGAAGAATGTAGTTTTGATGTCTGGATTCATTATAGCTGTTTTATTCATTTATGTATTATTATTTTTTTTTTGTGGGGTCAGGATTCCGTGGGCTTGAATGACGTGTACCCGACACATCATTCAAGCTCAGTGTGGCTGATTGTGTATCCCATTTCACTTACTGAAATATTAATTAGTCCCTCATTTCTGCATTTTTTCTTCCTCTGTTTGTGGATCCTGCCTCATCTCCTTTTTAGATAGGAAAACGGGTCAAGATGTGATGATGGGGTATATGCCGTAATTGTGTGTGTGTGTGTGTGTGTGTGTGTGTGTGTGTGTGTGTGTGTGTGTGTGTGTGTGTGTGTGTGTGTGTGTGTGTGTGTGTGTGTGTGTGTTGCGTGTGTTTGGAGTGCCAGTCGCCATTTTTACCCCTTGGCCCCACCCTCGGTCACTAGGCCTAACATTCCTCGCTTCATGCCTGTCTTCCTTCCTTCATTCCTTCCTTCATTCGCTTCCTTCAGTTTCCCCCTCCCCTTTTTTTATTATATTAATTTCTCTCTGTTTTTCTTCTTTATCATTTCCTTACTTTATTGAGCACCACGCATTTTTCTTGCCTCATCAGTTTTTTTTTTACTTTTTTCATTGCCTTTTTTTATTGCTTATCCTTCTGTATTCACTTCCTTTATTCACTCATTATTCTCTTGCTTTTTCTTCCGTTCATGTCATTAATGCTCTTGTTTCAGCCTTTTAAAAAAATCGTCATTGTTTTCCCCGTCTTTCTTTTCGTCACTTTCTTGCCTTCATTGTGCCTTCCTTCGTACTTGTTTACGCTTACCTCCATTCTCCCCAACTGTCACTTCCCTGTATTTTCTCTTAGCTTCTCGTTTTTTATGTCTTCCATCCTTCCTTCCTTCAAATATTATATTGAACCTTCTTTTTTAAGTTTCTGTACATTAGCCTTTTTTTTTTCTCGCATCCAATCTTTCCCGAAGTTTCCAATATGTTTTCTGGTTCCATTTTCGTATTTCCAGGTTCTTATTACATAGTCTGTTTTCCTTATTTCCTTTCCTGTTTCGTCAGTTCTTTTACCTTTCCTTCCTCTCTCTCTGTGTACCTCCCAACCTCCTCCCACCTCCTGTACTCCATATCCCCTGCCTCCATGTCGTCAGCTACCTTTCCCTACCCCCATACCTTCACCTGCTGTCCCCTAACCCCCACACCTTCACCTTACCTCCACTACTTCCCCTGCATCCCTGCCTTTCCCACTTACCCCCACCTTCCTCTGCCCGCCATTACCTTTCCCTGCTTTCTCAGCCTCCCCTACCTTCACCTACCCCCATTACCTCCCTCAACTCTACCTTCCCTACCTCCTCTGCCTCCCTAACCTTCCGTACCTCCTTTCCCTACCTCCTCAGCCTTCCTAACTTCCCTCACCTCCTTCCCTGCCTCCTCAGCCTCCCCAACCTCCCCTGCCCCCACCTCACATTCCAGCCCATATCGATCTTAACCTTTACATAATGAAACCCGTATGGAGGTCAGGTTTTGTAGCTCAACATTCCTCCTGTATTTCTCAGCAACATTCCTGGTGTATCTTGCCACATTCGTTCCTACTGTATCATTCCACATTCCTTCTCTATTATGTATCAGTGTTCATCTTGTATTCTTCTTGTACTCTTTTTGTATTCTTGTGTTCTTCCACATTTCTCCTACATGTTCATCGCCATTCTTGTAGTCACCCACATTTCCTGGTGTATTCTTTAACATTCCTCGTATTTTCTTCAATATTCCTGGTATATTCTTCAACATTCCCGGTGTTTTCTTCATCATTCCTGGTATATTCCTCAACATTCCTGGTATTTTCTTGAACACTCCTGGTATATTATGCTTCATTCCGGCTGAATTTTGCAACAACATTCCTACTGGATTCTTCCGTATTCTTTCGTATTATACTATTTCACCCTATTTTATCTTTCCCCTGTTCCTGAAGTATTCCACATTCCTTATACTTCCCACCTTCCTGATACTTCCCACCTTCCTGATACTTCCCACATCCATTTTTCATTCTTCCACATTGTCGTCTTCTTCCACATTTCTTTTATCTTGCTTGAGAGTGTCAGTATAATCCACTTTCCCTCTCCACATCCACAGTACAGTATTATAGTCCTCAAAATATTCCTCCTCTCATCCACCTTCCAGCCACATCACTCCACATTCATATTGTATTCTTCCACATTCCATCCCCTTTATTCTACGTCTCTTTGCTTGTCCATATTTCTTGTAAATTTATAAGCAGACATTTATTTTTTACATTTTTCTTCTGTATTTCTTCACTTCCTTGTATTTTTTTCTCATGCTGTATTTTTTCTACCATCAGCCCTACTTGAGGTGGGAAAAGAGGTCGGAATGATGTTGATGATGATGATGATGCATTTCGTCTTCGTTTGTCGTGTATATGTCACATTCTTGCATTTTCTCGGATTATTGTGTTCACATTCTTCACATAGTCTTCCACATTCTTCCTGTATTCTTCAGGGCTTGTGTTTTCTCCACATTCGTAGTGGCCATGTGTCTGTTTCTCAGCTTCTGTGTTCTTCGGTATTTTTATTTTTTACAGGAGATTAACAGAGGAAGGAAAAACATAATTAAATAAAAAAAACACTTCCATAATCACACCAGCTAAATCATTATTCCGGGTGTATTTAATTGGACATAATAATAGATTAAAAAAAGCCATATATTTCACTGTATTCTCGTTTCTCCAGTATTGACATGGCTCCATAAATCAGAGGGATTGAAACGTGATCTGTATTTTTTGTAACATCAGGTTGTAAGATTGATGCTTCACATGTACTGTAAGAGGGAGTCTGGTATGTAGCTGTGTATGTAGGCAGGTAAGTAGTTGGTTAGGTAGATGGGTAGATTGGACGGTGGTTGGATAGATGAAGGTAGATTAGTGAGCACGACAGCTGGTTTTGGTAGGGTCTTGGATAGGTTGGTTAGTGTACTCGTATAGGTTGGTGGTGTGTATGGGCCTTGGGTATAGGGGGACAGGTGAGTAGACAGGTTGTAGAGTACGTAAGCTGATCGGCAGTAGAATGGATGGGGTGGTGTATGGGTGGACAGTGTGTCATTTGGTTTTATTTCGTAAGTTATTTAGTGCATACATTCTACATATTATGAGTTTCGAAAGCAACGCAACTCATTATTATCCACAAACATACATGGATGAAAATAAATGAAACTATGAAATTTTCCGAGTTTAATCCAGTTAATAAAATGGCTGAACGTTATTACATCCACACACACTGAAAGCATCGTGTTTACATTTCCAGTGCTTCTTGTGCAGTATCGTCTTAACCCGTAATCTGGTATGGAGTCCTTCAGTTGAATAAGATTGTATGGTATTTGCCAGACTATAACAGTTACTGGCCGAGAGCTGGGAAAGGTTAATTGGGATTATTATTATCTCTTTAGCTGCTCGGGTTTCCTAAGCTTGGAAGAACGGAGGAGCAGAAAAGAGGGCGTGGGTGAGACGGATTAGATTGGTTGTGGGTTGTAAGGAATGGCAGTGTGTGTGTGAGTATACTTGTGAGGATGGGCCTTTAAGTCGGGTGTAATTACCAGGGCGAAAAGTTTAAATAAAAGCAACAGCCTCAGCAATCTAGCTATCACACACCGCTTTCATTTCTCAAGTATTTTGCGTCACAGGTTGAAATCATGAGCGAAGGTATTATTAACTCTCTTCCTTGTTGACCTCACTTGGGAGTACGTACAGGGCGGAGTTTAATAACAGAATGAGAGCCTAGGAAAGTTGGTTTTACATGTGATTGTATGGAGAGAGGGCGATTAAGTAGGCTGGGTTTGTCTGTGGTGGTAAGCAACCCAGTAATAGAGTGACAGGACTTTGTAACTAGCGCAAGTATTATCCGCATAAGCTGAGATGAGAGAAAAGGATGAGAGAGGACCAAATAGGCATAGAGGCTTGTTTATGAGAACGTTGAAGGAGGAGGAGCTCGGGATAACCCTTTGGACTACAAGAATTGAAGGGCAGATAGATAATGTGAGTTCAGCGGAGTATAACAGAGAATGGCGAAGCGGTAAGTAGCCTTCACTGTACTATAATGAGTAGTTGGCCAGAAACACATGGACATACCGGTGCATCATGGATAACATCTCGAATACCGACATGGAAGTAAGCTAAGAGAACAGTGAAAGCGGGGAGAACAGTGATGTAGGGTGAGAAAGTAACTCGGCAAAGCAATGGTGAAAACACGGCAGGAAGGGGGGGTGGAGGAGGAACCCAAACAGACCAGACTGAGAAGGGAAAGACTTACCCTCTACAAAATAGCACATCCAGTCAACAAAATCCTCTGCTGAACTTTAGAGACAGGATATGAGGGAGAAGGGTCGGAAGTGAGGAGGGTTAGGCTTGGGGATAGGAATAATAGAGCTACGGATCCAGGCCTCCGGGAGAACGCCCTTGGAGAGACCTAGGGACGTATTGGAAGTGGCTTGGCACATCCCGCACAAACGCTTCTTCCATAGCGATTTGTTCTGCACTTTACACTTCACTCTCCTTTTGTGCTTTACTGAGGTATACTATTTGGGTTCACAGTATATATATTAAGGTGTAATAGGCATTATAAATCGCCATGAAAAGGATGCTACGAATCATACAGTGCCACCTAAAATACTGCCCTTAGGGCTAAAACAAATAAGGGCCCGAATCCTCGTCGATTGAGGAAGCTGCCTAACACCTCTGCCTTAGCGATTTATTTTTGGACATGGGATATCCTTTTATACGATATTTATGCAGAGTATGACGTTATTGGAAGGATTTATATGGCCAGAAAAGGGTAACGAGAGGTAATGAGGTGCGATAAGCAGAATAAATCGCTTAGGAAAAGTGTTAGGGAGCTTCCTCAACCGACTAGAATACAGGCCAAGGTGATGCCATACAAATATCCAAAGGTACGGTCGTCGTAAAGGAGATGGTTTTATTTTATTTTTTCTTGAGTTTCCTTTTCTCTGTACGTCTGCTTCATTTGTTTTTCCCCGATTAGAAAATAAAAACATTACTCTTATCTACAATTTTCATTTGTTTCCCCTTCTTTATTAATTTCGTTATTCTTGCTAATATTGTTAATTATCCTTCTCTTCTAATTTACATTATTAATTTTTCCCGTCCTTTACGTATGTGATTTTACTTTCCCTTCCGGCCCTATTGTCATTTCGTTACCATTAATTTGCGTACAAGTCAACGAGAGAGAGAGAGAGAGAGAGAGAGAGAGAGAGAATCATTAAACACCTGTGCTTATCCCCGCGTCTCCGTTCAACAGGTAACCACAGCACCTGCCGCCGCGAGAAATATTTAACGACGTGCTAATGTAGAGTTTTATTCAGGTCTTGTTTGTTATCATCTCGGAAAATGCTAGGCCGGGTGTCGCTATCGTCCACTCCTGTTTGTCTCATTAAGAACCGTATGACGTTTACTGTATTATATAATATATATATATATATATATATATATATATATATATATATATATATAGATATAGATAGATATATAGATAGATAGATAGATAGATATATACAGTATATGTGTGTGTGTGTGTGTGTGGAAGGCATCGGTGGATTTTAGGCGTGCGTGTCTGCTAGAGTACCTGCCCATAATGTATTTTTTTCAGCCTATCCATTCCCTTTTTTTTTTTTTTTTTTTGAGGAGCGTAGGGGCCGAAGGTTAGACTACTTATTCCCGACATTTAAGGCGAGAGTGACCTGCCTTGCTCTTCCCAGAGTGGTATTATGTGAGCAGCCAATCTCAACCAGCCTTCATATTCAAACCATTACGGGTCCCAGTTTAAGCATAGGATAAATCTTCTCCTAAGGTTGTTGACTTGCTGAATAAACTAAAGTACAGTTAGAAGAAATATATATTGAGCGAGTGTTATAGTAATGACAGAATAGTGCGTCATAGGATTTGTGAAAGCTGTAGTTAGCATATATTTTTGAAATGAAGTTTATTTCGATTCCGAAAACGCAGTATGCTAGCCTACATTTGTTTCACGTCAGGTGGCATATTGCAGACTTAGCTGATGCAAGGGATTCTCGGGCTGCAATTCAGAAGCACAAAATTCTTGAGAGATACTGGAGTGCGAGTTTGCCCTGAAGTTATTACGCTGTGCGAGACGACGGCTGTCAGTTATGAGGTTTGCAAACGTGGGCGCGGCAGCGCCTCTGTTAATGTTGTGCTGTTCTCGCGGCAGGTTTTATGTGGACTGTAGCTAGAGATGCATTCCAACTCCGTATCACCTGTACGGGTTGCGCGCTTGTTTTGGTCGTGATGGGTTTTGCTGTCTGGATATTGGTTCGTCTTGTGTGCTACCCTGCATTGTGTTCTGTTTATTATCATACTGTCATACTGGCCGTCAGACATACTTATTACTCACCTACTCACTATTGGTAAACACACACACACACACACACACACACACACACACACACACACACACACACACACACACACACACAACCCTTCCTCCCAAGCCATCACCTTCACACACCATCCACGCCACACACCCTCCCCCCCACAATGAAGCTGTGAGGGGTGAGGTGGTGGGGGGGGGAGACAATGTAGAGGGGGTGATAGGGAGACTCTGCCAGCTGCCCTTCTTTGCATCCTAATGACATCAATGCAGACAGATGTTGAGAGGGGGGAGGAGGGGCAGATAGGCTTAGTGGGGGGGTGAAGGAACTATGCGAGTGAGAGGGGGAGATTGGCGAGGAAGGGAAGAATAGGGGGAAAGAATAAGAGGGGAACAGAGAGGGAAGGGTCAGGGAGGTAGATTGGATGTGTGATAATGTAGGGTTGAAAGATGAAGAGTAGAAGACAGGAGGAAGGGTGGGAAGAATAGGGGGAGAAAGTAAGGAAGGGTTAGGAAGAAGAATGAGGAAGAGGGAGGGAAAGGGTGAGTTGCAAGACTGGAGAGATGAAAGTATAGATATGAAATAAGGAGGGTAACGAAGAGAGAGAAAAAAAAAAGGAAGAATAAGAGTGAAAGAATGAAGACGGAGAAACAAAGATAGGATGTGCGAAAAAAAAGACGCGAAAGAGAAATGTTGGCGAAGAAAAGATAAAAAAAAAGAAGGATTAGAAAGGAGATGATAGAGATGGTAATAAAGAAATAATATAGAGAAAAGTGAAACAACAGAGTGAGATGAGGGAAGGATTGACAAGGAGGAAGGGAAGGGTAAGAATGTCAGAGAGAGAGAGAGAGAGATGAACGGGAGAAAAGGAGGATAGAAAAGAGTTAAAGAGGGTAGGGACGACAGAAGCAATGAAAGGAGAGAAGTGGAAGAAAATAGATTAAAGCGAATGTATTATGTATTGTAGCGGAGGGTTTGCGCGGGCTGGCCATGGGAGGACAGCATTACGGTACAAATTAAAGTCTTTTTCTATGGATCCTGATGAACTAGTAATCCGGAGGGCCGAGGAACACCACTTTGTATGACTGGAGAAATGACCTGCCCCACCCAATGCCTCACACACGGGTACAGGAGGGGAAGGCGTTTGCAGTGTACAGTAGGGTGAGAAATACGTATAGAACTATGTGTTGAGAGGGTTGTGTTTGTGGGTCAGAGTTGGCATTAATTTTGTCATCTAGAGAACTTTGTAAGGGTGCGAGCGTGTGATAAGGCTTTAGTAGCAGTAGTAGTTGTAGTAGTAGTAGTAGTCTCAGGTTCTTCTGAAACGTGAACCAGGTGAACTGCAGTCTGAAGTTGCCCTCATCCTGCAGTTCAGTATCCTTCCTTCGGGGGGTTTGGGAGGGAGTGAAGGGACGTTAGTATAGCCGGGCAGACGAGTCGCGTATCTCAGTACCACCACATGAAGGCGTCCCTCTTCAGCACCGATAAATGGATGTATCACCGCACCTTTATAACCAACCGACCGCGGAAGGGATCGAACCCGTGGGCTGATAGACGCACACGTTACCGACTGGACAGCCAGTGACTCGAGATGAAGAAGAAATGAAAGAAGGAGAAAGAAGGTTGAGCATGGAATAGGAGGACACCGGACAGAATTTTGTAATTTGGAGCGGATGAAGCATTTAAGATAACGATAACAAAGGAGGTGCGCATGTGTGTGTGTACGTGCTTGCGTGTGTGTGTGTGTGTGTGTGGAGAGAGAGAGAGAGGGGGGGGGCCTGCAAACTCGGTGGGGGGAGGGACAGGAAGGGGAGGGAGGGTGGTAATGAGAAGGGCACTTACAGTACTAGGCTATGGGGTAAAAGAGGGTGGGGGAGAAAGTACGGGAGGGGAGGTGGTGAGAGAGAGAGAGAGAGAGACGAAGGAGGGGGGGAAGGGAGGAAAGGAGGACCATGCACTCAGCCTCCCTGCAGCCGCCATAAAAAAAAAGTCAAATTACCATACCGATGCAGAAGGTAGGCCCGTTTTTTTTTTTTTTTTTTTTTATCACCTCCCTCCTTCCCTCTCCTTCCCTCCATTCCTCCCTCCTCTTTCCCTCTCGTCGCGGCACAGAGGAGGAGGGGGAAGAGGAGGAGGAGGAGGAGGAAGAAGAAGAAGAAGAAGAAGAGGAGGAGGAGGAGGATAAAACAATAGAGAGGTGCTGTAGATAACTGGCAAAGATGAGAGATTCGAACACACTGGCTGTCTGACATCAAAGGAAATTTTATCCCATGACTCGTTGGGAAGCAAGAGCAGAAAAAGTGTGTGTTTTTCAATTTCAGCTTCCAGTAGCACTAGAAGTCAGGCAAAACACACACACACACACACACACACACACACACACACACACACACACACACACACACACACACACACACACACACACACACACACACACACACACACACACACACACACACACACACAATCAGGCGTGTAGTACTTTAGACGTGATACTGCCGGCAGGAAAAAGTAAGATGAGGATAGCGTTAAAGTAGAAATGAATAATAAGTATAGATTGTTGAAACAGTGTATTAAGTTTTTGGAGAGAGAGAGAGAGAGAGAGAGAGAGAGAGAGAGAGAGAGAGGTCAAATAAAAAATACAAGTGACGGGATGGGAGTATTAGTTAGAGAAATGGCGATTTTACTCACGTGAGGAGTGATCGTGGCCCGTATCCTCGTTGCTTTAGGAGGCTCCCTAGCACCTGTTCCTTAGCGATTTATTTTTGGATACGACCGGTTAGTATAATTCAAATGTTGTTTATGAAGTGTACGGTGATATTAGAATTATTTATATAACAGAGATGAGGATAGGAATATGTAATAAGGAAAATAAAGAGGCATCGTACTGAAGGGGTTGTGGAGAGGAGGAGAGGGGGAAGGGCTGAGGTGAGATCAAGTAGGAGAGGAGATAATAGGTCAGAGGGTTATTGGAGGAGTGAAGGAAAAAAAAAAAGAGAGAAAAAAGTAAGGAGGTGTAAGGAGGGAAAGTGGGGTCAAGAAAAAAAGATACTGAGAGGGAAAAAAAGTGAGGACATTATCATCCACTTGGTCACACTATCTCCTGCTCTCTCTCTCTCTCTCTCTCTCTCTCTCTCACACACACACACACACACACACACACACACACACACACACACACACACACACACACACACATTCTTGTCACACTTTATATATTTTTTTTCTCATCTCCATCTCTTTCTCTGTCTTCCCTTCTCATTTTTCCTTCTCCCCTTCTCTCCCAGTCCTTCTTTCCCTCCACTCCTCTTTCCTCTTCCTCTCCTCTCTTTCCTCCCTCCCCCGTCCCTCCGGTGTGGCCGCGGGTGGAGGTGCAGCGGGCCATAAAGAGGCTTACACGGCCTAAAAAAGGTTTACATAGGCCCACTCCCCATCTTCCCAGGACCCCCCCCCACCCTCCTCTCCCCCCGCCTCTTGTATGCAGGCCCTCTCTTCTCGTCTCTCCTCTTTTTTCTCTTTCTCTCTCTGTTTCCTCCCCTTCCTTCCTCCTGCCCCATCGTCCCTCTCTGCGTCTCTCTTCTCCCTTCTTCCTCTTCCTCTTTTCCCCTTCTTTCTCATCTCAAATCCGTCATCTTCCTTCATCCTTTTCATATTCTCCTACCTTCCTTCTCCTCTATTTTTCCTTTCTCTTTTTCCCTTCAGTTGGTCTCCCCCACCCCCTTCTTCCCTGTTTCTTGTACCTTCTCTCTCTCTCCCTTCTCCCCCTTCCTTCTCCTATCTGTTCCTCTTTTCTCTCTTTCTTCTCTCGTCTCTTCTCTGTTATCTTACTTTTCCTCTCTTTTTCTATCGGTTTCTCTCCCCTACTTCTCACCCTTCTTTCCTGTTCCTTCCTTCCATTCTTCCTTACTTGTGTACATGCCCCTCTCAGTCTTAGTTTTTCTCCCTTCCTTATTCCTTCTTTCTCTTCTTTCATCATTTTCCTCTCTGTCTGTCTCCTGTCTTTCCCTCCCTTCCGTCTCCCACTTTCCCTCTCTATATCTTCACCTCCTTTCTTCCCTCTTTCTGTTCCCCACTCTCTCTCGTTGTCTGTCTCCCTCCTTTATTCATTTTTTCTTTTTCCCTTTCTGTCGCCTTTCTTCATTTTCTCCCCCCCCCCTTCTCTCGTCAATCCCAGCACCTCTCCCTCTCTCCCCACTTTTTCTCTCCCATCCACCTTCTCATATCTCATTGTTCTCCCCACGTCAGTCTCCCACCTTCCTTTCTCCCATTTCATCTCCCTCTGTATGTGTACCTTTCCTCCCCACTCTGTGCCTCCCTCCATCTCCCTCCTTCCATTCTCCCTTTCTTTCCCCCTGTGTCGTTTACCTCCCCCTTCCTCTGTCTCCCTCATTCTCACACATTCACTCACACACTTGCCGCACCTCTGTCACTCACTCAACCCCTCCCTTGCCGTGGCGTCTGTCCCCCGTCTTGTGTGTGCGTAGAGGCCCGTCTCACCCTCTGTTCTCCCTCGCGTTGTCACCCTTGGATTCTCCCTTTCACCGTTGCTCCAGCGTTGAAACTTTTCCTGTATACGTGGAGATGTCTACCGTGGAACATTATATATTTACCCCATTTCACCGGCTTTTTGTATTCAGTAAGTCACCAAGACCTGACTCAACCATTTCATTTTTTTTTTTTTTTTTTTTTACACATTTCCTCACGAGACTCCAATCCTGCCTGTATTGGAAGAGTATATCCAGTTTCGTTAGCCCCTTCATTGCTCTGACGTCTATATTACTCTGTTCAGGCTGCCAACAGATGATTTTCTTCAACTTAAGACCTAAAGTTGCGATGGGTTTAGTGAAGGCTGTATCAGACCACTCTAGCTCGAATGAAGCCTCTTTTAAGCCAAACATAAAGTCATGGAGGTAACAACAACAGGTTAACAAAGAACGGTATCGTAGTGAAAAAGTTCACTTTCTGTGTTCAGTTCCCCATTCGACCCCAGTCACACCCACTGTGGAAAATAATACACCCCATTTCACTGACCTTTTGCGTCCAGTTCCTCCGCCAAATCTAGTCGTCACATTTTTACTCAACTCCACCAGAACCCAGTCCTGTGCTAATGATGGTGGTGATGGTGATGTGGTGGTCTTGGAGGTGTGATGGTGGTAGTAGTGTGATGGTATAATCTGAGAATACCCACTCTTGGAAACCTGGCAGTCCTTGGGTCGCATTGTTGTGGACTTACAAGGCTTCCTCCCGCCTAAGCCTTACCTCTTAACTCAGCCTATAGCACATTAATATTCTCTTCTTTGCCGTCTGTTCGAACTTTATCGAAATTGAAAAACAAGCTTAGAAAGTTACATGAGAATGTTAATGTGATGTATTCAAAGTAAATGGCTAAGAATACAGTGCCAGAGACCCACCTTCCCTGCTTATATTTTCTTCCTCCCTGTTTATTTTTCTGCCTTCCTTCTTACCCTTTTTTTTTTCTCTCTCTCATATCCTCCCTTCTTCCCTGCTTACTTCTCTACCTCACAGTTTACCCTTCCTCTCATTCTCCTCAACTCCTCTGCCAGTGAACTTTACCCCCCCCTCCCCTCCCCTCCCCACCCCGCCCCTCCTCCTCCTCTGCCTGCCTGCCTGCCTGCCTGCCTGCCTACTGGGACGGCTCAATGCAGTTTTGCGGTTGACCAACAAGTACCCGGCAGCCACTCAGGGACCTCTCACCAGCCCTCTTTCCTCTCGTTCACCAGCCCTCTGCCCTCATCTCTCGCCCTCCTTCCTTTCCTTTCGCCGTCTTTCTCCTCTCTTCTCCTTCCACCTCTTCCCCGCATCTCTCTTCTGTTCTCTTCTCTCCCCACTCCTTTCCTCTTGTCTCCTCTCTTTAGATCCTCTCCTGTTTTCTCCTTCTTTTTTCCCTCTTCACACCTCTCCTCTAAAGTATATAAAGAGTAACAGTAAAAAGCATAGAGGAATCAGCACCGGACTAACATTATTGTATACCTAGTACTGACTGTATGTTAATTTCCCTCACAGGTTGAGATAGTGCTGAATGTGATTTCCATTCATCCTTCCTGTGAAATTTCATTGACATGGTAGTTCTTCTTACTCTTTTCTACCGACCTAGGTTGGAGAGATTGGTGGGTGTGGGAGCCTTCCTGCTTTGCTGTGCTTGCAAAACAGATACCGTAGTTTTCCGATACTTTATTATAAAGAGCCTCGTAAAGATTTTTGCAGTTTGTTGTCCTTACTCCTCTTTAATCTCTCTTTAATCTCGTATCCTGTCCTGTCCCTCACATTCCTCTCCTCTCCTTTCCATTCTCTCCTCTCTACCTTTCCTATGTTGTTCTCCTTGCTGCTTTTTTATCCTGTATGTTTTCCTTTTCTCTCTTTCTCTAGATTCTTTGTCTCTTTCCCTCTTGCTTTCTTTTGTAAACCATTTTCCTTTCTGCCTTGCATTGCTTACCTTCCTCTTCCGTCTTTTCACCGTTCATTTTCCCACTCTTTAGTTTCTTTCTCCTTCACTTCCTTCCATCCCCCCCCCCTTCCCATTTTTTAAAGGATCACTGTTCCTTATCATCTATTTCGTCCTTCTTTCTTTGTAGGTCTTCCCCTCTCTTTCCCAGTTCTTCCTTCGTGTAGTTCCCTTTTCCCCCTTCAGTCCTCCCATTGCTCATCCCCCCCCCCCACTTCTCCGCGCTTTCGCCTCCTCACTCCTCCCTCCATCCCTCTCCCACCTCCCTCCCTACTTCCCTCCGTAGTCACTCTTCTGTGCCTCCTCTCGCATATTTTTTTTCCCTCCCTAAAAGAGTCTCACCCTGCATTCTGAGAGGACCCAGGATGACAATGGTTGAGGGAGGGAGGGAGGGAGGGAAGGAGGGTAAGTAAGCTGGAGGGAGGGGAAGTCGTGACAGCTGAGAGGGGAAGAGAGGGAATAGTGGAGGGAACAAGGAGGGTGGAGGGAAAGTTTGACTGGTAGGAGGGGAAGAATCCAGGAGAGCAAGATGACGGGAAAAGTCAAAAGAGGGGAGGGGTATAAGGAGGAGTTGGAGGGAGGGTAAGAGTAAAGATGAAGAGAAACAGACGAAGGAAAGAGGTGGAAGAAACGGGTAAAGGGGGAAAAAAAGGAAGAACCGGACGAAAGAGGGAGAGAGGGAAACGGGGGGAGGCATATGACAGAATGGAGGGAAGGAAGGAGGGAAACAGAGAAGCGGGGAGGCAAGGCGGTGGGGGGGGGGAGGTTAGGTAAGGAGGGCATTGGAGTGCGGTTGAGCCTCTGTGGTATTGTTTCTGGGTCAGGTTTTGGGCCGCCTGCATCCCTGCCCTCCCCTGCCTTTCCTTTGCCCCCCCTCCCCTCCTCTTCCCTCTCCTTCTTGCCCTCCCTCACCTTCCCTGCCTCTCCCTACATTCGTCTGTACTTACCCTATTCTGCATTTTCTTGTTCTCTTCTACCATCAGGTTAAAATTCATCTTTCTTTATTCTTACCTTCCTTTCTTCTACACTGCTCTTACCAGCTTTCCTGACCCCTACGATTCTTCTTCTCCTTCCCTTCCTCTCCATGCCTTCATTTGTCTCTGTCCATTCCTTCATTTGCCCTCCTTCGTATGGCGTCTCAGTTGCTAGTCTTCTGTTCTTTTAACTTCCCTTTCGTCTACCTAGCCGGCGTCTCTGTTTTTCCGTACATTTCCTTGACATCCCCTGTTATTGTTTTTCATTATTTCCTGTCCAGTTTTTGCCTGCGCTGTCTGCATTTATCTTTCTCTGCCTTTCACCTTCAGTCGTTTCTGTGTCCAGGTGCACCCAGATCTGCTTTACTGTTCTTGTTTGCCTCCCTCCGCCTCTCCCTCCTTGCACCCCAATTCTGCTTTCCTCCCCAGTTAAATATTTATGCTCCCGGTACACATCAGACCTTCTTGGCTCTGTTTGCTTCTTACCCGACCCAGATCATGCCATCCCCTTTATCTGCCTTTCTTTGCCCTCCCACTCGTGTTTCGTCCAACCTGTGCAGAGCGTCAACACTTTTAGAATAATTGGAATTAAATAAAGCCTTCATTAACACCAAGAATACTGCAGGTCTTCTTAATCTGGCGGTAGCATGAATTACAGTATATGTAAACGAGGTCATTGTGCTGAAAGGATTAGTCTCTCTGCTTGTCATGGCTCCCTCTGCCTTCCCTCATCTCTGCTTGCACCTTTTCTGCCTCCCATCGCCTTTTTTCCATGACTTCCCTTCCACATTTTCAAGTCTGCCTTTCTGCCGTCCTAGTACGCTACCTCCCACACTTTATTCCCCTTCACACTGCTTTCTGTCTTGCTGCACTACTACAATCTCCTGCTCATCCTCCCCAGTTCTGTCCCCTTTTTATTTTGGGTATAATCCTGTCTACATACCTATCCACACACCTTCCTACACCGTCCTATCAACACACTTACCCACACGCCGTCCTACACCGTCCTGTCTACAGACTTATCTACATACCGTCCTATACTGTTCTTCCCACACACTTATTTTCACACCTTCCTACACCGTCCCGTTTACACACGCATCTGCACACCGTCCTACACCAGCCCGTCTACACATTCCATCTATACACCCACCTACACTTTCCGGTCTTCATACATATCTACACACCTTCCCGTACCGTCCTGTCTATTGACCTATTTGCACACCTCCCTGCACCGTTACACCCCTGCTTACCTCTAATCCTCCCTGCCGGTACCCTGCCTACCCATACCCCTGCCTGCCGCCCTGTCTGTTCCTCAGCCAATCTATCATCACCTGCTTCTGTCACCCGCTTTTCCTCTCACCCTGCATGTCACCCTACACCCTCCCACCTGCCTCCGGCCCTGCCTTCCTCCCGCCCTGCCTGCCTACCTGCTCTGCATTTACCTGATGCAGCTTATCCCTGCCTTTATAACTATATCTCGGCCCACCTACCATTGTATCGTTAACTCCTTCACTACGGAGACATGTTTTTTTAATCTCATTCTAACTGCATCCAGACCAATATTCTTAGATGACGAGTACCGGCATGGTATTGTGAGTTTTGATACTTGTGTGTACTCACGTGGATCAGTCTCGATATAGAGGTATGTAACATTACTTGCCGGCTAAATAAAGTCATATAACTTGTATCCTCTTTTGCCTCCATAATAGTAACCTCATTTCTACCTGTTTCACTGAGTTGTTTGTATATATTTTCTTTGCATACACATCTCTGCTTATCTCCTTCAGTCCATGTATTCTCAACTTACGTAAGTAATACTGTCCTCATTTGTACGCGCTGTATCTGTTCCTCACTGTTTGTACCTTTGACTGCTAACTGACATGTTAATCCACTTTCTTTTTGCTCATTCCTCAGTTATTTGGCCTTTCTCTTCCTCTTCTTTACTGGTCTGAGTTTGACGCAGTATTACTCAACCAGCGCCTTGATATTCCCCTGTCAGCTCATAATATTTTCCCATTTTACTTTCCAGGTTTTCCCAGTCCACCTCTCAGTACTTATCTGACTTAAACCATCCTCGGTCTGACTCTGAGTTCGTCCTCACACTGTCTCCCTACCGACTAATTCTTTTCCATTCTGCTTTTTCCCATAGCCAGTCTCCCACACGTTCCTCTGTCATCCTTAATCTTCCCTTAGGCTAACTCGATTTCTGTTCACTTTGCCTTCATGTTCTTCTCCAAGTACACCATCCAGTTTCACCAGTTTTAACTCCCCCATCCTTTCTCCATCTGCCTTATGTTTCTTTCTCAGTGTACCCCTCAATATACCCCGTTTTCTTCAGTCTGCCTCCCAGCTTTTAATTTATCTGCACCTGATTATTATTTTTTTCTCAGTGTACCCTCGAATCCGCGACACATCTTGCTCTTTCCAAATCTGCCTCCCTATTCTTCTTCGTTCTATCTTCCAGTCTTCCACAGTGTTGTTTATAATTTTCCCTCAGTCTGCCTCTCAGTCTTCCTCATTTCGCCTTTCCTCTGCTTTCCAGTTTTCATGCAATCTGCCATTCATCTGTCTCCACGATTCCTTAAGTTTACACTCCATTTTTCGTTCTGTTCACTTTCCAGTCGTCCTCCAGTCTGTCCCTCATTTCTTCCTCCAGGTACTTTCCAATCTTCCAGTAATCTGCCTCCCGTCTCTCCCTCTATCAGTCTTCCAGTCTTGTTTCAGTCTGCTTCTTTTTCCCAATTTGCCACCGGATTTACCTGCCATTTTCCCCTCCATCTACCCTTTAATCTACCCTCCCAGTCTACCTCTCAATCTGTCATTAGTTTACCTCCATTTCTCCTCACCTTCCTCCAATTTACCTTCCATATCTCCCATCATTTACCTCCAGTCTACCTCCCAATCTGCCTCACTGTCTACCTCCCAATCTACCCATCATTCACCTCCAGTCTACCTCGTTTTTCCCTCTCCCTCCCTTCTACCTGTCTACTCCCCCTTTACCTCTCCCCCCCCAACCACCACCACAATTTTCCGCTCCCGTTCACCCTTTTTTATTATTATTACTTTTTTTTTTCTTTACGACCACGGGATTTGCATGTCGGGCCACTGGGGACCCTGAATATATGGGCCCAAAATTATCACCCCTTCCTTGGGAAAAAAAAAAAAAAAAAGGGGGGGGGGGAGTCAAGGATGAATGAGAAGATTTGGGCCATTTTTTCCCTATAAGTCAGATTTTGATGGTGGTGGTTTAACGTTGGTGGTGATGGTGGTGGTGATGGTGGTAGTGGTGGTGGCGATGGTGGCGAGTGTGATGATGATGGTGGTAATAGTGACGATTTTGAAGGTGGTGGTTTAAGGTTGGTGTTGGTGGTAGTACTGGTAGTCATGGTTTTAGTGACAGTGGTGATTGTGATGTGATTTTAGTGGTTTAAGTGATGGTGATAGTTGTGATTGTGATGATTTTAGTGAAGGTGGTGAGGTTGGTGGTGGTTTGACGTTGGCGATATGATAGAGGTTTATAATGGATGCTGTGGCTGTGACTGTGATGGATAGGTAGTGGCTGTGATGGTAGGAGTGTTGGTGGTGGAAATGTTGGTGGAGTTAGACTGTTAATAGTGCATGTGGTTGTGTTTATATTTTTGTAGCAACTGTTGGTAACTGAAGGTAGTAAAAAGGAGATACAGTGTTGGTTAGCAGTGGGAAGGTGAGGTTGTGGCAGCAGTATGGTTGTTTCATGTTGACAGTTTCTCCCACCCTTGTCATCGTCGCCACTTTCACACTTCCCACCACACTACTGATTGCCCACTTACAACCACCAACACTACCACGTCACTGTTGTCACCAGCATCATGCCTACTTCTACACAGCTATTACCACCACTGTTTTTCCTCCTACAGCTGCCACCATTGCCAACTCCTCCACTTTCCTCACCACCACTACCACCGGAACATAGTCGCCACCACAACCTGCACCACCACTCCATTCCACACTTAACACCACCAACATCACCCCCCTCCCCTCACTACAGCCACCACCCCTCAGCTCCTCCCCCCCCTCAGGACGCCTCTGCCCACATAGGCCTATAACACATTACGAAATTGCTTCTCTTGTCTCCCCTCCCCTTCTTCCCCGCCCCTCTCTCTTCCTCCACCTTTCTCTCCTCTCCTGATTCTTCCCATTCATTCCTCCTCCTCCTCCTCCTTCTCCTCTTCCTCCTCCTCCTCCTCCTCCTCCTCCTCCTCCTCCTCCTCCTCCTCCTCCTCCTCCTCCTCCTCCTCCTCCTCCTCCTCCCTGTCTCCCCGTGTCCAACATGTCTCTCTTCTATAAAACCGTCCTTCAGCTGCAGAGGGAGAAAGAAGGGGTGAATTTGAGAGAGAGAGAGAGAGAGAGAGAGAGAGAGAAGAAGAAGAAGGGAAGGAACGTAGGTAGAGTGGGGAGAGAGGAAGACGAGGGTGATAGAGTAAGGAGTGAGCAGGCATGAGTTTGAGAGGGGAATGGGGAGGAGGGGAGACAAGTGACACAATAATAACCACACTCCAGCCCTCCCCACCTTCCCACCCTCTCTCCTCCAGGTAATATCTCAGTACCCCCTCTTTCCTCCCTTCCTTTCTTCCACCTCACCATCTACTTATATTGTATTTTTCTCTCTCCGTCTTGAATTATCTGTCTCACTAGTTTGCTGTCTTTAGGTTTATGAATTTCTGTGTATCATAGAGTAACTGATTTTGACTTTTATTTCCTATGAATGGCAGTTATTTACCCACCTTTTATTAACGTGTCTGATGATATATTATTATTAAAACTGGTATCGCTGCCTTTTTCCTCTGCGTGTAATTTTTTTTTATCATTCTGTCTTCGTAAAATTTCAAAGATCTGATAGTCAAAACAAGCACATGGTTGCTCGGGGTCGTACCTAAATGATTTAGAATTCTGAGCGTCTTGTTAAGGTTGTATAGTAAACTTGGCAGGGTTTAGCGGCAGTACGAAGGGAAATAGCGTTAGCTTCATTGTCTCGATAAAATCAATAGTCTGTTTAGGTGTTTTATAGAATATTATTGTTCGTACGCACTCATAATTGTATATGTCACTTGGGTTACCCAGTGCGATGTACACAATCTGGATGTTTTCCTTCACGTCAGTCATTGCAGGTTGGCATCTGTTTTCAGTTTTGGTCCAGCGAGATGAGAACCTTTAAATTCAGCAGAGAAAAAGAAAAGCAACTTTAGGAGATGGTCCGGACTGAGTACATCACTACGTCTAATCGCGCAGACACTTCAGTCCAGTCAAGGTTGGCTGGACTGAGGTGACTGGTTACACAGCACATACCGTAGTATGAAACCGAGCATCCACACGCTCTAACCAACGTGTTTCATCCAGCTGCCGCCGTTGCACAGAGTTATTGTGCATGTTTACGAAGCTTTATGATGGCTTGATGATGTCTTAGTGAACATTAAGCTCGTCGGGTGAGAGAGCGGGACATATGGTAAGTGTGTGCTGTAGCGAAGTCACTACCATCCCCCGCTGTCATTGCCTCACCACCACATTACCGCCGGCAACACTTGGCTGACGTGGACACAAGGATGCATGTCGTTGCTCTGTTCTGGCAAGTATTGTGCTGTACAGAATCAAGTTGTTAGATCTGAAGAGTCTGTTCAGCTTAGTTGTTGCCATACGTGTGTGACCCATGACAGTTTTTCGCGCCTCGTGATATCAGTTTGTGTAAGTATGGAGGTAACACAGCGGTGGGAAGACAGAAACGGTAAACATTTAGCCTACTCATCTCTCTGATCAAAACTTTTTTGCATCCATGTGCCGGCGTTACTTGACATTCATCTCTATGAACTGAAGATTTAATTCTGGCCGCCGTCTGTCGATTTTATTTTAGGAAAGGCAACACATTCATAAATATTTCCAAAGTGGGAGTTCTTGAATAGTCTGTCTTCATGGTACTTAAGTAATGTCTTCAAAAGTTGTCGCCTAAGTTGCAGGAGGGGAAAAAAAAAAAAAAAGTCTCAGGAAAAATCGTGCCTCGAAAAGTGAAACCTGAGTATCAGACCCATCTAAATCGTGAGACGTCACCGGCACTACAGAAGTGTCTCTTGCCCCTTTGCCGGAGTACTAACGAAGATGTCTTGAGTAGTGGACGGAAGTACCGCACCTGTATTTCACTATTCTTGAATTTTGTTTACATATCCATATATGGTGTTTACTTGATTATATTAAATATAATTTTAAAACTTGTTATGAATTGTGTATTGATTCTGAAATAATGTGATTTCTCGAAAAGGAAGTATTATACCAGAAATTGGGGTTACAGTAGTTTTGGATCTGAAACCGTGGCATCCTCACTTTAAGCTAATTTTCTGTATGTGAACTTTTTTCTTCGTGTTCTGTTTTACAAATGTGCTCACCTTTTATATTAACTATGCTTTATTGTATTCGTATCGTCTTCTGTTGTTTCTCAGTGTCCCATTTTCCTTTGTGCACTAATTTTTCATATGTCCTCGTTTTTATTTAGCCCCCATTCTTTAAAGTTTTCTCCCCCTAGCTTTATATTTCCCTCATTCTTTCCTTTCCATTCTTCCCTATTTACCTGACCCTTTAAACATTTATCCCTTGTCTCTCATCACCTTCTCCGTCTTTCTAATCCTTCCTTGCTGCGCCCTGTCCATTCTTAGTGTCCATACGTCTTATCCCATCCATTCCATACCCTTCTTCCCCTACAATCACTCTTTCAATTTTTCTTATTGTTTCTCATTCCCACGTATTCCCATTCCACATCAACTGCTTTTCTCCTTTTCCTTCCATATCTTTGCATCTTACCCTTTGTCTCTGCCAACGACCCTTTCATATATCGATTGATCCATCTATCTGTATTTATCGATCTGTCTATCTGTCTGTCTGTCCATCTCTTTGTCAGTCTGTGTTTCTGTCTGTCTGTCAACCTATCAGTCTATCTGTCTATCTATCTGCCTGCATTTAGGTGTTGGAGAAGGGCGTCTTAGTGCGGTGGCATTGTCAGCTGGTCGGCTCCGCCGCCCGGTTAATTAGACGCCCCTCAACTCCATCCCAATCCCCTGAATAAGAATATGGTGGACTTAGAAGATGGGGGACAACTTCAGTCTGCAGTCTGCTGGGTTCACATTTCAGATGAACCTGGGGTTACAACTACTACTAGTACTATCTGTATCTGTCTGTCTGTTTCTGTCTCTCCATACCTGTGTGTCTGTCTACCTGTCCATCGGTCAGTCTGATTATCTCTGCTTCTGTCTGTCTGTCTGTCACTGTAACTAACTAGCCATTCACTCATCCATTGAACCTTGTGCTTCCCCTCTTAACATCTCCTTCGTTCATTCATTTTTATCCATTTCCCCCTTTTATTTTTCCTCCCCCCTCTCTCTCTCTCTCTCTCTCTTTTTTATTAGCTCTCGCTCTTATTTCTTCCAATTTCTCCCACTTTCACGTTCATGTTCTTCCTTCCTCTCATTTCTTTCTCCACCCCTACCCACCACCCCTCTTATCCTCTCCCTTCGCATTTCCTCCTAACCTCCCACCCCCCATCCTTCCCTTCGGAGGCGTTAGACTAAATAGGGCTCTTTGCATAATGTGCCACCGACCCCCCCTCCCCTTCTCCTCTCCCGTTTTTCCTTTCCTTCCCCTCTTCTCAGCTCCCCTCCCCTCTCCTCCTCGCCCTCCTGTTCCCCAGACATTGGATAGAGGGAAAATTGGAATACATACTCACTCACTCACTCACTCATCTTTTTCTCTACCACATTTTCACACGTAATTCATATTTTACATAATCACGAGTCGCATAGTCACTCACGCTTGTAACCAGTTCATTTTCACATAATCACAATCACTTAAGTCACATTCACACTAAACCACACACAGTAGTCACTCACGCTCTCTTGTAGCTGTTCATTTTCGCATATTCACAGTCGCTTGGTCACACTCTCGCATCTTCAACCTCTCGCCTAGTCACTCACGCTTTCTTTTAGCAGTTCATTTTCGCATACGCACTTTTCACTTGCTTTGTCACACTCACACATGACACCCTTGCACACTCTCCTTCACGCACATTTTCCGCGGGAGGTATTGGCTGTGAACATTGAGTCTCTTGTGATGTGTTCAGCCAGTCCACCCCAAGGGACACTCTGACTTTCCAAGCATTATCTCTCGCCTTCATCACACATTTTAGCTTTTCTAATCGCGTTACATTTTGCCTTTAAAAATTGTACACTTTCAGGCAGTAATGCGAATAGGTTGACCCTGATTACACTTGAATTGGTTTTGGAATTTACTGGAAAGATGCACGATACCTTTTTTTTTTTTTTACTCAAATTTAGCCCAAAGTTGCCCTACCTCCATCCTGAATGCTGACCTGTGACGATACATTAACGCTCGAATATGGCGCCAGTCATGAAGAAGTGCAATGGAAAGGATGTGGAGCCATAGTATTGTCTTTTTCTGCCACTGATCTCCGTGAAATAAGCAGCAAAAGGATGAAAATCTAGGCATATTGAAGGCCTGGTGGATGTTTACCGCTGGAAGGTTTTTTAAATCTTGAATTCCCAATGCAGGCAGAAGGAATTGGAAAGACTGGCTTAATTCGTTAGTTCCAGGGACAACTGCCCAGTTAGGTGTGAGTATATATTTTCCCTCCTCAACGACGATTACCTGTACGTATTTTTTTATTTTTGTGTGAGAGTGACGATTTTATTCGACGTAGGAGAGCCCCCTGATAGTAAAGAAGTCGGTGAAAGTTGCATCTGACCCTTCCATTTAGAAAAAGTCATCCACAGTTGATTAGAATTGTTAGGATCATCATCATCATGGCCGTCGTTTTCGTCGTTGTCGTCGTCACCCCCATTCCATGCACCCCTCCCCGGATCCCGCAATGCCGCCTCCCTCCCGCCTGCGCCCGTAAAAAGCTGTAGGCCTAAACCGTGGTGGGGGGTGGGGGTGAGGAGGGTGATTTCTGGACTAATTACCTCATCCATGATTCTCAATGCCTATCAACCCTTTCACTACGATGACGTCAGTTTATTTCCTTACTCTGGATGACGTTCTCTCCTGTGCCTCACTGAATTCTTGGTCCATTCACTACGATGACGCTTTTATATCTCAGTCTTGCCACCTTCAGACGATTTTCTTTATCCCCGGAGAGAGTTTCTGAGCCGGGGGTGTATTGTAGTCATCACTGACTTCATATGCTATACACCTACATAACCAGAATTGTTAAGTGACTGATTAATGGCGTGTTGACCGGCTGAATACTGACTGGCTGGCTGAATATCGGTTTGACTGACTGACTGATTGACTGACTGACTAAGGGAGGTGATTGACTGTGTAGGTGGTGGGGTAGATGGCTGGCTAATTTCCGTGGTGTGTACTAAAATGGTGCATAGATGTGTGACCGGTAGTTATAGCCATACGGTCCGTGGCAAGGTTAATTAGCCGTGAAGACAATGGACTGACTCAACTGACTGTGTTGCTGACTGGATTGACTAAGGTTACCTGACTGACTGGGTTGTGGCTAATAACTGAACTGATTTGCTGAACGACTCCTGGGCTGACTGTACAGCTGCCTGACTGGACTGACTGTTGCTAAATGAATCTTGGCTGAATGTCTGGCTAACTGACAGGCCTGAACGTGGCTGAATCAACTGACTATTGCTAATTGAACTGACTGACAGACTGGACAGAGTGTGTCGTTGAATTACTGTGTGGCTAATCGACTGGGCTGACTGTGTTGTTGACTGGACTGACTGAATTGACTCTGACTGACTAGATTGACTGATTGATTGTCAGATTCACTGACTGACTGAGTGGAGTAACTGACTAATTAACTACTAGAAGAAGTCAAGGATTTTGCCGTCTCGTTTCCACCTCATAATTATCATGTCCTTTCCTTCATTCCCTTTTGCTCATATATCTCCCCATTTTTTCTTCCTTTAATTTAACTTTTTTCCCAGTTTTTTTTTTGTGTCATGTAGTTATTTTCCTTTAATAATTCCTACATTTCTAATTTTCTTCGTCCTCATAGTTCATTTTCTTCATCCATGTTTATCAATTTCTCTTCCTCCCCTTTCGTACATTTTCTTCCCATCCGCTTACAGTATTTTTTTCCCCATCCTTTTCGCCAACTTTCTTTTCCTGTCATTCATATCGTTCTATCTTTTTAACTTTCTCTTTTCCTCCTCTGTAATTTCCTTCCTCCTCTCTCATTAATTTTACTCCTTTTCCTGTCGTTCATTTTTCTTCCTTTATATTCATTTCCCTTCCCCCTCCTTCATTAATTTTCCTCCTTTTCTTTCGTTGTGATTTTTCTTGCTCCTTTTGAATAATTTTCTTCCTTTCACGTTATTTCTTCATTCATCACCATTTTTTTTTTTTTGCTCTTTCATTCTTCTTTCATTCTCTTTCTAACTTCATTTCTCCATCTTTTTTTTTAACCTGCCTACTGTCTCTTTCATCCATCCTTACTCTCTCTCTCTTTCCCTCCCCGTAACACCATCCTCCCTTGCTACCTTCATTTCCCTCACACATCTCTCACTTTCTTCTCCATCCTTCCCCCTACTCCATCTCTCGTTTCCTCATCTTTCCTTTCCTTCATCTGCTCTCTGCTCCTCGCCATCTGTTCTCTGCCTCCCCCGTCCCCACCTCCCCTCTATCCACCCCCTCCCTTCCTGACTCCTTTCCTCCATTCCTTCTCTGGCCCCCTTACGCCTTCCTTCCCTCATTTTCAGTCCTCTTCCCTCACCTCGCTCCTTCGCTCCCTCACTTTTCTCCAGCACACTGCTCTCCTTCCTTCCTTCCTTTGCTCCTTCCCCCTTCCTTCCCAGCCTCTGCCCTCCTTCCTTTGCGGTCTCTCTCCCTCCTTCCTTCCTTCTTCCTTCATTCCTTCCTCCCCCCCCCCCCACCGTCCTGCCTGCGCCCATTGTCAGTGCTCAGTACGGGTGGCACAATAATGACAAACTCACAGGGGGTGAAATAAGACCTCCATTTTTCATTATCAGCAACTACTACTGGGGCAGCGACAACGACAAGAACAACAACAACAGTGACACAAACTTGCATCATAGTTACTACCAAGTACAACGCGTAAAACAACAACAGACACAGAAAAGCATCACAAGCCTTAGCAGAAGGGCAACGACTTAGCACTCATCACAGACAGCAAACTTAAAAATGATGATAAAACAACAACAACAAAGTAAAATTAGTGAGAACAGCCCCCCCAAAATAAGAACATTAACATTATTAGTACCCCTTCAGTCCGATTACGTCATTGTCTTGTTGTCAAACAGGATTCGTAGAGCACTAGTAATGACGGGATTAATTAGGCTTATATCTAACCCTTACAGTTCAACAGTGTCTTCTAAGTCGAATAAAATTGTCTGTAAGTACCAAGAATAAAATAGAAACTGTCATCATACTTGCGTTGTGCCTACTGGAATGCGGACCTACTATTTCCTACCGTCACATGTGCTTTACAATTAACTGTCATAAATTTGGGGTTTGCCTGCACCTTCGTGTACTCAGTTTTAATAGTACGATCGTAATTTTGATCTGTTGTGTTCCAGTTCCATATCTGCTGTATAAACTACACTGCCTACCTGGACTGACATTATTTATTCCTTATTTCTCTCTCTCTCTCTCTCTCTCTCTCTGTAAATATATATATATATATATATATATATATATATATATATATATATATACACACACTATACATATTACAGAGAGAGAGAGAGAGAGAGAGAGAGAGAGGAGAGAGGTGGGGGGTTGGAAGAAAGGGGAGATGTAGGACAATAAAAATAATTAATAGGCCTCTTGTTAATTTCCAGTTGGGAGGGACAATTTTGTATTAATCAATATAACTAGGCCTAGGCTGGAGGTAGGAAAGGAGGGGGAGGGGAAAGGGGGGATGGAAGGCGAGGGGGGATGGGTAGCGAGAGGGGAGGCCTGCTATAATAAAAAGAGGTATGAATTAGTGCTCGCCTTTTCTTCTCACACCCATATATTCGTTTCCTTTTAATTCCATGCGCATAAATTCTGTCATATTTCTTCCCTCCTAAACCCCATCACTACGAAAGGTCTCCCCTAAATTGAAGGAAATTGTCTTCGGTTAACAAGAGTAAAATCAGAAACGAGTCCATATTTTTTTTTCAGTATATATTTTTCAACCTTTCATTAGGAGAGAGAATCCCCTAAGGTGAAGAAGAATATCTCGGGGTGACTAGATTCCCTTTTAAAAAGTTGTAGTACTGAATGAGGAAATGTCCATCGTCTTTCGTTCCTCCTTAACTTCCATCATTATTCATTCTTATTTATGTTCTGTCACCTTTCATGTCTCTTTAATACCTTCAACTCGAGGACGTCATTTATTTATATTTTTATTTATTTATTTTTTACTTACCGAGCGATTCTGTCCAGATCAGAAGAGCGCCTTTGTAATTAAGGGTTGATCAAGGCTATATCTTGCCTCCTGAGGTAAATAAACGCGTCTGGAGAGATCAAGAATAAATATGTCATAGCAATGGCGAGGTGTAACTATGTCACTATTCTCTGCTTCCTGCCATCCGTCATCTCCCGCTCCTTAATTTCCGCCATAAAATCTGTCTTCTATCTTGAACTCTTCTTCTTCCTTTCCTCCGTTAATTCCGTCATCTTCCATTTCCTCCTCCTTCTGCCCCTTATCTTTGCTCTGCATCATCATCATCATCATCATCCCAGCCGTTTCCCAGTGCGTGGTGACTGGTGAACGGGATCCACAAACAGAAACTCATTACCACCCGCGTTGCTAAGCGTGCGGGGTGGTAATGTTTTCAGTTGTGAGATTGGCTGGCTGGCTTGGTTTGTGAGTGTTTTACGTCCTGAATTTGCGTCAAATCAGAAATGGAGGCGCAAGATTATGTGCCGAGGAAAAACTACCGGCTGCGCGCTTGGTGAGATCCCATCGTGAGGTGGCTTCTTGTTTTGTATGTCTTCACAATTCTCTCGCTTGCATTTCGGGGAGAGAGAGAGAGAGAGAGAGAGAGAGATTTAAAGTGATTTTTCTTTATTCGACATCTCATTTTTATCTTTAGTTGCCTGGTTTCAGTTCTCTCCTTTTATTTTTTTTTATCATTCCAGGTTTCTTTTCACTGAACTTCTCCCATTTTCTTCCAGCCTACTTATCCTGTTTTCTTTCCCTCTCAGCCAGTCTTTCAAGCAGTAACTTTTGTATTTCCCTCTATTACCCTCCCATGATCTTTAGGTCATCCCCCCTTACCCCGCTTCCCATTCTACCCCTCCTCCCTCTGCTCTGCTTTCACTCCCAATCGTTCTATACCCTGCTATTGAAAGAGAGAGAGAGAGAGAGAGAGAGAGAGAGGGAGGGAGGGAGGATAAAAAGGCAAAAAAGTAGAAACCAGGCGAAAATAAGAAACAGTGTAGAGGAGTAGAAACGTAAAGAAGGAAACAGAGAAAGGAAAGGGGAAATGAAAAGAGGAGGAGAGGGGGAACTAACAAGGCGTGAGGAAGCTAAGAGTAGAAAAAAATATTTTGTAGTGGCAGAAAGTTTTGTATGTGGGTTGAAATATTGAAAGTTTTGATGTGATGGATTTGGGAGAGAGGTGGGGGGATGTGTGTGTGTGTGTGTGTGTGTGTGTGTGTGGAGAGCGTGAGGAAGGCTATGGAGGGAAGATGTTTGTAGGGAAAGGAAGGGAGGAGAGGACGGCGTTTGGAGGGGGCGAGAGAGGGGCGCTGCGTGCTTGAGTGAGGGGGACAGCCAGGGACACCAAGTAATTGAAGGAGGGGAGAGTATGGAGGGAGGGAGGGAGGGAAGGAAGGGGGTACTGTAGAGGGATGAAGGGAAGGGAGTGAAGGGGGTAGCTGCTGGGGAGAGGGAAGAGAGGAGAACGGCAAAAATAGTGAGAATAAAAGAAAAAATATGAACGTGTAACAAATACGTAAGTTGTCAAAAAACGAATCGAGAAGAAGATGAAGGCGAAAGAGGAGGAGGAGGAGGAAGATGAGAGGAAGAAGAAGGAAAAAAGATCAGACAGTTAGAAATAGCAACAGGAAATGCTGACGAGAATGTAAGAGGAAGTATTGATGGAAAAAAAGGAAAAGTAGAAAACAGATAAGGAAGAACGGGAAAGAGAGATTGGAAGGGAATAGTAGAAATGGAGGACAGAAAAAGAAAGGGAAAAAGTTCTTAGGAAAGGAAGACAGAAAAGGAAGCTGGAAAATTATAGACAAGAAGGACAGAAAATGAAGGTAGAACAAAAATCGAAAGTAAGGAAAGAGGATAGAAGATAGGATAGAGAAGCAGGAAAGTGAAACAGACATGATGGAAGGTTGATTGGGATGGCAAGCGGGTGAATAAAGATTGGTGGATAAGAGATGGAGGCGGAACAGGCAAGACTGGCAGACAAGAAACGGAAGGCAGAAAAAGAAGGAACATTAGGCCAGAGAAGAGGGAAAAGATGGCAGTCAAGGAAGAAGGGGGTAGGAGAAAAGAATGGCAAGAACGGCAGGAAAGCAAGGCAAGATTGACTGGCAGACGGTAGATAGGACAGGCAGAAGCACCAGAAAAGGAAAGAAAGCAGAAGGGAATGGAGGGAAGACAGAAAGGAAGGCAGGGAAGGCAAAAGGGAAGCCAGGGAAAACAGAAGGGAAGATGAGGAAGGCAAAAACGAGAACATGAAGGGGAGAAAAGAAGGCATAAGGAAAGGCAGTGTAGGCAGAAAGTAAGGCAGGCAGGCGTGGTGGTGGTGGGGGTGGAGGGGCAGTGATAGGCCTGCTGGTTAATTTACAGCGTCAACTGAGCCTGGAGGGAGATCAATACTGGAAGGTCGTGTGCAAGCCTACCGCCACGCCCCTCACCACACCACGCCCCTCACTGTGACATGCCACTCATCTCACCACGCCACGCCACGCCCTTCACCACGCCACTCCACTCACCACACCACGCCACGCCCGTCCATACTATACGCTACGCCCCTCACCATGCCACGCTACGCCCCTCACCACGCCACCCCACGCCCTTCACCACGTCACCCCACGCCCTTCACCACGTCACCCCACGCCCTTCACCACGCCATGCTAAGCCCCTCACCACGCCATGCTACGCCCCTCACCACGCCATGCTACGCCCCTCACCATGTCACGCCACGCCCCTCACCACGTCACACACGCCCTTCACCTCGCCACCCCACGCCCCTCACCATGTCACGCCACGCCCCTCACCACGTCACACACGCCCCTCACCTCGCCACCCCACGACCCTCACCATATCATGCCACGCCATGCCACGCCCCTCACCATGCCACGCCCTTCTCCACGCCACACCTCATCCCCCACCACACCAGGTAACACACTTCACCACGTCATGCCCTTTACACCGCCACTCCACGACGCTCACCACGCCATGGCACGCCACGACACGCCCCTCATCAAGACATGCGACGCCGCGCCCACCACCACGACACGTGACGGCACGCCTTTCATTAACCACGCGACTCCACGCCCCTCGTGATGCCACGCCCCTCATCACGCCACGCCCATCACCACGCCACGCGACGCCACTCCCATCACCACGCCACCCTCCTCACCTTACCACGCCAAACCCTTTCATTCGCCACGCTCGCAGAACGCCACCACTCTCCACGCCACGCCCACCTCCGCGCCACGCCACGCCTCTTACCGCGCACATCACGCCTTTCGCCACGGCACGCCACGCTTCGCCACGCCCATCATCACACCACGCCTATCACTACGCAAGGCCCATCCCGCGTCATGCCTTTGACTATGCCTATCACCACGCCACGTCCTTCATTACGCCTTTCGGCACGCCACGGCCCTTTTCGCTTCAGTACACCCTTCACCACTACACCACGCCTGTCACCACTACATCGCACCTGTCACCACTACACCACGCCCGTCACCATTACACCATACCCTTCATCACTATACCTAACCTCTTGCGCTACTCCGTCATTACAACGCCACATCCCTCACCACCACACCACACCTCTCACCATTCTGAGTAGCCCCTCATGTTACTCTCTCATCATCACAACGCCACACCCCTCACCACTACATTGCACCTCACCATACCCTTCACCATGCCCACCATTACTTCTTACTACTCTGTGCCCTTCACGAGTCCCCTCACGCCCCCACCACGCTCCCCTACGCCCTGCCCTTTACGCCCCACATTTTAAACTTTCTTTAATCAGCCTCTCCAACGCTGGTCGCTAACGCCCTTCACATTTCCGTGCCCGTAATGAGATTTACACCACCACACCACACCACTCTACTCCACTCCACTCCATTGCCACTCTTTTCCACACAGTAGGCTATACCCAACCACGGCATCCACAACCACACATTCGACCATATCACAGTGCCACAATACTAACCACACTCACCTCCACACAGCATACCATACCTCCAAATCACTCTATAACGTAGCACCCAGCACCGCACGCTATACCAATCCACAATACAACACAGCACAACACCCCACCATATCACTCCATCGTAATACAATTGCCTCCACACAGTACCACACCACACCACACCACTACAAGTCGCCCACAATGGCCTGCCATACCACACCACCACACCACAGGCTCCCCTCTACAATAAAATGTTTCCACGCCGCCACTCCTGCACGCAACCAAGCTCTTCACGCAGTTCACCATACCACGCTCTCACACCACACCACCTCCCCTCTCCCAACACCAACACCTCTTCATACCACGCTTATTTTACCACTCTTCTACGCCTCATATCACCTCTCTGATGTCCAGTACTGCTCATAAGCCTTCCCCCCATCCACACCACCACAAACGTCCTAACACTACCTCAACCAAATGCACAACCACCCACACCACCACAACCACCCACACCACCATCCACACCAACACAACCACCCGCCTCACCACAAGCGTCCACACCGCAATCCGCATCACCACAAACATCCACACCGGCTCACTTCACCACACCACATCATCATCCACACCACCACAAACATGCGCCGTTTCCCCTTCTCCCCACGTCCTTGCATATTGCTGCCCTCGCTGGCCTCGCCACGTCTCTTTTTAGTCAGTTTAAGTACAGTGAGTTAGTTAGTTCTTTCTTTTAATTTAGCTTTTATTATGTGGGTTTTAAGTTTAGGTATGAGTGTTGTCGCTGAAAAACCAGTATGGCGATAGATTTTTTATTGGGGCATTAAGATAGGAGAGTCCTCTTGTTGAACAATACGGGGTTTTCGGCACACACTTTATTTTCCGCAGTATATTTTGTTCTTTTGCCTCCTCCTCCTCCTCCTCCTCCTCCTCCTCCTCCTCCTCCTCCTGTCTGCCTTTTTTTTATACTGATTTCTTATTGTTTCTCTTTTCTTTCTCCCTTAATACTTTTTTTTTTCTTCTTGGTCTCTTCCTTCCTGTCTGTCTTTTTTTTTTCCTCTTGTATGTTTTCTCTCTTCCTGCTGCTTTCTCCCTGTTGTATCTATTTTCTCCCTTCCTGTTGTATCTACTCTCTCCGTTCCTGTTATATCTGTTTTCAACCCTCCTGTTGTATCTGTTTTCTCCCCTCCTGTTGTATTTATTTTTTCCCTCTGGCCACTGTTCTCTCTCTCTGCTCTTATTTCTCATATTCCGTCAAGTTTTCATATTGTCTTCATCCTTCTTGTCTATCTTTCATTCCCCTCTTCTTCCCCTCCCCTCCCTGTAGCAGTACCACCCACACCCATACCCCAATTTCCCTTCGATATAATTAAGCCTCAACTTGTCTCCCACCGCCACACAATTTACCCGATAACTACCTGCCCGTTTAATCAGCCACCTCTTCCTAATTAATAAGTTGGCCGGCGACTCCTGGAAGCCTGGTTAATAAGGTGAGGGAGTTGGGGGTCCTTGATGGGGGGAGGGTGCTGTTTGTAGGGGCGAAGAGTTGTTTGGAGGAGTGGGGGGTCTGTTAAGTGGGTTGTTGGGAGGAGGGCGAGGTCCTTAAAATGGGTTTTTGGAGGAGTGGGGTTGTCCTTTAAGTGGGTTGTTTGGAGGAGTGGGGGGGTCCTTAAAATGGGTTGTTTGGAGGAGTGGGGTTGTCCTTTAAGTGGGTTGTTTGGAGGAGTGGGGGGGAGGTCCTTAAAATGGGTTGTTTGGAGGAATGTAGGGTCCTTAAAGGGGGATGTTTGGAGGGGACATGTTTTTGAGGAGGTTTTAGAAGGGTGTGTTTGAGGGGGAGTGCTGTTTGAAGGGGACTCTTTATAGGGAAGTTCTGTTTAAGAGAAGTTGTTTTCAGTGGGGGGAGCAGCTTGGTGGAGGTGGGGGAATGTTTAGAAGGAGGAGGCTGTTTGGAAGGGAAGAAGATTGTATGGAATGGTGGGGCTGATTGGAAGAGGGGGGGGGGGGAAGGCGCAGTTCCGGATGGGGGTGCTTCAAATCTTGTGTTGTCCTGCACCTCACCAGTCTTATGGTGTGGCACTTGTTCCAGTGGAGAGTTTTTGTTCTCAATATAGTGACATAATTAGCAGATGTTATCAGCGTTGTTTGTGTTCTGGGGAATGATTAAATGTCAAATACTGGTGTGGTGAGACAAGATGTGGTATGATTCGTGTTCACTTATAGGTCTCAGTTGGCAAGTTTATAATGCCATCAGTGGTATAGGTTTCTCTAAGCTTTAGCGTTAGCTGGATAAAAATTTTGATTCGTCTTTCACGTTAGGCATATGTTATATTTTATTGAAATTCACTTAGATATTATTTGCTTTTGTATTTCATTGGTGTTATTTATTAAATAACCGGTAGTAATTTTATTCAGTATTTATTCATGTGCTACATGCGTAGGGAAGGTAACCAAGTGTGTAACCAAGTGTGTAAATATGTTTTCTCCCCACAGGTAAGAGTCACGTGTGCTGTGCTGTGCACCTCTGCCTACCACATGTCCGGGACAGTGACAACGTGGTGACACTTTAATTGTGACAGGTAATTATTTCACAATCTTCCTTTTCTTTTTGTTGTGTCTGCACAACTGCTTCGTGTAAAAACCTCCTTGGAAAAAAATGCTACCCTTACTAACATTCCTTTGTGCATAGCAGAATGTTTCCTCTTTAATAAAATTATGAAACATAGACAAGACACCTCGAAAATACTTACCTTTTGTTGAAAGGTGAACACTGCTAACATTTTATTTTGACTGAGAGCGGTTGAGAGTGTCACTCATATTGCTTCCTGAATATTTTATCCCTATTACATCTCCAACCGTGAAATTTTCTGAGTAAAT
The DNA here is from genome assembly GCF_032717465.1 of Coenobita brevimanus. Classification (NCBI taxonomy): domain Eukaryota; kingdom Metazoa; phylum Arthropoda; class Malacostraca; order Decapoda; family Coenobitidae; genus Coenobita; species Coenobita brevimanus. The sequence goes on from NC_137046.1 coordinate 48,095,383, forward strand.
ATCTGTATCTTTAAATCTACTGTGCCTTTAGGTGATTATATTCCTTTACAATGCCTGTTGCTTACACGTCTAATACCTGTATATTTACATTCTCATCCTAACCCTTCTCACACGTCTGTTAATTTACCTGTGGATAGGCGGCACTACAGTATCACTCATAAAACACACACACACACACACACACACACACACACACACACACACACACACACACACACACACACACACACACACACACACACACACACACACACACACCTCAAACGTTGGCAGACGACCCCCTCACAAACGTTAGTGCCACCAACGTTTCCACACCATAATGTCCTGACAGGGAAGAAATATGGAGCAATTAGAGAGCATCCGTAAAGAAACTTGGCTGGCAGCAAGACCCTCTCTCCCTTCCCTTCCTTCCCGCCTTCCACTTTCTTCACATTTTTTTCTCTTTTACCTTTGAGCTCATATCTCTCTCTCTCTCTCTCTCTCTCTCTCTCTCTCTCTCTCTCTCTCTCTCTCTTTCACATAAAAGTGTATGTACCTGTACACATATATACTTATATATATATATATATATATATATATATATATATGTGTGTGTGTGTGTGTGTGTGTATACAGTATATAAGTATTTGCACACACACACACACACACACACACACACACACACACACACACACACACACACACACACACACACACACACACACACACACACACACACATATATATCTATCTATCTATCTATCTATCTATCTATCTATCTATATATATATATATATCTCTCTATATATATATATATATATATATATATATATATATATATAATCAGTACATATTTACGTATGTATAATCAGCAGGAGGTCTGACCTCAGACCATGAAGTTTATGTCTCCTCCTCCTCCTCCTCTTCTCGTCCAGCCCTTCTTGGCGGGTGATGGGGTGGCATGAGTTTGTGTAATAGCATGTAGGTCAGACTGAGCGAAGGAGAGAGGCAGGGAGATCGGAAGGGAGGGAGGGAGGGAGGGAGGTTGGTAGGAGGATAGGGAGGGAGGTAGGGTGAGGTATGGTAGCAGGAGGCGACTTAATTCCTACCTCACTGAAACATGCATAACCCGTGAAAGGTCGCTCATATGGCTTCCCTTTTCACCCCTATGGCTCTCTTATCTGTATGTTGTATATGTCTTTCTCCTATTGGTTTCACTCCCCTCCCATTTGTTTTCACATCTCATCGTCTCGGTTTTCGCTTCTTTACTTTTTTTCTCTTCTCAGTTTTACTCTTCTCTCAGTTTCGTACGCATCTGTATGTCTGTACCATCTTTGACTCTCTTCTGTATCCCTTACTAATCTGTGTCTTTCTCATCTCACCCTTGCTCTCCTCTTATATTTCTCACTTTTCTTCGTCAGTCTGTCCATCCTCTATGTCTCTTTTCTCTGTGTCGTTTCATTCTATATCTCTCGTCTTTCTGCGCTTCTCCTCTCGCTGTCTGCCCCTCATCACATCCTTTCTTTATCATCTTTTTCTCTGTGTGC
>NC_137046.1:48099408-48439408 GCF_032717465.1 Coenobita brevimanus
AAAAAACACTATAGATAAGTCTTATTACTCGCTTAAAAAGGTTAATAATCACCATCATTGTCACTACAACCATCGCCACTTCGACGTGGAAACTCATTGTCATCATTGGTTCCTGCATTATTTTGAACTTCTGGGTGTGACTACTACCGAAACCATGACTTTGTCCACACCACTCCATACTCAGCATTATCAGTTTATTGTTAACGTGTAACCCCGTCTGTATGACAAGGTTAGCGGTGCATAATGTGTTCCCCCCTCCTTCATTCTGTCCCTCTTCCCCTCCCCGCTATCTTTTTAACTCGCAGATTTGGCCATGAAACGTGGAATGTGTTTTCCGTAGGGTTTACTTGCTTGTATAAGTAGAGGCAGTGCAAAAATTGGCTTTGCAACGAGAGGCGCATCTTGCAGTCCTTGGGCTGTACAGGTTGAGGTTGCAGTGTGTTAGTGGTGCTGCCTCTTGCTGCACAGCCTGTAGATTTTTACCATTGTTACGGACTTAATACATACTGTACTGCTGTTTCCACCATGGCCGGTCATTATCACCACCTCTGTTTATATCAATCACCACATTCAGTACCAACAACCATCACTCGTCTTTATATATCTGTACCGTAAATTAAGTATAAGATTCATACCCCTATACCTTATCATCTCCACCATTTGTCACCACCGCCTTCTCACTAATAGGATACCACCGACACTGTCATCACTGCTTCCATCATCACCACCACCAGGACAACAACATCAATCACAACCACCATGTCTCCTACCACTGTCTCCTTCACCAAAAACAACCTTACCACTTCCACCACCACCATAATAATAAATGTACCATCACCACCAGTGCCATTTTAAAACCAACGTCACCACCACCACTATCCCATTAGTCACTACCCTCACCCTGGCCATCACCACCGCCACTAGCTTAGTCATTACCATCACAGTTTTAATCACCCCCACCACCACCACTTAGTACCAGTGACATCACCTCCAGTTATAGCCATATTATCACCATCACCACACTACAACACTAACTTCACCAGCACCAAGACCGCAACATCCTTATCACCACTACCACCTGAACTCTCATCACTGCTACCTACATTACCACAGCCAGCACCACCACAGCAGCAGTCATCACCTTCACATTAATAACAACCATCACCTTATCATCACCACTAAATGCCATCATAATAGTAACCTTCTCACCACCACCACCACCGCTACCACTGCAACAACTGCCACAACAACCATTGCCACCACAGCAACCAGTACCAGTTCCATGACCCCAGGTGTAGGCCCCATGAAACAGGTCTGGTGTGGGGTTGTGTAATGGTGGTGTGTGCCTTAACTCCGGCTCACACAATGTACACTACACTCTAAACTGGTTCTCCCTGCTGACTGCCCTTTATGCTCACCTTCCTCCTTCCCCTTGCCTCACTCGCTCTTCCTTTCCTTCCTTCCATCCTTTTGGGGTGCGTTCCCTTCTTTCCTTCCATGTACTTTCTGTCCTTCCTTCCCATTGCTTCCTGTTCCATCCATCCTTCCCATTGTTCCTAGTCTTTCCTTTCTTCCTTTGGCTGTCTCGTCCATCCTTCATTTCTTTCCCTCGCTGTTCTCTCTTTAAATCTCACAGAGTCCCTTTTATTCACTGTTCCGTGGCATCCTCCCTGTTTTCCATCCCTTTACTATTCCCACCCCTCTCCTCCCTCTGTTGGGTTTTCCATCCCTTTGCTGTCCTTCCCTCTTTCCTTCGATGTATGTCCTCTACTCCCTCGCAGCAGCCCTACCTCACCGCTCTTACTTAACCCCTCCCACTGTCCTCCCTTTCTTGCCCGTTCTAACCTACCTTCCCTTCACTATTTCTCCCCGTGCATTTTCTTTGTTGCCTTTTCTTTTATTTCCTCTCTTTACTGACTCTGCTGACTCTTCCCAACATTTCCTGTGTTGCCTTCTCTATCATTCCTCTCACTCTACTGACTGTACTGACACTTCCCTGCATTTCCTGTGTTGCCTTCTCTATCATTCTCTCTCTCTCTACTGACTCTACTGACACTTCCCATGCATTTCCTGTGTTGCCTTATCTATCATTCCTTCTCTTTACTGACCCTTTCTAATCAGCCTCCCCCTTTTGTTCAGCCTTTGTACTCAACCTGCCCTTATCTAATCCTTCCCTACCTGCCTCTAAAATCCTCCTCTACCTTCCCTTTGTTGTCATTTTGCCCTTCCTCCCTCTCATTGACCTATTTCCTGTATACCCTTTACAATTTCTAACCTTTCATCTCTTTACTGTCCTTCAACTCTCTCCCCTTTTTACTGACTCACCTATTCCCTTCTTTTACTCACTCATGCCCCACCTTCCTTTTCTTCCCTCTCTCCTTCCTTCCTTCCCCTTCTCATCTCTTCCTTCCTGCTCGTTTCCGTTTTTCCTTCCATTCCTCATTCCTTCCTTCCTTCCCGTTATATACTCCCCTTTCCAGTCTCTCAGTCCCGTTCTTGGCCTTTCTAGTTTTCTATTCCTTTCCTTTACTGACCTTTCCATTTCTCGTCTCTGATGTTAATTTTTCTACTGCTTTTTGCCGTGTGTTTACTTTACCTTTGATGTTTTTTTTTCTATTCCTTTTTTTCGCCCTTTGCTGTGTTATTTGCCATTCATTCCCTGTGTTATTTCCTTCCCTTATCTGCGTCATTTTTCTAACCTTTCCTGCCTCACCTCTCTTGTGTATTCTGTTTCCTTTCCTTATCGCTCCATCTTGCTGCCATCCTGCGCTCTTTCTCCAGGTAATCGTCGAACACTGACTGATAGATTGTATCACAGCGAAATAAAATCTTCTGGTGTTAGCCTGAAGAAAGGAGGTGTATCCATAACAGTGACAGGATTAATACCACCCATCTCCATTCTTGCCCTCCTTCTGCTAGCTCGCTTTCCCTCTCCTTCCCTCTCTCCTACCGTGTTCCCTGTTTCTCCTTTTTTTTAAAATAATTTTCTCTCTCCTTCCTCCATCCCTACCTCATTTTTTTGTCTTTCCTCCTTCCCTCAATTTTTCCTCCTTCTCTTCTAATTTTCTCTCTGCATCCTCCCTCCCTCCTAATTTTCTTTCACCTTCCTCCACCCCTCTGCTACCTCACTCCCTTCCTCCTTCCCTCATTCTATCCCCCTCCTCCTCCTCTCTTCTACCCCTCATACCTTTCTCCACCTTTCTACTGTGCCTTATCCCTCCCCTATACGTGAAGTTTGAGACACCATTAAATACTGTATGTGTGCGAAGATGAGCTTTTGTCCTGCCGTTGGGGTCCCTTCTAAGCTAGGACGTATATTGCATGTTATTTTAGCCAACGCCAGATTCTTTTATTTAGCTGAGGAGAGAGCCTCGGTGTGACAGGATGAAGGGATAGCCTAAGCCTGCGTGTGTAGGAGGCTGCTCACTGCAACAAGACTGACGTGGATTCGTAAAGCGTTTTATCAGTTTCTTTTTTTTCTCTCTCTCTCTCTTTCTCTTTTTTTTTTTTTTTTTTCATAACTGATGTAGATTTATAACGCCCTTTATTAGTTTCTTTCTCTCATTCATTTCTTCCTTCCTTCCTTCCTTCTTTCCTTGCATTTTTCTTTCTTTCTTTAGCTCTTTTCCTTAACTGATGTGGATTTGTTAAGTTCTATATCATTTTCCCACATTATTTTCATTCTTTTTTATTGCTTGACTATTGGATTTGTAAACTGCTGTCTCATTTTCCCACTTTCTTTTATTTGTTTCTTTTTTCTCTTTGGTTTCTTGATTGACGATGATTTTCTTAAAGCGCTTTATCACTTTCTGGCTTTTTTTTTTTTTTTTTAATTCTTGACTGACGTGGATTTGTAAAGCGCAGTATAATTTTCCCACTTTATTGTATCCTTCCTTCCTTCCTTCCTTTCTCTTTTCTTTCTTTCTTTCTTTTCTTTTTTCTTTTTTATTTGTTTCTGATTTTCGCTGACTCTTTTCACATTTTGTCTCGGTAATTGTCGTTCATGTGTTCCAGTATTTCAGCCACTCTGTTCTTCTCCGGCATTTCTTGTGTCACTTTCTTTATTACCAGTTTTCAGTTCTTCCTTCTCGTCACTCGCCCTCCTTTTCCTCACAGATTTGCGCTCATTCAGTTTTCATTTCTCTCCTTCGCTACTTCCCCTGTAGGCATATACACCTCCAAACATTCTCAATCCCCTCTGACCCTTTCTCAGCTGAATAAAATCGTCTGTCGGTAGCTGGATTAGTGGTAGAATTGACCTTACGATGAGAGGGTTAGCGATACCAGGATTAATACTCAGGCTACTGTGACTCACTCAGATGAAAAAATAATGTGGTGTTAGCTGGCAGAAGAGAGAGAGAGAGAGAGAGAGAGAGAGAGAGAGAGAGAGAGAGAGAGAGAGAGAGAGAGAGCGTAATCCTGTTAAACTGTTCGTAAAAGTGTCCTCGAGTAGAAGTGCATGCGTTGCGAAAATGCAATAATCTCTGTTAATTAAGAATTCTAACTGGTTCTTCTTGGATGCATTTGATTTCTGAGTCAATGTCCTGAAAATTAAAATGATTCTGATGCTTTTTTATCATTTTTTGTCTTTTTGTGATGTATATATCTTCCATGTCAATTGTGTTTTTCTGTTTCACTTTTATTATATTCCTCCTCCTCCTCCCTTTCTCATTTCTTTCTTCCTTCGCCTCCTCTTTCATTCTTTCTCTGTTATCTTTTCCTTCCATCATTTTTTCCTTCACCCGTTGATTTCTTCATTATCCTTTTCCTTATCTTCCTCCCAGAATTCTTCCTTAACTCACCATCCTTATATACCATTTATCGTATTCCTTCTCGTCCCTCCACCATTCCTTCATTCTCTTCTTTCTTTCTTCTTCATCTTCCTCCTCCACTTTCTTTCATTTAGCTTCTCCTGTATTGTTTTGTCATCTGTCTCATCCTTCTTCCCTCCCTCCCTTCTTCATTCCTTCCTCTTTCCTTCCGTCCCTCCCTCCTTCCTTCCTTTCCCCTTTCGTTCCTTCATTCATTCATTCATTCATTATATCCCCGTAATATCACCCTGGTTCCATATCTCAGCTATCGTTGTTAGATTCTCATGCCTTTATTCATCATACTTTCTGTCTTCATTCATCCTTCCTTTCATCACGTCCCTCATAAATACCCCAACATTATTCTTTTATTTTTTGTCATTCTCATTCCAATTTTCTTCTTCTTTAATGCTATCTGATTTTTTTTTTGTTTTCATCCCTTCTCTAAACATCACCATTTTGCTTTGTTAATTCTCTCCTCTGAACTATCCATGACTTTTTAAAAATTCATACTGCATGGTGGTCATTCTTACATCCTCTTGCTGGATTTGACGGGAGGGTTTGGTGGGAGGGGGAGTTATCTTGCATTGTTACCCTTGTATTAGGCTCTATATTAACCGACTCTTTATTAGACGATAACCAACATGACCTGATATTTGCTTTCCTTTATACTCCTTCCTTACTTCCTTCGCTCTTCGTTCATCCTTGCTTACTTTTTCCATCTCTTGTTCTTTATAACTTTCCTTGCTGTCCTTTCTTCACTCTGTTTCCTTCATTCTTGCTCCTTCCTTCACTGTCAGTACCTGTGGTCCTTCCTACTTCCTTTCTCTTCATTCACCCCTTCCCCCTTCCTTCACTGTCATTCCTCCTTTCTTCCTCCCTCCCTCATTCCTTTGTTCTTCCTCCTTCCATCCCTCATTCCTTCATTCTTCCTCCCTCCGTCCATCATTCCTCCATTCTTTCTCCCTCCATCTCTCATTTCTTTACTCTCCCTCCCTCTATCCCTCATTCCTTTGTTCTTCCTTCCTCCATCCCTCATTCCTTCACTCCTCCTCTCTCCACCCCTCTCCCTCCTCCTCCTCCTCCTCCTCCTCCTCCTCCTCCCCCCCCATCACCCAAACCTATCAGCATGTATTCATCCCGCCCTATCATCCGCCTCTATAATCTACCCGTCCGTCTATCCGTCCGTGTGCGTGCGTGTGCGAGGTAATGACGGACGGACTTGGAGTGAGACTAGGCCTATAGGAGGGGAGAGGGCTTCATTTGGATAGGCCTAGGCATTTCCGCAGAGAAGGGAGGAGGGTTGCAACACTATCCGCTCTGGTCTGCGTTGTGTCTCTGTGTGTCTACCTGTCTCTGTCTACCTGAGATTTTGATTGGCCGGTACTCTCTCTCTCTCTCTCTCTCTCTCTCTCTCTCTCTCTCTCTCTCTTTTCCATCCTATTTGCCGGCTCCTCTACCTTCGTACATACCTGCCTGCCGACGTACCTTCCTGCCTACTCACCTCTTACCTACCTTCCATCTTGCCTGCCTGCTTGTCTTCGTCTCTACCTTCATACCGTTTTCATTTCCTGGTGATGGGATATTCTTCGCTACTTCCTTCAACCACTTTCTATCCTAAGTCATATCACATTGTTACCCGTTAGCACTGCCTCTTACTTCCTTCTTACTCACTCCTCTCTTCACCTGACTCCATCCTTACTGTCTGCCTCTCCTTACTTTTCTGCTCCTCTTCCACATACGTTTGTTTTTCTTCTCTCTCCTTCCATTCCTTTTGTTCTCTCCTAATCTCCTCATCTCCCCCATATCTTCCTTCCTCCCATTCTCTGCTCCTTCCTTCCAGCCTCCCCGTTCTCCTCCTTCCTCCCTGCTACTCCTGAAAAGGCCTCCTCCTCCCCCTCTCCCCTCCTTTTCCTCCACTTCACCTGCCCTCCTTTCATAACATGGAACTCCTTATCTCACTCTTCTTCACCTCTCTCTTTCCTTCGCCCCTTCACTCTCCTCGCCCATCGGTCCTTCCCTTCTTCACCACCTTACTTGCCCTCCTCTTTTACTACATATTCATCTTTCATTGCTTGTCTTTTCATTTCTTCATTCCTTGTACTCTTTTTCCTCTCTTTCCATTACTCTCTTTGTCCATCCTTCCCTTTACTTTCATTCCATAATTCTTGTTTATTTCTATTTTCATACCTATTCCTTTGTTGTTCTTGTTTGAGAGTTTTGCTTCACCTTCCTTCATTCTTCCTTCCTGCAACCAGTCCTCCTTCCATCATCCATCTCTCTGTATTTTTCTGACTTATCAACACCCATCTTTCCTTTTTTCCTTCCTCTCTCCGTTCCTTCTGTCATCACATCGTCCATCCTTCCTTTCTATATATAATTCTTCATTTCTCCTTACCCCCTCCTTTTCTTCCTCTTTGCTACCGATTCTCCGCAGCAGAAGTGTGGAGTGTGCATTGCGTCACTGTTGCCTATAGCCGACGATGCGAGCTGCCCACACACGCACCTGACCAATTGCCCACACACGCACCTGACCGACTACCCACACACGCACCTGACCAGCCCCCTCACCACCGCCAACACCCGGACACACTCGAGACCCTACAGACCATAAAACCATGCGGCCGAGGTTAAAATAATAATAATAATAATAATAATAATCTGACCATCATTTGTGCACGTAACATCATGCCCATAAAGTCGATTTAATTCTTGTTTCATTCAGACGATCTCATTTAACGCAACCCTCTCAATATCTGGGTTGGGTCTGAAGCTAAGTAAAATCATCTGACGGTAACAGGAATTGAAGGAAAATGACGTCACCGTATTGTAGAGATTTTAATACCGCTGATGTCTGATGGAGCCATTCTAACCCCTTCACCATCAGGGGTCTCTTCAGAGCTGAATGAAATCGTCTGGTAGTAAGAGTAAAATCAAAGAGATCCCGCCATTGAAGAAGTTAAAGACAAGTCGTGTACGAGTTGAAAGGGACGATTCTCTTAAGCCGTAACGCAGAAGCAGCCAGGCCTCCTTCACTCCTTTATTCCACCAAGTAACTGTCGCTCTGCCTGTCACTCTAACCCACATGTCTCTCTGCCATCACCCTTCTCCTCTTGTCAACCATATCTTAAACTTTTTGTATCTCCTGCGTACAAATCATAAATATCGCATCGTCAACAATGTCCCTCTCAAAACTGTCCGCGGGATGAATACACTTTCGGCTCATTTTTTTCGTTTTCTTTTTTCTTTTTTTCTTTTCTAAGAATTATCCGGTTGCGTATGGGAGGGTGTCGGGCTGGTGGGGGTTAGGGTGAGGGAGGAAGTGTGTAGGGGTAGGGGTGGGGTTGAGGGTGCGGGTGGGGGTGGGGAGTATTGTGGTGGCTCAATGGAGAGGCCGGGATGCGTCTGAGACAATAGGTAGGGGAGTGGGTGTGGGTGGGAGTGGAGTGGTTGTGTGGGTGGGGGGATGAGGGGTGGGTGAGAGGTGGCCAGAGTAGAGGCATAGGCTATGGAGAGAGAGAGAGAGAGAGAGAGAGAGAGAGAGATTGGACACAAAGATGATGATGGAATAAAGATGTAAGAAAATCGACAGACAGGAGAGGAGTGGAGTGCAAGAAGATGGACCTCCTGAAGAAGACTGAATTAAGGGAAACGGGTGATGAGAGGGACTGTGATGGCGAATGGTGAAGGTGTTAGATAATGACGTGTATGATAGTAGAGTATGGTAGTGCATGGTAGGAGGGTATGGTGATGGATGCACCGTATTGGAGTCACACATAATAATGCTGATAAAAATGATGGTGAGAGTATCTTTTTGGTTAATGGCGAACAGTGATAATGTATGACGGTGATGTGTGATTATAGGGTATCGGTGATGATGTATGAGCAGGGTGGTTGGTGGTGGAATATTGGTGATTGGTGTTGTATGGTGATGAACGAGTATGGCGATTTGTGGCGTATGGTGGGAATTCTGCTGGCGGTATGGTGGATTGTCGGTAGTAGTGTATAATGTAGTAGCAATATGATAGTAGTGTACAGTGTAGCTGTGTGGTGGTGTATGGATCGGTAAAGAATGGTGAAAGTTGTTGTTGTTGTTGTTGTTGTTGTTACCAGTCGCGATAGCGAAGCTGGTATTGTTTTCAGTTTGTGTGTGTGTGTGTGTTAGCACGATAACTTCGCAGCCACTCAAGATATCACAAAATTCTACAGGTGTGTAGTTGGGGGGGGGGGAAAGCGATTCCGAGTTCGAAATTGGTGAAAATAGGTCAAGGTTTGTCTTTTTCCACAATAACTTCGCAGCCGCTCAAGATATCATCACGAAATTGTACAGGTGTGTAATAGGGATGAAAATCTACGAGTACTGTTGTCAGTTTGTCTGTGTGTCTTTGTTTCTGTTAGCACGATAACTTCGCAGCCGCTCAAGATATCACAATTTTACAGGCGAGTAGTAGGGATGAAAGTCTCCTGCGAGTTCGAAATTGGTGAATGTAGGTCAAGGTCTGTGTGTCTGTTACCACGATAACCTCTCAACCGCTCAAGATATCACAAAATTGTACAGATGTGTAGTAGGGATGAAAATCTCCCACGTGTTCGAGATTGGTGAAAGTAGGTCAAGGTCAAGGTCATATTCCGTGCCGCGCTAGAACTGTATCGGTTCGCGGCTAGTGTGATTCCCTCCTTTGGATGGCCTGTAGTAGTTGTTGTTAATGCTGGTGGTGGTGGTGGTGGTGGTGCTTTACCCTGGTCCATCTGGCCGAGCAGACCGGTCGACTGGGGGTAAGCAGCCACTCGTATAGGGCCATCCTGTTAATGTTGTGTCAGCGTCATGGTGTGGCATGTGCTGTGCAGTGCTCCATAATGTGTTGTGTACCTCGACTGCCTCTTGTACAATCGAGGCACGTGTCATCTGTTACTCCACCCAACAATCTAAGCTCGTGTCCGAGGAATTATGGTTTGTAGTGGCAGTGTATAGTAGAAATGTTTGATGGTAGTGGTGTGAGGTTGTGATGTACAGTATGGTGTGCATTACTAGTATTGGTATGGTGGGTGAGTGACTTTGATGGACAGGTGGCCACAGGGAGCGGGACCAGGGAGATATGGAGGAGGAGGAGGAGAGAGAGAGAGAGAGAGAGTGATACAGGCAGGTGAGCTGAGGCCGGTTACGGAAGAGGCGGGGTAAGGGAGAAGCAGGTGAAATGAGGTAGGTAAGGGGAGACTTAGGAGCAGTTCAGTAGGGTAGGAGAGAGGCATGTGGAATGAGGTAGATGAGAAGGAGAGGTGGAAGGAAGCTTAGTTGGTGAGGAGGGAGGCAGTGGAGGGGAGGGGAGGTTAAAGGAGATTCAGGTGAAGTGAGGCTGGGGAAACTAAAGACTGAAGAGGAAAGAAGTGGATGAGGCAGAGACAGGTGAGGGGAGAGCCAGGTGAAACATTCAATTGAGGAGCAAGTTAAGTGAGAGGAGAGTTAAGGCAGGTGAGGGGAAAGGCAAGGCGGATGAGGCAGAGTGAGATGACGGGGGAGGCAAGGCAGATGAGAGGAGAGTCAAGGCAGGTGAGGGGAGAGGCGAGGCAGAGAGGGGAGAGAGGTATCAGAATAATTAAAGCCCTTCCACCCCTCCACCCCTCCCCTCGACCACTTCCCTGCATCTTTCACTGGGGAGACGGGAGGGTGAGGTGGGGAGGAGGGAGGCGTGGAGAGGAGGAGAGAAGAAAGGGGATTAGGAGGAGGAAAGGAGAGAGAGAGAGAGGGATTAGGAGGCAGGGGAGTGAGAAGGAGAGAGATATTAGGAGGAGGAAAGGCAGAGAAAAGGAGGGAGATTAGGAGGGGAAAAGAGAGAGAGAAGGAGAGAGATTAGGAGGAGGAAAGGGAGAGAGATCAGGAGGAGAGAGAAACAGGAGAATGAGAAGGAGAGCCGGAGGGAGTGTAGGTTTGTTCGTGGAGAGGAAGAAAGGAATGGAGAGGTAGGTGAGAAATTAATGAAGGAGAGGGATTAGAATGTAAGCTTGTGGGTGGCGAGGGACGAACGAAGAGAGAGGAAGAGTTATGAAGAAGAGGAGAGGGGTTGAGAGGAGAAAAAGAAAAAACGGAGAAATGTGCGTTTGTTAGTGGAGAAGGAGGAAGGAAGGGAACTGGAGGAGGAGGAAGGAAGAGAGATTGAGAATGGAAGGGAGGAGGGAAGAAAGAAAGAAAGGAAAAGGGGAAGAGGAAGGAATGAAATGAGAGAGGACAGGAGGAGGTATTTGTTAGGACCGAAATGAAAAAGAAGGAAGAGAAAAAGTGAGGGTTGAAGAGCTTAGGGGAAAAAATGTGGACTGAAGGAAAGAAGTAAAGTGAAATGAGAGAGAGAGAGAGAGAGAGAGAGAGAGAGAGAGAGTAGGTGCCAGGCGAAAAGTTGGGAGTTGTGTAAAAAGTTGGGTAAATGTCACACGCTCTCGCTTTCTCATTCACTCTAGCTCACTCCAAACCCCTCTCTCTCTCTCTCTCATTTTGCACTCACCGTCTCACTAATACAACCCACACTTTCGACCACTCACACCCTCAATCATACAGCCAGTCCCACTCGCACTCACTCACTTATGCATCCCCCAAAATACACTCGTTACTTAACCAAACATAGTACACACACACACACACACACACACACACACACACACACACACACACACACACACACACACACACACACACACACACACACACACACACACACACACACACACACACACACACACACACACACACACACACACACACACACACACACACACACACACACACACACACACACACACACAGCTTCTCAATCGCAGTCGCTTTCTCCACCTCGATTAAGCACTCATTGACCTAGTTCTCTTTAATTCACGTATAGATTATTCAGTAACCTCTGTTTTAGTTGCATACCTCGTCTTCTTCTCAAATGCTCTCCCAGTAACGCACTCGCCCATTAACACACCCAAACACCAACAGACCCATTCATCAGCACTCTCAGCAACACTTATCCATCAACGCAGCCACACATCAACATACTCACCAGCACATGCCCATCAAAACACTCACCTGTTAACACACTCACCCACCCGTTAATGTTTTTTCTTTATGATTAAAAGTGTTTCTCTTTTGACTGTCTTTGCCCTAACGTCGTATCACTTAAGTTATTTATCCCTCATTTTGACTGCATATGCTTTGGCTGTGTATCTTCGTCATTCTCTTTCCAACCCACACTCACTTACCTTTCTGCCATATCCTCATCCTTTCATTTTGACTTAACAATCCCTCTTTGGTATCATTTCACTCTTCTTTCACTCTCTCGCTGTCCTCGTCTGTCGTATCACATTTCCATCTGTTTTCCGTTTTTTTTCCTTACAAGTCTTCCCGTCTGTTTTTCTTTGCGATTCTCCTTCCCTACAATCTTTACCCTTCCTGTGCCCCTCTTTACCTTCCGTTATAGCCACTCACATCTTTTATGTTATTACTCCATTCCTCTCGCTCCTCCTCGCTCCCTTCCCAAGTTCCTCCAACCTCTCCCTTCCCTTGCATATCTCCCTCCTGTCTCCCCTCCTTAATACTTTTCCCCCCTTCACTTCTTCCTTTCTCGTTCCTTCTGTGGTTCTCTTCCTCATTGAATCGCTCCTTCCATCCCTGTTAATTTTCATCCCTGTCTCCCATACATATTCCTTTCCAACCTATTTTTATTTTCTCCCTCTGTGCGTCCATCCCTCCACCGCTTTATCCTTGCTTGCCACCCTATTTCTTACCCTTCCTCCCTCTCCCCCTCTCTTTCTTCTCTCCCTGTACTGTGTTCTTCCTCTCTGCATTCCTCATGTCCCCATTACTTTCTTCCCTCCTTCTTTGCTTCTCCACCCCACTCCCCAGAGCTTTCCCTCTCCTTCTTATGCATTTTTCCTCCATTGCTCCATCCTTACGTCTCTCCTTTACTCGGTACTTCCCTCCCTCCTCTTCTCTTGCTTAAGCGTTTTTTCCTCCTTTCCTCCATCCTTAAGTCCTTCCTTTCCTCCGCACTTCCTTCCCTCCCCTTCTCCCTCCATCAAAGAGAGGGGGGGGGGGCTGGAGTACATTATTCACTCCCCTTCACTCCAGCAAACACTCACCTCACCTTCACCTTATCAAACATTCTCACATTGCAAACCACTCCTCTTCCTACTCCTTCCTCCTCATTTTTCTTTCCTGTCCGGTACTTTCTTCCTAATCTTTCCTCCTCTTCCAGCTCCTTCCTGCTCTTCCTAGTCCTCATTCATCTTTCTTTTCCTCCTCCACTTCTTCCTAGTCCATCCACTTCTTCCTGCTTCCTTATCTGTTCTCTTTTCCTAGTTCATCGTTGTTTGCGTCGTCCATCTCTTGGTTATCCTCATCTGCCGGTTAGTCAGTATGATGATGATGATGATTATTATTACTATTACTTACTACTTAATTCTCCTCCTCCTCCTCTTCCTCCTCCTCCTCCTCCTCCTCCTCCTTTCTCCATATCGTTCCTCTTTTCCTTCTCGTTCTGCTGACACTTCTCTTTCAATCTTTTTTTTTTTTTCTTTTTCCTTTCTGTCTTCGTAACTTAATCTCTGTTGCCGTGTTTGCTCCTTGGTCTTATTTCCTTTCTTTATTGTCTATGCTTTACTCTTGCACTTTTTTATTTATTCTCCTTTCATTTTTCATTCAGTTTCCTCTTTTCAGTGATTCTCTTTCATCTATCCAGCCGTCCTTGCATCTTCTTTTCATTCATTCATTCATCATCTAGTCTTTTCATCCCTCATATTCTTCTGCTCTGTATTTGCCCTCCCTCCCCTCCCCTTCCTCCTTGTTTTTCCTCCCTCTTTCCTTCACTACACTCCTTCCTGCTTTTCCATTCTTAATACTTTCTCCCTCACTCCTTTTCCTCCGGACACCCTCTGGCTCCTCCTTCCTGCCTGCATTTCCCCCCTCTCTGCCTTACTGTACTTCTCTCACTTCCTCTTCATTTCTCTTCTTCCTTCCCAAACTTCACTTCTTCTCTCCCTCACTTCCTCATTCTGCTATAATCTCTTCCCCTTCCTCCTTGTTTCTTTGGCTTTCTCCTTCACTGAATTCCTTCCCTTCATTCTCCTTCCTTCATTTTCCCTTCCTTCGCCATAGCACGTTCTCACATCACCGCTTTTTTCCCCTCCCTTCTCCTTCTTTGTAAACTCCCTCCTTCCCTTCACTATGCGCTGTTTCCCCTCCCTTCCCCACCTCTACACATCCTTTACCTCTTCTCGGCACTTTCTCCCGTCCATCTCTGTTCTCCATCTCTTCAGCCTTCGCGTTTTCCCTCCCTTCACTCCTTCCTTCACATCCTTCCCTGCACTCTCCTCACCATCCTTCCTCTCTGTTCCTTCACTATTTCCCTCCCTTCCAGTCTCCCGTCCCTTTAGCGCTCCCTGCACGCCTTCTCCATTGTATCCCTTTCTGCTCCTCCTCCCCCTCACCCACTCTCTTTCCTTTTCTCTCTGCATACCCCTTTCTCTATCCCTCTGTCCCTTCCTGCACACTCCGCCCCCTTTCTCCCCTCCCTCTCGTACATCCCCTCCCCGTCTCTCTGCCCTTTTCCCAATTCCTCTCTCCACCCCTCTGCACCTCCCTTCTTCCCCCCTCTCCTTCACCCCTGCCTCTCGTCATCTCTCTCCCTTTCCATCATCTCCTTACACTTTTTCAATCCCTGCATATCATCCCTTTCTCCCTTTCTCTCGCCCCTTTCTCTCCCCATTCCTGCATTTCCCCCTTCATCTCTCTCTCTCTCTCTCTCTCTCTCTCTCTCTCTCTCTCTCTCCCCCCCCCCACCATCCTGCCCGTGTTCACTTCCTCTGTCCACCCTCATGCACATTCCTCTTCTTACCTCCCATGCAGTCCCCTCCTCTCTCCCTCTTCCCTTCCTCTCCTCGCCTTCTGCACTCCCTTCTTCTCCTCCTCCCTCTCTCCCTCTCCACCACCCTGCACACCCTCCCTCTCCTTTTCCCTTCCTTCCCTCCACCCCGCCTCCCTCAATACACTTCATTTGCCGGCCTGCCTCGGGGGACTCTCCCAAATTATAGGCCTTAGCTTAGTCTGATAGCAAGGTAGGCCTAGGAGGCAGGGCAAGGCAGAGAAAAGCATGAGAGAGAGAGAGAGAGAGAGAGAGAGAGAGAGAGAGAGAGAGAGAGAGATGAAAATGATTGTGAAAGGAGATTTGAAGGGAGAATGACCTAGAAAGGGATATATGTAAAACCAACGATGGTTCAGTAACACGGTTGTGGTTGGATCAGTATTATTTGTGGCTGTCTGTGGTGGTTGTGGTTGTGATGTTGGTATTGTTAGTGGTATTGGTGAAAGTTGTGGTTGTGATGATACTGGTTATACGTGGAGTGATGGTAATTGTGGCTCTGATAGTGGTGGTTAAGGTGTGATGGTGGTGGCTGTGGCTGTGGTAATCGTATTTGTCGTTGTGGGAGTATTTTTGATGATGGTAGCTGTCGTTTTTATGGTGGTAGTTGTGGTTTTGATGGTAGTTACTCTGGTTGTGGCGATGGTAGTTCTGTTTGTAATGGTGGTAGGCTCAGTAATGGAACGAGGTGGTTGTGGTTGTGTTGATAGTAGTTGAAGTTTTAATAATGGTTGTTGTGGTTGTGGTGATGGTTGTTGTGGTTGTGGTAGTAATGGTAGTTATGGTCGTGGTGAAAGCGATGGTGGTTTAGAGTTGTGATATTCTTGTGGTTTTTGCGATTACTGTGTTGTCATTAAACTTGTAGTACCGTAAATGTGATGAGAGGATAGTAACTGTAATGGTGATAGAAAGTAATGGTGATGGTTTCTCACACACACACACACACACACACACACATTAATTCGCACACAGACCCACAGTTAATCATTTAGGCTGCACACAAACACACTCACTAACTGACTAATTGATTGAGATTAATGTATTGATTATAGTGATTGCAACACTAGCTCTCTCTCTCTCTCTCTCTCTCTCTCTCTCTCTCTCTCTCTCTCTCTCTCTCTCATCCATATCTGCTTTCGTATGTATCTCAGACAACATACATAAGGTTACTTTCAGTCTTACACACACACACACACACACACACACACACACACATATGAAAGCATGTACCATACGGTCCCATAGTGTACGCTGATTCACACACCACATATTTTTGTTTGCAATTTTTTACGCACACATCCATGCCGGTAGGTGATGGCGACCATCATCCACTCACTTAATGTAGCTTTTTCTTTCACCTTTATCATTCTTTTTCTGTCTGCTTTCTTCTCTGTTTATTTCTCCCAGTTTTCCTTTCACTTTTAATTGGTTGTCTTTCTTCTTCAGGTGGCTCCACACCGAATGACAAGTCTGATGGTTTCCTGTAACCCAGGAAACCTTTTATAACGCTAGGTGGTAACCATATAACCAGATAACGGGGTGATATGAAGTCTACAATAGTTCCCTTGTTGACTGGGAAGAGAGATGCAAATGTAGTGTCCATCCAGGAACGAATCTCCACACTCTTTCCCGCACCGCTCTGTGGTGAGGGGCTGTCTACCGCAAGGTGATGCGCTGTTCTCTGCAAGGGACGACCCTGCAGAGGTGGTTGCTTACCTGTGGCTGAGGCTTGGCCAGACATACCGGGGTTACTCACAACGACAACAAAAACAGCAACAGTAGCAGCAACAAAACAACAGCAGCAGCAACAGAACAACAACAGCAAAAACAACAGCTGCAACAGTACAACAACAACAACGCACACACCCATACAGATTTTTGTGCTAAGTTACAAAGCTTTCATGTGCACACGAGTAGATTAACATTCACTTAGTTTTGCACAGTTTATACAGGTATTGTCTTCAGTCCATGCATATGCACAAATATTTATCCATATGCAAGTTTTACGCATTCACACACACACACACACACACACACACACACACACACACACACACACACACACACACACACACACACACACACACACACACACACACACACACACACACACACACCATCGACCGAGAGTCTTATGAAAAATATTTAGATATAAAACTGCCTTTGTCTTGGAGCGGGAGGGAGGGGGGATGGGCCGCGGGGCATCTATACAATTACTGCCCTTGCTCTCCCCCCTCCCCCCTTGCCCTCCATACCCCCCTTCCTTACCTCCATACCTCCCTTCCTTACCTCCATATCACCCTTCTTACGCACCTTCCTCCCTACTTCCCCTCCACACCTTTCCTTTTTATCCCCCCCTCCCCACCATTCTTCCCCTCTCCCTCAAGCATCTCCGTCTCTCATTCTCTTTCGTCTATGCCTCTCTCTCTCTCTCTCTCTCTCTCTCTCTCTCTCTCTTGATATTTAACTCTATTAATCTTTTTTCTTTCTGCCCCCCCCCCATTTTTTGTACGTTTTTCTCTATCTCCGTCTCCTGATTTTACTTTTAGTCTCACTTAGTCAACTTTTTATTACCATCCACTCTCGCGCATACAGTTCACACACACACACACACACACACACACACACACACACACACACACACACACACACACACACACACACACACAGTATCCTCAGCTTCACTTTATTACATTAAAACATTGGCCCAAGGGAGAGACAGGTAGCTCTCTCTCTCTCTCTCTCTCTCTCTCTCTCTCTCTCTCTCTCTCTCATTGGTAAATCTGCATGCCGAGGAGATCAATCCCGCATGCATAGAAGGACCAGTTTTTGAGTGTGAATTTCGTCAAACCATCGCTCCTGATCCTTCTTGAGACCCACCAGCTCACCAGGAAAACACCCTTGCTGTTACCATCATACTTGTCCTGTTTGTTTATATGTCTGTCTGTCTGTCTTTCTGTCTGTATCTATCTGTCTGTCTGTCTGTATATCCGTCTGTCTATATGTCTGTCTGTCTGTCCTTGTCTCCATCTCTATCTTTTTTCTGTCTGTCTTTATCTGTTCCTCTTTATGTATCCTTTCATCCATCCATGTACTTCTGTCATCTATCTATCCATCTGTCTCTGTCTCTTATATACGTAGTCCGTTTATTTCTCTACTTCCCATCTCCTTGTACATATTTTCTTCTCCCCTTCCCTCATCGTTTCAGTTCCCTCGAGACTCCTCTCCCCTCAGCTCAAATTGCAGAACATATGTATGCAGTTATGCTTCCGTCTTTCTTCCTAATTCTTAATTCCATTTCTTTATTCAGAGGGAACTTCTGAGGGAAAAAAGGGGAGGGAGAGAGTGGGGGAGGGTGAGAGATTGTGGGTAGATTGAGTTATGGAAGAGAGAGAGAGAGAGAGGGAGAGAGAGGACGAAAGATGAAGGAGGTTGACAGAAGCGAAATGCATGGGAATGGGTAATATATATATAATCATCCCCTTTCGCTCTGTCTCCCTGTGTCACTCATCTCCAACTCTCTTTTTCCATCTCTTGCTTCTTTCCATCCCTTCCGTCCTCTTTCCCATACTTCCGTAATCCCCTCTTCCTATTTCTAACTACAACTCCCCATCCTTGACTACCTTCTCCCACCCCAATTCCCCATCCCTTACCGTCATTCTCCCTCCCTATATGCTCCCCTATTTTCACCCCCCATCAGCCATCCTGATTCCCCATCCTTGACCTCGTTCCCATCTCTATCCCTTTTCCATCCCCTTCTCTGATTCCCCCATCCCGTACAAGGCTCCCCACACAACCCTTACGCTCACTCCGTACCCCCACCGCCCTCCCCACCCTCCCTCGCCACCTAAGCGGATGAGGTGGGTGTAGAAAGTAGATGTGGTGGTGGTGGGTGTGGGGGATTTAGCGTGGGACGGCAGCTGAGGAAAAGGGGATGCAAGTTCAGAATCGGATGTGGATATCGAGTTGTGCATATATGAATCCCCAACACGTTCTCTCTCTCTCTCTCTCTCTCTCTCTCTCTCTCTCTCTCTCTCTCTCTCTCTCTCTCTCTCTCTCTCTCTCTCTCTCTCTCTCTCTCTCTCTCTCTCTCATATCTTATCCGTCATTTTCCCTGTCTCTGTGCCACTTTCATTGTTTCTTATCAGCTTTCCTATTTCGCACCTTTTTTCCCTTCTGGACCTCTCTAGCTGTGTGTGTTCCTTTCCTTCCCTCTCATTACTGTTTAATCTGTGCTACTTTTATCGCCTCTCTTCCCTGCTTTCCATTTTCTCTCTCATCTGTGTCCATCGCTTCTATCTCCGTGCCATCCCATCTGTGCCTCTGATTGTCTCTACTTCCTTCCTCCCGTTTTATTGTCTTTGCCACCCTCATCAACTCAGTTCCTTTCTTTTCTTCTCGTTCCCGTTGATTTTGTTGCGCTCCCATCTCTGCCGCCTCTCTTCCGTCTCATCTCTGCCACTTTCATCGTCTGTACCTCGTTTTTGCTCTCGTCTGCGCCACTGTCATTGTCTCTACCTCCTTCTGCCGGTCTCGTCTCTGCGCTTTTCATCGTCTCTACTGCCTTCTTACTATCTTGTCTGTACCACTGTCGTCGTTTGTGCTCCCTCTCCCCATCGCGAGTCTTAGGTTCGTCTACTCAGCATTCCATTCTTTGTTTTTGTCAGTGTCTGCGATATTAAATCTTTGTTTCCATCTGATTCTTCCTTTACCCTTGTCTACTTCTCATACGGCAAACCTAAAATATGTTCTACTCACTTCAGCTTTTCGTTATCGTGTTTTGTGTCTTTGTCCTCGAATACTAAACCTTTGAGTATGCTATCTTTTAGTCTTTTAATGACGAGAGATTATTGTACATAGTTCTAGGAGGACTTTCGTAGTGAAGGGGTTGCAAGTGATTCCCATTATTTCCTTCATTATGGGTACTTCACATAATACGGTATAATGTTATTGCTACTGGTATATGGTTTTATTCAGCTCTTACGTGACATCTCGTCGTGAAGTGGTTAAATGCTCGTGTTCAGAGTTTCTGTGTTTTCTAGTTCTATCATGTTCCGTTTTGGTGTGTCACAGTTGCGGATTTTCGGGTCTTCTGTTTCTTTTCTTTCCCAGTCTCGCCGGGATTACACAGAAGCTCAGACAATTCACTGTTGCTTTTACTTTCCTGGGTTTCTGTGGTTTCATTTTCTTCGATTGCAGTGTCTTTTATTTCACAACCTTCTTTGTATCTCTTTGTTCTTGATGTAACTTGCAATACTTTGGTGATAGAAACTCCGTGTACAAACAGCTAGATAAGGAGTTTATTACAAGCTCACAGTAAAATAGTCTGCCCTTCTCGGCTGCCTGTTATGAGCTGATGCAATAACGCCGTCTTCAGGCGTGGGAAAGCATGCTGACCTAGCAAGTTTAGTGGGGGCATGTATGCATTGGGGGGGGGGGACATATATACATCGGGGGTAGACATATTGTGGTAGTGTACCCCCTCCACAATATGTCTACCCCCGATGTATATTGATTTCAGTGTCCTTTATCAGTTTCATTGATTTCATTGTCATTGTTTCCGTTTCCCTGATTTCACAGTGTCCTTTATTTCAACCTCCTCGAGTTTTGTGTCCTTGATCACACAGTTTCCCTGCTCTCACAATGTACTTAATTTCACAGTTTCCCTTGATTTCAGTATCTTTGCATAGTTTTCATGTTTTTTTTTTTATTTTGCTCGATTTTGCTGTTTTCTTGCTTATTTCCTGTCCGTTGCACTGAGCCTGCCATTGCACCTGTCCTATCCCTCCGTTACTACCGTCTCGATAACATCCTCAATGGTTCTTGTTTCTTCCGTAGCTTCTGTTTTGACGTTTATTCTAATTTACAGCAGTACTAACTCTTCTTTTTTCTTCACGTCATTTATCTTCGTTTCATTACATCTTTTTTCCAGTTTGTTCTTTTTCAGCTTAGTTTCGTCTTTTCTGTTCGTACAGTTGGCCAAATATGAACATGGGACAGCATCTTAGTGTAGCAGAGGTGTGGCATTAGGTACACTTGACAGCCTTGACGTATTCGCATGTTTGTCGGTGATATGAGTGTGAATAGACGGAGGTGTCAAATATTAACTGAAAATAATGGTCAAGTAATTTTGATTCTTGAACGTCAGAAATTGTAGCTGGACCCCTGCTTCACACAAACACTATCCCAAGTTCATTTGCGGCCAAGTGTACCTTTCCAGTCATCCAGTTTTAACTCCTTCCTTTTTCATCGTCTTCTTTTCTTTTCGTATCTGTTCTACTCACCTTGCTTTTTCCTTCTCCACCTTCGTCATACCCTCTAGCTTTTCTTTTTCACTGCCTTCAACTCATTTACTCTCTCTCCTTCTTTCTACAGCCGCGTCATGTTCCCAAAATGTTCATCGTCATTCTTTTCACTTCCTTTTTCTTCATTCTGACATTCCTCCTTTACCTGCTTAATATTTACTAGCGCTTGTTTGTCTGTCTCATCTCTCTTCTTTTCTTTTTCTTTCATTTATTTTACCACAGCAATCCGGCATTGTGTTCTTCACTTTTCACCCCCTTTTTCATCCCTGTTCTTCCCATGCTTGACCTTTATACCCAAAAATCAACAGCACACCTTTTAATCCTCATTAAGAACAGTGATGGAAGGACACAACACATCAGGTAAGTATTAAAAGGCAAGGTAACAAAAGAGAAATCACAAATGCAAAATGAAAGACAGAACGCAGGAAAGATGGAAGGAACAGAGGAGTGCTATTGGTATTCGAAATGTCCCTCTATTAAATCCTGTCACATCGTCAGAAACTCACGGTGATGAAGACATTTTTTTTTCTCACCCTCCTAAAAAAAAGAAAAGTTAAAAAGACGGGGGCTCGAATATTCACCCCTAAAAAAAAAAAAAATGGAAAAGGTTAGAAAAAAGGTCCCTCGCGGATCTCCCTCCCTTTTTCCCCTTCCAGCCTCTCTGGGGAGGGGGAAAAAAATGACCTTTCCAAAAACCTATTCTTTTAAGTCTTGGAAAATTCGCAAATAAAGGAGAATGGATGGGTGGAAATGGGAGACTTTTTCATTTTATTCCAGTGCGATAGATTTCGATATAGCATTTTTTATTATTTATCGTTTGAATTTGAGTGAATAAGGGATTGGTAGTTTCTTAGTGTCTTCCTTTGACCTATCTGTAGTGTTCATAGTGTGGTTAGATGAGGTGTGTTAGTGCTTCTATATGCATTACTGTATTGAGAAGTACTAGCCAGTGTGTATATGTGTGTGTGTGGGTGTTTGTGTGTTATATGTTAGTGAACGTATGTGTGATAGGGTGTTTGAGGTGTCTGTTAGTGTGTGTGAGATGTGTGTTAGTATGTTTGAGGTGTGTATTAGTGTGTTTGAAGTTGTGTGCTTGAGGTGTGTGTGTAAGTTTGTTCAAGAAATGTGGGTTGGGTCATACTCTCAGTGGCTCAGTTTTCACTCTGTTAGCTCTCGGAATGTTCGAATTATCCTCAGCTTAGTAAAATTGTGTGGTTATAGCCTGACGAAAACAGCCCAGTGGGAGCCTGGCAGCAAAAGGGTTAAGCGACGGAGCAGAGAGGCTTGGAGATAATCTAGCCTTTCCTGTTATTAAGACTTTGAATCCGGTGACGTTTTTTAGTTTATACTTGCTACTTCTTGACGATTATGCGTATCTTTGGATATACATTACGCAGGGAAGGGGTAGATACAGCTTTCAGTAACCCCTCCACGACAGGTGGTCTTCAGTAAATGCGTCAACATGTTCTGCAGCCAAAATAGGACATCAAGTGCGTCGTCAATGTAAAGAGTCTAACCCCTTGAATCCGGTGTTGTCTTTTGTTAATTTATTCTTAGCAGTTCCAGAGGGTTTTATTTAAGCTAGGGAATGTGTCTCGTCTTAAAGAGGTTAATGAATGCTATACGCAACCCCCACCCCCACGTTTGAAAAGTTTCCTAACTTTATATATATATATATATATATATATATATATATATATATATATATATATATATATGACATTGTATAGGCTGTGTCACAGTAGTCTATAGCCCTCAGTATTCCGACATGTCTAAATTGAAAATCTTTCATCTGACTGCAAACTTGTGTTGTACATTGCTAATCAGTATCGGAAGCAACGACTTAAGCCTTTACTTCGAGGACATTATTCTTGCTACTAGTAAGCGATTTTATTCAGCGGGGGCAGGTAGAAGTCCTAGTGAATGGGTTCATGAAGCCTACTTCATTTCGTAAGGTGTTATCGTAAGGTGAATAAAATCGTATGGAGATAGTAGGTTAAAATAGACGGTACACCACCAGACCAAAAATGCTAAATGTAACTTAACAATTAATCACCTGTCCACTGTCATTCAATCCAGCTGTTTCGTTCACCTGGTACGGACGCAGATTATAGCTTTGTTACGTTCCAGACTCCGTCCATGTCTCTAACTGTGTCGCAGATGCTGTATTATGTAGCTGTGGAAATGTCTGTAGCGCCACGTCAGCTCTTGTAGATTTGGTCACTTATCTGTCACCTGTAATTTGTTACTGTGATTCTCTCTCTCTCTCTCTCACACACACACACACACACACACACACACACACACACACACACACACACACACACACACACACACACACACACACACACACACACACACACACACACACACACACACACACACACGAAAGAGAGAGAGAGAGTGTGTGTGTATTTCACTTCACGTAGTCTTCCTCTGTCTTCAATTTTGCTCCACCTCCTCTGCTTCTCTTTCTACACTTCCTCTTCACGTTTTCTCTCCATTAGTACTCCTTCTCTCTTTCTTCCCTCCATTTTACCACTTCTTTCTCTTTAACCTCTCCTTATTTTCAGTTGTGTTTTTCTTCTTCATTTCCACTTCCTATCTTGCCTCCATTTCCTTTATGCTTCATCACCCCTCATATCAACTTCCACTGTCGTCTTTGTCTCTGCTTTCCACGTCCTGTCCACGTCTTTGTCTCTCCATTTTTTTTTTTACTCAGCTTCGTCTTCAATATATCTTCTCTTTTTCCCATTTCCTGTGAACGCCGTCTCTTCTCTCAAAATCGTCTCTTTCTGTCTTTACTCATATCCATTTTTTAATTCGTTCCTTCTATCCCTCTTCCTTACAGTCTTTTGTTAAATCTTACTCACTCTTTCTTCCTTCCATCTCGTCTTCTTTCTTCCTCATTCTTCCCTCACTCCCCTTTCATTTCTTTTTTCGTGATCCCCGTCTTTTTACCGTCTTCCTTCCTTTCCCCGTCATTTTTCATTCCTTCCCCTCTCATTTTCCTTCTTTCCTCTTCCCTCTAGCCATCATCTTCCTTCCATCTCTTCCCTCTTACCTCTTCTTGCATCCCCCCCTCTCCCCTGTCCCTCCCCATTTTTTTCATCCTCGATCCCTCTTCCCTCTCTCCTTCCTCGTTCTCCTCCCATTCTTCTTCTCCCTCCCCTCTTTTTCTCTCCCTCCCTCTCCCCTCGTCTCCCCTACGGTGTACAGAGGCGCTTCGCAAGAAATGTCACCTACTTCACTAATTTATCGCGGTCCAGGCAACACACTAGGGACGTACATGTGCTGGTAGGTGTGGTGGTAGATATGGTAGATGTGGTGATTGGTGTGGTGTGTGTGGTAGGTGTTGTGGTGGGTGTGGCGGTAGGTATGGTAGGTGTGGTGGTGGGCGTGGTGGTAGATGGTGGCGGAATGTGCGTTGGGTGCGGTGGTTGTGATTAAGGTTGATGATGTGGTGGTTGTGGTAATGGTAGTTGTGGTGCAAGGAGTAGTAGTAAATTTAGTGTCAAGTTTGGTGGTGGTGATGGTAGGTGTGGTGTTATGTGTGGTGAATGGTTGTGGTCATTGCTGTAGGTATGGTGGTAGTGGTAATGGTGGTAGTGTTGGTGATGGTAGTGGTGAAAGATTTATGGCGATTATGGTAGCTGACGTACTCAAGACAATTTTTAAAGCAAACGTTGATAGCACAGGATAATGGAGATATTTTTGTAGCTGTGATGAAGCAATGAGGAATGTTGGTTGATAATGTTGGTAGTTGTGGTAGTGAAAGTGGCGTATGGTCGATTGTGGTGGTTGACCTGATGACTGAAAATGATAGTTGTAGATCAGGGGGCTGGTAGAGGTGGTTGTGGTTAAAGATGTTGGTAGTTTCAGTATTGTGGTGGTAGGTGTGGTGGATGTGATGGTAGTTGTGGTTGTGGTAGTGGTAGGTTTGGTAGGTGCAGTGTTGGTAAAGCGAAGATGTCTGCGGTATTGGAAGTAAGGCAGCGAAGATAGTGGTTGAGATGTAAAGGTTAGTGGAGGAGAAATGTTGGTAGCCTAAGGTGGAGAGATGTTGGTAGTTCAGTCCTTGAGAATTGCGATAATGTTGGTAGTTCCGTTGACTTAGATTGTGGTAGGTAGTGGTAGAATTGTGGTGGAGGAATGTTGGTTACTAAGCATGAAAAGAGTAACGGAAGAATTCTTGTGGCTCTGGTGACGCGAGAAGTGGTAATAATGTTGGTAGTTACGGTGGTGAGAATAATGGTAGAGGAATGTTGGTAGCTCGTGTAGTAGGGTAAGGAAAATGTTTATTGCTTCGGCCGTAAGTGTGGTGTTAAAAGTAATGTTGGTTGCCTGAGTGACCAAAGGGGGCTTGGAATGTTGGTAGGGCTGGTGGTGAGGATTGTGGTAGTGCTGAAAATAGTGGTAGAGGAATGTTTGTAGTTCTGGTGGCGGTGGAGGGACTGTGGTAGATTTGATGGTGGAAATGGTGATAGTGGTGATACATCAGGTAATGAAGGTTGGTGTTAAGAATGTTGGTTGCTTCGATGCTGAGAATGTTGGTAGTTGAACAGTTGTAGCTGAGGAGGTAGGAGAAGGGGAAGGGAAGAGGAAAGAGGAGGAAGGCGTGGATGATATATGGAGGAAGTAGAGAGAGGAGGGAAGTGGAAGAGGAGGGAGGACGAAGGGCTTTTAAGAGGATAGGAGTGGAAGGAGCAAATATGGAGGAGGCTGTGAAATGGGAAAGAGAGAGAGGGGGATGATGGGGGATGGAAGAGGAAGGAGGGGAGGAGGGTGGAAGAGGAAAAGAGGCATGGGGGGGATGTATGAAATGTGGAGGGGACGATGGAAGAGGATAGAGGAGTGGAAGAAATGTGGAAGAGGGCAGAGCAGAACGTGAAATGTATGAAAAGAAATACAGAGGAAACGGTGGAAGAGAGGTGGGGGGGGAGGAAGGGAGGAGTCTAAGAGGAAGGAGGAGTAGAGGGGTGGAAGAGAGGGAAGTGTGGAGGGGGTGGAAGGAGAAGGGGGAGGGGAAGGGGGGTGGAAGAAATATGGAGGGGGCGGTGGATGGCGACACACGTGGATGCCGAGTATTAAAAATGAAATATTTGACAGCCCCTCCCTGACCACACTCTGCCAGGGAGGGGGGCAGGGAGACAGAGGAGGTAGGAAGGGAGGTAGAGGTAAGCAGAAATGGAGAGGAGGTAGGCAGGAAAGGAAAGGAGTTAAGCAGGAAAGGAAAGGAGGTGGGCAGGAAGAGAGAGGACGTAGGCGGGATTTAGAGGAAGTAGGCAGGGAGGCAGAGAAAGTAGACAGGACGGCAAGGATTTAGGCAGGGTAGGAGAGAGAGAGAGAGTATACCACTGTTTCTTCTTTACTCATACTTCTTTTTTTTCTTCTCCAGGTGAGTGGTTGCCCCTTGATAGAGCATGAGAACTCCAGTGCCCACACAGTTTTAATAGAAAATGTAAGTATATAAATGCTTCTTTGATAACTTATTTATATTTTGTCAGTTATTATTATTATTATTATAATAATTATTATTATTATCATCATCGTTTTTCTTAATGTTTTTGTTATCGTCTTCGTATACAATTTTTTATTATTTTGTTTTAATATCATCATCATCATCATTATCATCATCATCATCATCCATTCGTAAAGGTGGTCATATAAATGTTTTAACAGTTCTGTGCAGAAAAATGACAAGGTAAAGAAGTATTTGCTGAAGAAGAAACGACAGAAAAAAAAAAGTACCCGTAAGGAGAAAAGGGAGGTGGTATGAGACGGAAAAGTGTTTAAGCTCCAATTAGCAGGTGATTTGTGTGTGTGTGTGTGTGTGTGTGTGTGTGTGTGTGTGTGTGAGAGAGAGAGAGAGAGAGAGAGAGAGAGAGACTTGCCACCATAACCACCATGTCATCAACCATTTTACCTTTATCACCACCCTATTCCGTCTACCATCACCATAACTGTCTACCTCTGATGCCATTCCCATTCGTCCTACCACCACTACCACAGTTCCTACCACGACAACTGCCACTACTGCTTTGACAGCCATAATTCGTACCACAACTACCACAAATACTATGACAGCCACAATTCCTACCACGGCAGCTACCACCACTGCAATGACAACCACAATTCGTACCACAACCGCTGCCACCATTGCTATAACGACCACAATTCCTACCACAACAACTACCACTACTGCTATGACAATCCCAGTTCCCACCAGAACTGCCACCACTGCTATAACAACCACAATTCCTACCACAGTAACTGCCACCACTTCTGTAACAACCACTATTCTTACCACGACAACTACCACTACTGATTGAAACTACGATTACTACCATAAGTTACGATTCCTACCACAACAAGCATAATTCCTACCACTGCTGCTTCAGCTCCTACGCAACACCATGATTCCTACCACCACTACTACACTTCCTGCCAAAGCAACCATAATTCCTACCATCACTACCACAATTCCTACCACAACAACCATAATTCCAACCACCACTATTACAGTTCATACCACGCCGTTAACTACGACAGCCACAGTTCCTACCACAAGCACCACAGTCCCTGCCACAGCTACCACAGTCATACCCCAGTTCCTGTCGCAACTATGGTAATTCCTACCATAATCACCACAAACCCTTCCACAAATGCTACAGTAAGCACCACAACTACCATGATTACTACCACAGTCACCACAATCCCTACCACAACCACCACAATCCCTACCACAGCTACAACAGTTACTACCATAGTCACCACAGTCCATACCACAACCACCACTATCGCTACCACAGATACAACCAGTCCCCCACAGTCCCCACCTCAATCGCTACCACAATTACTACCACAGGCACCACAGTCCAAATCACAACCACCACAATCGCTACCACAGACACAACCAGTCCCCACCACAACCACCACAGTCGCTACCACAACTACCACAATTGCTACCACACCCACATCAATCCATTTCATCCTTCGTGAGGCTGAAAGGTAAGCAGAGCCTATTTGCACCTTAATTGGAAGCAAACTACCCCCCCCACCCCTCCTCCCCATTTCTCTGACCCCTCCTACCTTCCCCTTTTATCCCCCTTTTCTTTTCCTCCGCCTTTTCTTTATCTCATTTTCCTCCTACTCCTCTCTTTTTCTCCCTCACTTCTCTTTTCCCTCCCTGCCTCTCCTCCCATCCCTTCTCTCCCCACTTCCTGCCTCCCCATTTCATTTTCCTCCTACTCTTTTACCTTTCCTTTCTCCTTTTCGTTTTACCCCCTTTCCCTTCTCTTTCCATTCCCTCTTCTTTTCTTCCTTCTGTCTCCCTGCCTCCGTTTTCCTCGCTTGCTTCCTCCTCCTCCCCCTCCTTTTACCCCACCTCGACGTTTCCTCCCTTCCTTCCTCCCCCTCCTCCTCATCTTTTCCTCCCCATTCTCTCCCCTCCTCTTTCATTTTTGTAAACTTAAGCTTCCCATGAAAATCCTTCGTATTTCAGTTTCTTTGATTTCTTCGTCTGCCTTTCAGAATTTATCGCCCATTTTTTAAAGTTACAATTAGCATTCTTTTTCCCCTCCTTCGCCTGTTCCCTCTTTTCCTCTCTCCATATTACTCTCTCTCCTCCATCTCTCGTTCTCTTACTCCTTCTCCCCATGTCTTTTGTCATATCGGAACTTTATTATCTTTCATCGTGCATTTCCACTTCTCATTTTCTACCATATTCTTTCCTTGCTTTCATCTCACACACACACACACACACACACACACACACACACACACACACACACACACACACACACACACACACACACACACACACACACACACACACACACACACACACACACACACACGTCTTAAACAGGGCAAGTAAACACCGTAGACTTTCCCCCCCTCCCGCCAGTTTACTTGAGTGTTCCCTACCCCTAGTGTACGGAGTTACGACAGAATTATAGGCGTAGTAGGGGAAGGGTTGGGGGAATTATAGAGACGTAGTGGCGTTTTATATGTAGAGTTTTACGTTTTATAGAGGAAGGGTTATTTGGGCGGAAATATGATGATGATGATGATGCGCAGTTTTTTTTTTTTCTTAGGCTTTGAGATGTTATAGGAGGGTGGTTATAGAGATGCGGAAGTTACGTGAGAGAGAGAGAGAGAGAGAGAGAGAGAGAGAGAGAGAGAGGGATTAAGTATGGATGATTGGAGATGGTTAGTAGACATTACTTAGATATGAAACAAGAGAGGAACGTCAGCGATAGATTAGCGATAGATATAATACACGGAGGGATGTCACCAATAGATTAGGGATAGATAAAAAGCGGAGAAGGATGCCAACGGTAGATTAGAGATAGAGATAGAGAGAGGGAGGGAAGTTTGGGCGTGTGTGAGAAAGGCCTCGCTTGGCACAATCACGGGATGCGTGAAGAAGTGCCAACTGCTGTACTCTCTCTCTCTCTCTCTCTCTCTCTCTCTCTCTCTCTCTCCTCTTTCCTCACTCTTCTCCTCCTTCTCCATGCCTTTCCTTTCCAGTCTTTTCTCCTCTTTCTTTTCCACCCCCTTTTCTCTCCCAGCTCCACACTCCTCATTTCTTCTCTCCCCTCCCCTCCCTTTCCCTACCGTCTTCTTCACCTCTCTCCTCTCCTATCTTCTTATTTCCTCTTTCCGCTTTCTCCTCTCTTCTCCTCTGGCCCCTCTCCTCCATCCTGCCTTAGGCCTAGGGTGGTGTGGGCAGTGGGTCTGGGTGGCTAGTGTGTGTCTGGCTGTTGGTAGGCCTAGTCCACGCCCCTGTGTCTGCTACCACTGCTACCACTATCACTGCAACTACCCTGTTTTTCACGACCACCTCACTCACTGCCACTACCCCCGTGTTACCACCACTGTTACTGTGACTACCACTACCCTCTGCAACCACCACTGCCACTATCACCACCTCTCTACCACCACTACCACAATCGCCACCACTATCCTCTGTTACCACTACCATTGCCAGTACCACTGCCCTCTGCTACCACCAATACCACCCCCAGGTCTCCTTTCTGTCATCACCACTGTCACTGGTGCTGTCACTACTGCTGCCCTCTGCTGTCATTGTCTACTACCACCAGTACCTTCTATCACTGCCCACTGCTGTCGCTGCTTTTGGTATCACTATTACCAACACCACAACTATAACTTCTCAGCCGTCTCAACAACAAACACTACTACTTATATTACCACAACCACAGACTGCCACTACTGCAACGACTACAACTAATACTTCTACCTCTGCCACTACCATTACTTCCTACGGCATCACCACTATGTACTATCTGCTCAACCTCCATAATCACAGATACCACCGTTACTATTATTACAGCCATTACTATTACCACCATATCTTCATCCTCAACATTCACAGACGCACTTACCACAGCCACAACTACCACTCCCCCAACCATCCATGACATAGAATATCATCCTCCAAACTATTATGACCAAAATAGCAGCCACCACAACTACCGCAGCCACTGCAACTACCACAACCACCACATCACATAACCACAGCTACCACACACACAACAGCAGCGACTACAACCACAACCATGACAGTACGTAACCACAACCACAACCACCGCCACCCCAGGAGACGAAATCCTCACACTTGTACCTCATAATTTTTAGCTCGTGAGAACCGAAGCTGCAGGTGGTAATGGGGGGAGGGGAAGGCTGGAGGGAGGGAGAGAGGGAAGGAGGGAGAGACTGTAGGAAGGGAGTGAGAGAGACTGTAGGGAGGAAGGGAGCGACAGAAGGAAGGGAAGAAGGGAAGGAGAGACTAAGGGAGCGAAGGATGAGAGGATGGTTGGAAGGAGGTAGGAGGGTAGCATGAAGGATGGAAGGGGGAGAAAATGGAGAAAAGGAGGGAAAGAAGGGGAGAAGATGGATGGATGGATGGATAATGAAAGTAGTGCAGCATGGAAGAGGGAAGGAGAGTGAGAATGGAAGGAGGGATGGGGAAAGAAAGAGGCAAGAAGGGAGAGATTGGACGGATGGATATTGGAAGAAGAGTGGCATGAAGGAGGGATGGAGAGGGAGAATGGAAGGAAGGATGGAGGAAGAAAGAGGAAAGGAGTAGAGAAGAAAAGAAGGAAGGACAGGGAGCTAGAACTTCCATTACAAGTAGTGGTAGTAGTGATGGTAGTTCATGTGGTGGTGGTGGTAGCGATTGTGGTATAGGTGCAATTTTCTTATCTGTAACGTTGGTAGTTGTGGTAGTAAACAGTAATGGTAGTAGCGATGGTTGTCGTGGTGGTAGTATTTGTGGTGCTGTGATGACAGTATATGTGGTGCTAAGTGTGATGGTAGTTGTTGTGGTAGTGGTAGGTGTAACTGTGGTAGGAGTGGTGGTGTTATGATGGCAACAATAGTGGTAGAAATCGCACAGAGGCCGTCCTCTTTGACCTCTCTCTCTCTCTCTCTCTCTCTCTCTCTCTCTCTCTCTAATGCACTCGGCCTTTCCTCACCCTTCTCTCTTAATCCCCTTCCCTTCCTCCTTCGTTCCCCCTCTCCCTCCTTCCTTCCCTCCCTCCCTACCTCCCCTTAGGCCTATGTAAAAAAAGAGGCTAGGGTGACCGCTTATGTAGGCCTATGCAGTTCCCAGCCTATCGTCTTAGTCATTCTCTCTCTCTCTCTCTCTCTCTCTCTCTCTCTCTCTCTCTCTCTCGTGTTCATAAGGGTGCATGTGCGTTGATGTGTATCTTGTGTTTGTGTGTGTATATGGGGGTAGTCTGCGTGTCTGATGTGTGTGTGCACATTTGGTGGTGTGCATGTTTAATGTGTGCTCGATGCGTGTTTGATGCGTGCGCGCATACAGTATGGTAGCGTGCGTGGTGGATTGTGTGTGTGTGTGTGTGTGTGTGTGTGTGTGTGTGTGTGTGTGTGTGTGTGTGTGTTTTAAGTGTATATTTGCTTATTCATTGTTGTATGTTTAGATGCATGTAGTGGATGTGATACGTGCCTACTTGTGTGTGTGTGTGTGTGTGTGTGTGTGTGTGTGTGTGTGTGTGGGTAACCAGTGTGCGTTTGTGAGCCTATAAGACATGCGTGTAGGCCTCTCCTCTCCCTCCCCCCTGTTCCCCCCTCCCCAGGAAAGATATCATTCTGGTTTTTGTCAGAATCGCCCTGCCTGGCCCCTCCGTCCGGACCCTCCCCACCCCTTCATCCGGACACTTATTTACTGCGGACACTTCCTTCATCCGGAGACTCGTATACTGTGGACACTTCCTTTATCTGGACACTTATTTAATGCGGACACTTCCTTTATCCAGACACTTATTTTCTGTGGACACTTCTTTTATCCAGACACTTATTTTCTGTTTACGCTTATCTGAACACTTATTAACTGTGGACACTTCCTTAATGCGGACACTTATTTATCCGGACGTTATTTGTTTAGATATGTCTTTACTACAGAGACAACCGAACACTTTATTTACTGTGGGCATTACCTTTATCTGGACACTTTATTTACTGTCCACACTTATTGTTTTTTCTGGACACAGTAAATATCTCGAACCCTCCTTTATTTGGACACATTATTTACTGCAGTCACATATACTACAACCATTTTCCTTATCAAGACACTGGGACTCTGCCTTATCCGGACTATTAAGTTTACCGACCAACTCTTCAAACCGGTCCCTTATCTCTGTTCTCTAAACCAGGCTGTCAGATCGAAAGAATCCATAATTCAGACATTTTCATATATCTCTATCGTTTTATCACGGGCACACTTAATGCAGACTTTGTTTATCTACACGTCATTATCCGCACGCATGTTTATTCTGATCCTGTCTTATCTAAAACCAACATCATCCAGATGTTGGAGGACTGGAATTATTCTGAAAACTTTCTTACCTGGACAGCTTTATCAGTGACACCTTCCTCGCAAAACTTTATGAAGACTCCTCCTTTCTGGAACATTCTTTATCTGAACACTTGCCTCCACCACCATTTCTTTGAACACTTTCCACACACATGAACCGGAACACCTCCCTCCATGAACGCTTCTTGGTCCGAACTTCGCCCATGCAAACATTCCTCTGACCTTCACCTTTGCAAATGTTTCTTTATTCGGGCGTCATCTACGAAGAGTAAACAGGATAAGACGACCTTGTACAGTAAAGGTTTTTGTGGTGTTCCTACCCAACCTAGCGATTCTATTTCGGATATGGAGATCGTATATTAGGGTATCCATTTTCTTTGATTGCCTCGAAGCAAACACCTTCCCCTCTTCTTTCCTACTGGATGACAGCTAACAGTGTGTAGTTTTTGGCAGATCATGTTCATCGTTTTTTTTTTTGTTTTTTTTCACTATTTTCGAAAGGGTTTCTGCAGGATGACAATATTTTTACTTTTCTTTTTCTTCTATTTTTACTCTACTCTTATCCTTCTCTCCCTCTCGCCCTTCTAAGGAGAGATTGTTTACCTACCGCAGTCATCATAATCTTCATTATCATCATCATCATCATAATTGTCTTCGTAATTTTTTATAATTGTTCCTATTTTCTGTGAGGAATCCATAAGTTCAGTAATATATAGTTGCACAGTAAACTGCTCATGCAATTGATACATGTATTGTATGACTGCTGGCTTATATATTAGGCCCAGACCCTGGTAAATATCTCATTGTCTACATTTTACATTTTTCTCTTGTTTTGATTGGCTGTCAGCAGTGTTTTCCCGAAGTGTGAATGTACTGTAATTTATGTTTGCGAGTGCGGTAGAAGGTTTGGATGTTATCTTTGTCCTGTTGTCTGAACATTAACCATATTCTATTTCATTCCTCATAGCAAATTGACAATCATAGTATCGAGGTGTGTGTGTGTGTGTGTGTTTCCGCTTAACCCTTTCAGTACGAGGACAACTTTTATTTATAATTGTTACCATCAATCGATTTTGTTCAGCCATATCTGACTGGTCGAGTCTCAGAAACCTTTCCCACACTGAGTAAAATCGTCTTGAAATAGCCAAAGGAAAACCAAGATGTCATCCTACCGAAAAGGGTAAGAGGAGTGATGTGTCAGTGGTAGGGCCTAGTATACCTGGTTCAGGCTTATCCCAATCTTACATAGGATTTACCGCTAAGATTACCTCTCTCTCTCTCTCTCTCTCTCTCTCTCTCTCTCTCTCTCTCTCTCTATGCAACCATCAGTTTGTTCTCACAGTCAGTATCTATCTTTCTCTGTATCTGTCTATTCAGTCTACCTCTGACTATCTGTCTGTCTCTCTAGATGTATCTGCCTCACAGGTTACCAATCTGATTCATCCAATTTTCCATCACCACCTTCTTCTGTTTTCATTGTTATTTTTGCTGTTCGTCAGTTTGTACTTCATTTCACGTCTTGTTTTCATTTTAATTCTCCTTGTGTTTGTTTGTTTGTTTTATAATGTACAGTAATTCACCACCTGTTCCTCCTCCTCTCCCTCTCATTCTTTCCTCCATTCTCCCCTCTTTTCGTTCCTTTTTTTCCTGTTCTTTAATCTCTTTTTTTTTATTATTTCCCATTGTCTTCCTCTCATTCTCCCTCCCTCTCCACCCTCTCTCCTTACCTTCTCTTGCTTCCTCATTTCATCTTTCCCTCCACTCTGTTTTCTTTCTTCCCTCACTCTTCCTTCCTCCCTCCCCTCCTTTCATCCCTTCATTCCTCTTCTAACTCCTCCTCTCTTTCCCTCTCAACCTCTCCCTCTCACCCTTCTTCCCTACCTCTCTCTCTTGCTCTCTCTCCCTTCTCCCCTTCTCTTTCCCTCCGCGAAAGGACCAGTGGGCGTGTTGCTGTTTGTTTTGTTTGTACTCTCTCTCTCTCTCTCTCTCTCTCTCTCTCTCTCCCCCCCCTTCTCTCCTTGTCGACACCTCTCCCACTTATTCTCTATTCATCTTCATCCCTTTCCTTCTCTTTCTCTCTCTCCCTCACTTTCCCTTCCTTCATACTCCTCTCCCACTTCTCTCTCTCTCCCCCCCCTTTCTTCTCTCCTGGCCCTCTCGCCCTTCTCTCTCCCCAACCCTACCCAGTCTCTTACTGTCTCTCCTCTCTCCGCCGATGCATAACTCCGCATAGCCCGAAGGAGCCTTTACTCTCTCTCTCTCTCTCTCTCTCTCTCTCTCTCTCTCAACCCCACACTTTATAGCTTCGTCTGCACCCCGAATATCACTTAGTTTCTTCTTGTTACCTCAGTACGACTCTTTTTAACTCAGGAAAAAAAAGGTCTTGTATTTCAGTGATAAGTAAAGTACAAAAAGTCCCCCCTTGCCTTATTCTCACCACGTTTACTACGATGTCGCTATTGTTGTCTTTACTGCCCTTGTGAGATTTCCAGATTAGGTGAGTGATTTTTTTTGGTTGAAGGTAAAGCCTGCATTAATTCCTTCACTACAGGAGGCTTCCGTTTAGCAGGATGAAGTTAGTTGATGGTAGAGACAAGAAAAATTGATGAAAAGACGTCACTCTACTGCAAAGTCAAAATGAATAGCAATGATCTCCACCTTCTCCGTTTCGGGTTCCCTTCTGTCTCTGTCCTTCTCCTCCTTTCTCTCTCTGCCATTCCCTTCCTCCCTCTCCTCCCCTTGCCTCTTCCTTCTGTCACTTTTCTATCTCCTCCCCCCTCACCCCTCCTCTATACACCAATTTTCTTCCTTCTCTCTGTCCCTCCCGTGTCCTCCTTGTACCCTTTTGTCTCTGCTCTTCCCTTCTTCCATACACACATTCCCTCCTTTCTCCATACACTTTCCTCCCTCTTTACACCCTTTTGCACCCATTTTGCTGCCCTTCCCTCCCTCCTTCTCTCCCTACTCCCTTTCCTTCCCTTCCTGTTTCTCTCCCTTTTCCCTTCCTCCCAACACCCACTTCCATCTTCGTTCTGCTCCTCCATACCTACTCGCATTTGTATTAGATGCCATCCTATCCGATTACGACAATGAGAAACCAATCCTTCGCCCCTCCTGCCTTAATCCCGATATAAATCTCTCTCAGGGGGGATTACCGGTAAGGAGAAGGGTTGATTACTGAAGAAAAGGGCAGATATGGGCTTAAAATTGGAGAGGTGAAGGACAAATCAGCTTTATTTTATGTAGCCACTTATGATCTGAATTCCTGTACTCACTGTCACCTGAAACAGACAGTCTTATGATTTGCCCCGACCATGAGAAGGTTAATGGTACCAATATTAACTCTCAGGCTCCTGTGACTCACCCTCAGCTGCATAAAATCGTCTGGCGTTAGTTAGAAGTAGAGGCAGCCGTGAGAGGTTTAAAAGATCGATAACCCATTCTAACTTTACATAACCTAACCTAAAGTAAACCCAGCACAACTTTGTCTAAACTCACCCAGCCTTTTAGTTTAAGTCACATCTAAGGTAGGCGGGCAGAATGAGGTGATGATGATATATGAGGAGGAAAAGCAAGAGGATTAAGAAAAAAAAAAGAAACAATGGATCGACAGCAAAAATAAGAAAACAGTGTAGAAGACATGGGGGAAAAACAGCGATAAAAAAAAGTGTGGAAAAAAAGGGATGGGACGTGAGAGAGCGAAACGTGGCAATTTAAGTCCGTAGATTTATTTCCCCTATTTTCTCTGCCGGCCTGCCTCCCTCCCTTGCGCATTTCGGCAACTTTATTAGATCGTACGGGGAGGAAGGGAGGGAGAGGGGAGAGAAGGAGGCAGGAGAGAAGATGCAAGAGAGGACTGGAGGGAGAGATAGAAGGGCAAGGAGGGAAAAAACAGGAAGTATAGAGGAGCGAGAGGAAGTTGAAAGTACGGGAAGGGAAGGAGGGATGGAGAAGGGGAGAAGTTGGAAGAGAAAGGGAAGCAGAGGGAGGAGAATAGAAGGGGCTAGAAGAGATGGAAGTGGAGAGGGCAGAAGGGGAGGAGACGAGAGAAAAGGAAGGGAGAAAGGGAGAAGGAAATGAGAGAAGAAAAAGAATAAAGTGAAAGGGAGACGTGAAGGAGGAATGAAGAAACGTGAAGAGGGGAGGACGGGAAGGAAGAAGGGAGAAACAAGGCGGAGGGAGGAAGGGAGTGAGATAGGAAGGGAGGCGGAGGCGGAGGGACTGAGTGAGTGAGTGCGGATGGAGGGAGGGAGGGAGGGAAAGAGAAACAAATCGGAGGGAGGGAGTGTGGGGGGGACTGAAAAGGTGGAGGGAGTAAGGAAAGGAAGGAGGGAAGAAGAAAGTGAGCATTCAGAGGGAAAGAAGTTAGGAGGGAGAGAGAAGACAGAGGGAAGGAAGGATGGGGGGTGAGAGAAGGCAGATGGAAGAACGGGAGGAAAGAAGGAGAGAGTGAGAAAGCAGAGGAAAGGAGGAAGACAATGGGAGAGTGAGAAGGCAGGGGAAAGGAAGGTAGAAGAGGGAGGGAGGAAGGAAGGAGGGAGGAACAAGGCGAAGGGAGTGAGGAAGGGGTGGCATTGTTTACCTACTCTCAACGACGCTACGAGCCTAAACTAATGTCAATAAATCACGTGATCTTGCGCAAACTGCCGCCTGTTTGAATACGCCCCCACCAATTGCCTCGTGGGAGGGGGGAATAGAGGGGTTGAGGGAAGAGTGGGGGAAGCGATGGGAGAAAAATAGAGGCTTGAGGGGAGAACGGGAGAGAAGGGGACAATAAGGGGGTTTGAGGGGAGAAAGGAGGTATGAGGGAAATGGAAGGGTTTGAGGGGAGAAGGAGGGATGGGGGAAGTAAGGGATTTTGATGGGTGAAAAGCGAATGGGGAATTAATAGGGTTTAAGGGGCGTGTGGGGGTATGAGGGAAATAGGAGTGTTTGAGGGGAGACTGAGGGGTGGGGGAAATAATTGGGTTTAAGGAAAGTGGGGAAAAAATGGGTGAAGCGGGCTAGGTGAGTGAATCCACTGGGGAGGAATAAAGGGAGATGCTGGAGGATATGAAGAGAGTGGGTGAAAACGTGGGGGGTGGGGGATTGTGTCGAGGGTTTTAGGGGGAGGAATTAAGGGAGGGAATGGTGGGGGTGGGTGAAAGCATCGGCTTGAGTTGGGGAGATGAAGTGAAGGAAGGGGGGAGGAGATTTGGGGGGATTTTGAGAGAGGATTGATTGGGAAATGGTGGGGGGAAAGAAGGGGCTGCAGAAGAGAGAGAGAGAGAGAGAGAGAGAGAGAGAGGGAAGGGGAACAGATAACTAAGGAACATAATAAGCGAAAACCTTAAGAAGTAGGCCTTGGTGATTTACTGTGTCACGTGATATACATAATTACCCTTCACGCTCACTTCTACGTTTGTTTACTCCTCTTTATTATCTCTTGTTTACGTTTCATTCATGTTTTAACTTATT
This sequence comes from Coenobita brevimanus, assembly GCF_032717465.1. Lineage (NCBI taxonomy): Eukaryota > Metazoa > Arthropoda > Malacostraca > Decapoda > Coenobitidae > Coenobita > Coenobita brevimanus. The sequence continues at coordinate 48,137,729 of NC_137046.1, forward strand.
TAGCAGTTGAAATTTAGTTGTAAACGGAGTCTCCAGTTGCTGAGTCGGTATCGTGTGCGCTTACCAATCGTGCTGATCTGGGTTTAGTCCTACCCTTGTCGAATATCGTAGAAAGTGATGTACAGTCGTGTCATTGCTTTTCTTACACGTTAGCACTCTCTTTAACGCCTACACAGTTTCCACATGCATTCCTCACGTAACATTCAGAAGTCTGCCACACCTGTACCTCTAAGTGATGTACTGGATTAGGTGGGTCAGTTGACAGAAAGTAGTGTTCCTCGACTTTCTGTCTCCCTCTTTTCTTCATTCCTCTCCTTTCCCATCCCCTTAGTTCTCCTGTCCCTTCTTTTCTCGTTCCGTCCTCCTCTCTTCGCTGCTTGTCCTTCTCTTCCTTCCATTCCCTCCCCTCTTCTGCTTCTCTCCCCCACCCTCTCTTCCCCTCTTCTGTTTCTCTCTCCCACCCTCCCCACCCCTCTTCTGCTTCTCTCCCCCACCTTCCCCAGCACCTCCCCACTAAGGGTAGGCCCAGACCTGACCTCCTATCTGACACATCGATTATCCAACCCCGGTACAATCTCCCTCCTCCCCCGTGACGTTCCCCCCTCCCTGTAATATCCCCTTCCTCTCAGCTAGACATCCCTTCCATTCGTTTCCCCTTCCCTTCCCTTCCCTTCCCTTCCCTTCTTGTTCACATTCACTTCATCTTTTCCCTTGCCGTCTCTTTTCCCATCCATTACCATCCCTTTCTTTTCCTGTTCCAGCTTATCCTTTCACTTCCTTTCTCTAGCCTTTCCATTACCTTTCATTTCCTTCCTCTTCTTTTCCTTTCCATTTCATTATTTCTCCACTCCCTTGCCTTGTCCATTGCTACCTTGCCCCTCCGTTCATCTCCTTTTTTCCCCTCCTTCCCTTGCTCATCCCTCCCCCATCCCCGTCACGCACCTGTGTCTGACCGCCTCTTTGTCTCCCCCTTAGTTCATTCTTTCTTCTGTCTACATTTTCTCTCATTTCTGCCACCCAACCGCTCTTTCAATTTCACTTTACCTCTGCCTTCTTTCCATTCCATTCCCTCTCCACGTGGCTTGTACTTCTACTTTTCTTCCCCTTTCTCTTCCCCTGACTTCACTCTCCCTCCTCACTCCACATTGTCAATCATTTCTGCTTCCTCTCCACTCTTTCAGCTCCAGTTTTCCTTTACCTCTGCCTTCTTCTGTTTCATTCCCTCTCCACATTCCCTTTACTACCACTTTTCTTCTCCGTTCTCCCAGCTCCATCATTCTTCCACTTCTGTCTTCTTTCCACGTCTCTTTTCCCTCACCCCTGCCTTCATCCACCCGTCTCTTAATTCCATCCTTGCCGCCGCTTTTTTTTTTCCCACTTATCTCTAACTCCGCTTTGCTTTTCTATGTCATTTCTCCAAAAACCACTTTTCCGTACTTTTTCTTATTAGCTAACTTCTTCCTAGCTCGTAAACTGACCCCCTCCTCCTTGGTATTATTATGTAGATACTTTCCTAAAACTATATTAGGTTTGGTTTGATCACTCTGCAAGTTTATATTTGATTGTGTGTTTTGCCAGCTTTATTACGGTTGATAAATTCTGCCTCCTTTAAGCGTATTTGTATCAGCATCTTAACTTATTTTCGTCTGATTATGGCTTCCTTAACTTTAAATGGATTTCATGTCACCTTTCAGCTTCGTTTAGTCCGATTTTATTTCTCTATTATTTTATATTTTTGTTCGTTGACTTTGAAAATGTTTTACCTTTTTCTAGGCTGGTGTTTGAAGGAGTATCAACCTTTCTCAAATTTATTCTCTGCCTCTGCCTTTCATACACTCCAGGCCAGACCACTTGGCTTGTGTGGTTGGTCAAGGCGATATATCTGGTGTGAGTATATTTATCTCACGCAGACCCTCCTTATCCCCATAGACTCCACACCCCTCCTCGCTTTTATCTCCCTCGATCTCTCTTCCTTCATCCTCTTCTCTCCCCTCGTCCCTCCCTCCTCCCTCGCCCTTCACACCTCTTCCTTCCCGCCTCCATATCGTCCAGTTTCTCACATTCTGTCTCCTCACTCCCATCCTCTTCACCTAACCTCTTCCCACCCTCGCCCCCTCTACCTTTCCTCCTCCCCTCTTCCACAAGTTCCCTTCTCTCCTCCCCCACCTCTCCTCTACCTCATCCCTTTTCTCTCACCCCTCGCCTCTTCTACATTTTCTCCCCCATCCCCTCGATCTAAAACCTATCTCTTCCCTTCCTTTCCCTTTCCCTCCACTATCCCTCCCCCTTCCCTCCATCTAGCCCTCCTCCTCCCCTCGTGTTGCCACAATAGTAGCATCAATGGAACTGAGTTGTGATGAGGGGGAGGGTAATCGCTGTGTTGTTGTTGTTGTTGTTGTTGATACAGGGCTGCCGCGCTGTCTGCCGTCATTACCTTGCTCACCTGACAGCGGGAGGAGAAGGGGAAGGGGAAATGGAGGGGAACGGGGGAAGGGGAAGGTGATGGGGAAAGAGCGTGTGGGAGGCTGTGTCGAGAGAGAGAGAGAGAGAGAGAGAGAGAGAGGACTAGATGAGACATGGCCTGTCACAAACTGACGAAAAGGATATGCACGAGAGAGGGAAGAAAAGGTTCCGTAGTTAACTCTATCCAGTTTAACTTGGCCTAAATTTGTCATCTCGCCATGTTGAATGCTGAATTGTAGGAGAGATGACCACAAGAATATGGTGAGTCATGATATAATGCAATGAAAAAAACGTCGAGCCGCAACATTTCGTTACGCTGCCACTGAGCAACGGGAAAAGCGGCAAAATAACAAAACTTTCCTCAAAGTGAAAGTAGATGAAGTAATTAAGGTGGGGGAAAGGAAGAGGAGGATTAGAAACAGGAGGGAAAGCAGGGAAAGGAGAGGCGAGGTGAGGAGAGGGTGTAGAATTGACAGAAAAGTGGAGATAGAAGAGGAGGGAAGTGGGAAACATGTAGGTTAGGTGTAGAGAAGGATGCAGTGAAGGAAAGGTAGGAATGAGGTGCAAGGGAGAAAATGGTACGCAGGGAAGAGAAGTAAAAAAGATGAGGGATACAGGAAGGTAGACAGAGAACGAAGGAAGGTAAAGGAAGGAAGGAAGGTGAGGAGGAGGAATAAGAGTGGAAAGCAAAATAGGCTAGGGAACTGAGAAAGCAGAAGAAAGAATAGTAGAGAGAGAGAGAAAAAAAAATGGTAGTTGAATGGAATGCGGGTCAGAGAAGGAAAGAGAGCATTTGGAAGAGAGAGAGAGAGAGAGAGAGAGAGAGAGAGAGAGAGAGAGAGAGAGAGAGAGAGAGAGAGAGAGAAAGAGAGGGAAATTATGGTGAGAAGGATAGAAAGGAAGGGAGAGAAGAGAGGGGAGAGAGATTACTATTGAAAGTTTGAAGGAAAGCAAGCTGGAGGACAGAAAGCAGAAGCAAGAAAGAATAGGAGCGGAGGGAAAGTTGTGTCAGAGAAAGGAAGCAGGAGGAGGAGGAAACTGAGGAAAAATTGTGGTAAGGAAAAAGTAGACAGAAAAGTATAACATAAGAAAGTAAAGGCAAAGGATGGAGGGAAAGAAGGCAGGACGTGGTGGTGGAGGTTGGGGATGACGTGGAAGGGGGAGGGGAAGGGGGGGGGTAGAAGTGGAGGGGAGAGCAGATAACGTTTTTTTGTGTGGGTGTAGGCCTAAGTTAGCACCGCCACACCCCGATACACTTTTTTGCCCTCGCGATAACACCGCCTATCCAGCCCTCACCCGTGCTGAGTCTGGGTCTTTGTTTACTTTGTTGTTTGGGGGTCTTTGTGTTTTTCTGGACTCTTGATTTCTTTACTATATATGCCTATTTTGGTTTCTTTTTATATTTTTGTTTGCGAAATCGACACTTCCATGTATTTGTTTGCTTATTAGAGTTTAGAAGTGTTATGGGTAATTCCGTAATGCCAGTATTTGAGTGTGTTTATGGGCTGTGTTAAAAATCTTGTAAATGATAGAGGAGAATTGTGGATGTGATGAAAATGATGATGGTGAGGATGGCCAGTTGGATGTAGTTTATAATCTTTAGACAATAAACTCCTTTGACCAGTTCACCAATCACCAGGTGGGAGGAAGTGTACACCTGGTCTGTTACAGTATCATTTAGTGCTACTGTTGCAGGTGTTTATGTACTGTACTTCATGTAGGAAAGACAAAACTCAGCACATTAACATGAAATATGGCATGACTCAACTCAGCAGCTTGAAATGCAGCATATGACCCAGTAAAGTACAGTATATAAATAAGTTCAATAACATGGAATTAGGCATATGGGTAAGTTCAGCGGCTTGAAGTACGGCATATGACTCAACAACACGAAATACGGTAGATGAATCAGTTCGGCAACACAAAATACGGCATGAGTTCAGCAACACGAAATACAACCATATGAGTCGTTCCATGGGCTTGATATATACGGCATGTGAGTCAGTTAAGCATCACGAAATACGGCATATGATTCAGCAGCGTGAAATACGGCTTATGTCTCAGCAACATGAAAAAACGGTACGTAAATAAGTTGAACAACATGAAATACGGCATCTCATTACCCAAGACTTTAGTGAGCTCTTGGGAGATAGTTTTAGCACTTTGATGTTTGTACCTTGCCCACTTTATTATAATGAAGTTCATCTTGCTTCTTGTACTCTCCTTTTCTTCCCACCCTTCCTGTACCCTCTCTTCTCTTCCTTTCTCTTGTTATTCATCTTTCCTTCTCTTCCTTTTGCTGTATCTATCTTTCCTTCTCTTTATTTCTTTATCCTTCTTTCCTTCTCTTCCTGTTGCAACCTATCTTTTCTTTTCATCCTCCCTGTATCCTTGCATCCCTTCCTTCCTGTAGCTACGGATCTTTCCTTGCCTTCCTTGCTGTAGTCTTCATTCCTTCTCATCCTTCCTGCGCCCTTCTTTGTTTCTCTTTCAAACGCACCTCCTTGTCTTCTTTTTCTTCCCGTACCTCTCTTTCCTCTTCCTTCCTGTACCCTTCTTTCCCTTCTACTCTCTCCTTCACTTTCCTCACTCTCCTTCTTCTTCTTTCCTCTACACTTTTCTCCTTCTTCTCCCCTTCTTTCCGTATTAGCATCCTTTTCCTTTCCCTTTATCCCTTTTCATCTTTCCTGTACCCTTCTTTTCCTTCACTACTACTTCCTTTCCTTCCCCCCTCCCGTTCCGTCTGATTTCCCTTGTCCTTCTGCCTGCCTCACTTACTGTTGACCCTTCATTGTGTCCCTTCCTCGACTCTTATGATTCTTCTTCCTTTTCCTCTCCCATCCTTCCTTCTCTCTTCTTCCCATGTCCGTATCGTTGTTTTTTCTTCCTTCATCTCTCCCCTTCCTACCTTTCTTTTAATGTTCCTTTATCACTGATTCCAATCCTTTCTCTTCCCATCCCTTTCTTTCCCGTCCCTTCTCTTCCCTTCCCATCCCATCCCATCCCTTCTCTTCCCTTCCCATCCCATCCTTTCCCTTCCCTTCAGTAATTTAGCATTTATCACATTTCGTGAGAGAGAGAGAATAATTGTGTGTGTGTGTGTGTGTGTGTGTGTGTGTGTGTGTGTGTGTGTGTGTGTGTGTGTGTGTGTGTGTGTGTGTGTGCGCGCGCGCGTACGTACATGCTTGCGTGCGTGCTTGCGCGCTCTAATTCTCCTACACTCTTTATCTAATCATAATAATGGGTTTCATTTTCAGTTCTGAAACTGTTATCGCCCGCCTTTGGAAGGCGGAGCGATAATGTTTATGCCAGCCTCTGTGTGTGTGTGTGTGTGTGTGTGTGTGTGTGTGTGTGTGTGTGTGTGTGTGTGTGTGTGTGTGTGTGTTCCCATTATATATCATGAACGACTTGATCTATCAACATGAAACCTTCAGGGTATCAAGATATGGCCTAAAGCTTGGACTTGGCCAACAGCATGTTATGGCGGGTGATTAGCATTCGGCTTCCGAATGCTTTCTTTCATTTGGTTAGTTATCGCAGTGTCTTGTTTGATATTCTGGTTAGTTATCGCAGTGTCTTGTTTGATATTCTGTGGTACTGATTTTTCCGGCAGTTTTTTGTCCTCCTCCTCCTCCTCCTCCTATTTTTCTTATTTGCCATCTTTGTTTTACTTCTTCCTTCACTTTCTCCTTCACGCTACCTTATCAATCAATAGCTCGCAGGCCTACGTACATTCAACATAGGGTCAACACACACATACACTCTCTCTCTCTCTCTCTCTCTCTCTCTCTCTCTTATAGCTGTCAGTTTCTTATATCCAGCGTGCTCACATTTCAATCTGTGGTGTTTTCCTGATATTCCCCTTTTTACGTTTGGCTCGTGTAGTGTCGTGTAGTGTAGTGCTGTGTAGTGTAGTGTAGTGTAGTGTAGTGTCGTGTCGTGTAGTGTAGTGTAGTGCTGTGTAGTGTAGTGTAGTGTAGTGTCGTGTAGTGTAGTGTAGTGTAGTGTAGTGTAGTGTAGTGTAGTGCTGTGTGGTGAAAGAGTTGGCTCTTCCTTATTTTTACGTTGTATTTATTCAACTTCCGGCTTACGCTATGCCAAGGAGTACTTAATATCCGGACTGTGTTGTGGGGAGGAGGTGGGGACGGTGCACGGGTAGGTAGGTAGGGGAGGATGTGGTAAGTAGATGGGTAGGTAGGTAGGGGAGGCGGTGGGGACGGTGCATAGGTAGGTAGGTAGGGGAGGAAGTGGTAAGTAGATGGGTAGGTAGGTAGGGGAAGAAGTGATAAGTAGGTGGGTGAGTAGGTAGAAGTGAGGTAAGCAGGAGGCGAAGGTAGGTAGTTGGGTCGGTAGTTTGGGCGTAGATAAGTCAGCATCATCATCACCACCACCACCACCAGTTTCCCTATTCACTGTGTCTTGCATTGTCTTGGTTCTGGAGCAGTGCCTTGTGAGTCATCTGAGAACAAGATAAAAGAGAGTTAGCCCTGTGTACTATGCCGTATCCATATCACTGTTTCATAGCGGGTAGTGGACTGTTTACTATGGGCATTGAGTCGTATGTCCTTGTTAAGCGAGAGTAGGGGGTTGCAGCTCCGACTCCCTGCCCAGTGACATGTGAAGCTCTCGCACCTAGGAAGACTGCCGGCCTCAGAGAAAGGGCTTTTTTTTACCAATGCCTGGAGCTGGACACTAGAAAAGTAATTCGCCGTGATATAAGTAATACATGAGTTATATTTTTTCCGCCCCGACCCTTTGTGTACAGGTGCTCGGTACTAGGTTGGTAGCAGAGGTCGGTAGGTTGGTTGGTATACTGTATAGGTGTAGGGTAAAGCTGGTTGGTGTATGGGCACATAGGGAGAAGTACGGGAAAGCTGATAGATTGGGTTCATTGATGAGTAGGTGCGTAGGTTTACCAGAGAGAGAGGGAGGGGGGACTTTTAGAGTACGATATAGGGTGGGGCGTGATAAGCAGCGTACCCACCTACCTACAGACCCACTTAGCACGTACCCACATACTGCTTACTTTACCCTCCTACCTTCCTACACTCAGACCTACCTACAGACCTACCTTCTCTCCCTACAGGCCTGCTAACTCACAGCCTTTCAAACCTACCTGCGCAACTAGAGTCTGAACTACAGACCTTCAGACTCACTTAATCTACCTACTATGCTACCTAATCTGCCTGCCAACCTACAAACCTACTTACACAGCTATAGATCTTCCCACTCTACCTACAAACCAGCAGGCATATTGACCTACCTGCAACCCTGTAGGCTTTCCTAGCTACTTACGTACCAGCCTCCGTAATTACCTCTCTCCCTCCCTCCCTGCCTACCTACCTACCTACCTACATACATACATACATACATACATACTACTTACATGTTCTGTCTTCCCGCAGACCGACGCATTTACCTACCTACCTGCCTGCCTACCTACCTACCTACCTACCTACCGAGCCGCCTAGTATTTACCCACATGCTCCCTCTTTCTTTTATTTTATCATCTTACCTACCAACCGCCTCAGTTCGTACTCACTTGCATGCTTCTCCCCATTCTTTACTACAAACACATATACGTACACACAGACAGACACACACACATACTCATATCCTTACCTACTTTATTCCTACTTACATACTTACCTTTTAATTGCTGTGTTTATTTCCCTTCATGCATTATTCCTACTTACTGCTTACCTACCATCGCTTACCTGTCATCTCACCTTCGCTCCTACTGATGTTCGTTTTCATTCATTTTATATGCCTACCTACGTAACTCGGCTCTCATGCGTCTGTCTCTTTCCCTACTTTCCTACCATTCTCATATATCTGCTTACTCACTTACCTAATTGACGACCTACTTGCCTGCTTGTCATCCCCTGTCTACATATTTATCTACCTTATTACCTGCCTATCCACCTATCTACCTACCTACCTTGTCTGCCTCCTACCTACATATCAGTTTACCTAGGTTAACTATCTGCCTGTCCACCTAGCTACCTACCTGCCTGCCTACCTACCTTCCTACATACCTACCTACCTACCTACCTACCCACCCACCTACCTACCTACCTTCCCATCCTCTCATTTATCGACAAAGCGCCACGTGTAGAAATGGATAGGACGCATGACTCAGCACTTCATTATCTTGTGTTATCTCGGCGTGTGTGATAAAGAAAAAACACCCTGATCAAGTCTGGTGCTTTGGCGAGGAGGAAGGGGAGGAGTGATGGGAGGGAGGGGGTGGAAGGGGAGAGATAAGAGGGAGGGGATGGAGGGGGAGACAGGAGGAGGGGAATGAGAAGAGGGGAAGCAAGGGGAAGGGAGGGATAGTGGGAAGGAGAAAGGAAAGACAAAAAAAAAAAAAAAAAAAGAGGAACATGGAACTAAAGGGTGAAACTGGCGAGTGGGGATTGTAAGAAGGAGGAAGAGAGAAGTAGAGGTAATGACAGGAGAGAGAGAAGGAATGGAGAGAAAAGAGAGGAAAGGGAACGGAGAGGTACAGGGAAAGATAGGAGATGGGGAAGGTTGAAGGAGAAGTAGGAAAAGCTGAAAAGAAGTAGAGGGAAATGTAGGAGGCAAAGGATTGTGAGAGGGAGGATGGAGAGAGAAGTGAGGCAAATTTGTGAGAGAGAAAAAAAGGGAGTTGGAGGGAAATGAGGATGTAGGGAGAGACAGGCGAGTGAGAAATAAGGGAGTGGAGAGAAAGGAGGGAAAAGCGAGAGAGAAAAACATCTGAAACCTATGTAGAGGATATAGCAAGGAAGAAACAAAGAAGATGAGAAGGATAGGAGTACGGAAGGAAAGGGAGTCAGAATAGAGCCCGGCAGGTAGAGATAAGTGACGGGGGGGGGGTATTGAATGCGTAGTGTCGTGTATCATTGTGTGTGTGTGTGTTTGTGTGTTACCATTATTCACCGTGTAAGTATTGAGCGGTTTAATCCTGTTCAGCTCTTATCTACCGTGCGTAGCTTTCCGGAGTTTTTATGCTCGGAAATGGAAAGTACCAGAACACCAGGGAAGGTTCTGCTCATAGTGTGTTTATAAAGACTTTATTATATATATATATATATATATATATATATATATATATATATATATATATATATATATATATATAATTTAATTTCTATCCATCCATCTATCTAGCTATCTATCTTATCTATATATATAGATATTGATATAATGTTGATATATAGATATGTATTGTTAGACTGTAATGCCGTATGTATCGTTGATTGAGAGGAATATAGGAAGTATAAATGTCGGTAATGTGCTGCACTGTGCGTGCCGTGTGTGTGTGTGTGTGTGTGTGTGTGTGTGTGTGTGTGTGTGTGTGTGTGTGTGTGCATTCGCCAATATAGTTTGTTGTATAACGTTCATGGCGTGGTATGAGGTTGGGAGTTTGGTAGAAAAGGGTGGTATGAAGCATGAGTGGAGATGTTTTAGGGTATGGGTGAGGGATGCACATGGTGCGAGGTGAGGCAGGATAGGGATGGGAGGGTAGGTGATGTGAGGTGAGGTGAGGCAAGGGTAGAGGTGTATGAATAACGCTTCTTAGGGCTGGGGTGGTGCACGGCTACAATTTACTCGTATCAGCTCCTCCTCATAGCTGACACGACCAGTGCCGCTCGCTCTCGCCGGGGCCGCTGACGTAGCAGGTGTAGGTGTGCATACCCGCCGCTGGAACCTAAATATTACGGTAGAAGGAAACCTCTGTTGTACATCATTAATATGTCTTCTTGCTGCTGCCAGACGATTGTATTCAAGAGTGCCAAAGTAGTGAAGAGCTTAATGAAGTCTACATGTAACCTCTCTCGTTCGTAAAGGCTTTCTCAGCGGACTAAAATCGTTTGGATAAAATAGTAAAATATAAAGTGCATCATCGGACTGAAGGGGTTAATGAACACGAGGAAATACAGCTTACTCTGACCTCCGCGAAGATCGCTAGACATATATTGTGTTTGTTTGTCCTGGATAACTGAAGGGATGCACTGTACAGTACAATCGGCAGTGTTCAGCGATTAGGTGTTGGGTTTCCATTACGATCAGAAGCTTGTCGGTGCCAAAATTAATGTGTCAGGTGATGCCTGTGGAGTCGCTTGTAGTGCAGACCAGGGACTTGAGCTGTCTGGATCGTGCCTTGCCTCCCATCATTCAGGCTTTACCTTTTTCAGATTGCCTTTGTATATGTGACCAAGGATTGTTGGTTATGAGGCAGGTTTGTTAAGATGGGTTCAATTTGGGTGTTGTCATAAAAACGAATATTGCACAGGAGGTCTTCATCAGTAGAGCTGATATAAAAAAAAGAAGTGTGTAATTACTCCCACTGAACCTTACTGCACATCGCATTGACAGTGCCCCTGTCCAGTGCTTAACAACGAAGGGCAGCCATGTTTGCATCCGGTAATTCCTGTTTCCCGAGGACTTACCTCCATCCTTGTCACCTCCTGACGGTTTTAATCACGGTAGTCTAGATTTCTCAAACTGGAGCGGTTAGATATGGCCTTCAGTAACCCCTTCATAACGAGAGGCCTTTCCTAATACGAATATGATAATTGGGAATTTACAAAAATGTCTTCCGGATGAATGGGTAATACTGGTTGTCCGTCTGTTTGCATACATTACAATTCATACCACTTTTTTTTTTTTTTTTTTAGTAATTTATGGATCACTGATTACTTGGTTATAACTCTGTTTTCCCTGTTCAGTATAAGTATTACACTGACTACCATGTGATATAATGAAACAAAACAGAAAAACGAACAGATGCAAAAACAGTTCTGTCGTGTGTGTGTGTGTGTGTGTGTGTGTGTGTGTGTGTGTGTGTGTAAGAGAGAGAGAGAGAGAGAGAGAGAGAGAGAGAGAGAGTTATAAGTAAGAGCATCAAAGGAACGAGCAGGCTTCCTTGATATTTTTTAGAAAGAGGGGGGTGGACGGGAATTGAGAGAAGAGAGAAATGAGAGAGAACAAGAAAAGAGGGAGACGTAGAAGTAAAGAAGACAGAAGGGTTTGAATAAAGGAGAATGGGGAAGAGAGAGAGAGAGAGAGATCAAAGAGGAGATTAAGAAATGAAATGGGAGAAAAGAGGGAAGGAATGAAGAATGAGGAGGGATCTACGGAGAGGATTAGATGTGGAGGTAAGAGGTGGGGAAGGATGGAAATGAAAAGGACAAGGAGGACGAGAAAAGGGTAGGATCAAAGGCGAGAGAGAAAGAGAGAGAGAGAGAGGGGGGGGAGTGTGTAGGTGTAGAAAGAGGAGTGAGTGAGTGGGGTGACTGGAATAAAAAGGAGAGGGAGGGAGGGTAGGAGTGAAATGACTGGGTGAGAGGGATACATGGAGAGGAGGGAGGGAGGGAGGGGATGGGAGAGAGAGGGGTTCAAGGGGGAGGGGAAGTGTATTTGTATGGAGCGGTATTACGCGCCTACTCGTAATGAGCCTCACACTTATTCTGCATCAACACACACACACACACACACACACACACACACACACACACACACACACACACACACACACACACACACACACACACACACACACACACACACACACACGGAGGATGAGAGGTCAATGCCTTCTGTAACACTGAGGAGGCTGAGTGAGAATTATGGAACGCCATCGCGACCTTCGAAAGGGAACAACAAATATAAGAGATGTGTATAGATTCTTTAATGTTATTGAGGAGATTAACCGCAACATTTCATAGTTGTTAACATCACAATAGGAAGCTTCAGATCATTATCTACTTTGATGAAGTGGTAGTTTTCAGTGCTAGTGATATAAAAATACTGTTTATGTAATGTCAGTCAGTCTATATAGGTGCCTGTGTAAACACACACACACACACACACACACACACACACAATATGTATATATGTATACATATATGTTTCCAGCAGCCGTTGTACACAAGTGCATCAATAGACAACTCGTTTTTGCTGTGCTTCCATCGACAGCGTGCGTTGTGAAAGCAAGGTTGTGTGGACGTGCAGGACAATTCACTGGTATTCTAAATCTGACAGGTTTCCTTTGATGACTTTATTGACATGGTTACGAAAATTCATCGTGGCAGTTGAGATGTTCACATGTGTACTACCATTTTTCACTGATGTACGGCCGTTGAAAATTGTAACTAAAAAAAAAAATCAGAGACCCTGATTAGCACTGAATTACTGTTATCATTTTTCAGGTTTGAGTTTGTACAAATTGTGGCACTGGTAAAAAAGTCCCTCGTCATTCCCCTGCGATTTGAGGTGATGAGAGGTCGGGGGAGGGAGAGGAGGTAGGAGGAGGAGTAGGAGGTGATGGAGAGAAGGTATGATGAGGTAGGTTGTTTGTGTGGACGGGGAGGGGAGGGGGAGGGGGAGAGGATAGATATATAGGCAAAGACCGGAGAAGAGTAAAAAAAAAGAAAGAAAGAAAAAGAAAGAAAGAAAGAAAAAGATGATGAATGAAGAAAGAAGAAAGAATGAGAATAGAGGGATGAAATGGTTGGGCCAGGAAGAAAGGAGAGAGAGAGAGAGAGAGAGGGAGAGAGAAGGCATGGTTAAGGGGGTAGAAGGAAGGAAAAGATAGGGATATATATAAGTAGGAGAATGAGAGGGATGGAAAGAGATGGAACGGAATGGATGGTCGGGGAGGTTAGAGGGATAGATTGGGTGATCAAGAACAGCGCAACTCCTGGCGTATAGGTCGACACCCGCTGCCTCCCATAATACGCACAGAGAGGCGGCGTAAGTAATGGTTGTAGTTCCACGGGGGGTCTAGGAAAAAAATGTATGTATAGTAAATGTGATGTATGGTGGAAAGATTTGATGGCACCGCCTCAAACCACTGTGAAGACGGTGGCTGTACTTAGAGAGAGAGAGCGAATATCGTCAGCACTCAGATTTGTCTTGTTAGTGAGTATATTAGTGTGTATGTTACAATAACTGTTCTGTGAGTCTTGTACCCAGACTGAATATCGTTGTGGAATGTGATAGACATTAAGAATTGTTGCACAATTTAGTTAAAAATAATATTAATTTTAGTGAAAATGTATTTTGTTGAGCCTACCAATCGCATCTTCTTAATACAAAATTCTGTTGCATATATCTGTCATGAAAACTGTCTCTATTTATTCTGTCACTTGTTTAAGGCGCTGACAACAAAGCTAATAAAACTGTTGTAATTTACCTGCATCATCGTCACAACTGGCCTGGTGATCGGTTAAGGCCGTGATACTCTGAAATCCACCTTAGTGCCACAGGGCTTGAGTCGTAGGTTAAGGAGGCTCCCCAGCACCTCTTAGTGGCCGGTATAGCCAGTATATTATTGTATCTAGCACATTGGAAAGAAGAATGATAGAAACCGCCTTTTCTCCCACTAGAATATGACCTCAGGAGATTTCTCGAACGCCGTAATGACATCACCAGTGTACATTTGAATCTGGGACAGCTTGAGTGTGTAGTGGAGGTCTGGCACTTGGTACATCTGCCAGCCATGACGTATGAACATGCTTATTGGTGGCAGTAGCATGAATAAGAGGATATGTCAATTTTCTGTCTGAAGTGGCCAGGTAACTATTATGCATGAATGTCAGATGATGTAGCTACAGTAGACCTCCGATTTACACTGATATCGTTCCATTTTGAAATTTGGTATACATGCTGTGCACACGAATGACTTTGCGCAGTTTAATGCAATGTACGTATGAGTATGTTGTGCACTTTGTCAGATCACTGCTGCATATTTCGTGATTTTTTTTTTTTTATGCAAGGAAGAAGGAACCAAAGGCAGATACAGCCATACGCACATCAGTCCAGCTCAGACGCCCGTAACCACCACACAAGTATTGGTGTAGTGATCGTGAAGCCTACGTCACTCGAGAGGATTTGACCGTGAAGTGCATGTCAGATCTCGTTTAATTATAAGGAAGAGTAATATTGGAGCATTATTATTGCGGCATTGGTCTCTTTACTTAGCTTTGAGTTTGCACAAGTTGTCACACACACACACACACACACACACACACACACACACACACACACACACACACACACACACACACACACACACACTACAACATTACGTCTCCATGGAAATTATTTTGGGCATAATTTTAGGCCTACTTCAGGATCACATAGGCCGAAGTAAAAGGGAGTAATTATCATGATAGAGGCAGCACATAGGCCCTTAAAAGCCTGTAGTGGCCAGTGTATAGGGCCCAGCACCGCCTAGGCAAAGAGAAGGGGGGAGGCAGGAGGAGGGAGGAGAGAGGGGTAAAGGGAAGGAGGGGAGGGGAGCCAGAGAGGTGGGAAGGGATGTACAACAAAAAGAAAATGGAGAGTTGGAGGAAGAAGGAAGGAGGGTGGGGATAGGGGAAGGAACCTGGAGGGAGGGAAAATGAGGATACAAGGAGGCGGGAAGGAAAAAAATGTGGAGGGAAAGGGGGAGAGAGGGTAAGGAATGAAAGTGTAGGGAGTTAACTAGATAGAGAGCAAGAAGGAGAGACCAGGCGTGAGGAGAGGAAGTGGAGGAAGGACGATGGTAGATGGAGGCTGGAAGAAGGTATGGAGGGAGGTGGAGGTTACAGGAGACGGGAGGAAGAAAATGGAAGGAGGGAAAGAAGGTTTAGAGATGGAATGAGAGTAGACGGGAAAGATGATGGTTGTTGTGAAAGGAGAAAAAGAATGGGGAGCACAGTAACAGAAGGAAGGAGAGAAAAAGGAGAGAGTGAGAGAAGGATGGAAGGAAAGAGGAACGAGACAGTAACAGAGAAATGGAAGCGAGTGATGGAGAGAGAATGGTTACGGGAGAACTAGAGTGGTAGAGGGACGGAAAGAGGGAGGGAAGAAAAGTGAGGATGGGGAAGGAAAATCAAGAGGAAAGAGGAGATGTGGCGGGTGGAGGAAGAAACGTGGAGATGAAGAGAGAGAGACAGGAGTGATGAGAAGGGGCGAAGGAGGGAAAGTGAGGGAGACTGTGAAAAATAACAAAGGAAGGATGATGTGGCGAAGATGGAAAAGAAGAAAGGAGGGAAGGAGAAACGAGCGAAAAGAGACAAGAAAAGATCGGAAAAGGAAACTGAGAGAGAGATTGCTAATGATCACCAAGCGTGGATGAAAATCGGAATAGATGAGCGACGTTTGCTATTTTATTCTTGGTATCTGCAGACGATTTTATTCAGCCAGTGCGAGTCTTTTCAAGCTTGAGGGGTTAGATGTAGCCTTAATCAATCCCTTCATAACTACGATTGAACGCAGTCATTGAGTAAAATCGTCTGGTGGTAGGGTGGTTAAAATAAAAAAAATAATTAAATCATTGGGTTGAAGGGAGTCCAGTGAAGGCCTTTTTCACTTGCTGTCTGGCCACCACTAGTTGCCTTTATTTTGCGTAAGAGGACTGGATAAAATATTCTCATGTAGTGTTGGGGTAAAATTGTAACCCTTCCAGTTCGCAAAATTTCTCGCGAGTTGAATAAAATTTTGCATGAACAGCGAAAATTAAAAAAATAATCGTGTTTATTGAACGGCTATAGAAAGGAGAAATGAGAAAGAGAGATAGGTCCAGTAGAGGTAGGGTAGGGGGGTAAAGATGGGGCAGGGAGTGTAGTTGACGGGTGTAGGCGAGGGGGGTAGTTGAGGGAGATATAGGTGGGAGGGTGAAGTTGAGTAGTGCAGTTGACGGGGTGGAGGGAGGAGGAGGAGGGAGGAGGAGGAGGAGGAGGAGGAGGTGGAGTGTTAACCCTTTCATGACGGTGGGTATCTCATGATCTGAATAGAATTGTGTGGCAGTAGCAAGAATATGAAAAAATATATATATAAATTATCTTACTGAATAAAATGATGGATTGTTGCCGACCCTTTCACAGCGTTCGGCCTTTTTTCTGTCCTAAGTAAAATCATCTGGCAGCAGCAGGGATTTAAAAAGGCGTCAACATAATGAAGAGGTTGGGAAAACGGGAGTTCCGTAGAGGGTACAGGGGGATAAAAGAAAGGATATAAGACATGGTTGAAAAAATGAAAGTGAGGAGAGTGGACAAGAGCTTTTAAGATGGTGAAGGAATCAGAAAGGGTTAAGGAAGGAAGAGAGAGGAGACGTGGTCGAAGTCAAGGGGGGAGGGGTGAAGATAAGGACCTAAGGAACGGAAGAGAGAAGGGGAGGGGAGGGAGGAGAAGAGAAGGAAGGAAGGGAAAGGGAAGACAACGGGAAAGGGAAGCGATGGACAAAGTGAGGAGAGATAATGGGAAAGGGGGAGGGATGGTAATGGAGAAAAGAGAAGTGAAGAGGAGGGGAAGAGGGGAGAGAATAAAAAAGAGGGGGGAGGAGAATAGGAGAGAGGAAGGAAGGAGAAAAGAGAAGTGGGAATGAGATGGGTTTAGGGGGAGAAGAAGAAGAGGAAGGGAGAGGGGGAGGGATGGAAGAATAAGGAAAGGCAAGATGAGATGGGAAGGGGAGGGGAGGAAAGGAGAGAGGGGAGAGAAGAGGATAGGAGAAGGGAGAGAAGAGAAAGGGAAAGGTTAGGAAGGCGAGAAAAGAAGAAGAAAGAAGAGAAGAGAAGAGAGGGTGGAGGGGGAAAGAGAGGGGAGAGGAGAGAAAAGGGGGTGGGGAGGGGAGGAAAGAAGGGAGAAGGGGAGGAGAGGGGAATGGAGTGGAGAAGAGAGAAGTGGAAAGGAGAGGGGAGGAGGGGGGAGTCAAGAAGAGAGAAAGAGAAGGTAAGGGAGGAGGGGGTAGAGGGTGTGTAGGTTCTTAAGTGCTGGGCTAAGATGAAGGCCTCATTAGTCGTCTCTTTGAACTGCATTGTAAAGGCTTTTGACATTTTAGAGGACCATACCCCCTCCCCTCCCCCACCCCTCTCTGCCATACCCCTTTCTTTCACCCCTACCCCCTTCCTGTCTCACCCAACCCCTTCTTTAGTAAGCTTCATCTCTCTCTCTCTCTCTCTATCCCATATATATATATATATATATATATATATACAGTCTATCTATTTACAGTGCCTGTGTTTTTCCCTCTCTTCCCTTCCTTTAGTTCCCTCTCCCCATTCCATCCCACATACAGCGTCCACCTCTCCCCATCCCATCCACATTTTCCTCACCTCTGTGTTTCCCTTTTCTCAAGTCTCCTTCCCACCTCACTCATCCCCAATTCCTTCCTCATTTCACTTTCATGTCACCTCATCCTCTCATCACCTCACGTTTTCCTGTCGCCAACAGAACTCATTTTTCCTCCCTTTTCTCCTCTCCTTTTTCCTCTCTTGGTCCACTCTCTCAGATTCACATACTTTCTAATTTCCTCTTTCGCTTTACCTAATATTACATTCCCTACCTCTTCGGCCCCCACCTACCTTTTTCTCTCCTCCTTTTCGCCTCGTCTAATCGTTTATTCTCAGCCTAATTTTGCCTCCAACGACATTTTCTTCCTGCCTCTTGGTATTCCCGCATACTTCATTCTCTGCTTCATCCTGCTCCACCTACGTTGTTTCTTCCACCTCTTGTTGTGTCTTTCTTCAGGTTTCACTTCTTTCGCCTCCACTTCCTCAGCTTTCTCCACTCATAATTCCCAACGCCCGTCCTTCCTCTTCCCCCCCCCCCTCCTCATCTTCCTCTGTCTTTTGTCCATATCCTCCCTTTTCTCCCCGTTATCACCCCTCTAACCTCTTTCTCCTCCACCTCACCCGCTTTCCTTCAGTCTTTAGCCTCCCCTCACTTTTCGTTTAGTAACCACAAACCTCTCCATCCTTTTCCCCTCCCCTCCCTTCACCTCCCTTTCTTCCAACCATACCTTTCCCCTGCACTTCCCTCCTTCCTTCCTCCAACTCCCCTCATTTTCCAACCCCTCCCTTCTTCATCTACCCCTCCCTTCATCTCCCTCTTTTTTTTGCCTTACCTTCTCCCTTGCTCCGCTTCCCTCCTCCCCTGCTACCCCTATTCCCCTTCCTCTCAGCTCCCCATTTTTTCCTCTCCCCGGACGCGGCCTCACCAAAGGACGGCCAGATCTGCTTTGAACCTGCTCCTGCCAAGGCTGATTTTTCCTCCATCTCTTTTCTCCCCACACACTGCCCTCCTCCCCTCTGCAAGCTCGACCCTCACTTCTTATTTCCAGGCGTCGTGTAGGCCGTATATGTAGTCTCGGAGGGTAGGGGAGAGAGAGAGAGAGAGAGAGACGCACACACGAGCTATTTATTGTAGAAAATTTTCATGGTTACTTGAAAAAAAAAAAAATGGACGGTCATGTTTCTGTCCTATAGAGTGTAAGTATATCCGTGCAGTTCCTTATCATGTGTTCCTTTTAATGTGTTACCGGGATGCTGTTGGCCTAATGTGTATAATTTGGAGTGCTGTTGTGTGTTCCAGGTGCTGTTAATTTTGTAGAGTGCTGATGATGTGTATTGTGGAGTTCTGTGTAGGTGTATTATGGGAAACTGTGTGTATTATGGGTATTGTTCATGTGGTCAATGGGGTAAATGGTAAGGCTAATGGGTTCTATAAGGTAATGGTGGTGTGGTTGATTTGGTGGTATTCCTGTGTTTTGCTGGGTGTTTTATTTGTTTTTGAAATGATTAAGTTTACAGTTACCATTCATGCCTTGGATGGAGTGATGTCATTGCTCCGCTACGATCGCCCTTTTTCTAGTTTATTATTATTTTGTAGTTTATTATTGACGACTTCATGCAGTTTCGAAGAGACTTGAAGGGGGTTGGATAGAGGCTTCACTTAATCCTTTCACTACAGGGTGGCTCGCCGTGGCTGAATGAAATCGTCTGGGAGTAGGAAAAAGAACTACAAAAGAGGTTATTGAAGATGTTAATGTGGTGTGTTGGACGGTGTGTTATTGGTGTTATTATGTTTTATTTAATTATTTTTTTGTAGATGTGTTACGGGGTGATCTTCATGTGCTCTGGTGTCCTGGTTAAACCCTTCAGTACGATGATGTCTGTATGTTATGCCCTTAGAATCGTTTGGTTACTGATTTAGCCCAAGAGGGAGTTTGGAAATGATTGGAATTTTACATATAACTGCATTAACCCTTTCACTAGTAGATGTTTCCCTCTAAAATTAGAAAAAAAAAAGTCTGTAGGTTGCAAAAATGATATATATAAGACGTTCTTGGTATGAAAGGGTTTATGAAATCCAGTGTTTATCTTTGTAGGCTACCCGTATCAGAGAGAGAGAGAGAGAGAGAGAGGAAAACCATAGGGAGCTTAATAGGGGGTCAGAAGGAGAGGCTGGTTACCGAGGGAGGGAGGAAAAAAATCTTTCATTAATTAAAAGGAAAATCTCCCAGGTTGGACGCAGTATTGGTTTTAGTGGTAGTTGTGGTAGTAATGGTGGTACATGTGGTAGTGGTATAGTAGTTGTGGTAGTAATGGTGGTAGATGTGGTGTACTTGTATGTAGTATTAGTGTGGTAGTTTTGGTAGTAGTGGCTATGGTGGGATTGGTAGCAGTGGTGTTAATTTCAGTGGCTATAACAGAGTGGGTGCTGGTAATATTTTTGGGTGGGGTCTTGGTGGGTAATGATGGAGGTGGGCTTGAGGAACGGAGGAAAACGGAAGAGACAAACAGACAGACAGACAGACTTTCGGTCGACTCAGCATAAGGGAGAAAAATTTGTTATGTTTGCACATTGTGAAAGCATTTTGAAGTTAAAAATACTTCTATTACCTTTCTCTTAGCATCCTCTTGGTCATGGATGACAGAGCCACTCGTAGGTTGTTCAGTCTTTCGTCATGAAGCTCTTCACAAATGAAGACACTAGCTTTGTTGCACTATTGTATGTTGTACGGATTCTGATTTGTCACGGTCTTAACAGGGTAAGAGGACCAAATACGGACTGTATATTCCATGTGTGGTCGTGGTTAGGCTATTATGTAATGATATTTAGTATGTGAATTTGCCATTGATGAATTTCAGAATTCCTCTTGCACTTTCTTAATTCTATATCTTTTTTTACAAACATTTGGTACTGTTTTCAGTGCCTGGTCTCCAGTATTTGATATTTGTTTTTGTGTGTCAGAGAACGTGAACCAACAGAAGAGAGAGAACGAGGAAAAAAAAAAAAAAAAAAATGAAATAGAGAAAGCCATGACATTAGGCCCAGTCTTGCCCCGCTCCCCACTGTGTTTGGGGGTCATTAAGGGGGTAGGGGGCAATTAAAATGTAGGGGTGGCTTTACTTCCGGCTCGCACTCTTTGATCTCTCTCTCTCTCTCTCTCTCTCTCTCTCTCTCTCTCTCTCTCTCTCTCTCTCTCTCTCTCTCTCTCTCTCTCTCTCTCTCTCTGTCATCCTTCTATTATCTCTTACAGTTCGCCTCCATTGACTTTCACCCTTTCCCAATTTCTCCTCCTCTTCCTCTTCTGTCCATTTCCACGTCCTTTTGTCTATACTCTCCTGTGTTTCCCATTTTCCTCGGCTTTACCTACGATTATCTCCCATTCCCCTTTTCCTTTGGCCAACTTCCCTCTCCTTTTTCTGTTTTCTTATCCCTCTCTGCTCTTTCTCCTTTCCCTGCTTCTCCTTTACCCCCAGTCCTTCTTCTTCATTCCCTTTTCCTCTTCTCCTTTTCCTGTTTGCCTTCCTTGTTCATTTTACCCTCCACGGTTCGTCCTTTCCCTTCTCTTCTCCTCTTCTCCTTTCTCTTCTCCTCTGCTAATTCAGATTCCTTTCTCCTTTTCTTCTCTTACCTTGTCTCCCCCTTCTCTCCCCTTCAGGTTTCTTCCCTCCCCATTCCTTTCCATTCCATCTTTCCTTCCTTCCAATCCTTTTTTCCTTTTCAACCCTCCCACTCCCTTTCTCATTCTCCTCTTCCATTTCATTCTCTCCAACCCCCTTTCCATATCCCTTCCTGAGACCTTCATTTTTCCCTCCTCATCCTTCCCACTCGCTGTTCCCCTCTCTCCCCGTCCTTTCCTTTCCCCTTCCCCCTCTCCCTTTCCCCCGCCCCCTCCTTCTCTCCCTTCTCCCCATTCCCCCCTCCCCCCATCAGTGTAGGGGTAGCGGCAGTATGGATTTCCTATAACACTTACTCCCAACTTTTCCACCGCAATAGGTTTCTTCATTCAGTTGTCTGGAGCCACTCGCCCCCTGCAGGTGTGTTGTGGGGCCCAGTTACCCCCACCCAACCACCCACCCACTTATATACCCCCAACACACACACACACACACACACACACACACACACACAAACTGTCCTTCCTTTTAACTCATTCCCTCTCCTTCACCATTCTTTCTCTCCCCTCCTTCATTCCACTTCTTTCCTTTACCGTTTCTGCACCTCCTCCTTCCTCCTGCATTCCCTTCCTTGTCTTCCTTCCTTTCTCACCTCCATTCCATCTTCTGTCCCTTTCTCTCATCCCGTCTTTCGCTTAGTCTTTCCCTCTTTGTCCTTCTTATTTTTTTCCCTCTTATTCTTTCCAAATTTTTCCCTCTTCGTCGTTTCTCTCCCCTCTTCGTTTTGTTCTTTCCCACTTTCCCCCCTCCTTGTTCTTCTCGTCCTCCCCTCTCCCTACCTGCCTCTTTTACCTTGTTCTTTCTCTACTTTCCTTCCCTCCATCCTCCCCGCCCCCTCGCCACTTGCTTCTTCTCTGCTTCTCCTTTCTCCTTCTTTTCCACCCTCCCTCCCCTTGTTCCTTCTTTCCTCCCTTTTCCTCCTCCCTCCCTCCCTCGCCTTGTTCCTTCTTTCCTCCCCCTTCTCTCCTTCCTCCCTCCCTCCCTATAACCTTACATCCTCATTAGTCAACTCCCACCGTCCCTCCCTCCCTCCGTCTCTTATACCTACCTGCCTTGCATATCTCTCTCTCTCTCTCTCTCTCTCTCTCTCTCTCTCTCTCTCTCTCTCTCTCTCTCTCTCAGACCGTGAAAGTAGAGGTTTACGTTGCAAATTTCACCTTTTTATCTTCTTTTATGCTGCTGAGGGAAACCGTGTCGGGGCTGGAAGTACATGAATTATAAAGAGAATATCATGGTGCAATAGGCAAAATGAATCGCAAAGGAATAAGGGTTAGGAGGCTGGATTGCCACCTAGAGTACGGCCCAGCGTACGAGAGGTAAGGAAAGAAATAGGGTGACAGACAGACAGACAGACAGGCAGACGGACTGATTGGTTGGCAGAGACGGCTGGCAGGCTGGGTGAGGGAGGGGGGGGAAATGGATATGGAAGAGTGGCAGAGGTAGGGATGAGGCAGGGTAGCAGAGGCAGGATGATGGCAGGGAGGGCAGTAAGATGGGCAAGGTGGCTTGGGAGGCGAATTGACAAGGTGCTGTAGGTTGACTGGGTACGTGGGAGGAAGGTTAGACAGATGAAGAAGGTAGGCGGGAAGAAAAAGGGGAAGAGAGGAAGTATAGGGGACATGGAAGTAGAGAGGCAGGGTTGGTAGGTTGGTAGAGTAGGCAGGGCCACAGGATAGGAAGGGTGGTCATGGGAGCATGTTAGACCAGAGAAGAATAGACAGACACTGGAAAGGGAGGGTGCGCAGAGTAGGGAAAGTGGTAGGAGAGGTAAAGTTGGCAAGGAGGCAGAGATGGCAGGGGTGACAGAGGTTGTAGAAAGCTAGAATTGATAGAAGAAACAAAAGTGGCAGGGAAGCAGGCCTGGCGAGGTGGCAACATTTGGAGGGGAGGCAGAGTTAGCAGGGGAGACAGGGGTGGCAGACAGGTAGAGTTGGCAGAGGTGACAGGGGAGGCGGCAGGGGAGACAGAGTTGGCAAGGGTGGATGGTAGGCAGGGGGACCACCGTACACAGACCATGAATAAATCTGGCTTGCAATCGATTCAGCCATTTCTTAGGCATGAGAGAGACCGTGTGTGTGTGTGTGTGCGCGCTTGGATGGATGACCGTCTGTGTATGTGTATGGCGTGTATAATTTTTCACACGCATATCGTTTTATGTATGTAGGTAGCTATTGTGTGTATGTAGCTGAGAGCGCATGTTTATGGTTAATTCTGTTACACACACACACACACACACACACACACACACACACACACACACACACACACACACACACACACACACACACACACACACACACACACACACTGCAACACAAACACGCAAACAAACACGCTTGGTAGTTTTGCTTACTGTGTAGATTTTTTTCTTCCTTCCCTTCCTCCCCCGCCTCCTCCTCAGATATCCTCGGTCCCCCACCGCCTTTCCGTCCTCTCTTTCCTCTCCAGTTTTCCTTGATTTTTCCTGCTTTTCCTTTCATTTTTCTTATTTTTCCTCCTCCAAGACATTTTTTCCTCTCTCTCTCTCTCTCTCTCTCTCTCTCTCTCTCTCTCTCTCTCTCTCACTTCATTTTTCATGTTTCCCTCTGCTATTATTTCTTTCTCCCTCGTGGCTCCTTTTCTGGCTATCCAATTTGACTGTCCTACTTACTGTTCCATCTGCCCATCATCTACTGCCACCTAGCCACCAAGATCCTACTGCTCTCTCTACCAGTCCTGTCTACCTGCTTATCCACCTACTGTCTGCTTACCGACCTACCTACGCAGCATCTACCTATCTGCCACCAAACTTACCTGCCTTCATACCTACCCACCTGTCAGCCTTTCTGCAGTTCCTGCCAACGTCATGAGTGTTTTTCTGCCATCTTATCTACCTACCTACCGACCTGCCTACCTACCTACCTACTGACCTACTTACCTGCCTACATACCGACCTATTTACCTACCTACCGACCTACTTAACTACCTACCTACCTACCTACAGAAGAGCGGGTATTCAGAGAGAAAAGGAAGCCTGGCGCTTAATATTTGAAAAAGGGTGTGTTGAATATGGGAGTGTGAAAGAGTGTGAGGGAATATGAGGAAGTAGAATGGAATATTAGGGAGTGTAAGGTAGGATGAGGAAGTATGAGGGAATATTAGAGAGTGTGAGGGAGTAGAAGGGAATATCAGGGAGTGTAAGGGTGAATGAGGAAGTGAGAGAGAATATTAGCGGATTTTGTAAGGACGATGAGGAAGTGGGAGGGAATATTAGGGAGCGTAAGGGAAGATGAGGAAGTAGAAGGGAATATTAGGGAGTGTAAGGGAGGATGAGGCAGTGTAAGGGAGAATAAGGCAGTGTGAGAGAGGAGAGAAAGGATGAGCGAATGTGAAGGAGTGTGAAAGTAGGTAAGGAAGTGTGAGAGAAGCAGAGTAAATGTGATTGAGTATGAAGAACCCGAAGACACAAATTTTGGTGTAAGTGCAAAAAGGGAGAAGTAAGAAAGTAAAGTTATAAAGTATAGGAAAGGAAAGGAAATAAGGATGTGAAAAGCAAAATTAAGAAAGAAAATAGGAAAGTAAAGAGGAAAAGAAGGTAAGAAAGAAAAAGATAAAATGGCGTGTGAAGGGGAAGAAAATATTGCAACACGAGCACACGGGTGAATAAGGAAAGTAGAAGGGAGCTGCCGTGTTCTCCCTACCTCCCTCTCTCCCTACCCACATCCCTCCCTCCCTCCCTACCCACCTCCCTCTCTCCCTACCTGCCCGTCTCCCCCCTCCTTCTTTCTTTCTCTCCCTACCTCCTCCTCCTCCTCCTCTCTCTACCTGTTCCTTTTTCCACCCACCCCTCTTTCTTTACGAACTTCCCCCCCCATCTCTCTCTCTCTCTCTCTCTCTCTCTCTCTCTCACACACACACACACACACACACACACACACACACACACACACACACACACACACACACACACACACACCAAGGACCATTAAATCTGTTGTTGTTTGCCATCCTTTGTACGCCTGTTTAATTAAGGCTTATTCTGTCATTCCTCCCCTTTTGCTTCCTTTCCTTCCTATTTTTCTCCTCGTTAGTTTCTTTTTTGCATGTTTCTTCTTTCTTCCTCGTCCACCTCTCTCTCCCATGTTTATTCAGTCCTCCCAGTTTCCTCTCTCCTCAGCCCCAGTTTTCTTTCTTTCTTTTTTTCTTTCTTTTTCTACAAAGTTCGTGTTATTATTTTTGCTTTGCCTCTAACTTTCCCCCAGACTCCAGCGTATTCCAGGATTTACATGTTATTTTTATTCTGTTAGCGAGTTTAATTTAGATTTGCTGAGAAGAGAGTAGACTCGTTTTGGCGCAGGTAGGCCCATGTGCAGGCTGGCCGGCTAGCTCGCTCCCTCACCGGCCTATCTCCCCTCTTCACTACTCTTTCCCCTCTCTTCTTACTCTTCCTCTGCTCAT
The DNA here is from genome assembly GCF_032717465.1 of Coenobita brevimanus. NCBI lineage: Eukaryota > Metazoa > Arthropoda > Malacostraca > Decapoda > Coenobitidae > Coenobita > Coenobita brevimanus. The sequence goes on from NC_137046.1 coordinate 48,163,351, forward strand.
CATCACTCTTCATTTGCTTCTGCCTAACACCTTTTAACTTTCTTTTAATTTACCACGACTTAGGAATAATAATGTGGGATAAAATGCTTAATACAGGCAGGAAATGTTGAAAATATGGCGTTTTCTGGTTCCCCTCTACTCCCATACGTCCCTCTTCCCTCCGCCCCCCTTTGGTGACGCAAGATTGGCAACCCTGCCCGCCCAGATGGTCACTCCTACCCCCCTCCCTCCTTCCCTCCACCCCTCTCCCTCCTCCCCTCCCTTCCTCCTTACCTATCCCCCCTTCCCCTCCCATCCCTACCTAGTTTTCTTCCATTTCCCTTTCCTAGCCCTCCTTTCTACCTAGCATTCCTCTCTTCCCTCTCCCTCCTCCTTACCTAATCCCTCTCTCTTTCCTCTGTAGCTTTCCTCTTTTGCCTTCTATGTCCTCCTGTCTTCGTAGCATTCCTCTCCTACCTCCCTAGCTTTCCTCTCTCCCCTCCCTGGCTCTCATGCCTTCTCTCCCTAGGGTTGACCTCTTCCCACCTACCACCACCTCCCCTTCTACCTTCTCCCTTTCTTACTTTTCCTTATTCCTCGTATCGTTCCTTTCTTTTCCTGTACTTTCATTTCATTCTTGTTTCTGTCCTTAGCTCCATTAGTTCCCTCTCTCTCTCCACTTTTCCTTCCTTTCCTATCTAGCACTCCTTGTCTTCCCCACTGTTTTCCTCGTCTCTCTGCTCATTCCTCATCTCCCTCCGTCCCCTCATACACTGACTTTCCTTGCCCCTTCTCATTCCCTTTCTTCCTCTTTCATTCTCCACTCCTATACGCCTCCTTTTCCACTTCTTTCCTCCCCCTTGCCTTGCCAAATGAACTTTACACCACCTCCTCCTGTCTCGTCTCTCCCCAGTCCACTTCTCTCCCTCTCTCCTTTACTGTCTCATTCCCCTTTCCTCATTGTTTCCTCTCTCCTCCTCCCTCCTCTCCTTCTCATTCTTCTGTACACTCCTTCTCATTATCCTCGTATTTCCTCCCCTTCTCCTCTTTTTCCCCCTCCTCTATTCTTCCCTTTTTCCTACTCCTCTCTTATTTTTCAAACATCGCCACCTTCCTTTTTTCCCCTTTTTGCTTCCTTCCTTCCTTATGCTTCTTTCCTACCCTATCCTTCCTTCTCACTCATTCCTCTCTCCTCTCTTGATTTAATTTCCTCTACCTTTCCCTTCCCTGTCTGACTTCATTCTCCTTTCCTCTCCTTTACCCTTCTCGCCTCGCGCCTCTTACTCCACTCTCACAGTCTATTTCCTACTTTTTCATTAATTTTCTTTCCTACTCCCTTCCTTTCATCTTTATTTCCATCTTCCTCTTCCCTTAGCTTCTCCAGCTGGTCATCTCTCCCCTCCATCTACGTTCTCTCATCCTCCTCCCCTCTCTTCCTCTCCCCCTCTCTTCACCCTTCCCTTCCCTCCATCTCTCTTCCCCCATCCGCTTACTTGCCTTTCCTCTCCTCGTCCTTCTTCTTCCACTTTTTTATTCTGTCTTGGCAGCTTTTTCTTCCTCTTCTTCCCTAACTATTCCCCTTCCTCTCCCCTGTCTTTACCTCCCTCATCCATCCCCCACTGACCTATTTCTCTCCCCTCCCCCGTCTCCTTCTCTCCCCTTAGCATTCTCCCCTCCCATTTACGATACCGCCCACACCCTCCCATCCATTTTAGCAACCTCACCCGCTCCTTTTATTCTCCCCTACACCCATTTCCCTTCCCTCAGTATTCCCTCTCCCTTCTCTCCCCTCGCCAGTTTAATCTTCTCCCTTTTCTTCTCCCCTCACCCTCATTCCCTTCCCCTCATCTTCCCACAGCATTCCCCCCACCCCCACTTCCCCTGCCTTTCCCTCTACATTCCCCCCCTCCTCATCCCTGCTTCTCCTCCTTTCCTCCCTCCCCTCCCAACCCTGTAGCCTACCCCTGCTTCGCTCCCCTTATCTCCCTTTCCCCTCACCCCCATTTTCCCTCCTCTTTATATTCTCCCCTCATCTTTACATCCCCTTCCTTCCCTCCTTTCCTCCCGTCTCTCTCCCGTTTTCTCTCAGTTCCCTCTCACTCCCCCTTCTTTTCCCAACCTCCCTCCCTTTATCACTCCCCTCTCTCTCACATCTTTCCTCTACATTCATCTCACTCATTCCCCATTTCTTCCCCAGCTTGCTTGTCCTTTCACTCCCCCTCCCCTCCTACACTCCTCCTCCTCACCTATACTTTCCTTCTCTACATTCACCTCACTCACTTCCCTTCCTTCCCCAGCCTCCTCTTCTTACCCTTCACCTCCATTCCCCTCCCCTTCCCAGCGCGTAGGATTGGCCAGCGAGGGGAGGGAGGAAGGCCGCCATTGGTCAGCGCCTTGATCAATGGGTGACGTCACTATCTCCCCTCACCCTCCTCACCTCCCCCACTCCCCCCGCCCCACACTACTAGGCCTAAGTCTGCAGTTTTTTGCACCGCCTTCGCTATTGATCAGGGGGGGTTGCCAGCGCCTACGGGGAAAGAGGGGAGGGGGTGGAAGGGGGGGAGAAGCTAGGGAAAAGGGAATGAGAAAAAGAAAGGAAGAAAAGGGGAAAGGAGGGGGAAAAATAGGAAGAGGAAAAGGGAATGGGAAAAAGAGATGAAGAAGAGGAAAAATATAGTTGGAAGAAAGTAAGGAGGAAGTGGGAAAAAGAGGAGGTGAAGCAGAGATGAGAAGGGGGAAAGAAGAGAGAGAACGGAGAGGAGAAGAAAAGGGAAAGAAGGAAAATGAGCAGGAAATAAGAGGAAAATGAAGGGAAGGAAAAAGGTGGACAGGGAAAGAAGAGAGGAAGGGAGGAAAAGGAAGGAGGGGGTGGAATGAGGGAAGAGAAACGAGAAAACAGAGAAGGAAGGAGAAAACAAAGAAAGAAGTGAAAGGGGAGGAAAGGAAGAGAGGAAAGGAAAACTTAGCAAAAAGAAAGGAATAACACTAGGAAATAAGAGGCCGAAAACTAATACAGAAGGAAACAGTAAGGGGGAGGTAGGAAAAACAAAGAAAGAGAGCGAGGATTATGAGAGAGGAAAGGGGGGAAAAGGAATGGAAGAGAAATCCGAAAAGTTGGAAAAGGGTAAGAATGAAAAGAAAGAGATATTTTGAGAGAGAAGGAAAAGAAATGAAAAAGAAGAATAAAAGAAAAAAAGGAATCACAACTTGAAGGGAAAGTGAAACATGGAAGTAAACTGATAGAAAAGGAAAATGCAAGCGTGAAACAGGAAGGACAACAGGAAAAGGAGTAACTGGAGGAGAAAGAAAGAAAAGGAAAAAAATGGGAGAAATTATAGAGTGAGAGGAAGGAGGACTGAGTGAAGATGATTGGCAAAGAGGTAAACAAGAGTGAAGAAGAAGAGGAAACTGAGGAAAGAGGGCGATGTAAGAGGAAGCAGAGAGAAATGAAAGGCGATTGAATAGAAAAGGAAAGTGTGAGGAGCCAAAAAGAGTAAAAATCTGCGGAGAGGAAAGAAGAGAAAGAGATAACACAGGAAGGAAGGAAGGAAGTTGAGAGAGAGAGAGAGAGAGAGAGAGAGAGAGAGAGAGAGAGAGAGGCGCCTCAATTAAGATGAAAAAAGGGGAAGAAACTTACAAAAAGAACGGGAACAATAAACAAAAAACGGATATAGAATGAAACCAAAACAGGAGATGAGGAAGAAAGATAAATAAGGATAAATGAGAGAGACAAGTAACGGGGATTAGTACAACCCCTAATCGATAAATAGAACGCTTTAATACGAACCATATTGGCGATAAATTGGGTTATGATACCGCGGTAGTCCTTATTACTTGTGTTATTTCCCATCAGCCTCACCCTCCCACGCACCCACACCCAGAGAGAGAGAGAGAGAGAATGTCCTACTTGTACTATATATGTATTTTTCTTTCTACAGGTGAGTGATGGCCCCTCGTACAGAAAACGGGATCCCGAATGCCCACAATACCCCATTAGAAAACGTAAGTATGGAATTTAGATATTATTTATAGACTATTTTTTTTTTTTTCGTTCATTGTTTACTACTTTGACGCGGATTTTAACCGGTTTCCAAGATACCGTAACACCTCTTCTTTACCTATTTATTCTGCAGATTACTCCTCATTTTCCTCTTTATTATGACTGATGGAAATACTGAGTCGAAAATAAAAACATATAAAGGACGTCGAGGTGAATGCTGAGGTGTAATACGGAAAATAAATCACTAAGGAAACGGTGCTACGAAGAATCCATTGTCATTTACGGTCCTCTGTGTCATTAATTCATAGCTCAGAATATATGAGAAATTCTAAACCTTTTCCCGATTTTCGCTGCCTTTAAATCTATATCACCCCGATTTTTGTACTGAGAGAGAGAGAAATTCCCAAATAAAGCCAAAACTGGGTGACATCAGTTCAGTGGAGCATTGTGGAAATATTCTGCACCCTGTCGTCAGTATTTTAGTCTCTCTCTCTCTTTCTCTCTCTCTCTCTCTCTCTCTCTCTCTCTCTCTCTCTCTCTCTAATTCTGCTTTTCTTTTTAATCTTGTTCCTTTCCATGTATATTTAGTCAGTCATTCCTTTAATATCGGTATCTTTCTTCCGTTTGTCTTCTTTGCTGTCCTTTGCATTCTTTCTTGCAGTCATTTTATTGTTTTCTCCATTTAAACTTATGTATGTGCTTATATATGCTGTTTGTATATGTGTACCGGTATATGTATGTATGTGCCTGTGTGCGTGCTTTTGTGTGTGTGCATGTGTATGTGAACGTGTGTGTGTGTATGTGTGTGTGCGCGCGCGCGTTTACTGTACGGCCGCATGTGTGTGCGTACGTGTTGGTGTATGGCGTGTGTTTATGTAGGTGTGTGAGTGTGTTTATAAGTGCTTTGTTTCCGTATGCAAATGTATGTACTGTATGTATGTATGTGTGTGTAGGTTATGTATGTATATGTACTTGTGTGTATGTGCGTGCGTGCGTGTGCGTATGTGTGTGTGGATTTAGTGTAGGGACGCGGCGAGAGAGAAAATGTTGCAATTTCTGGTTAGGCTTACGGTATGGCCTGCCGGGGGAGCGAGGAGCTTGTTTCTGGTTATTGTTGTTGTTGCTGTTTTTTTGTCATTGTTATTGTTGTGCTGGTGGTGTTGGTGCTGCTGCTGTTGTTGCTTTTTCTTTCATTGGCTCGTAGTTACCGATGGTTTTACTGTGCAGTATTTATTTTCATCATCATATTGACCTTTATTCCTACGAAAGGATGGGATCCAGACTACTACTACTGCTGCTGTACTCCAATTCCTGCTACTACTACTAGCCTACTACTCTCTGTAATATATAAAAAAGAATGTATGTCTATCTGTCTGCCTGTATGTCTGTCCTGTATGGAAGTCGAAGGGGGGGGGGATGCATATAGAACTCTAAACAGCATATTAGGTGTAACTTTGTACGACGAATTCAGATGTGTACATTATAGTTGCGAAACTGGCTCCCATGCCGGCCAAGATTGAAACAAATTAGAATTAATCGTCAAGATAGTGGAAATATGGTAGTCAGTTATCGTTGAGTTTACAGCATCTACAGCCATATCATTTGTAGCTACAACAGGTCGGATGGGTGGACGGATTGGTGGGGTGGACAGGGCTGGTAGGGTGGCTGGACAGGGTTGGTGGGTGGGTGAGCAATGGGAAAATTGGTCCATGGTAGGAATAGGTCCACGGGGAGTACATCTCTGGTGAAATGGGGCCAAGGAGGAACATACTATAGGTTCAGATGGTAAAGTGGAACCCTGCGGATTCTTCTTCCACAGGGGAAGTGGCCATCCAGGGTCCCAGGCAATGCCGGGATGCATGATCGTAGGATTTTACCTGGGAAATGCCGGGTACCCCTGCTAGATATTATTGTAATTTTTATAATTAGCAGTACTAGTTGTTGTTGTTGTTTTTCTGGTAATAGTAGTAGTGGTAGCAACAGCAGCAGTATTCTGAGGTTATTATTTTCACTCTTTTGTATAGTACTGTGTTGCATCAGGTAATTAGTTCCCGTGTACCGCATCTTTAAAGTCGTAGTGAGCGAAAATTTTTGGTGTCCGTCTTCTGTCTTGTAGTATTCCGGTCGTGTCTCCTGTTTTTGTGGTAATTTCCTTCCTCATCGTTTACTTACTGCCATTGGATGCTGTTTTTTGCTGCTTTAGCCCTGTCTGTTTGTCAACAGGACATTATAATTAGGACATATATTTTTAATCATTTGTTTTCCCTTAGGGTGTCTACTTTATCGTGTGGGTTACATAGTATAACGTTTACAATTGGTATTCTTTTTGTATCTTACTCTTTAGCGGTGCCTCTCTCTCTCTCTCTCTCTCTCTCTCTCTCACGCCAAATTTTTCTCCGCGCTGCCTCCTCTTTCTCGTAACCCCCTTTTCTCCCTTTCTCTTCCATACATCATTTTTTCTCTCTCATCCCTCCCCCCCCCCTCTACTTCACTCCACTCAGAATGCAAACTGAAGGAGGGAGGGAGATTACTAGACAGATAAGAGGAGAGGGAAGAGAGAAACGAAGAAACGAGGGAAGAAAGAGGAAGAGGAAGGGTGAAGAAGAGATAGGGTCAGAGAGGGAGAAGAGAGGAAGAATGTGGAGGAAAAAAGAAGGGTAAGGAAGAAGAAGAGTGAAGAAGGAAGGAAAGAAGATGGTGAGAAAGGGAGGGAAGAAAGAAAAACAGCATAGAAGGAAAAGAATTATGGTAAAAGGTTGTGGGGAGAGAGAGAGAGAGAGAGAGAGAGAGGTGGGAGAAGGGAACGTAAAAGTCCACCAGTACAGGTTTGCGTGATTAAAATTACAAGAAGTGAGGGAGCCGGCGACCCTCTTCTCTCTACTCACCTCTCCTACTCTCTCTTCTCCTTCCTCCTCTCTTCTCTCTCGTTTTTTCTTCTCTGCCCCTTGGTACTCCTTACGTTTATTTTATTTGCTTCGTCTTCTCCTCTCCTCCTTTCTCTTTACAGTGTTTTCGTCACACGTTTTCTTTAGTCAGTAGTTTCCATCTTTCGTCTCCATTTTCATCTCTCTTTCATTTTCTCTCACTTTTATCTTTCTCTTATTCATCCTGCTTTTCTTTCTTCCATTCTTTTCTTCCTCATTTCATTCCTTTCTCCTTCTCCGTTGCTTCTTACCTATCCCCTTTCCCCTCGTCTCCCCCTCCCCCTCATCCCTTCCATCTCGCCTCTACATCACTTCTACCTATACTCCCCTCCTCTGCACACACACACACACACACACACACACACACACACACGTTCCCCTTTCCTTCCTTTTCCATTCACCCTAGCCAGTGCATCCCCCCCCCCTCCCTTTCACCTCCAACACACCCACGTCTCCCACACCTCCTTCCTCTTCCCTGTTACTCTCTACTGTGCGCACCTCCTTCACTCACTTCTCTTTCTCTCTCTCTCAACTCGCCCCTTCACCACCTTTTCTCCACATCCTCACAGTCACCCCTCACATCCCATCACGCCATCTACGCACACATTCCCCCCTTCTAGACCACCATGCCTCTCTATCCCCTCCTTCTAAACACCCCACCATCCCTCATCTCCCCTCTTTGTCCTCCTCACCCTCACCTTTTCAACCCAAACCAACCCCCAACCACCCCGTTCGTACCCCCTCATACCCTTGTCCCCTTACCCCTGCATGTACATCTCACCCACCCTTCCCCACCACCCCTCGCACACAGTCTTCTCCCGTCACCCTCATTCTCCACCCCCAGCTTACACCCACTCCCCGTATCCTCTCACACTTGGCCTCTCACACTCTCCTTCCCCCACGCTTAGTCCAAACCCCATCGCACCCCTCGTTTTTGCTCTGTCGTCTCACCCACGCTCCCTCTTACCCTTCGAGCTTCTTCCCCTCACCCACACTCCTGCACACCCACAATCCCCTAACACCGAAGTTACCCCCCCCCCACACTCACACACACTCCAATCTACGTCCTCATAACCCCACCCACGCCCTTTTACCACTCCCTTACCCCTCTTCTAGCCTGCCCTTCTCTCCCCACCCTCCCCTTCTCCCCCTTACCCATCCCCCTCACACACGCCCCTAAATCCTCCTTGTTAGCGCCAGAAGCTTTTGAAGTCGAGGTCACAAGAGGCGAAATCCTTGAAGGCGGCAGAGAGAGAGAGAGAGAGAGAGAGAGAGAGAGAGAGTCTTTTGAGTATTTGGGAGTCTGTGTGTATGATAGTGTATGTGAGAGTGAGAGCGGGGTCACTGAGTGTATGGCAGAGAGAGAGAGAGAGAGAGAGAGACTTGATCTTAAACTCATGCAGATAATTACGTTTATCTAAGTATGTATTTTACCCTGCCCCATGCTTTCCACCCATCAGCCGCCACCAACACTCTAAGCTATATAAGTCACTGAAGGCCGGACAGGGAGATTCTGAAATGGCAGAGGACGGCTAAGGAAGGGATGAAAGAGGGATTCGCTGGAAAATCCCTGTCTGCAGTGGGATTCGAACCGTAAGACCAAAGCATGGCACATTAGCTTCCCCACGACGGTTTCCCAGAACTGTTATATCTCTGTCTGTAAATGTAAATACTTAGATATAGATAGATAGATAACAGTGATAGCTAGATAAGTATGCATTATTAACTATTCACTACAAGCCCCAGCATTATGGAGAAGGTTTTCGCTGATAACCAAGAAGGTATGTGTAGAATAGATCAAGTAAATGTAAATTGGCAAATACGAGGTGGAAGAATTATCGCTGACACAGTAAAGCAGTTATACAAGGTAGCATAACAAGAATAGCCTATATGGGAAGAGAGAGAGAGAGAGAGGGGGGGGGATGGGGGGTAAGGAGGTAGAAATATGGATTAAAAAAAATGTCCGTGTACCATGCAGTCAATTGAAATCTGTCGAGAGTTATCTAAGGTAGCCCAAAATTCCTATCCGTTTTCTTTGAAGGCTGGCCGCGTGCTGCCGCCGGGCCCTGTGTTTGTAAACAATGATCAGCTGATCGACCCACTCCCCCGCATGACTGGACCGCCAGGTTACGCTACCGAGTACTGGTATGATTGTAAAATGAGCGGCAGGTCAGCTTTATTTTCGTAGTTTTTTTATGGTATTGTTATTGCAGGATATATAAAATAATGACCCAAAGCACAACACACACACACACACACACACACACACACACACATAGAGAGAGAGAGAGAGAGAGAGAGAGAGAAGTATGGAGAAAAAACTTGACTCCTTTGTCGAGACGAGATAAGAGCCTCTCGTCTCTCCTCTCACCCCTTTCTCCTTCCCTCTTCTCTTGGAGGCACTTCAGGTGAGACAGAAGAGGAGTGGAGGCAGGGAGAGGTGAGGGAAAAGGAAGAGTGAGGAGGAGTGGAAGAGGAAGGAAATGAGAAGAGAAAGAAAGCTGGGAGAGGCGAGGAATAAGGAGGGAAAGGGGAGATTAAAGATAAGAGGGAAGAATTAATTTGAAAGGTGTGGAAGAGTGGGAGAGGCATGATGGATTAGAGATTATTCCCCCGAGGTAGATCATATAGCCCTACTAGGGTTACAGGAGAGCGTTACCCCTCCCACCAAAGGAAGCTACCCAGTCGCGGAGCGAACTCTCAACCTCGCGATCTCGAGTCACACGCTTTACCACTGAGCCATCCCGCTCCCCTAAGGGGCATGATGGAATCAGACAAAGGGAGAACGAAAAGTAAGATGTATTAAGGAGAGAGAGAGAGGCCGATGCGACATACGTAGCAGTGCTCTGTCCCCTTTCATGGCACTGAGACAAGAGAAGCGAGAGAAAGGGAATGGGGGAGAGAGAAGGGAGAATGAAAACAGAGGCAGAGGGTGAACTGAGAGAAAAGAGGAGGAGAAAGCAGGTAAAGAAAAGGCATCCAAAGAGAAAATGTTAAAAAAATGAGTTATATATATATATATATATATATATAATATATATATATATATATATATATATATATATATATATATATATATATATATATATATATATATACAGTGCAGAGAGAGAGAGAGAGAGAGAAAGAAGTAAAGGAATAGATTAAGAGAACAGAAGTGGAAGTAAGATACAAAGCGAAGTAAGGAAGAAAGAGGTTATAGTATAGGGAAATTGAGATAATGGAGCCAGTGAGAGAAGATAACGAGAGGAGAACGTAAAGAGGAGACAAAGATGAGAATCAGGAAGAAACAGTGGAGATACTATTCTAAAATATGAACTGGAAAGAGATGAGGAAGAATGTAAAGACAAAAAAAGAAGAGGTTGAAAATGAAGCTATATGAAGAATCAAACATAAATATTCTGAACGTTCAGCTGCTAAAAGCACAATGATTAATAAAACAGGAAAACTAAAGTAATATTAAGACAGTAAAAACGAAAGAGAACGGAAGAAGGTAAAAGCAGGTAGAATATGCGAGGGGTAGTAAGAAAATGAAATCGATAAAGGATATGAAAAGCAGAAGAGGGAAAATGATGATGCAGGAGAGAGGCAAATGAAGGGGGAGTGAAAAGAAGTGAAGGGTGGTCGTCATTCTGGCCGATATACCCTGAAGAAAAAGATGGTTGTGGTGTAGAGGGGCAGACAGGGTGGGGTGAGGGGTGTCTGTGAGTGTATAGACGTGTAACATATACTATAGCATGTTTATTCTCATCAGACAAAGATCTCTAACCCCTTTCAGCTCAGATGATGAAAAAGTGTATTCAGATTGGTGGGTTGATTTGACAAGTTATTCTCCGTTTCACATCGTTTTACCAATCCCCCATCTCCCTACTCCCCTTCACTCCTACTCCTCCCCTTCCCCCCACCCAGAAGTTTGCCGATAATAAGAGATGGTGAGGGGGAGGGGGTGAAGGTGGGGGGCTTCCTCTTGCTATTGTCCTCTGTTCCCCCCTTCCCTGCCCCCCTCCCCTCCGCATATTTGCCTTCTGCTTAATTGCTTTCCTTCCCCCATTGTCTTGTAGGGGTATTAAACTCCCCTACCCCCTACACGCCGCCCACGCCTCTCTCTCTCTCTCTCTCTCTCTCTCCTTCCCAGTTTCATGTTTCCCCTGTCTCTCTTTTTTCATCCACACATTATCGTCCATAACAATTCCCTTCTCTTCTCTTCTCTTCTCTTCTCTTCTCTCCTCTCTTCTCTTCTCTTCTCTTCTTTTCTCTTCTCTTCTCTTCTCTTCTCTTCTCTTCTCCTCCTCTCCTCTCCTCTCCTCTCCTCTCTCTCTCTCTCTCTCTCTCTCTCTCTCTCTCTCTCTCTCTCTCTCTCTCTCCTTATAACGCTTTCCCCCCGTTATGGATTCTCGGGGGGAAAGAATGGGTGTAACTTGGTGAAAATTATGCCCACTCATACGGGGAATTGTGTGTGTGTGTGTGTGTGTGTGTGTGTGTGTGTGTGTGTAAGAGAGTGACGGGCCATAGACTACAAATCCATCTTTTCCTGGAGGCACTTTTTATTTTTTTATTTATTTTTTTTTTGTGCTCATGTACGGCGTAGCTGATTGTTCCCTTCACCTACTGTATATACCTCTGTCCTCTCTATTTCCTTTTCCATTACCTCTCTCTTCACTCTCTATTTCCATTTCTGACTCTCCAACCATCAATCTCTGGTCTTAGTATACTTTAACATGCCAGAACGAGGTGAAGAGGAGCACAGTGGCATAGTGAAAAAAGAGAGAGAGAAAAAGAGAGAGAGAGAGAGAGAGAGAGAAGGTCGGGGGAAAAAGCGACGAAGAGAGCAGTGGAGAGAGAGAAATATGAAAGTAAGAGAGGAGAAATTTGAAAAAGAGGTCAAGAAGAGTATAAGAGAGGGAAGAAAAGGAAAACGAAAGATTAGAGAAATAAAAATCAAGAAGAAACGTTTAGCCTTAGGTTCCTTCTTTGTCAAAAAATAAAGACGATAAAATAAAGTAAGAAAGACAGTGGAATGCTAAAGAAAAAAAAAAAATAAAGAATGTGAAGATTTACAAAAAAGGCCAAGAAGAGGACCGTAAAAAGAGATGAAAGAAAGAGAAAGAAAAGGTGAGAAAATTAGCCAAAAGAAGCATAAAAACAAAGTTAATATAAGGAAGAAAATGCGAATAAAGATATATAAACAGTAGGTCAAGAGAGTAAAGGGGAGGCAGTTGAAAGAGTAAGAAAGAAGGTAAGAGAGAGGAGGTACGGAAAAGAGGTCCAGAAGAACAAAGTGGAGAGAAAGAGCAAGTAGAGAGAAATAGCAAGTACATACATGGTCATAAAAATAGGAGAGATGGAAAAATGAGAGAAAGATGAGGAGAGAAATAGGTCAGGAGAAATAGTAGAGTTAGCAGAGGAGGAACGAAAAAAGAAAGAGAATGAGATAAAGAAGACGAGTAAAAAAAATGTCAATAGAAGCAAAGGAAAGAGAGAAAAAATATTGTAAGAAAGAAAGGCAAAGAATCCGAGTGACTGAAGGAGGGGTGATGTGGGTGGAGGGACTACCGTAAGCCTAAATCAACTACGGTGTGAAAATCCCGTAGACTTTAATATTCTTCTGCCCTTCTTCACTCTTACCAACTCGCAAAGTCTCTCTCTCTCTCTCTCTCTCTCTCTCTCTCTCTCTCTCTCTCTCTCTCAGTGTGTGTGTGTGTGTGTGTGTGTGTGTGTGTGTGTGTGTGTGTCTTGACCTTGTACGCATTCACCCTTTTCACTCTCCTTACATTTTTCTTCTTAGTATTTTATTCCACGAAGCATCTTTTTCCCCTACTTTCCTTAGCAGTATTCTTTTTTTCATTTTATACTTTCATTTTGCCACCTCTGTTCCCCCACACTTTTTCTTTTCCTTTTTTTCCTTCATTCTTTTCTTTCGTTCTTGTCGTCTTTTCCCTCCCACACTTTACCTACCTCCACCTTCACTCCTCCCCTTTCTCTCGTCCCTCCTTCTTTTCTTCCCTCACTCCAAACCCTCCCTCCCTCCCTCCTTCTCGTATCTCCGTCACTTTCCTTTTCTACTTCTCCTTCCCTAATCGTAACGTCTTTTCTCACTTCCTATCCCTTCCATCTTTTCATTGCACATTGCCTTTTCCTCCTCTTCCTTCTTTTCATATTTCTACTTCTCATTTCCTTTTTTCTTCCCTCTCTGTCTCTCCATCCCTCCATTAAAATTGCTGCTCATCTCTTCCTTTCCCTTTCCTCCCAGCTTCTTTTTCCCCTCCTTGTATTTCTTCTCTTTTCCCCTCTTCTCCCTCATCGCCCCTTTTCTGATCCTTTTTACCCTCCCCCTTTCCTGCGAACCTCTCACCTCCCCACTTTGCTCCACTTCTCTCCTCCCAACCTTCGCTCTTCTCCCTCTTCTTCTTTCCTACCACATCCCATTCCTCTCTTCCCTACTCCTTCTTCCTTCCCACATTTTCATTCTGTGCCCCTTTCCTTCTCTGTCTCAGCCTTATCCTTCCTCCTCTGCCACTTTATCCCCGGCTACCTCTTCTTCTCCCCTTCTTCTCTTTCTTCCCTCGTACTTCCTCCCTGCCTCCCACTCTTTCTCTCCACCTCTACCTCTTTTCCCCTCCCACTTCCCTCACCATCGCTGTCCTATCTTATCATATATATTGGCCTCCCCCTCATCTCCCCCACCCCGCCCCTTCCCTCGAGACACCCAAGCGGAATAGCAAGTTGCCCGTCGGACCTTTGATGTGGGTGTGTGGGTGGGTGTGGGTGTGCGTGTGGGTGGACATGCTGGGAATATCAATGCCAAGGGTGGGGATGTAGTGTGTGGGATGGCCAGAGATGGAATTTGAGTATAGATGCTGATATAATTGTGGATATGGGTGTGGGTTGAGCTGTGGGTGTGTATGTGGGATGGGTCTGGGTATGGGTGTAGAGCAATGGGTATCAGTGGATGTAAGTATGGGTGAGGTGACTTCATGGTGGCATACTTAAAGTGGGTGTGGGTACGGTCATGTGTAGATTGTAAGTAATAGTGTGGGTGTGGTGAATGTACAGTATAGTGAGGCGGGGATGTTTGAATGAAGGTGTGGGAGTAGGTGTAATTCTGGCAAGGTGGAGTTGGTGGTGTGAGTGGTAAGTGTAGGTGTCTTGGTAGGAAAGGTGTGTGAGTGAATGGATATGGCAGTATGTTCGTAAGGTGGTGTGGTAGTATGTGGGGGTAGTGTAGGTGTGGGTGAGGTTTGGTGTGGATGACGTACTTGTGTGTGTGTGTGTGTGTGTGTGTGTGTGTGTGTGTGTGTGTGTGTGTGTGTCGGTAGGTAGCTAGGTAGGTAGCTTTGTGTGAATGAGTCAGACTATAATTATGATGTGCATAGTAGAAGATTTTGCGGTCTTATTGTTGATATGTGACTGAATCTGTAACCCTGGTGTAGCGATAGCGGTGAATTAAGCATAATCATCAAAGTAAAGATCTTTTCTGGTTGGATGGTAAAGTGTAGTTGCAAGCTAACCCCTTCCTGGTTGAGACAACTCAAGTAATATATTTCAGTCAACGCCAGATGCTTTTATTCAGCTGGGAGCACGGCATATAGCCTGAGTGTTAATATTGGTACCACTAACCGTCTCATTTGTCGCGTCTGTTCTAGTATTGTATTCCACTTAACGCCAGACGATTGTTTTCATGTAAGAATGGGTCATAGGAGCCTGAGCGAGTCAATTACGTAATAGGTATACTCACGGAGCACCTAAAGTACTCAAACCCCATGCTGCGAAGCCCATGCCGCAGAATATATAACCAAGTATCGAATATAACAGCGTTTTATCAGACTACATTAGTTGTAGATAACATGTGTTGCTTTTCAATACCGGCCGTAATATATCCCTGACACTTGCTTTTTCGGCCGGCCAACGTTGGCGTGTGTTGCGGCGATCAGGTGAGGTGCGGCGCAGGTGTTTCGTTCGAGTCATTTCACCTGGCGCTCTTTGGGCGGCTTGCGGTGAATGGTTGGTTTGCATAAGTTTTTGCTCGGCCCGGAACTTGCACACCTGACGGCTTGGATGTAGCGAGGCAGGTGTATGTGGGTATGGGAGGTGCAGGTGTGGCAGTTGGAAAGGAGATGGTTTTGTGTGTGTGTGTGTGTGTGTGTGTGTGTGTGTGTGTGTGTGTGTGTTTCTGCGTTTTGCTAAGTAAAAATGAATGTGTGTATCGGGCTACACATGAAGCTGTATGAGTATTTTCTGTTTGTCGAAGGTCGCGTAGCATGTGTACACTGAAGTAAAAGTGTATTTACGAGTGCCAAAGTATGTGTATGTCGATGCTTACACGCCTCAGTTATGCCTTTGTGTGTAATTTGTAAGTGAGATAGTAGGTGAGCATATGTATACAGAATAAAATGTGTTTACGTTAGGTGTTTGTAGGTTTGTTTATGTACTCGTGTGAATGTGGGTACGATGTGTGTATGTATGTGTGTGTGTGTGTGTGTGTGTGTGTGTGTGTGTGTGTGTGTGTGTGTGTGGTGTGAACTTCCCCCGTTTACATGCAGTAAGCCAGTGGAGTATAGCGGAAACAGTCGCCCCTCCCCGCCACCACCACCGCAAAGTAAGTTTCACCTCACGTAGCCTCACCTCATTTCATATCACTTCACTTCACTTCAGTTCACCTCACACCACCACATAGTAAGCCACTCACAGTTCACCTCACCTTACCACTCCTCGCCTCATCACTCCAGCACATGCTATTTTACTTATTTACGCCTCACCGCACCTCATACAAAGCACATACTGTCACACACACCTCTACACCTCAGCCCACTTCACCTCACCCCACCTCATCTCACCTCACCGCATACCAGCACAAATCACTTTTTCGTCATGCAACACATGGTAATACATAGTAACCGTTCTGCTTCGATTTATATATATATATATATATATATATATATATATATATATATATATATATATATATATATATATATATATATATATATATATATATATATATATATATATATATATATATATATATATATATTCGGTATCTCCAGACGACTTTACTTATCCGAGGAGAGACTTATCGAAATTATTATTATTATTATTATTTTTTTTTTTAGTGCAAAGTAAAAGGAACCGAAGGCTTGAATCCCGCAGGATTCTTCCCTCCAAGGCAGAAAAAAAAGGGAGGGGAGGACCAAATTCAGGATCCGTTCATTTCAAGATGCTTGGACACATTGTGTTTGGAGGACTCTGGGTCATAACCAAAAGGAGATACAGACAGAGCAAGACAACTCCAAAGTCAACGTGTTGATACATGAGGGACTGAGAGGATCAGTCAACTCTTGCATTAGAGAGCTGGACAGCAAGGGATGAGAGTTTGCCGGTAGATGGGTGCAACGCGCCCGCCGTAATGGAGGAGGGATGCCAGCAGGCAGTTCAGAAGGGCAGTGACCATTGGAGGAGGGATGCAAGCAGGCAGTTCAGAAGGGCAGTGACCATTGAAATAGCGATTGAAAAAAAGAAGAAGATAAGGTTGCAGCAGTGCGGCGAAGTAGATAAAGATTGAAGGGAGTCATTAGAGGAGGAGGAGAGTTAATGAGACGAAAGCCCTTGACTCCATCGTGTTGCGAAGAGCTGTATGTTGGGAGACCCCCCTCCCCCCTCCACACACACAATCAAATGAAAGTTGTACTCTACACTGGGGTTAATAAAACACTAATATAAAGTCAACAACTTTGCGGGGATAACGAAGGCACTGAGTCTTACAAATAGACTTCATTAGCTTTTTCATTACTAGAGACCTTTACTAAGGCGAAAAGAATACTTCTGACGTTGCAAGAATGAACTCGACAGAATATCATCATACTGAAAATTATCAAATAAGGAGGACTATGGATATAGTAATATCATCAGTGACAAAAACAACAGTAACACAGTGGCATGTTAAGTTTACACACACACACACACACACACACACACACACACACACACACACGGAATTATATAAACCTTGGCGTCTTATTCTGAATTACGAGTATGCAAGAATTCCTAAGAAACTGAATAATTTCGTTTCTGTAACAGAGCAAAATCTGCCCTTTGCTGCTGAATACATTCCGTAGTGTGCATTTTATTTTCGCCCGCATTTAATAAAGCAAGGCGATATAGTGTTTGTCGATGTGTGTGTGTATGTGTCCGTTGCCAAAATATCTCGAAATGTTTTGGACAAATTTTCACCAAACCTTCAGGAAATGGCAACTGTGTGGACGTGCAGAAGCCTAATGCTTTTTGGGAGGATTTGGTAAAAGACGACCGAATGCCAGCCGCCATATATATATATATATATATATATATATATATATATATATATATATATATATATTTGTGTGTGTGTGTGTGTGTGTGTGTGTGTGTGTGTGTGTGTGTGTGAAACGCGGTGACAGAATTCCGTAGAGTTTTGCGATTTGTCTTCAAATCTGGTTTGTACAGCAGGTAACTTGTGCAATAGCCAACAACATATTTTGGCGGGCGATTAGCATTCGGCCCCAGGATGCTTTTGTGTAATTTTAGGTTAAGTTTACTACCACGGTAACCAAGTGATTAATGTTTCTGGCTCCAAACCTGCCGGCCCTTTAGCGCCAGGAATCGAATTCTGGCGCTTCCATATGGCACCACTTGACTCGGGTGTCCATCCACCCATTGTGAATTAATAGGTAAATTGAGTAGTACCCATGGTAACACCTTGACTGTGTATGCCAGGATGGTGGGTGAAGAAGCCGCCACAGACTTGTTGCTAAGCGCCTCATAGCTTCTGACATGACCTTTACCTTGAACATCAGACGATTTACTCTGCTCAAGAGAAAAGTTTACGAATAAGTGAAAAGCTCTCACGATTGACGTGAAAGAACATCGCTTGGTATTCCAGCTAACGACAGAGTTTTATTCACCTCACAGAAACTCACAGCAGCCAAAAGATTGATACCTGTTGTTGTTGATTATTTAATGAGTATCATATAATGTCATTACTACTACTACTACTACTACTACTACTAATAATAATAATAATAATAATAATGATGATATAAAAGAAGTGGATGTTCAGGACTGTTCAAAATTTTGCCACTGAGATCTTGGGTTGAGGCTAAACAGTGGAACTCATAAACAAAGACAACGAAACTTATCATCCTTTGGAGTTCTTGAGCGGGGCGGATGGAGACAGGATGGGCAGGGGAGGCCAACAACAGCAACGACAACAACAGCACCAGCTACTAGGAAAATAATCCGTGACCTTAAGAAAAATTCGGATGTAAATGAGGCGTTAGTAGTGAAGACAACCGGGAAAACACCAATGACAATATGAGATCAGTCATGACACAGAGTTTTACATATTCAGTACCATGATATTTTGATTCAAGGCCCCACCAGACTTTTGCATTCTCTCTCTTTTTTTTTTTTTTTTTTTTTTTTTTTTTGGGGGGGGTGGATCTTATATAGTGAAGTGGTTAATGAAAGCTTAATTTAACTTTTCGAAATATATCCGTTCGAAAGGTCGCACCCTTGGCTAAAGCGTCAGAAGGTGGGGAAAATTGAGTACATGTTGCATCATCGTAGTGAAGCGGTAAAGGCGGCTAGTATAGGAAGTTAAGAGAGTAAAAGTATTAATGTTTATGTAATAATTTGCCAAATGGTTTATGACAATTTTCAAATATTTCTCACTATTTTTACCCATAATAGATGATAAAATTCTAATGCCATTGGTACTTTACATATTTACGGATATTCTGGTAGTGCTCCCTAACCCCTTCTTTCTTATTGACATGCTGTTTACCTTACTTTTACTGCCGACAGACGGTTGTTTTACATAAGGAATACGTTTTGACTTGAAGTGCTTAGAGAGCCTTTATATGAGAAATCTTTCCCAAGTTGAGTAGAAATGTTTGGGTAGAAAAACATAAAGTAAAAGTCATCATAGTAAAGGCATTAATAATGTTGTAATGGTTCTGTTGCAGCCTAAGCATAGTCACTCAAATGCCAGTAACTTGAAAGGGATAGCTTCCAGACCCACTTGTCTTTATTTCACTTATTTCAAACTACTACTTACCATCACAGGAAAAATAATCCCACTTCAGTCTGTCTTCACGTGTCTTCCAGGTGAGAGAATATAATTGGTATTACTTGCATTCACGTGTAAGAACTGACGATGCATTTATTTACTTATTTATTTATTTATTTTGTATGGTACGTCGGAGAAGTTTACGAATGGTATGATGTGCGTGGTGTGTGTGTGTGTGTGTGTGTGTGTGTGTGTGTGTGTGTGTGTGTGTGTGTGTGTGTGTAGAGGAAGTTTTTTTTTTTCTTTTTTTTCTTTTATCGCCATGTTTAGTTTCATTCTAATCAACTCTGTCCTCTCCTCCGTCGCTTTCCCACCACCTCATCCACTTCGCAACAGTTCCAAAGCAGCTGGATGGAGTGTGTGTGAGAGAGGAAGAGTGGCGAGGAGCATATAGGGGAGGGGGGAGGGAGAAACAGGGCTGGATTGGGGAGAAGGGGAAGAGAAAGATAGCGGACGGGATAGAGATGTCGGGGAGTGGGAAGAGAAGAGAAGAGGGGAGGGAGAAATGAGCAAGACAGAGTGCAGGAAGGGGGACAGGAGAAGGAAGGAATGAAAAGGGGAGAGTGAAAGTAGAAAGAAAAGAGGGAGGAATGGGAAGAGAATGTGAACAAGGGGAGAAAAGACAGAGGGTATGGAGGGGACAGGGAAGAGAAAGTTAAGACGAAATCAGGAAGCGAGAGAAGAGAATGGTGAGGAGAAGGGAAGATGGTATATGGGAGGTTGGGGGAGGGAGAAGAGAAATGTGTAAGAGTGGGGGAGGAGGAGAGGAAAGATGAGAAAAAAATGGAAAGAAGGGGAGGGGAGTGTAGGAGGGAGGGCTGAGAGAAAGCGTGAGAATGGAGAGAAGAGGAAGGGAGTGTAGGGAACACACAGGTGAGAGGATTGAGAGACGAGGAGCGGAGTGTGGGAGGGGGATAGGGGAACTGTAGAGGATGGGAGGGGATTGAAGGAGAGAGGGGTAGGGGAAAGGATGGAGAAACAGGGAGGGGAGTGTGAGAGGGGGAGGGTAGACAATGGGAGGGGAGCGCAGGAGTGAGGGATTGGAGAGAGGAGAAAGGGAGTTAGGGGGGAGGGGAGGTGGGTAGAGGACAGGAGGGGAAGAATGATAGGAGAGAGGATGGAGAGACGAGAAGGGGAGTTGGGGGGAGGGGAGGAGGGTAGATGTTAGGAGGGAGGCAAGGGTTGTTATTGTTTACGTCTTGGCGCTTCATCCGGAGAAATTACCCATGTGTGTTTATATTCCAGCCAAGAAGAGCCTCCGTGGGCTTCCCAAGAGACACCCAGATAACTCACTTCACTCTCTCGCTGTGGCAATGTTCTCTCACCCATCCAGACTTCCTTTTCTGTATCGAGGGTACAAGGTCTTTGAATGTTGTAGCTGACCTTCCGATTAGAAGTTGAGGTCTTAACGTTACTGCTTGGCTTATTATGGTTGTCCTCTCAACTTTGTGCCTGTATTTTGATCTACATGGAGATTTAGAGTACTAGAATAGTGTTTTTGATTCACTTCGTCTTTGGGTCACATAAGGACACCGGAACTTAGATTAAATAACTTGTACACTGTCTAACCCAGTGACCTCAGCCCTCTTTCTTGGGTAATGGAGGGATTGGAAACCCTTTCTTTTACACTTACGTTTTTCTCCAGCAGCCTGCACCAGTCCGATGTAGGAAGAAAGTTTCTGCCTGCCTTCTCTTCTCAGATCCATTGAATTATTGTACTGTCCATCCCATCCCTAGAAAATTACGACCTTCATCCACTCTTCTTGCACCAAGTCTTAGAGGTGACCGCCGTGTACTGTTCGTTTGCTGTCTGTTCTGAGAAGGACTTGAACTGGCCTTGTCCACTTCTGCTTCACGACACCAGTGATAAAAAATTTCCATCCTTTGTACATTTTTGTTATCTCTCAGCGCGACACATGACACGTGTTTGGTATGAACATTACTGGTTAAGTTTGTTTTATAGTCATTGTTAAGGTCCAGGCTCTTATTACACATTTAACCAACTCAAACCGATGACATATTTTGTATTTTATTCTTGCTGCCTCAAGCGATTATACCCAAAGACTCGGTTTACTACAAGACGGCTCCCCCAAACTACATTAGACCGTCTGCTGAAGGCCAGAAGAGAAACAAAATCACGTCATGGTATTAATAGGAGATAAGCTTAACTCAGTTTACCATAAGCTCCATTGTTTCCATTCCACCTTCCGTCTTTAAGTGACCCATTAAAAAAGTGTAATATGCTTGTTTGTAAAAGTAAGGGTGTGGCTATGTCGACCTCTTAATCATATTTCATGCTTCAGTTCCCACGTGTACACTGAAACCTGTGCTTGCGCTGCGCGCGCGCACGCACACACACACACACACAGACACACACACACACACACACACACACACACACACACACACACACACACACACACACACACACACACACACACACACACACACACACACACACACACACACACACACACACACAGAGTCATCATACCTCTACTCCTCTACTCGTTAAACTTCAACACACCGTAACTCCCTCACGTGTACGCCTCAGCACTACACCTGTACTTACAGCAGCTCTTCTTACAACTCTTGTACACACCCTTGTTTACCACAACTTTACTTCCAACACCTTTGCTTAGAAACCTTATTTACAATACTTTTACACACCCTTACTTACCACGGCTGTACTTACCACACCTTTGCACACCTCCGCCTACCACACCTCTACTCTACCGTGTCTCTGCACACATCTACACACTTGTGCTAACCACGCCTCTACCCATCATACCATAGCACACCTGTACTTAACACACTTCTATTCACTACACCTCTCTGTATGTCACCTCAACACATCCCAGCTTACCACACCTCTACGCACATCCATTGACCACACATACCCCCCTCTCCACCACACCATGCTATTAAGCCTCTATAAATAACCACCATTTATACTCACATCTGAATTATAAAGATCTTCTAATTATGTAAAGTGCGGATGATGAGAAGGGAGGAGTTATAATTGGTAGACGGGATTTAATTTTATATGAAAGGGAAATGTAGGGGAATGGGGAAGTTAATGATATGGAGAGAGAGAGAGTCTGTGGGGTATTGGCTGTGTGAATACGTAATTTGCATGTGTGTTAGATGAGGGATGATCTGTAAACTGTGATATATCGTGTGTGTGTGTGTGTGTGAGAGAGAGAGAGAGAGAGAGAGAGAGAGAGAGAGAGAGAGAGAGATAGAGAGGGAGAGAGAGAGAGAGAGAGACTGGTGTGTGAGAGGAATATCGTGAGGGAAGAGGGACCTGGTGGTGGTCTCTTGACGGACCTGTCGCCAAAAGGACTCCTCACCCTTATCACCTCACTCACTCTCATCATACTCTCACACTCTTACTTCTCTCCTCTCCTCTCCTCTCCCTTGTCCTCTCCTCTTCTCTCCTTTCTCTCATCACCGCTCTCATATCACTTCTTCTCCTCATCTCTTTCCAGCTTTTTCCTCTCCTCTCATATTCTCATCCTTTTACCTTTGGAATCCTTTTCTCACTCCTCTCCTTTCTACTTCATTCCTTTTCATTCGTCTCATCTCATTTAGCTGCTCCTCCTAATGAACACAACTACCACAACTACCATAGCCACCACAGGTACCACGGCCACCACAAGTACCACAACTACCATAGCAGCCACTGCTGACACAACCACCACAACTATAACCGCCAGAGCTACCACAACTACCGCAGCCACCACAACTACCACAGTTACCACAGCCACCACAGTTACTACAGCGACCCCAACCACCACAACTACCATAGTCATCACTGCTGCCATAACCACCAGTACCACAACTACCACAAGTACCACAACCACCATAACGACTACAACCACCACATCTACCACAGCCACCACAACTACCATAGCCACCAATGCTGCCTCAACCACCACAAGTACCACAACCACCACAACTACCACAGCCACCATAACCACCACAACTAGCACAATCACTACAACCACCACAACTACCACCACCATAACCACCATAACTACCACGACCATTACGACAACCAAAACCACCATAACCACCACAATAAGCACAACCACCATAACCACTACAACCACCACAACTACCCCAACCACCACAACCACCAGTACTACCATAACCACTATAACCACCACAACTACCACAACTAGCACAACCACCATAACCACTACAAACACCACAACTACATCAGCCATCACAACAACCACAGCCACCACAACTACCACAACAACTACAACTTCCACAACCACCACAGCTACCACAACCACCACTATTACCACAACCATCAGACTACCACAACTACCAACATTCCTCCACCATTCGAGTTCATAAGGTCCTTCTCAGCTCCTCTTCCTCTCCTCCACTCCCTCTCCCTCCTTCACCTCCTCCTCTTGAGCCTCCTTCACCTCTCACTCTCTCTCTCTCCAGTCGTATAGGGGCAGGGAGCGGAAGGGGAAGGGAGGGAGAGAAGTGAGAAAAGGGTGACTGCAGTAAGGGTGAGAGGGCTTTGAGGGAAGGGAAGAAGACAGAGGGAGAGAATATGGAAGGAGAAAAAAGGGAGGGAGGAGAGAAGGCGTTGAGGAAAGGATGAATGCACGAGAGAGAGAGAGAGAGTAGCTTTACCTATATCACTTGCTTCCTCGTATTTGAATCACTCTTTACTACTTTTTTTTTTCTTTATTCTTTACTTCAGTCTATTTCTCCCTAAGCCTTTTTTCCTGTGTATTTTTGGTTGCTATGGTGACGGTCGTTTTTATTAGATGTAGAGATTAAGTGATTCATGTCATGTTAGAGAGAGAGAGAGAGAGAGAGAGAGAATGGTGAGGAAAGTAACGTACGGAAGGAAAGAGAAGAGTAAAAAGAACAGGGAAATTTGGAATAATAATGGGGGAGAAGAAAAAACAAGGGTCAAATATGGGAAGGAAAGGAAGAGAGGAGAGAAGGGAAAGAGGAGTGATGAGAGGAAGGAGAAGAAGAGAGAGGAGGCTGAAAAATATTAGGGAAGGGAAGAGAAGAGGTGAATTGAGAAGAGAAACGAGAGTCAAGGCAAGGAGAGGAAGGGACGTGAGGAGAGACTGTGTGGGCAAGGAGGAGATGAGAAGAAGGAAGAAGAGTGAAAATAATGAGGACAAGGGAAGGAAAGTATAAAGATGAACAAGCAATGAGGAAAGAAAAGACAAAATAATGAAGGTGAGGAGAAGGGGAAGAGGAGTAGAGAAATGAGAAGAGATAATAGTGCGAGCAAGGGAGAGTAGTGAAAATGATGAGAAAGGAGTGAGAAGAGAAGAAGTGCTAACGAGGAAAAAGTAAAGGAAAGAAGAAAGAGTTCTATCTATCTATCTATCTATTGCCAGACGCCATAATCCCGTAAGGGGTGGCCATTTGACTCTGAGTTATTTGTTTTACGGGGAGGGGCACTAACCCTCCACCAACCCACTTGCTTTCACGTAGGGAGCACGTATGATTTGGTTATATGGTTACCACCCAGCGTTGTAAATGGTTTCTTGGCCTGCAGGAAACCATTTGGCTTGTCACTCAATGTAAAGCCACCTGTAAAGGAAAGAAAAGCAATAAGAAGTGACTGGAAAGATGGGAGAAATAGGAAGAGAAGAGGACAGGCACAGAAAAAGAATGGTAAAGGCTAAGGAAAAAGTAGGCAGCAGTACTCAAGTGAGTGAATGATGGTCGCCACCAACTACCATTGCTTAGGGTAAAAGAAAGAAGGGAGACTAGAATAGGAACAAGGAGAGTAAGAGAGGACAGGAACAGAAGAAGAAAGACATGATGTTAAGGGGGGGGGGAAGGAGAGAGGAACACGATAGAAGGCGAGAAGAAGTAAGGAGAGAGAAATGTGGTAAAAGGGAGGAAGAAAATACAAGAAAAGGAAACAGCAAACAAAAGAGTGCAGCCAATTTTTTCCCTCTCTCTTTAAGTCCCTAACCTCTCCTTTCCTCTTCATCAGGGGAGAGGAAGAAAAGAGAAGAAAGGCTGTGAACAAATCGTGAAAAAAAAATTGCTTGAGATCGAAGGAAAGAGGAAAAAGGAAGGGAAATAAATGAAGGAAAGGTAGAAGACAGGAAAAAATAAAGAAAAGGGACAGGATCATAATCATAAAGACAGAATAAATCAGTGTAAAGAAAAGAAATGGTGAGAGCAGAAAGAAAAGAGGAAAAAGAAAGTGAAGAAAAAATAAGAGAGGAAAGAGTAAACCGCTAGGGTATAACGTAAGAGAAAAAAAAGGTAAAAGGAGAATAAGAGAATGAGGAGGGTAAGAAATGTAAGGGATGGGGGAAACGAAGAAAAAAAAAAAGAAAGAAAGTGGAGGGCGAGAAAAAAAGTTAAGATAGAAATGGTGCGAAATAGACTTCTGGATATGGAAATGAAAAAATGGATCGATAACGGAGAGAGAGAGAAAGAAAGAAAGAGAGGAACATATTTTGAGATTAAAAAAAAAAAAAGTGGGAAAGTGGATGGGGGGAAAGAGGGGGAGCTGTGTAACGTGGAAACATGGCTTGTGGACGACGAGGTGGAAAAACACAGGCTGGGTGGAGCAAAGGCAGAGGTGGAGGGAAGGGACATGGTGGGTGGAGCAAAAAGGTTTAGAAAAGAAGTGGAAGGGGAGAGAATCTGGCTGGAGGTAAAAAGGTGGAGGGGGAGAGGGAGAGGCAGGTTGGGTGGAGCAAAAGAGATGGAGTGTGTTTTGGTGGAAGAAGGTGGAGGGGGAAAGAGAGGCAGGCTAGGTGGAGCAAATGGGTGGAGGGGGGAGGGTGTGGGTGGAGCGAGAGGGTGGAAGGAGGCAGAACTGGGCGTGGCTGAGTGGAGCGAAGGTGGAGAGAGGGTCGGGCAGGGGTGGAGCGTCGGCGGAGGTGGGGCGGGGCGAGGCGGGGCCTGAGAGGGGTGGATTTGCGCGGCAGGGATGGGCGGGGACGAGGCAGGATAAGGAGGGGCAAGGCAGGACAAGGAAGGGCATGGTAGGACAAGGAGGGGATGAGCAGGACAAGGAGGGGCGGGGCAGGACAAAGAGGAGCAGAGCAGAACGGGGAGAGGCAGGGCAGGACAGGGAGGGACAGGGCAGGACTGGGAGGGGCAGGCCAGGAAAAGGGGTAGCAGAGCAGAACAGGGAGAGGCAGAGCTGGACGGGGAGTGACAGGGCACGACGGAGCGGGCAGGGCAGGACTGGGAGGGGCAGGCCAGGAAAAGGGGTAGCAGAGCAGAACAGGGAGAGGCAGAGCAGGACGGGGAGGGACAGGGCACGACGGAGCGGGCAGGGCAGGACTGGGAGGGGCAGGGTAGGGCAGGGTAAGGCAAGGCAAGGCTTGGAGTGGGCATGGCAGGGTAGAGGGCAGGGCAGGGAAGGGTATGGCAGAGCAGGCAAAGGTCAAGACAGGTAGAAAGCAAAGCAAGGAAATTAGGAGGCTGGACAACTAGAAAATAGGGCATGAAAAGGGGTAGTGCTGGATGAAATGTGATGGGTACAGTGGAACAGTTATAATGGGTGAAGAGGTGAGAGGATTAATGGGTCGACTAAGGGGAGGAGTGAAACAGAGGGAAGAAGGGTGGAACACTGAAAAAATAATATTGAGAACTAGTGAGACAAAGTGAAGAAAGTGGAACAGCGTGAGAAAGGTTGATGATAATTATAATAAGGCTACATTTTTCTCTCTTAGTTCTATAAGTCTCCCATTAGATGAATATAATAATCTGGATATACCAAAATAAAAATATAAAAGACGTCCACGTCCAGAAGGTATTAAGCAGTGGGATGTTTGATGTAACTTCTCTCTTTCCTTCCCTTCCTTCTCTTCTCTTTCTTCACTTTCTTTACTTCTCTTGCGTTTGGTGTGACTTCTCTCCATCCTTCCTTTCCTTCTCATCTCTTCCTTCCCTTTCCATACTTCTCTTCCTAGTATCGTTTCCAGTCTTTTTCTTCTCTTCTTTTCTCTACGACTTTTCTCTTTTCCTTTCCTTTCCCTTCCTTTTCAGTCCTTTCCTTTCCTTTCCCTTCCCCTCCCATTCCTTTCTTTTCCTTTCCACTCTCATCCTTTTCCTTCTCTTCTTTACCTTTGCCCCCCTTCCTTTCCTTTCCATGTTCCTTCAGTTCTTCTCTTCCCTTCCTTTTCTTTCCTGTTGCTCATTCCTTTCTTTCGCCTCCCTCTCATTCCTTCTGTTTCGTTCCCTTTCTTCTTTTCTTCCTTTCTCTTCTTTCCCTTTTCCTCTCCTCCCTTCCTTCCCTTGCCTCCCCTTAATTCCTGCGATTTTCCTTCTGTTCCTTCCTTGCCTTCCATTTTTTTTCCTCCCCATCTTTTCCCACGTTCCCATCCTCCTATTCCCTTCTTTTTCTTCCAGTCTTTCTATTTCCTTCCTCCTTTTTCCTTCACTCTCTTCCCTCTTTCTCTTCTCCTCCTATTATTACTTCCATTATCTTATTTTTTTCTCGTCTTTCCTTAGTCTTCCTCTACCTGTGGATATAATTTGACTCTTTTTAATTGTTCCCTTTATATAAACTCAGTTTTTCCCTTTCATTATACTCTGGCGTCACACACACACACACACACACACACACACACACACACACACACACACACACACACACACACACCCTAAATGTTCTCTCTCTCTCTCTCTCTCTCTCTCTCTCTCTCTCTCTCTCTGATACTTACCCTAAACGTCTTATCCTCTCTGCCCCTCATACTAATAATTCTTTCGTTTTTCTTCTTTCGGTAATTTAGTTTAACTTTTCCATATCCATTTCTGCATTCCCACTCCAATTTTTTTTTTCACGTCCCATTTTATCTTCCATCTCTTTCCTTCACTGAGCTTCCTACCTTCCCTTCCCTTCCCTTCCCTTCCCTTCCCTTCCCCGTGTCTTGAGTTCCCTTCTCTTCCCTTCCTCCCTCACTGCCTTCCCTCTCTCCATGTCCTTTCCTTTCGTGCCTTCCCTTTCCTTCCCGTCCTATCCATCCTACTTAACCATATAATATCTTTCGTTCTCTTTTTTCTCGTCTCTCACCGTTCCTTCCTCCATCACACGTTTCCTGTCTTTCCTTTCCCTTCCTTCCTTTCTTTTATTTCCTTCAATACAGTTTCCTTCCATTTTTCCATCTGCCTTTTCTTTCTTTTCTTTCCTTCCTACCTATTTTGTCTTTACTGTCCCTGTCTTTCATTCCTTTTTCCCTCGCAGCCGCTCATTTCCCTTTTCTCCTCATCTTTCCCTCCGTTTTTCTGCTTCCCTACCTTTCCATCCTCTAGATTTTCCTCCCTACCTCTCCTCTACTTTCCCTTTCCTCCTCTTCCCTCCTTCCCATCACCCTTCCTCTTCACTTTTGATGAGTGAAGTGTGTGTGTGGGAGGAGGAGGAGGAGGAAGAGGAGAGAGAGAGAGAGAGAGAGAGAGAGAGTAGAGAAGGAAGATGGCTGTAAAAGAAGAAAGAGGAGTAGAAGGGAGAGTGAGGGGAAGGTGTAGGGAAGGGAAGAGATGGGGGAGAAAAAAGAAACGAAAGTGGTATGAAGTTCCCTGGATGAGAGAGAGAGAGAGAGAGAACGGAGGGGGGGGGGGATGTATGGTGAGTGGTGTAGTGGTCTGGAGTGGAGGGTGGTGGTAGCGATTGCATTGATTTTCACATCTTTTCACATTCCCTCCTGGTTTTGGCTCATTTATCGTTGTATCCTCATTTACTCCTTTTACTCAGGTACATAAGCTATCTTCAAGTAAGTTTTTTTTTTTTTTTTTTTTTTTTTCACCAATCAAACCCGACTTGTTTACCTTGGTGTGGTTGGGAAAGTGGATATGCAAAAGTATTATATGATAAGTTTCTTCTTCACTTAACCCCTTTTATGATTTTATTTTATTTTATTTTTAACCTCATTTTTATAACCTTCACTAATTAAAGGCGTCCCCTAAATTTTGTGAACTGAAAATTTCCTAAAAGTATCTTAAGATCGGAGTGTATGACAGCAGCCACTACTACTGTTAGTTTTAATATTGTTTATATTGATGGGCATATTTTTTGTTGTTAGCAGAATGCGTATACCGTATGTATTACTTCCTCCGCCGCGCTTCTTCTGTTACTCTTGTTTGCATTTCCTTCATAATACAGTCAACCTAATGGGAGGATCGTGGTGAAAATTTGTAGGGTTGCACCTATTGGTCAAAGAAGAGCGACACAGTGGCAGTTTTAGCTTAACGATAGGTGAGAGTGTAACGATAGGTGAGAGTGTAACGATAGGTGAGAGTGATGCGGCAGTGATTCCCACCCTACTGAGTGCCTGTGTCATAGGATGTCTGCCCCCTGTTCTTGTCTTTTTCCTGTTGCCTTTTTCCCCAGTCTTCCTTCTTTTCCCCCTTTCGTCTCATGTCGTCACGTTGTGTATATCATATTAATGTTATTTTCTGTATTTTCCTTTAAGGGATTATAGTTGAATGATAGCTGTGAGTTAAGTAATGTGTGTGTGTGTGTGTGTGTGTGTGTGTGTGTGTGTGTGTGTGTGTGTTTAAGTAAAACAATGCCTTTTTTATATATAACAGTTTTTATTTGTCTGTCTATCTGTCAGTATGTCTATCCGTTTATCTATCTGTCTACTTATCTGTCTCTATCTATCTATCTGTTTATCTATCTATCTGTCTATCTATCTATCTATCTGTAGATAAAAATATAGATTACTAGATAGATAGATAGATTTTTATTTATTCATGTGTTTATTTAAGACGTGAAAAAAAAATGTATCGTTATATTGTTTATTTTGTAGGTAATTGTAGTCCCTGACCCGTTAATCTGTGCTTGCTGTTAACTATTTCTCTCATCCACAGGTAGGCTGAGTCCTTCACACTTCATCTGTAAAAAAGGTGAGACAGTGAGTGAGTGGGAAAACATCTAACGAAATCAGTGGCTTTAAGGATGTTCGGGAAACCACAGTAGACAGGAAATTAGGTGAGAGAAAGAAAAGTTGTGAAGGCGTGGATTTTGAGGAGTTTAGATCAGGAAGTGTGACCATCTGGGTGGGGATCCTTTACGTATGTGTTTGGGGCAATTATCAGTGAGGAACCAGGGCACACACTCCTCCTTGCTCAGGGAGGACGGTTTTCGGGGATTACTGAAGGAAAAACACACACACACACACACACACACACACACACACACACACACACACACACACACACACACACACACACACACACACAGTGATGCTGAGTCATAAACACACAGTTAAGAGCACGAAAGCTTTCTTTGTTCCTCTGTCAGTCAGTTCACTGCAAGGACCGTCTTGTCTGCTGAAGGAAAGTGATAGCCAGAGTTAACCATCCTCAATGTTGGCCAAGTACTCGTATGAATCGAGAAGGTATTTGTAAGGAGACTAGTGCATGTGGAGTCTTGTGATGGTTATGTATGTTCGAGTGTACTGTAATGTGTGTATGAATAAGGAGGGTGAAATAGTATATTAAAGTACAGTTGCTGTTAGTAGTTCATTTACACTACCTCGAAACTGTGTCAAATCTAAACTAACCATGATATTCAAACGGGGTGGAAGGGTTGTCATCTCGTTTCAATAGCTCTGCCCGTCATATGTGTAGAAGGAGCATTGGCCTCACCTGTGCGTCTCACCAACACCCTCTTTAAATGTCCGCCATGGCTGGGTTTCGAACAAGAGACAGACGAGTTACCAGTCAGTTACCATCACAGTCAGGCGCATTCACATTCATAGCCAAGAGACGTGCAGAGAAATGCGTCAATTCTTTCACCACGGTTTATTTCCTACGTAGTACCACCACAGCTACCACAATAACGCCTCAGCATACAATGGGCCGTGTACTAGGAGATATGGGAGGCTTTGTAGCACCTCTTCTATAGCGATTGATTTCGTATATGCACTCTAACATTTCTCCTGTGTGCTAGCGGTATCGTGTTATATCGACATAGCTTCATTAACAGGCAGATGATGCAAGAGAATATTAAGGTGTACAGAATGAATAGCTATGGAAGATGTGTTACGAAACTTCCATTGCCACTTAGGGTCTTATTCTCTTTGGTTTAGGAGGCATTCTAGAACCTCTTTCCTAGCGATGTGTGTTGTATCTTTACACCTTGTTATGCTCCTTTGTGTTACTGTTTTTGTTCGACATAGACTGCATGAATGATATACAAGAGAGTGAGCCCTGTTAAAAAATGTATTGGTAGTGAAAAGGTACTGAGCCTCCCTCTTAACTGATAACAATACGATACATGGAATAGGACCAGAAATATTGAGGCAGTTTGTTGCAGCCATCATAAAGAGTCCACCTGGCGAGGGGCGGCCTTACTTACTTCATGCACTCACTCTTCCGGTCACTGCCAACTCTCTCACTCACTCACTCGCCCCGCCACTCGCACCTCACACGCACCTCACCCCCCGCCATAGCAACGCACTCCATGGAGGTTAGACACGCTTTAACACACTTCATGATTCAGTATTTCTCCTGGTGTATTTCGCGTTTCAGTTCAACCGTGTGTATTCTTGCTGTTACATAGTCATATTTTCCTGCCGCCCTGAAATGGCTTTCAGAGTTATCGTTCCGTATAGTTTAGCCTTGCAAATGAGGAATATAATTAGTAACAATTAATCAGGGTTATGACGTGTGATCAAGTATCAGAGTAGGCAAGTATTTCCTTTTTATTTACTGGATTTTTTTTTTTTTTTTTTTTTTTTTTTTTTTTAAAGCATGACCGTGTTTAAAATCATGATATCTTGATGTTCTGTGTTCTCTTCTGTACTTGTATGATGACATTGTTTGAAGTCTTACTTCTGTTGGGCGATTTAGCACATTATATTAGAGACCTCTCGTAGTTTAGAAGTTGGAAAAAGTCTCCATTAAACCGTTCTTTATGAGGGACTTCCCCTGAGTAGAATAAAATCGCCTGACGGTAGTGAGAATGAAATATATGCACATCGTTTTGGAAATTGACGAGTATTCCATTAAATTTCTGAAGAGTTCGTAAGGGTACATCTCTGATTGCTTTTGTACGGTACTTAGGGGATTAACAGCAGCCGTGACAGGTACAGGTGTGCTTGTAAGCAAAGGTAAAGAATGTAAAGATGAACTGAAGTTAACTCAGTCATTTACCCCTCCACTATGAAGCCAGATGGTGAGCAGCTTGACTACATTGCATTGTCAGCAGAGGTTATTGGTGGGTGCAGAGTCTACAATCTCAGCCTCTACACTGTAGAGGCTGAGTTTGTAAGATATGTAAGTAGGTTGTTATTGTTATTATTATTATTATTATTGTTGTTGTTATTGGTGTTTTTGTTCTTGTTATTGTCCCTTTCAGCCCGACGACGTCTTCTTATTTATACTTTTTGCTGCGTCCACTTTTATTCAGCTTACGAGAACATCCTAGCTGTAAATAGGTTAGTAAAGGTTGTATCTAACCCTTCCAGTTCGAAAAGTTTCCCCTGAGCTAAGTAGAATTTCCCGGTGGTACCAAAAATACAGTTTAGAAAAAGACATCCTCACATAGAACGGTTTCGAGTTTCGTCAGTGCATGAGAGTTGTTGGGTCGAGTTAACATATAAATTCAGATCACTGTAATTTGACTCTTTACTGGCAAACAAGAGGTTGAAGTGTTGATGATGATAATGATAAGGATGGTGATGATGAGGATGAGGATTATGAAATTGAGAGATAATAGAGAAAGTGAGCTATGATTCGTGACCTGGACCCGTTTCTCGTAGGCAAAGGATAATCTCAAGCATTTAATCTATACTATGCTCGTTTTACTCTGACTTGGCCTGAAATTGCCGTCTCTCCTTCTTGAGTACTGAATCAGAACAATTGATTAACACTAGAATATGATGCTGGTCACAAAGAAGTGCTATGGAAAGGGGGTAGAGCCGTGGTACTGCCAAAATTTTTCTACCACTGAGCTACGTGAAGTAAACTACAAAAGGACGACGATCTGGGCCAAGTTAGAGTGAAAATAGTATAGTGTATTTCTTCTCAGGTTCAAGTTCTCTCTTTTGTGATGTATAAAGCCTTTGTCGATATTAAATAGATACGTACAGTAGAATACGGATGTGCAGTATTCATACTAAATCGCCAAGGAAGAGCTGTTCAGAAGCCACATAAGCAGCCGACGAAACTACAGTGAAGGAGGATAATGATTTTTGTGTTATGAGATGTTGATTAAAGTGCTGAGTCTCTCTCTCTCTCTCTCTCTCTCTCTCTCTCTCTCTCTCTCTCTCTCTCTCTCGATAAAACTGGACCATTATGCAGGTGTGTGGGTAATATGTGGACAATGATGTATTAGTACATGTGTGTGAGACGTGAGGCTAATCGCATTTACCCTCTTTAGTCCGATGAATGAGTTTTATTTTATTTTCTGCAGGCCACTTCCAGACGATTTTCTTCACTTTCAGAGGGTTATATTGATTTGAATGGTTTTATGGAGGGTGTATCTAAGCTCTCTTTGACGATTTCATGTAACCCTCTCCATTTCGAAACGTCTCTCTGAAGCTGAATAAAAACCTCTGAAATCAGCAGGTATAAAATAAGAAATACCTTGTCGCAGTGAACATTACATGTATGTGCAAAAAAGCACTTCTGTGGGAGGCATGTATGAGACTGCAATTGTAATAGGTGTGTGTAGTTTTGGGAAGTGTGTATGAGACCAGGTGTATTGTCAGCTGTATAGTAAGGTGTGTAAACGAACTTATATCTGCTGTAACAAAGTCAGGTACAGTATGTGAAAAAAGCTTGATTCAGCAGTTAGTAAGATGTATGAGGCATATTTGGATATACAGGTGTGATGACAGGTATGAGTGACTGCGGGTGTATGAGGCAGTTGTGGATATACAAGTGTGAGAACAGGTATGAGTGCCTGCTGGTTACGATGAGGGCGAAGCCCTCGCGAGTCTCTCGTCAAGTAGTGGCATTTTCTCTCAAATGAGCGACCCGGCCCGACCCGACCCGGCCCGACCGTAATGCTTTTGAGAAGCTTATATTTCAGCTACCACAGGGCCGATCAGTGTGCGGTTTGCACCATATGATAGCCCATTTGTTTGAGATTTGGTTTTGACAGGTTTCATCACACTCTGGCGGTGCACGTGGCACGTGACAGGCGCCAAGTGCAGGATGTCGAAAATCTTCAAAAGAAGGACACAGACCAGACAGTTGTCGTAAAGGCATGAAACTTGGTAGGTAGATATAGCCGTGAATATACTGTAGGATTCCTTGGGATATAAGGCGACATTTCAATGCTTTCGGATTTAAATGGCCTCGCTCGTGCCTCGCCGACAAAGGCGTTTTACTGGTGTATAAGGCAGGTGTGGATATACAGATGTGAGGACAGGTATGAATGACTGCTGATGCTTAAGTCAGGCGTGGATAAACAGGTGTGAGGGCAGGTATGATTGACTGTTGGTGTATGAAGCAGGTGTGGATATACAAGTGTGAGACTGAAAGTGTAAATATGAATATATAGGCTTCAGTATGGAAGTGTAAGGGCAGGTGTGAAGAATTGCAAGTGTGTGAGGCAGGCTTGATTATACAGGTGTGTGACTGCATAAACAGAAATACACTTGTCTGAGCAGTTGTGTATGAAGGTGTATTAGACAGAGGTTTAGATATACACATGTGTGATACTGCACGTGTAACTTAAAAGCCAGGCTTGAAGGTACAGGTATATGAGGCAGGCGTAAATAAACAGGTATTTGGAGCCAGGTGTATGAGGCAGGGTGGCGGTGGTGTGGGTATTTCCAGAGATGGTGGTGGCCTACGTGATGATTTCCTCCACACCTGAGCAACACACACACACACACACACACACTCTCTCTCTCTCTCTCTCTCTCTCTCTCTCTCTCAGTATTCATCTTCTACCAGTCTCCAGTTTACATCCATCAAATGATCTTAAATATTTCTGCATACAGTGTAAATATCAGTATTAATCCATTTAATTATATTCCCTTGTCTTCCTCTGCTAATGTGTCTGCGTGTTTACCTTGCTGTCGAGCTACACTGTATTCCTGTCACATTTTCTTTCCACGTCTTTTTATTTCTCTGTTTTACCCTCTACATCTCTTCTTGTATCTGTCTGTCTCACTTTTTCCACATCTGATACAACCAGCTTGTTATGGCCTAGTCTGTCTGTTTCTGTGTGTCTGTCACCCTCCGTGTCTGTGTCTGTCAGCATACTTATTTTTTCTACTTGTCAGCCTCTCTTCGTCTGTCTTACCTGTATATCTCTGCATATCTCCTAGCCTCTGTCTCCTTTTGTCTATCTGCCTTTCAGTGTCTGACTGTATTATTGTCTTCCTGTATCTGTTTGTCCGTCTGTTACTCGGCACGCGTCTCTGAGCATTTAATTAACTCTCAGCCTCTCCGTGTGTCTTTCATCCTCTCTGCCGGTGATGAACAAAGCCTTAGCACAGATCATGTGCTCAGGATGAACAGAACACGACTTCAAAAAAACGCATCAAAATGAACACAGGAACACGAGCCGAGATTTTTCTACCTCCTGCTTTTTCTTTCATTTTCTCTAGAAATTGCGTTCTTCATTTTTGGCTTAATTTCGGCTGGCGTCAGACACCTAATGTCCAAGTGAAGTTTGAATGAAGTGCGAGTTCTTTCCGGAAAAAAAAAAAGTGTATGTGTGTGGTGAGAGAGAGAGAGAGAGAGAGAGTAATATGGACAGTGATTAAGTCAAGCGTAAGAACAAGAATTAATTTCTACAGTAGTTGGAAAAGAGAAATAAATCTTCTTATTTTTGATTTGTGATATGTGTGCAGAGGCGAGGGTACATGTCTTCCTCTCTCTTATGCTCAGAGGAATTTTATATTCCAAGGTACAGCTGCGATCATTAGTTCCTTTACACTGTCTCGAGACTGTTAAACCCTACGGAGATCATGCTAAATTAACTCTTTCACGCCGATTATTTTAATTTTTATTGAGGGGGGTGTCTTTATTCAGCATAGGAGAGATGTTTCTGATCTGGAATAGGTTAGGTACACCCTTCATTAATCTCTTCTTGACAGAGATCCTTCTTAAGTCAAATCATCAGGCGGTAGCAAGAGTAAGCTAAAAATATGTTTGCGGATTGAAGGGAGTAACATTGTTATTGAAGGCAGTGGGAAGGGTTGGAATCTTGTTTCATTAGTTCGAATCTTCGGACGTGACGAACCATTAATGACTGCAGCTGTACATAAAGTCAAGCTGATACCAATGGAGCATTTCTGAAAGCCATGCATTCGAAAATTATACACCGCTCCGAACCCCTTCACAACCCCGATTTATCCCCGTCTATGTGATGACTTCTGTTTGCACCGCTTCACTATCGCCCCTACTGGTGTAGTGTTTTGCCTGGCGCGTGCGTGCGTGCGTGCGTGTGTGTGTGTGTGTGTGTGTGTGTGTGTGTGTGTGTGTGTGTGTGTGTGTGTGTGTGTGTGTGTGTGTGTGTGAACAACACAAATCAAAATTTTTCATTCGATTTGAACCAAAAATAGTAGATTGGTTGAGAGCCTTAGAAGGAGTTGACTTTTTTTTTTTTTTTTTTTTTTTTTTTGGTAACAGTGGGTCAAAGGTCTTAGTTACTAGGCACGGTCATCTTGAACAGTTTTGATCCAGTTTCGATTAAACTTAGTGGGAGGATTGAGGGTAAGTGTAGGATGAAGTGGTTTGATTTTGATAATCACTCAGAGGTCAAGGTCAAAAACTGATCCTGTAATTCAAGCAGTTTGAGTCAATTTGGATCAGATTTGGTGATAGTCTTGAAGATCAGCGAAGGATGAAGTTATGCGATTTTGAGAACATGAAGGTCACTGTTAAAGGTTACCTCGAAGTTTTGATTCAGTTTGGGAAAGATGAAGTAAATCGATATTGAGACCAGTCGTACCAAATTAAAGGTCACAAGGCAGTGTCAAATATTTGGCCTCCAGACTAGGTACAAGGCGTGGGTGTTGCACTGTGTGAGTACTCCTTGTTACATTTTATTCATACAAATACCCAACACTGTACTGTGCCAAGACGAGTGCCCTAGTAGTCGATGTATTAACGAGGGATGTATGTAACATATCCAGTTGAAAATTGTCATGCCTTGGAAAACTAAACACTTCTCCTGACTCTTTCACAAGCCAGGCTTAAAGAGTGGGAATTGTGTAGCGAAACCTGTTATCAGTGAAGCAGCTGTTATCCCTTGTGATGTTACAGTACTTCCCCAGGTGAGATGCCTTTGGGAATTACACCACCTGAGCTATTACAAAACTGTAGCCCCGCCTCGTGCCTTACCTGTATCCCTTTCAGTTCGTCTTTTGCTATTACCAGACGATTTTATTCAACTTGGGAAGGACCTGGAGATTTAAGGAGATAATGAAGACTATATCTGTCTCCTCCAGTTAACAAAGTCCTTCCCAGTCTGAATAAAATCATTCGGAGATAGCAGGATTCAACCAATAAATTAGGTCGTCTGATGCAAGAGGTTAAATGTGTCTGTCTGAGGTTACTGAAGGGTGGGTGTGGTGTGCGATGAAGCCCGTTAAGTTCTTCCAGTCGGAGGACGTTGGGTGTTTATTGTTGCTGTTCCCAGACAACTGTCATTAGCTTAGGACAGCAGCATAATTGAAATGAGATTGATGAAGGCCATATACAGGCCCGCCATTGCGCTATATATATATATATATATATATATATATATATATATATATATATATATATATATATATATAAAAAACACGCCAAGCTGAATAAAATAGTGTGGATGTATCATTAATGATTTTTAAAATTTAGTTTTCTCCTTCAGGACTTAGTAGCAATTGATCCCATTGTTAAAGGCCTGGAAACAAGATGTGTTGTAACTGCTGATGCAATCGTGTCTGGAATTATGACAAACTAAACATCTCTTTTAAACATAGGAAGTTCTTTATCTCCTTTAAGCCGAATTAAATCGTTTGGAAATAACCAGACTAGACAACAGTAAAAAAAGAATTCAGAATTGAGGTGTAGAAGGTTTGTCAGAGCACAGCACCTCATTTAATATCTTCAGCGTTTAAATTACCAGTATTCATAAGGCGTTCCAACACACACACACACACACACTGACGGGTATGCTTAAATATATATATATATATATATAAGGAAGGCAAGCCCCAGAGTTTTGATGGACAGTAATGAAACCCCTGTATTGATGAGATGTGTTTAGCCTGCATCCAACATTACGGAGTGCCTATACACGTTCTTCCTTTGTCACGTGCTTCAGAATTTATCATTGTAAAAAAAAAAAAATCGTCTTCATCTTCGCCATTGACTTTTTATGTTTGCGACCATTAGATTCGTAATGGCTTGAGTCTTGCACTACTCCCTGTATTGCAAAGTGACTCCTGATGCACACTACGACTCCTCTGGCTACCCTTTGCAACCGCCCTTAATTCCCTTGACTCTGCAAGTGTACCAAGTAGGATTATTCGTGGGCTTTTTTTTTTTTTTTTTTTTTTTACTCGCAGGTATGTAGTATATATATTTATTGGATACTTTGAATTCGAAGACATTCGTGAGTAATAATAATAATAATAATAATAATAATAATTATAATATGTACATACATACGTACATACTCGTTTAATACATGTCTGTCCAAAACAGCTCATCCTTATAATAATAATAATAATTATCATTATTATTATTATTATTATTATTATTATTATTATTATTGCTGTCATATTTTTTGTTGTTTGTACTACTTTGATAATGATGGTTAGGGACGACACATAAAATCTACTAATCACATTCTTTCCTACTTTCGCTGTGTATCACCAGGAGGCGTGACCGAGTTGACAGCCAATTCAGTAAACAACACACAAAAAACAGATAATCTCGAGTACCTTCTATCCCCTTATCTTATCGCGAGGATCACCAATCCCGCTCCTGATTGGCCACCGCTCACCCTCACCTCGGCGTCTGATTGGCTGAGGAATCCGGCGCCATTTCTTGTTATGATTTGACGGCCAATCACGTTCGAGCTCCCACCCCCTCCACCCGAAAATCAGGAAAAAAAATCATGTACCTCCTACCCACGGTTGTATTAATTTTATCAGTTAATGTAAATCCCGTATTTTATGCCAGTGCTATTTATCCAGACATGTTTATATCATTGTTATTATGTCTTTCGGCCTTCACACTGTAATTCTTTTTGGTGTCTTATCCCTCCGACGTCTGTTGTAATTTATAAGTGCTACTCTTGGATTTTTTTTTTTTTTTTCCGGATTGAAGGGAGTTAAATCATCTTCATGAACGCTTTAAGAACCAGTACTTTTATTTTTATTTATTTATTTATTTTTTATTTTTTATTTTTTGCTGATACCAGACGGTTTTGTTGAGTATAGGAGGGCCCCTCGAAGTGAAAAGATTAACTGGTGATGCAGCGGTATGCGCGATGACTAAGAAAATTTTCGTAACGCGTCATCCTCAGCGATTTATCTTGTCTATTACACCATGATCCGTAAATCCCTATGCCCTTTTTTTTTAACCAGGCTACCGTCAGACGATTATATTCAGCTACGAAAGCATTCCTGGTAGGGAAGGGGTTAATGAAGGCTATATCTAAGCCCTCCACTTCGAGAAATCTCTAAGAAGCTGAAAGAAATCTGGAAAATAAAGAAAACCTCAGGCTGAAGGAGTAAATATTTTTTGTTGTTAGTAATCTGTTATTAAAAATTATAAATAAAATAAGAGATGATTAAGATTAACTATACAATATGAAGCCTATGAAATACCGCTGTCAGCATTTTGGATTATAAATAAAATTCTCGAGAATTATTAAGGCTTTAAGATGTGTCTTGAGTAACCTAGGATGTACAACGAAGGCTTTCTTGTTAAGGAGAACTCGGCACATAGAGACTTCGTTTTAAACTGCACACTAGAACACAAGAGAACACGAGGACAGAGTGAACTGGAGTACAAAATTGTAGAGAACACAGTAAACAAGAGGGCAAAGAAAACACGAGGACAGATAAAACATGGCAAGAAGATGGTAGAGAGAACACAGAAGACAAGGGGCAAAGAAAACACGAGAACACTAGGACAAAGAACACGAGAACAGGAGTGAAGAAAGAGCACGATAGAACAGGAGATGAACTAGCAGTGTTTCAACTATGCTTTTTAAATTTTCTTCCCAATTTCGTTCTTTGTCTCTTTTCATTACGTTCTTCCTTTTTGCTTATCTTTTTCTGATACATATTTTTTATTTTATTTTTTATTTTCATTTTTTTTTCCTCCTATCCCTCGCTTTGTCTTCCATTTCTTTTTCATTTCTTCTCACTCTTCTTTCTTACTTTTTCTCTCGCCCCCTCTCGTTTTTTTTTTGTGTGTGTGTGTGTGGGTGTGTTCCCTTTTCTCGCGTTTTTACGTTTCACCTCTTCCCGTCCTTCCATCGTTCTCCTTTCTGCCACATATTTAACCTTATATTTTTCATCTTTCCGTCCTTCTCCCTCATCCTTTTCTCTGTTTTACTTTTTCCTTATTGTTTTCAATCATTTGTTTTCTGAATCATCTATTTTCCCAATCATCCAATAACACCTCCCTCATTCTTCTTAGTGTATTTTCTCTCCTTTCTCATCTTTATCTTTTTTTCTTTTTTTTTCCCCTTTGCTGTTTTCCCTCCCTCTCCACCGTTCTCCTCCTCCGCTTTACCTCCCTCCCTCTCTCGTCACCTATTCCTCCTTCTCCTTTACTGCCCTTGGAATACCTTAATATATGTTATGAAAACTGAAATCTGTCTGCAGAATAATAAATAAGATAGATGAGATAATTCATTTTATCAGATAGCGGTCTTAGGTTAATTAGTAAGACCAGAGATGGTAGAAAACCAGAACTTTGCAGAGACTAAAGCAGGAGATAATGTCTGAAACTACTAGCAGAAAAACTCATCAACTGCGATATGTCAGAAAAATATATACATAGGCCTACTGAGAAGCTGTCATGGAAAGAAAGCAAGGTAGAGGTGAGCATTCTTTCATTACAAGAGGGGAAAAAAAACCGGTCTGCCGCCGGTGAACTAAAAACATTGATAGAGGACATAATAAATAAAAAGTATAATGAAAACTGTTCGTGTCTACTGTGATGGATCAGTCAAGAAAACGGAAGACCAGGGTGTGGGATTCTGCTTGCAGAGTAAACAGTTTTTATAAATACGTAACATTGTTTTAGTGTAAATGACAACTTATCATAACTCTGTGTGCAGTACTGCAGTCTGTGAGAAATCAGATGTGGTAAGGAATGAATGTGTTTCATAGTCAAAGGGCACTCGGATGTCTAAACAACAGATCGTCAGTACTGGCAAACAGTTTCTCAATGTAAAAGGATACATCAAGAAGAAATGGTAAAAAAATAACCTTCATGTGGAAACCATCCCATGATGGAGTGTCAGGCATGGAGGACTGAACGAACTAGCTGGAAGTGCGACGAAAAATTTGACGAAAAATTTTGTATAGACTTGGACAGTTGTATAATTCTGAAACGTATATTAAGCTGTAGGAAAAATGATAATCACGAAACAAAACAAAAAAATGAAGAAAGAACTTACACAGTGAAACCATAACACCCTGTGATGGTGTTGTGCACTGAAACAACTTTTCATATCGAAAATATAAAACTGAAAAGATTCTGTATGTACCAGACAAAGACTAGAATATTATTGTCACTGACACACTGGAGTAAACAGGCAGATGATTGAGATCTGTTGTAAACTGTTAGAAACCAAAATTCTACACCTCCCATGACTGTATTCCACTGTGTAAACTTAATTGAATGTAGGAATCCCACAGAAATAATGGTGCAGAGCAAATTATCTGGTTGTTTACCTCGAAAAAAGTCAGAAATATTGATAAATTGTAAAAAGTATTAAGAATATAATAAGATACAGGTAACTTTCTCGGACAGTATACATAAACGGTGAATCTAATGTGCATTTTTTCGCTTCTGTTCACTGTATCCCAACCGAGTGTAGGGTGGCGGGTGTTTTGGCATTTTTAGCCTTTTAAGATTTTTATGTGTATAGTATAACTTGGCTTGTCTTAGTATGGTTTGTAACACTGAACTTCTTTACTTCTCTCCTTTCAAGCCTTCCACCATTTCCTTTCCCTCCCTGTCCAGTACCTTCTCCTTCCCCCCCCTCTCCCTCCAAATTCTCCTTCCTCCCCTGCACCTCTACCCTCACTCCCTTCCCTCTCTATCTTCCCCTCCTTCCTATGTACACCTGTCCCCTCCTTCTCCCCCCTCCATCCTCCTCCTGCCCCTCTCCGTACCTCGGTATTTTCCAGACTTCTTTAGGTCACACGAAGATAAGAATGTGATGTCATGTCGGTGGGTGTAGTGTTGCAAGATGATGGTGAGTTATAGTGACGATGATAATGATGACGATATGCAAGGCCGTGATAGTGAGAGTGACGCTGTATACATGATAGCCATGATGGTGATGATGATTGTAAGCTAGGTGGTGACAGTGGCAATGATGGTGGTGGTGAATTTGGTGGTGAAGATGGAAGTGTGGTATGGTAGTGGTGATATGGTAGTGTTGGTGATGGTTCTGATGTTTTTTGTTCTGATAAACCTGTTGATTGTACGGTATGGTATGGCATGATTAGGTAGCGATGGTGATGATGATGATGTGTTCTGATGGTGGTGACGATGTGGTGGTGTGATAAGACGGTAGTGATGTATTTTGATGTGTTATGATAGTTCCGATTGGTGATGGTTGTGCTGTGTTATGGTGGATGTGGTGTGCTTGAGTATTGATATGCTGTGACGTTGGTGATGGTGGTGATAGTGGTGGTGATGATGGTGATGTTTTGGTGATTGTGGTGGTGATGATGGTGGAGCTTGAGGATGTGGTGTAGTGGCTGTGATGTATGATGGCAGGGACAGTAAGTCTAATGGTTATGAATGATGATGGTAATGACTGTGATTCTTTTATGGTGACGGTGGTGATGATGTAGTGTGAGGATGTGATGCGTTGTGGGAAGTGTGTTACGATGTGAGAAAAATAATACACTGTTATTGTGGTAATGATGGTGTTTTCATGGGAGTGCTCGATTCTGTTTCGTTATGAGTTATGTTGAACGAAAATTATTGTGATAAACTACAGCGATGATGGTGATGATGATGATGTACGTAAAAACACTTAGCAATAAAAAAATATTAATAATAAACCTTTTGGCAACGGCGAGATTGTCATGTGGTTAAAACCAGTAAAGTGCGCTTTGAGAGGTAGTGACGAGCGAGCGAGCATTTGTACATACCCTACCATCTTAATTTAATATTGGCGTAAACTTTCAATCAGTACTGAATCGGATTGGTTCATGTGAAGCTACAGAACGTGGTGAATGCTTTTGGCATATCCGATAGAGCCAGGATTCCGGGGGCTTGAATGATGAGTGAATGGAAGCGTGGCCTATTGGATTGGGCACATTTAGGCTGTCTGGACATTGCTACTCCTCACCTTGCGGTAGGGTGGGAAAGGAGGTCCGGATGATGATGATGATGATGATGATGATGATGATGTGTAAACTTTCAACATTTCTGGTGAGGTAGTTGAACAATAACAGAAGAATAATTGAGCTAAATTATTCTCTCTCTCTCTCTCTCTCTCTCTCTCTCACACACACACACACACACACACACACACACACACACACACACACACACACACACACACACACACACACACACACACACACACACTCGCGCAGTCAACATATGAAAGTGAAAAACAACTCATGCCTGGCATGACCTGGCATGTGTCACGTTCATGGTGCTTTAAATCGATTCTACAGCGGAACATGTCATTTGAAGCCCTCGGTACATTCTCTTGGAAAGCTGGGATTCCAAGGTGTTTCTTTGGTCTCATGAGTAAATATATACAGTATAGTACCTAAAAACAAAATTTATTGAATGCATCTACTACCTGCTGAAAGAATATCTCCTCTGTCTCACATAGTAGAAAAGTTATAGAAAAGTTGTTGGCTTCTGAAAACCATCGTGGTCGGGCCGTGTCCTGTTGGGCCGGGCCGAGTCGTGTCGGGCCGTTCTTTTCTCAGCTGAACGCAAACATCGCTGCGCTCGCACGCACGTAATTATCTGCCTTACACTGAAATAAAG
Source organism: Coenobita brevimanus (assembly GCF_032717465.1). Lineage (NCBI taxonomy): Eukaryota > Metazoa > Arthropoda > Malacostraca > Decapoda > Coenobitidae > Coenobita > Coenobita brevimanus. The sequence goes on from NC_137046.1 coordinate 48,207,503, forward strand.
CTCGGAATTCTACAGTACATTCTCGTGATAGCCTTTCCTTGATCCATTAGTCTTTCTTGAGTTTAGTAAAAGAGTCAGATGTTGACCTAATAAAATACAGAGTAGTTCATTGGCAGCTGAAAGGTTAATAACAGTAGAAGGAGCATGGCAGCGATTACAGTGATATTGATAAAGGCAGTTATGTAATTATTTTGGTTATTGACAGTGATAAATATAACAAGTAAATTGGATAAAGACTGGTGATTATAGTCGTGAAATTAGACCAAATTAGGGCAGGTTACAAGAGCATAGGAAGCCAGGGATAAGAGAGGATGTAGATTATGATTACAGTGAGTATTAGAGGAATGTGATAGATAAAATAGGAGGGAAAAATCAGAGAGAGAGAGGGGGGGGAAGAATGGAGTAATGGGTGAGTAGTTAGTTAATATATTTTTGCCTGTCCACAGCACCAAGGTCATTAACGCATATCAACAGTACCGGTATATTAAGATTTGAGGAGAGCTTCTGCTACCTTGGAGGGGGGGGGGGGAGAAAAGGAGAAAGTGAGGTGCATGGAGAGGAAAGGGGAGGGGGAATGGAATGCAGGGAAGGGAGGGAAGGGATGAGTGGGAGTAGAGGAGGGAAAAGAAGAATGGAAAAGGGAGGAAAGGAGAAGGAGAATGGGGTGAAAGGAAGAGAAGGTGATAGGGAGTGCGGTGCAGGGAAGGAGAGAGGAGATAGAAGGGAGGGGAGGGAAAGAGAAATGGGTACAGGGGAGAGGAGAGAGAATGGGTGCAAGGGAGGGAGGGAGGGAGGGAGAATGGATGCAGGAAAGAGGAAGAGAGGGGGGAATGGGTGCAAGGGAAGGGAAGGGAGGGGAGGGCGTGCAAGGGAAGGAAGGGAAGGGGGATTTGGTGCAGGGGAAAGAAGGGGGAATGGGTGCAGGGAAAAGAAGGGGGAGCGGGTTCAGGGGAAACAAAGGGGCATGGGTGCAGGAGAGGGGAGGGGAGGGGGCATGGGTGCAGGAGAGGGGAGGGGAGGGGGAATGGGTGCAGGGGAGGGGAGTCGAGAGGGTGGTGTGAGTTAGAGGAATGACATCCGGTGAGATAACCTTTCTCACCTGTCTCACTTCACCTGCCTCACCTCACTTGCCTAACTTCACGTGCCTCACCTCACTTGCCTAACTTCACGTGCCTCACCTCACTTGCCTAACTTCACGTGCCTCACCTCACTTGCCTAACTTCACGTGCCTCACCTCACTTGCCTAACTTCACGTGCCTCACCTCACTTGCCTAACTTCACGTGCCTCACCTCATGTTCCTAACCTTATCTCTCTCCATATCTGTCTCGCCTCACCACACCTGCCTCACCACACCTGATTCACCCCATCTGTTTCACTTCACCTGCTTCACCCCACCTGCCTCACCTCACCTGCCTTACCTCAGTTTACTTGCCAAACCACACCTGCTCCATTCACCTCTCATATTTACAGATGTTCATATATTCTTAAGCTGGAGAAGACCTTGCTCACTACATCAGCATCATGTGCGGGGTACTGCACACTTCTTAGGACCACACTATCCTTTTGTTTTTTACACTTAGGGACGATAGTTTGCTCTGTGTTCCACCAATTCTACTTTGCACTTTTTGTCTGTCGCACCTAATTTCGCCTAAGAGCAGAGGTACACGCCAAGCCCCTCTCAGGTTAGGGATGTTGGCTAGCGAAGAAAAGTGAAGTGAGAAAGGTAAGAGGTGCAAAATTAAGAGAAAAATTTGCCCTCACCTGTACTGCACACTTGATATCTTGAGGGCTTAAATATAACTCTTATGTTAATGTTATCATTCCAGGGTTTCACAAGTAATGGTACTATAAATGATACATACCCGACTGGGGCTTGCCGTTTACAGTGGTTTATTCTCTTTCCAGCCCCACCCACCCCCCAAAAATAAATAATTAGTTCATGAATAAATGAATAGATAGTTAAATAACTACATAAATATAAAAATAAGTAAATAAATAATCAACAGAACTTCTTGACGATTTTGAGGTCATTTACCACTGCTGAATGTCATTTCCTTCCATTTAAAGAGCAGTCAGTGTAGAGAATGCACATACCTACAGACAGACAGGCACACCGACAGACACAGCACGTAACGTAATAAAGTTATACCCTGAATAAATAAAAGATTGATTTTTGACAACCCTAACGGTGTATTAGGTTGGTGGTTAGTTGATTGGTTGCCTAGTTGGTTTGGTGGCCAGTTGGGGTGTGGTTAGTTGGTTGGTTGGGGTGGCAGTTTGGTGAATGGATAGGTGGCTGGTTGGTTCGCTGATACTTGGTTAGCTGTCAGGTGGTTGGTAGGTTTTCTGGTTGGTTGATTGGACTGTGGTTAGTTGGTTGGGTGGTTAGCTGCGTGTGCGTGTTAAAATTAACGCCTGTGGACGTCACTTTTATTACGTGCTTGCTGAGTGCTGAAGATATTATTCATGTCAGATTTTTTCATACTTCAGATTTTTTATACAGCCTTCGTTAACTCATCCATTACGTGAGACTTCATCTTAGCTGAATAACTTTGCTTGGAAGTGGAAGGAACAAACTAAAGAAGACATCACTCCAATGAAATGTTTAAATGGTCTGTGTCGCCTCCGGAAAGAATGTTTTTGTTTTCCTTTCGGTTGATTTTCTGAGTTACTCTATTACTATTTTCTTATTTTCACTGCTCATTTTTCTTCCCATATTTAGTGTTCTTTAGATTTCCTTTGTACATCTCTCACTTCTATGTCTTGACCTTCCTTCATTTTTTTTTTTTAATTCATAGTTTGGTCACCCGTTAATACTTTTTTCCCTGTATTTTTGTTTTACATCTATAGTCTGCTTTTCTTTTCCATGTTTTCATATTTGTCTCCAACACTTTCTCTCTCTCTTCCTTTTCTTTACGTCTGTTTGTGCTCCTTCCTCCTTTTTTTTTTTTTACTGTTTTTCTTTGTTTCTTTAGCTTTCATTTCCTATCCAGTCCGATTTCATTGTCCCTTTCTTTCATTCTGTTGGTTCTTTCTTTTTTCCTTCATCTTGTCTTTCTTTTTGAATTTCCAGTCCATCTTCTCACCCTTTTCATTCCTTTCCCCATTGTGTCCGTAATTCTGAACCCCTTTTGTGTGAGGACGTCTGTGTCATGTTAAGCAGGCTACCAACAGACGATTTTATTCAGCTTCAGACGGATCTCTATTAGTAAAGGGATTAATTAAAGATACTGCATATCTACCCCTTCGATTTCGAAAAACCTCCCTTTAGCTGAAGAAAATCGTCCGGTAATGTTAACCCATGAATCCCTTTTTTTCAATTTTTAATATTTCTTTTTTGCCATTTTCCACTTATATATTATTCATTTTAGGAATTTCGTCTCGCACTGAAGAGGTTATGACGTATGTAGTTATTCCCGTTCGAAAACCCTCAGGTGAGCAAGATGGCAGCCTGTAATAGGAGGAGGAGGGAAATAAGAAATTAGCTGTCTGGGTGATGTGGTTCAGGAATTAAGTCATACGGACGACATCGCAGTGAAGAGGTTAGCTTCTTATCATTAGGATCACCACACATCCACAACCACAGCCACCAACTACAGACGCCACTATCATGCACAACCACCAGTCACAGCCACAACCACAACAGCCACCACCAACCATAGTCGTCACCACCACCACCACCGTCACCCTCAACAACTATTACCATTGCCAGCTACCACAGTTTATAATCTCCCTTGCATAACTCATTTAACTCTCCCAAGTAATTATACCATCTTAGATTGTAACAACTATTACCTCTAAGCCATTCTTCATAACCACGATACCATATTTTACCATAACTATCACTGTCTCCGAAAACTGCTCCCTGGTCAGATTGTCCCTATTTCCACCTGTCCAGCTACCATCTTTACCTCCGCCAACGAAGTTGGAGGGGTTTATGTATTCACCTATGTTTGTTTGTTTGTCCACAGAGTATCTCCAAAAGCTGTCAATGAATTTCAGTAAACTTGTGTGGAATAGTGGGCCATGGGTGAAGGAATAATTTATTAAAGTTTGTGGCGGATCCGGATCCTATATATTCCACACAGTATCTCCACGGATCCGTATCCGGACCTTTCTTAATGGCAGTGGCATTGGCTTAGGTAGCTACCATCATTTCCAAACTTGCTACCATACAGTACCAGCCACCATCTTCATTAACTAGCATCGTCACGACAGCTACCACTATATCATACCACCACAACTGCCGCCATCACCATAACTAGAACCACCATTTCCATCCCCCATAACTACCACCATCACCACAGTTCCCACTACCATCCCCCCACAACTTCCACCACCACCATAACTACCACCATCGGCCACCAACATTATGAAAAGTAGCGGAAGTTGATTATGTAAATGTACGCCCGCCCCCCTCCAGAACACAAACAGGATTTAACTGGGCAAACTTAGCGAGCGGCTCAACAGGCGGCGACACGAGGCCAGCTGAGAGAGAGAGAGAGAGTTATATGCTGATTTTGAGCATGGTAACACTGCAAGTACATAAATATTGTCGTGTCTGCAAAACCTGTCATCGTTATATCGGAATGGCCTATCGTCCAGCAGTTGCAGGTGTTGTTAATTATACCATCCATCGTTATTTAAAAATAAATGATCATGGTTAAAGGAACATGAGAGGCAAGACGGTGGGTTGAGGGAAGGGGAGGGAGGGATGGGAGAGAGAGAGAGGTCATCTAATCTACTACACAAGTTGTATCAAGATTAACTCGTAGCGGGTCACACGCTAGGGGAAGATAGGACTTAGGGAAAGGTGATTGTCTGCCTTAATGACCTTGCAAAGTCACAGTGGAGTTATTTACCACTTGAAGCCTAAATCTATCAGTAAATTTTCTTGGTATCTTGCACACACAGACGAAACCAAAATTATAAAAACACTACCTTCTTCACGTTGTCTGATCAGTATATCTAGGAATAATAAGAAATGTTGATGAATTTATTTTACGTCAGCCGCGAGATAAAAATGTAGATGGCAATTGCTGATATTCTGGTGATGGGGTTTTGAGTTACGTGTTAATAATGTATAATTGTATATTGTGGAATTATTTTTGTCACGATCTTTGTTAAGGCTCATTCAGAAGTAAAAAATATGTATTCAGTGTTGTAATGAAAAAATATGCAACAGAAAACGGAACTCGTTACTGATGGTTGAGATAGTTGTTGCTTTGTAGGAACTTAATATTTCTCTCTCTCTCTCTCTCTCTCTCTCTCTCTCTCTCTCTCTCTCTCTCTCTCTCTCTCTCTCTCTCTCTCTCACCCCATTACCCCATCTACAATCTCCCTCCTTCCCTATCGCCCCCTCCTCCCACCTTATCAGCGCAGTGCAACAAACATCCTCCTCTTTTATCATCACAGAATTTTGTAATGTCATGTAACTCAACTCCTCGCCCCCCCTCCCCTCCATCTTTTTTTTTTTTCTTTTTTAGACAGGCACCTCTTTTCATTCTTTTTTCTCCATTATTTTCCCTTCTTTCTTTTTTTTCTTTCAGTCTTTCTTTTTTCAATCTTCCAATCCATCTATCTTTCTTTCTTCGGCTGTTCTTTTAATTTTCTCAATCGTCCTCAGTCTCATGTCTTTTTTTGCTCTTGAAAATCTTGCGTTTTCTCCACTTCTGTCACCGTCTTTTCTTTTCTCTTTCATTCCTTCCATTCTCCTTATCTCCGTCCCCCCCATTCTCATATTTGCTTTATTCTTTTCATCTCTTCATTCCTTTTTTGTTCATTTCTTCGTTTTTCTTCATGCTTCTTCTCCTCTTATTTTCACCCTTTCTGCTTTCACCTCTCTCTCCTTCATTCTTCTCCTCTGTCTTGCTTTTCTGTCATTCCTTCTTTTCCTCGTCATTTCATCCTATTTTATATCCCCTTCCTTGTCCTTTATTCGTCTTTCTTATCCATTATCCTTCCTTTTCTCATTTTTTCTTTTTTCACCTTGTCTTTCCTATCCTCTTCATTCCTTCCATTCCTCGTCTTTATTCCTCATCATTCTTATCCACCATCCCTCTTTTTCTTATCCTTTCTCCTTTCATCTCGCCTCTCCTATTCTCTCCATTCCTCCCATTCTTGTTTTCTAGTCCTCATCTCCTCTTATTCTCACCGTTTCTGTTGACGTATCCACTTTTGCATTTGTTTTTCATTTTTCTCTTTTTTCTTGTGTCCTTTCTTCTTTCACGTCTACGTTTCATATTCCCTTATATTCTCACTTTCTTCTTCCTAGTCCCTCATTCATGCCTTTCTCATCCTTTCCCCCCCCCCCTTCTCTCTTCAATTCCGGCATTTCCTTCTTACTTCCATTTTCGTAAATTTCTCGTCTCATTTTTCCACTCTTATTCTTTCTCCTTCTCTTCCCTCTTCCTCTCCCATTTTCTTAATTTACATACCCTTTTCTTTTGAGTCTTTAATGTAACTTATTTGATCCTTTTCTTCCTGTCTTTCTTTTTCCTTCGCCTTTTCTTCATTCTTGCCTGCCTTACATTTTTCTAGGATGACACCCGCCTTATCGTCGTCTGTATTATCAATCTTAATACCTCATGCCATTTGATAACACCCGGGATTAGGGCTGAATTGTGTAACGCCCTTGTTGCTTTCCTGTACCGTACAAGTGAAAGTGTGTGTGTGTGTGTGTGTGTGTGTGTGTGTGTGTGTGTGTGTGTGTGTGTGTGTGAGAGAGAGAGAGAGAGAGAGAGAGAGAGAGAGAGAGAGAGAGAGAGAGAGAGAGAGAGAGAACTGTTGTAATTGCTTCTGCATATATTAAACAGAGAGAGAGAGAGAGAGAGAGAGCACTATAGGAATTGCTTCTGTATATAATTAAACGAATGGTCTACCGTCTGCACCCTGCCCTCACCCTTTATCCCCACCTTGGTGCCTTCACGTGATGGCACCGATATAACCAGGCAGTTGATCGCCCTGGTTATACAAATGCCCTACAACTACTTCCCTGTCTCTCGAAAGGAGGAGGGTGAACGGCGGAATGAGGGCAACTTCAAGCCTGCAGTCCACTGGGTTCACGTTCCAAATGAGTCTGGGGCTGCTGTTGCTACTCTATCCTTTTCACATATTTAGGCCCAGATTTTCGTCCAGTTTCGTGCAGTTGATTACAGTTTATTAAAAGAAGCTCAGTGACAAAAGACAATGCTTCAGCTCTACATTCATTCCATAGCACTGCATCGTGACCTGCATCATATTCTAGTGTTAATCTCATGCTAAAGCTCAATATTGAAAATGGAGAGATGGCAGTTTTAGACCAAGTTAGAGTAAAGGGTGTTCACTGCTGTCCTCATCCTTTGTCCCTCTTTCTTTACCAATCCACAGTCCCAATATTCAGCCTTCTCTTCCTCACATATTTTTACTTCTTTATTGCCTTTTACTTCACATTTTTTCCTCGCTTACAACTCCGTGCTTTATCATTTCACATCTCTGTTCATCTTTTCACATTTCTCTTTTTTCTTCATTCCTGCTTTTCCTCTCTCTCATTTGTCTTTCATCCATTCGCATTAGAACAGAGGTGGAAGGAAAACGAAGGTAGAACTAAAATAAAACAAGTAGAATGAACCTGTGCTGGGTAGAAGGAGAGATGGAAGAACAGAGATAAAGTAAAGGAAATTCTGGCGAGGGGGGACGATGTGAAGGAGGGAAGGAAAATGAGAGAGAAAAAGAGAGAGAGAAAAAAGAAGAGAAATACGGAATAAGGATAAAGGATGGAAAAGAAGGAAGGATGGAGGAAGCTGGCCAGGGAAAATGTAATCAGGAATATACTACAGACAAAAACCAAGGGAGGTCCCACCGAGACTCGAACTCGGATCTCTGGATTCAAAGTCCAGGGTGCTGACCATTACAGCATGGGACCGTGATGGGGAAGGGTGGGGGAGTGGGAGAGAAAGAATGGGTAGGAGACGTACTGTAGAAAGGTAGATAGATGGATAAATAGATAGCTGGATGAAATGACATAGGTAGATAAACAGAGGTAAAGGCAGATCGCGGTAAGTAGGGGGTGGGATGGAGTGAGGAAGAGGAACGACATACATGGTAGGAGAGAAAGGTAGGGTGATAATGGGGGAGGAAGTGAAGCAGAAGCAGAGGGGAAGAAGGGGTAATGGTAAGAGCTGCCGGAAAGCTGAATGAAACATGTCTAGTGTTAGCGGGGATAGCAAAAACTGGGATCATCGTTCTGAAGAGGTGAGAGACAGGAGAGATGAAGAAGTACTGGAGGAAAGAAATGTAATATAAAGAGAAGAAACGAGGCAAGAAATGAGGAAGGAAAGAAGTAATTTTTGAAGAGACGGGAGAGGGAAACACAGGAGGATGGAATGGCAAAAATAAGAGGTGAAAGTAAGGAGGAGAAGTGAAGGAGAGATGCAGGAAAGGACAGAGGGACAAAAGATGGAGAAAAGAGAAGGAAGGAAAGGTGAAACAGGAGAAAGTGCCTCAGGTAAGAGAGGTAGAAGAAGGGAAGTAAAGGAGGGAAGAAGAGGTGGAGGAGGAGAAATGGTGAGGAGAGGGGAGGGAATATATAGTAACAAGAGAAATGTGTGGAATAATAAAGGGAAGAAGGATCTAAGAAAAATAAAGCAAGAGAGATAAGGAGAATTATGTGATATGAAAGATAGGAAGTAGAGGGAGAAAGGAAGAAGAGGTGAGGAAGGGAAAACAGGTAAGGAAGGATGGAAGAGTGAATAGAATGATGAAAAAAGGTGTGGAAAATGAATAAGGAAAATTTTTAAAAAGGAGGAATTAGGGATAAGGGAGGAGATAGGAGAGAACTGAGGTAAGGGAGAAAGGGGAGGAGGAGGAGGAAAAACAGGTGTAGAAGGAAGGAGTGAAGAATAAAGTAAAGGAAGTAAAGTGCGAAAAAAAGAGCATGAAGAGGAAAACGAAAAAAAAATGTAAACGAAGAGGCGAGGGAAAATGGTTGAGAGGAGACAGAAGAAAAAAAGAAATTAATGATCTGGAAGGAGGGAGAAGAGAAGGCAGACAGTGAAAATGGGGAAGGAAGAATTGTAGAAGTGATAATGGGAAAATCTGCAGAAAGGAAGGAGGTTAAGAATAGGGAAGATGTGACAGGGAAAGAAGTAAGGGAAAGAACAGAAAAGGATAGCTGGGGAGAAGGATAACGGAGGATATTATATACCTGGAGAGCAAGAAAAGGAGAGAGAGAGAGAGAGAGTCAAGAAGGCACACTGAAGGAATTCTTTGGTGGGAAGGAAAAAGAGAAGGTGGTGAAGAGGCAAGAAACGATGAACTAGAAAATAAAAAGAAAATATTTAGGTGTTGAAAGACGGATATTTTAGAAGTAAATAAGGGTGCTTGGCAGAAGGCGGAGAAAGGATTGTAGTAAGTGAGAGTGCAGAAGTGAAAGGAGACAGGGGAAGGAAGGAAGGAAGGAAAGAAGAAACAGTAATTAAGAGAAAAGAACGAAGGAGGGAGGAAGGGATAATTCAGAAATAAAGAAAGGAAGAATGAAAAGGCGGAGGAAGGAAGAAGTGAAGGATTGTGTTAAAGTGGAAAATGAAGAAAGGGAAAATGAGGACTAAGGAAGGAGGGAAGGTCAGTGCAGGAGCAAAGATTCGGGAGTAAAAGACTGTTAATGGTATGAAAAATAAAAGGAAGGAGACGACAGAAGCTGAGACGAGAGAGTGAAGGAATGCGAAGGGCTGAAGGAAGGAGATGGAGGGGTTGAGAGAAAAAGAGTGAAAGAGGGGAAAAAGAAGGAAGGAAGGAGATGTAGGGGTTGAGAGAGAGGGGAAAAAGAAGGAAGGAGGGAGGGATGGCTGGTGCTAGAGAACAGACAGGAGAATGAAAGGAGACGACGGAAGGATGGAAGGAGGAAAGGAAGGAAGATGAAGGAGAAAATAGAAATGGTCACGTCTTCATCCTTCAACACTATTTTCTTTCCTCCTATTTTTTGTCCCGTCCCTCCCTCCCTCCCTGAAATGGACAGGGGAGTTAGGGAGAGAAAGAGGTAACACGGAGAAGGAAGGATACGTGGAAGAAGAAGAGAGAGAGAGAGAGAGATGGTGGGAGGAAAGAAGAGGTAGAAGGGAGAATTCGAAAGAATGGTTAGAGATGAGAAGCAGGAAGGGGACAGGAGAGTAGCAAGGAGGGAGGAAAAATGAAGATGGAGGGATGAAAAAGAGGAATCTAGAGTTGGAAAACAGGGAGTAAGAGAAGGAGAAAGGAACAAAGAGAGAATGGGAGAAGGAAGGGATGGAAGGAAGAGAGAGAGAGAGAGAAAGTTGCGAAACAAGGGAAGGAGGGTGGGAAGGAGAGGTGGAGGAATGGGGGAGCAAGTGAAGGAAGGGAGTGGGGGAAGCGAAGGGGAGTGGTAGGGAAGGAGGACAAGAAGGGTGGGGAATGGGTGGGTAGGGGAGGAGGGAGGTGATATGATTGATAAGACTGATAGCGACTGACTGCGGACTCTGCTATCTCATTACCTACTCTGCACTTCTTAACTTTTGTCTCTCTCTCTCTCTCTCTCTCTCTCTCTCTCTCTCTCTCTCTCTCTCTCTCTCTCTCTCTCTCTCTCTCTCTCTGACGGTACTTTATTTAACATCAGTGCGGTAACGTCTTCAGTCCGCTCGTTGTTGCTACCTCCAGACGATTTTGTTCAGCTTAGGGATGACTTACTGAACTAAGGGGGTTATATCTAGGCTTCATTAACCCCCTCCTTCCCTAAGCTGGATAAAATCTTGTGGTAGCAGTAGGAATAAATCAAAAATATTTAAGAACTACATCGGGCTCCAAGATTTTCAATACACCTACATCTGCTTGTATTTTGGGTATTTCCTGTGATGGCTACGAAAATATGAAATACACATTGCAAAACTGATTACGTATTTATTAATGTTTCATATTTTTATGTAATGAACTCCGTGACTCAGAGGGAGTATTCTGGATCTTTCTATTGATAACGTGGAATATACAGACGTTGGCAGTGCTGAGGAGAAGATGGATTGCGAAGCCTTGTTGATAAAATTCTCTGATAAGGGTATTTTCATGCAGCGGTACCTTGCTGCGAGTGGTACAGATGTTGGCATGGGAGTTGGCACTGCTGGTAAAGTTCTGTTCAGGTCAAGTTCAAGACATGTTACGTCCCAAGCTTGGCAGTACTTGAAGGGATCGTACTCTTGTCAGTTTCTCAAGAAACTGGGAGGCTTTCTCACACCTCCTCCTTAGCGATATATTATACCTTCTAACCCTTATTGTTCCCTTCTTTGTTATTTAGATCTAATTTAATATCGACAGAGTTTGCATCAGTAAGATATAATGCAGTACTAACAGGAGAGAGAGAGAGGTTTATCCTCGTCTGGGAGAGTTGTGGGAACACCTCTGACGAGAATACAACTCTAGGTGGCAAAGGACTCAGGTGTTGTAGAGCCCTTATTCTCGCAGGTTAATGAGACTGTAGGTGACAAAAGACTCTGTGTTGTAGAGCCCTTATTCTCTTAGGTTAAGCACCTTCTCCTAACCAGTGTATTTCTGTGTATAGCATGTTAATATTCTCTTGAATGTTATTTACACAAATTATGTCGTCATTCAGAGATATGAAAGACATAGAGGACTTGGGTGTTATAATCAGGATAAATCGCTAAGAACGAGTTGTTTAGAGAGCTTCCTAACCCCACGAGAATATGGGTCGTATTCCAAGTGACGTAGCAGTGTCTTTTTCTGCCACTATCCTGCGTGAAGTAAGCTGTGAAAGGAAAAAAAATCTGGGTCAGGTTGGAGTAAGAGCAGTATACCTGACATCTCTTCCCGTTAATTTCCGCACAGGGCTGGTGAATATTCTGCCGTACGGTATTAATGCACAGCGTGTCCATATTGCTGCTATGCGTCAGACTATGTACTTGTAAATGACAGAAGGAATTGCTATGGAAAACGTCCTAACGGGATAAAAATGATCAATGAGGGTTCTACAGGCTTCACTGGTAATTGGTTTGGTTCGGCTCTCTCTCTCTCTCTCTCTCTCTCTCTCTTTCCTGTCGTTTCTGTCTGCCTTCCTCTCTTGCTTTCTTTCTGTCTGTCTCACTCTTCTGTTTTTTTTTATCTTTTTATTTCTCTGTTTTCTGTTCTGTGTTTTTCTCTCTCTCTTCTATTACTTTTGTCTCTTTCCGGAGTAGAAAAGTGAGAAGGAAGAAAGAAAGGAAGGAAGTAGAGAGAGAGAGAGAGAGAGAGAGATTGTGCAAGGCACGTCTTGCGACAACATGCAAGTAGATATGTTATCATCAGTACTCTCTCTCTCTCTCTCTCTCTTCACTTTTATCATTCATTCTTTCATCCATATCTCCATATCTCGTTCTCGTCTGTCCCTCTCCCCTCTTTCCCTCCGTCTGTCTTTGCTCTCTTTCTCTCTCTCTCCTTCTGTCTCCCTCTGTCTCTTTTTTTCCTTCTTTCTCACCCCTTCTCTCTCATTTTCCCTCTCTCTCTCCTTCTCTCTTCTCTCTCCCAACCCCTATTATGTTGCCCAGCCTACTTTTCATCTACTAGTCCTCTGACGTTGGTCCCGCTTAATATCTCTCTCTCTCTCTCTCTCTCTCTCTCTCTCTCTCTCTCTCTCTCTCTCTCTCTCTCTCTCTCTCTCTCTCTCTCTCTCTCTCTCTCTCTCTCTCTCTCTTACTTTTTATTCCATATCCCAATCATCTTAAAGTCCTCCGCACTTATCTTTCTATCCTCCCCTCTTCATTCATTATTATTATGCTTCTTCGTCATCCACCTTTTCCTTCCTTCCTCCTCCTCCTCCTCCTCCTCCTCCTCCTCGCCAGCAATAGCAACGCCCGTCACCCTCCTCCTCTCTCACCCGACTGATAAGCTGATAAGATTTTCGTGGTAATCGGCGTCTCATTCCCGGGATATACTCAGGCCGGAGGTTCCTCGTCTGACACCGCACTTTATGCTCCCTTCGTTTCGCCTTTTCATGGTTTTCTTTTTTTCTCTCTGTTTTCCGTTCACTCTTCCAATTCCTTGTTATCCATTTCCTTTGTTTCGTTAATTATCATTCTTTTGTTCCTGTTTCTCTTTGATCTTTTTTACACGGCCTTTTTTTGTGTGTGTGTGTGTGTGTGTGTGTGTGTGTGTGTGTGTGTGTCATTAACCCCTTGTGTTCCATTTACTCTTTTGTTTTCTTGAAGTATATTTCCATTATTTGTATTGTTATCCATTTTGTCCCATATCCTCAGGGAGAGTTGTTTTGTGGACAAAAGAAAGACCCAAAGACATGAAGCTTACAGAACATTGCTTCTTTTGGGAAAATTGAACAAAAGAGACCTGAAGTCAAGATCCGTTCATTTCGAGATGCTTAGACACATTGCTTTAAAACACTGGAGGTCATAAGCAGAGGTATATATATATATATATATATATATATATATATATATATATATATATATATATATATATATATATATATATATATATATATATTTATTTAGTGGTAGGTGGGGGCGCTCACCATCCACTCACTCGATATAGTGCTACTGTCGGGTGTCTGTCCTTTCCTCTCCTCCATCCTTCTTTCCTTCCATCCTCTTCTGTCTTCCATTCCTTCATTCTTTCCTTGTCCTTCTGCCTACGGGTAACTTTACATTCCCTCTTCTGTCTTTCTTTCCTTAATTCTCTCCTCTTCCTTCTGCTTGTGGGTGACTCTACACTGAGTGACAAGCCAAATGGTTTCCTGTACACCAGGAAACCATTTACTACGCTGGGTGGTTACCATATAACCAGATTTTGGCTCCTGGTGGTGTAGTGGGTAATTATTGTGCTCCAGTCGGTTTGAGCCGGTGAAGGTTTATATCCAAGGGGTGGTTGGGGTTGATTGCTCATGTAATGCAATTCAGGGATGAGTGAGGCTGGTCACTCTCATCTTAAATGTCGGGACCATCTGCCTAGCCCCGGGCTCCTACGCTCCTCATGGGGAAATGTTGCATTGGATATATATATATATATATATATATATATATATATATATATATATATATATATATATATATATATATATATATATATATATATATATATATATATATATATATATATATATATATATATATATATATATATATATATATATATATATATTTGCCTGCAGTGATATTCGTCTTAAGGAGAGATCACTTACAGTGAAAAGGGTTAAAACCAGTGTCCATTTACCCCTACAGTACGACGACATCTTTTTAGTTTTGTTTTTAAGTATATTTATTTATTTATTTGTTTAGTTTTATTTATTTATACTTGTTAGACCTCTCGTAGTATGAAATATCCGTCTATTAGCGATTTTCTCCCATTTTCCCCCTTCGTTTGCCTTTCCTAACCCACAGCCTGTCGCAGCAAACTCCCTCCCTCCATCCATATGCTGCATGCTCAGATCCTGCCTCCCTCTCTATCCTATATTCTCCCGTCCTCACTTCCTCCTTCCCCAGTATGCTTCTGACCTCCCGCCCTATATGCTCTCATCATCCCTTCAGTCCTCCCTCCCAATTATGCTCCCTTTCTCCCGTCCCTGTATGCTCCCATCCTCCCTCCCCTATATATTCCCGTCCTCCCTTCCCGATATACTCCCGTCCTCCCTCCCCGATATACTCCTGTCCACCCACCCCTATATGCATCCGTCCACCCACCCCTATATGCATCCGTCCACCCACCCCTATATGCATCCGTCCACCCACTCGTATATGCTCCCGTCCTCCCTCCCCTGTATGCTCCCGTCCTTCCTCCCCAGTATGCTCCCGTCCTTACTCCCTCCATCCCTTATCTCTCTTCCTCCCTCCCGCCCTTATCACTCCCCATCCTTCCTCCCTTCCCCTCTATCCGTCTGACTGGGTGATTGTGTGATTGAATTCCCGTGGTATTAGCGCCGCGCTGATAACCACTTCCAAGAACTGGCCCACGTTTGCCGGGAACTGAAAGGATGGTTTCTAGAAGTTCTTGTGGCTGAACTTGACAGGGGAATAACAAACAGTCTCGCTTCACCCGAGATTCACACCTTTAGTACGATGAACCTTGCGTATTTTATTTATGTTCCTGCAGCACGATTATAGGGAGCTTATTAAGGCCTGAAAAGGATACAAATAATCTGTTAGTTACTACAGTATCAGAGGTCTGCCATAAGTGTCAACAGCTTGTCTGGCAGTGGCACAGGGCATAAGATGAATATGGGACCGTATTGAAAGGGCTGTGGAAATAATTGCAGGGTCTTCTTGTGGTGGTATTGAGAGGAAAATAAACGCCTCCACCTTCATTCCATTTCAAATAATCATTGGCTAAATTTGTTCTTTCAGCGTTGATAGAAAAATGAAGATTTCGCCAATTTCGAACGAAAACTTAGACAGTGAAATGTTTGTAGTTCTCGGTCTGTGCGCATGTAAATCGTTTTCGTTTTCGTTTTTAAAGGCTCCAACATGCTTGCATGTGTCGGCCTTGGTCACCTAATGGCGGCTCTCCGCGCTGCACGATCCATTGCAGCCTCCCTGTTCAGTCCCTTAACCCTAAGATCACACTTAATGACCTCGTCCCATGTCTTTCTCGGTCTACCCCTCATAACGCCACCCCCAATATTAATATTTCTCACCTTCCTCACCCAATTATCATCCCCCATCCTCTCCACATGTCCAAACCACCTCAGTCTACCTCTCCTCATCACAACACCAATACACTCCAATCCCATCCTACCTCTCAACTCTTCCATCGTAAACCCAGCCCCTCCAGGCCTTGGACGCAGGGACGCACTGCACATCCACCTAATCATTGTTATTTCTGTACGTCTGAGCCGGCGAATATCTTCCTCCTTCACTGCCCAGGTCTCACTGACATACAGCATTACACTCCTAACACATGCTGCATACAAAGACCCCTTAGCACGTAGGGAGAGCCCTCTCAATGTCAGGAGAGGCAAGAGCTCCCTGAACTTTTTCCAATCACTTCTCACCCTAGCCACAGAGCTAGCTCCAGCCCCACCTCCAGCACACAACATGTCTCCCAAATTACAAAACTCTTCCACACACTCAAGAGATTCACCAGCAAGTTCAATCCTTTCACGTCTGACAATCTCCACCTGCTCACCCCGGCACGCCGTACACATAAAATCAGCATTATCTCGCAGTCTACCTCTGATACCCCTACACCTCTTATGCACCCATTTATCACACACACCGCACAAGATGGAATTACTTCCCACGCCCTTGTGGCAAACTGCACATGGCCACTCTCCCTCGTCTTTGACAGTACCGCCACCAACCCTAGATATCATCACTTTTGTTTTATCTGCATTTACCCTTAAACCCTTTTGCCCCATCCCATCTCTCCACTTCCTAAACCTTTCCTCCGCCTCCCTTTCATTCTCTGCAATCAACACCAAATCATCAGCATACAACAACTCCCGCGGGAGTCCGTTTCTAAAGTCACGTGAAAGGGCTTCAGGTACCATGATAAACAACATGGGACTCAAGACTGACCCCTGATGCACACCAGCATTCACGGAAAACTCATCACTCAAATCTCCATTCACTCTCACCTGGGTGTGAGCACCCACATACATGGCCATAACCACCCTAACTAGCCACTCCTCCAAGCCAAGCTTTCTCATTGCCCACTTCACCACCTCTCTAGGGACTCTGTAAATGTTTCGTAGAAAAAAAAAAAAAAGTGGATGCTGTGTGAAGAGGATGATGAGCTGAAAAATGTTATGTTTTCTGTTGTTGTTTGATTATTTTCATTCATGCATACTTGTGCACACTTTAAGGCTGCCATTTGCATGTTTTATTGTTGGAAAAAGTTGTAGATCTTTGCCATTCCGATTTATGAATACCACGACTTTCATTTACATGGTTATGCGAGTAGAGGAAAATTCGTAGGTGCCAATCTGGGGCAGGTACAGTCGGGGACAAAAATTCGCATAACATTTCACCCCAACTGCTTCTCCCTTTCCTCTGCTGGCAAATATTCCTAAGCTGAGAGAGGTCTAGTTTGCTTTTCTGTCCATAGATGGTTTTATTTGATATGGTGCTTTTGGGAGGAGAGTGAGTGGAATTGTTGTGGAACAGTATGTGAACTTTTATATCTGGCTGTACCTCTGCAGTGTGGATGTTGGTGCTGCTGTTGTCGTTGTTGGCGGTGGGCGTGACGGATGCTGATTAAATTGGCCTTTGTTGCTATTGTTTTTCGCAGCGCCGATTGTTTACGATCTTGTTTTGAGGTGTTTGTCGGCTATTGTTCAAGCCCTGCAGTATCGTCCTCGTCCCATCGGAAGTGTTTACGATTACCTCGAGTACTGAAGCAGTCGTCCATGATGCAAACCTCTGCTCCACTCATATTGTCCTGAAAAAGCATATGTGTGGGGGGTGTTAACCACTTCAGTACGATGACTTATAAATGTTTGCACTAATATATGTATATAATTACGTATACCGTATATATATATATATATATATATATATATATATATATATATATATATATATATATATATATATATATATATATATATATGTACTGTATGTATGTACACATACACCATATATTATACTTCAGTAGGAGACATCTTCCTATAACTGAATATTCAGCCTGTGGGTCACTGCTTGTGGTGAACGGATAAATGAAGGCAGTATCTAACTTTTTCAGGTCAGAAGGTCTTTCTCCAGCTCAATGAAACTGTCTGGAGGTAGCAAGAATAAATTAAACAAGGCGGAGCAACCTAAGAATGTAGCACCCGCGCACACCAGTTGGTCTAAAGGCCAAAAATTTGACTTTGCCCTGTTACCTTGACCTTTGACATATTGCTCCCCAAATTGAATTGCGTTATTTTTGCCTAACCCCTAAACCTTCCACCAATTTCACTTCAGATTAAATAAAAACTTTGAGTTGCCTTTGCCCAGTGAACTTAATCATTGATCTTTCTCAGTGACTTATAGAGTCATCACATCCTTGTTGTTACATGATCCATTCAACATAGTTTAGTCTGCATCGAATATAAGTGTTATAGTTGACCTAGCCACGTATCCTTGAACTTTGACCTACGGTATTGTTCTCAGAAACAATAAATCAACCTTTTTTAAGTGTTTTGCTCACACACAGACATACGGGCCGAAATCTGACCTTGCCCTGTGACCTTAAGGCTTGACTGTTGTTAAAATTAAATAATTCTGTTGTTGCCTGACTCTTCAGTCCTACCACCAAGTTTGGTTCAGATCAGATCAAAACTACTTAAGTTGACCTTACCCTGTGTCCTTGGTATTTGACTTTTCCCTATGACCACGGTCTTTACTTGTTCTCAAATTCGAATCCGTTTATTTTTGGTTGCTGACGATCACCCCTGATATTCAGTTTGTGATCACCTGCGATACTTAAGATTACTCCATACACTACACGTGCGTCCTTGGTACTTGCAGTTTGGTCACTACGATTTTTGCAAATACTGTACGTACAGTCATCCCCGTTACCATATACCCGGATACATACCTTGATACCCATATACTTATGATCTCCCCGTATACGTACTCCTATCCCTAATACTTACCATCACCCCCGTCAGTACTTTCTGATACATTCCTTGGTATCCAAATGCTTACGATCGCCCCTTATAATTACGATTATCCGTTGTACTAGTCTTACTATAGTACCGGACAGTATTTGCGATCTTTCTAATACTCAGGGTAATCACATATAATTATCGTCCTTTGTTTTAACAGAGGCTCCTCATACTTACGACGGTCCCTTATACTTGCCCCTGACACCGAGAGTGCTGAAGTTGAATTAGCGGTTATCACCTCACTTTTTTTGTGGTAATTGAAGGGGGACGGCTGATAGCACTTGCATTGTAGACTCTCCTTCAAAGTGGACAGTCACTCTAATTCCGCAGTTTCGACTCATAGGGCACTGAGTAGTAGTAATAGTAGTAGTAGTGACTTGTGATAATAATACAGTTATAGAAGCAACAACGAAAGTAGTAGTTATAAGAAAAGTAATAAAATTTAGAAGTAGTAGTAACAGTAGGAAACCATATGTGTATGTTTCAGCTGCTTTTACATATAGTTGTATTTTACCACTGTGTAAGTTAATTAAGACAGGAAAATTAATGGATCTGCGAATTCTCACCAGCAATAGCATATTCTGAAACAAGAACACTTCGCAAGCTTGGGAAGGGGAATATGAGTCATAGGATAAGAGACTATTTTCCATTGACCTAGTTTCCCCTAACACCTCATACTCAGTCATATATTTTGCATAGAATCTGTCTATCTATATACCTAGGCTGCTTCCCCCAAGGAAAGGGAGGTAGCCGAGACAGGACGACACACTCCCCATTTACTCATCCATTCAGACATATACATTCGCATCTTAGCCCCAAAGGGGAGAACGGACAGATCCTCACCGCACCACACCGCACAAGGGTCAACTGCGCAATGCAATCAGTGACATCCGCAGCAGGGCCCGACAGCAGAACTGGTTTACCCCTGCCACATCATAACAGACCCATCCCCTTACCCGCACCTGACCTGACTAGCTGATCAGACCAACTGCGGGAGAATATCCCCTCAGGGCTGCGTCATCACTTATTCATTCACAATTTCTCTCCATTTATTTCTGTCACTCACAGCCACTCTTCCTTGCTCAACAGACATCCCTCTCGCATCCAGCGCTCTCTTCACACTGTCCATCCATCCTATTCGTGGTCTTCCTCTCAGCATTACACCTCTCACATCAGATCTAGTTATCTTTTTCACCAATCGCTCATTATCCATTCTCTCCATATGCCCAAACCATCGCAACACCCTCTACTCAACTCTACCAGCCATCTCACGAACAACTCCAGTTCTCCTTCGCACTTCATCATTTCGCACTCCATCCATACGCGTCACTCCACACATACTCCTCAGACACCTCATCTCCATTACATTCAAACTTTTCCTCTCTGCTACACCCATATTCCATGTTTCAGCCCCATAGAACACCTTGATATATTCTTGTATGTTTCTTATGCAAATTGAGTGGGTATTGAAAGAATTTGGGTGACATGCAAAGGAATATAAAGGTGCTGTATACAAAATGAATCGATAAGGGAAAGGGAAGTCTCGTGTGGGAGCGATAATGGGACTTAAAGAATAGGGAACAGCAGAATCGTCAGAGAAGAAAGACCGCAAACTTTCCATCACATGGCTAGCGACTGGTTTAGATTTGTGGGTAGGGGGAAGGTAAGGGAAGTAAGGGGAAGTTAAGGAGGGGGGGTTGGGGGACATGGTAAATGGGTACGAGGTGAGGTTAGGGGAAGGGGTTAGGGGATATGGTAAGGAGGGTATGGGAGGATGGTAGGGGTATAGTAAGGGTGAGTAGGAGGATGGGGGGCAGGGATGTGTTATGCCGGCCTGGGTGCAGACTGAATACGTCCCAGTCGTTGTTTGCGAGGGAAGATAAGATTGCGGGGTATCTCCCTGACAAAGGTGACTTGTGCACTCCCCTCCCCCTCCCATTCTACATCTCTCTTGCATTTACCCTACCCTTCTTACCCTCCCCTCACCTGTATTCCTCTATCCCTTTCCCTTCTCCACTCCCTTCCTTCCCTTCTTGCGTCTCCCCTCCTTCTCTCCCGTACTGTCCCCTCTCCTTTCCCCTTCTCTCTTGCACTCCCCTTCCCTCCTCTCCTCCTAAATTATCCCTTCCCCATTCCCCCCCCCCCATCCTACTCACGACATCTTGCACGTCTCGTCTGATTTTCCTGGTTGCGGTGAGTGTCTCTTTTTTTATGAGTCTTAAGTGCTTCTGTTTTTTCTCGTGTTTTCGTACTTCCTTGTGTATGACATGAGTGTATTTGTGTTCCCTGTATGTGTTCTTTTTTTCGTTCCTTTTTTGTTACTACTTATGTTTTGTGTTCCTTGTTTGTTTTCCTTGTTCCTTGTTTGTGCTTCGTGTTATCTTTGTGTACTGTATGCCTTTGGAGGGTTGCATACATCTTCTTATATTGCATACACCCATATTACTGTATACGTCATTTTTGTTACACACTTTTGTTGTGTTGCATACTTCCTTTTCCGTTGCATACCCCATGCTTCTGTTATACTTCTGTTATATTGCCTTCTGTTGTCCTTACTAATTGTTAGATTCCATGTATTTTTGTGTTGCGTACTGATTGGCTAATATAATTTTCCTTTGATAACAATGAGGTTTTCTTTACTATATTTTTGCTTCCACCAGACAGTTTCATTCAGCTGATTAAAGGCTAGTTGCAGCAGACTAACCAGTGAAGGCCTCATCCAGTCTGTTCAGTAAAAGTCATTTCACACGTAATGAAGTCGTCGAGTGGTTGATAGAGTAGGTTAGAAAACACGTTCTCATAGCGAAGGGCTACAAGGGGCGTTGCACTCAGGTAGTTTTTAGAGCAACTGATACTCATCTAAGGGACCCATATTACAAGCGTTAAAATACTCCTCCTCTCCCCCCTCCCCCATCGTTGCGACAGTGGTGGAGGGACGCCGGCCAGACTGCCAGGGTTCATTGTCTTGTTCGTGGCTGCGGAATTGTAGGAAGACATGCCGTTTGGGACACTTAGTGAGCAAAGTTGGAGTACTTATGTTCCCCTCTCTTATATATATATATATATATATATATATATATATATATATATATATATATATATATATTGTCATTGATGCTGCCATTATAAATATACAGTATTAATATTGTTATATTTTAGTAGTAATATTAATATTTTTTCTTGGTTGTTAATGATATATTATTTTTGCAGGTAAGATGTGTTCTCGTGCCGTACTCCAGACTTGTAAGTACATACCGATACGCTGATGTACAGTCAACAGCTAAAATATAGCCACTCTTAATGTACTTACTGTCAGAAACCTCTCACAGGGGTAGAACCTTCACCAGGAGTATGACCGAAGTTAGATTCGACCCTTTGGGAAACCATAAATTCCTCCAGCCCTTAGCCCCTCTCCTGGTTACGACCAACCAGTTTGTCCGGGACCATTATCTAGCACTATCAGTTTCTGCAATATTGTTGCAGAACACCGCCTCTTCTCCTCCAAGCCTCACCAGTTTTTCTAGTGAATTCCACCTCTCCTTTCAGCCTCAACTTCTTTTCTTCGTTGCTGACCGAGGCCACTTACAAAAGTCCCTTTCGGTGTCTGCTTACTTTGTATTCATTACAAAGCAGGAGGTGACTATTGTGTATATGTGCGCAACAACCTAACTTGCTAGTGTCCTCCAAACTGCAATTTTCGTAATTCTCTACACTCTCATTACAGCTGTTCTGTCAGCCTGTGACAGTATATACGGTAGGTGATATTTACGTCTCCCCCAATTCTTCAGACTAACCAAAGTTTACGTATCTTACTTGTAAGTGGGACACTTTCTGTTCCCCGATTCTCTGATGTCTCCATTTTAGGAGATTCCAGTGTCCATCACTGCTTTTGGCTTTCCACTACATTCACTGATCCTACTGATGGACAAACCTACACCTTTTATGCCCTTAATAACCTACAACAACTTGTATAGCACCCTATCCGTTGCCCTGACCACCGTGGAGAGAGTTCCAACATACGTCTTACAAATAATCCTTCATCTTACTTTGTTTTTTTTTTTTTTTTTTTTTTTTTTTTTTTTTTTTTTTTGACTCCGCCAGCCGCAGCCTTGTTTCATTAACCTGTGTTATCGCTCCTGTTATATCTGTGGAGCCTCCCAAGTAACAGTTTGTGGCATGTTGGTGCTGTTCATTGGAAGGCCCGTAGACAGTACGTCTTTGACTTTCTTGGAAATTATGAATGCCATGGCCGAGAGATATCTGATTGTGTTTCGTACAATACTGAGGTTATCCTCTCGGGCATGGAAGCTTAACATTCCATAGTTACCATCTGACTGGTGGGAAATAAAATTAACCCCGTTTCTAATGCTTAAAAGGTACCTGCACCATCTTAATCCTCACTCATAGCCACTCTGCTTCTGTCTGAAATCTTCCTAAGTCTGTTTGTCGTCTTCCTAAAAATAGTTTTATCCATTCCAAGTGTAATGAATTTTCCAGTTCAAATGCTTTCCACTACTGCTGACACCTCACCGAGAAACTCTCTTGTAACCTCATATCCTTTTGTCTCTCTTCACTTCCACCCAGATGGCTGCGTGGCTGTTTCTTCCTCCGCTGAATCTGAACTCTGCTCAGACTTCCCCCTGTAACTATACCTATGACGATTCCGGTAATATTCACGAAGTTACTCCCTCATGTGATTTTCTAACGCCAGTCTTAATAATTCCATTTTAAAATTAACTTGCTCTTCACATTGGCCTTAATACTGATAAAGCATCTCCTCTGTTGTAAAGAACTGTGCGGCTGTGCCGACATTCTGCCCAAGCAACTCTTTCGCCTTTGTCAAGCGACTTTTACATTCCTCCTTGCTTGAACTTTGCTGTCATTGAACTTGTTCCGAGGAAAAGTGACCCGTTAGAGCTCATTTGCATTATTTCTTGTATCTTTCAAGTCATTGATTCTGTCTTCATCAGGAAGAATTTAAAACATCCTTCTTCCGAGAACGTACTTTGTGATCGTCAGTATGAATTCCATCAGGGACAGTCCGATGGTGATCTTACATTCTTGGTGCTGTGTTGGTGTGATTAATTCTTATTTGTGATCTCCATGTGCTCAGTGGTGTGGTGTGGTGGTGTATGAAATGATGCGGTATAGTGTGGTGGTGATGTGGAGACTCCTTATGTGTGTGGCCCTGTATGTCTGGTGGTACAAGTGTTATCTCAGGAGTTGATGACCTGGAGTACAAGCACCTGAATACCCCGCTGTGTTGCCAGGCGTGAACACCACCTGATCTAACCCTTCCGCTCATGGACACAAGTGCGATTTTTACTTAGACTGAAACCGGACTATTTTTCATCAGCAGTGGGAAATTTTTGGCACTCAGAGGGTTTATGGAGGCAGAGTTTAGTCTTTTGATCCCTAGAATTCCGTAGTCCGTAGGTTCTTATGGACGCAGTTTTTTTTTTTTTTTTTTTTTTTTTTTTTTTTTTTTTTTCCTGACACCAAAAGATTTTTCGTCAATTGAGGAAATTTAGCAGTTTATGGAGGCAGGTTTTAACAGAATTAATAGACTGAATTTTTTCCAGCTGAGGAAATTCATCGTATGTTAGCCTGATTTAAAATATGTTCGTCAGTAACAGGGAAAGGGTTATTTGTCTTACGTTATGTGCCTCCCTCATCAGTTACGTGGGGTCGCTTCTAAGGTCGATTTGTTTGCATCGCAGGGAAAAGTATCCTCAACGTGGCAACCTTCGTTGAGGATGCATGGAGTTCAGTAATGATCCCATGGTTACCGTTGAAGTAATGCTTTGTTGACTTATTCTGATTGGTTTGTATGTCAACGAAGAGAATTCTCAACATGGAAGGCTTAATTAGGAAGGTATAGAGCTCACTAAGAATGCCATGGTTAGCAATTAATTCCATTCATAAGTTTTGGACCAAAAATTGGATCAGTATTACTGTCTTCAATTGTACGCGGGTGGCAGATCACGCAATATGTTTCTCTAGCAGCACAAAGTCAGTGATGTGGGTTAGAGTCCTTCCTAGTGATGAATACTGTACTAGGCTGTAATATGAGCAGATTAGTTTCACTGCTGCTATACAGAACCCTATCAACTTCAGTATGATACTCAATTTAAGTATAATAGGTTCTATACAAGAATATTAATGTTTTCAGTCTAGAAACTAAGTATTCTTGTGTCACACTTGACGTGTGTAAGGGGGTTGGAGGTTGGGTGGAAGGGGGATGGATGACGTCATCTGCCGTCATGGTGGGTTCCATGACCTGGACAACAGGTGTCCTCTTACTCTTTATGGAAAACTAAATGCATTTTCAAAAGCAACACGTCATTGATGTGCACGTAATACAGACATGTACAAAGACCCCTTGGTGTACGTAAAATTTCTTCTCACGACGCATACGATGCATCTTGGTATAGCCTATCTGATGTACTTCAGATAAAAGAAGCATCAGAATAGTTGTATGGCTCGTGGAGCCTAAACTTTATTTAAAGACATGTAACTTATGCGTTTAGAAGTCAGGGATACTTGATAGGGAAGGTAAATGCAATTGGCTAAACCAGAACCGTATATGGCGCCCAGTTGTAAGGGACAGGCATGCAGGATATAGCCAGAGTAGCCGAGAATGTGGTTTGTGCAGGAGTCCTGTAACATCCCTTCTTGGTTTATTCCTGGTAACTCCAGACGATTTCATTTGGCTTAGGGAGGACTTCTGACAGTGAAGAGGCTGATGTGGGCTTTATCTAACCCTTCCAGTTTGAAGTCTCCACGAAGCTGAATAAAACTCATCCGAAGGTAGCAAGAAGCAGTTAACTTTGCATCGCACATGACACCATTGCTGCCCTCCACCTGTCACTTGCACACACCAAACGCTGCACCCGACACACATTGCACACACCAAACGCTGCACCCGACACACATTGCACACGACACCCCAGACACAGAAGCCACACTAGATATCGCTATTACCTGTACTTTGCAACTCGATCTGTACTTCATAAGCTCTACAAAGACGGGTTCCATTGTTGTGAATTGTTCTGACATTTTTTTATCTTAAGTTTTGCTCGTTTTTCATGACGCATATTCCTGTTACGGTCCGAAATCATTAGCTGGTACACTTTTTTTTTTTTTTTTTTTTTAATTGCTAAGAAGTCCATCAGTCTTACTTAATTCTGTAATCGAACAAATTCCGCGTTTGACAGTTTTATTAGGTTGGCTACGTATTCTCTAGAATAAATTAGTAAGATGGAACAAAAGGATGTTATAGTACAATATAGTCTGATGATGCATTTTTGGCTGACGGAACAAATATGTTGTTATAGTTTGGTTTGATAATGTATGTTGCCCTAATGTTACTGACATTCATAGAGCAATTACTGGGTTTGAGATATGCTGGACAGTTAGTTTCTTAGGGTTTGTTAATACTTCCACAATGTAAAATGAAGAAATGGAGAAATGTATATTCCAAGGTAGCAAGGTTACACATACTGTAATACCCTGATACATACAGTAGTTGAATATTTTAGTCAGTCAGTCAGTTAGTTTTATTTATTGGAATCCAGAGTAATATCGATGGAAGTGACGGAATAGCTTATGTAGAATATCTTGCAGCAGGACTATCCTCTCGTTAAGTGGTCGTGGTCAAAACAGAAATATCATATCCGTAACACCCGAGATGTGGGGGTGTTGGCATTTGCAACAGCTGGTGAGGGTGTGGGGTGGCATCAGCCGTAGCAGCTCCAACAGGGGGCAGCGGTGGCGGTATTAGAGGTATTCATAACACCTTCCCAACCAGGGTGAGGATGGTGACAGCCGAAGCACTTAGGAAGGGTTTAGTTCTGGCTGTGATGACGGTGCGGGGCGTTCTGGTCGCAGTAGCTCTGGCTGTGATGACGGTGCGGGGCGTCCTGGTCGCAGTAGCCTACTTCTCTTGGAGCTGTTGTCCACAAGTTGAGCAGGTTGTCCGATTTTCCATCGCAGTCGAACTAGGACGGTTAGTTTCAGTCCTCGCGGTTGTTCTTCGTTGTACCTGCTGTAGCTAATATCCAGTTCTGCCAGATTATGTGCCATCCTCTCTGCACTTGCTTGGAGGGTGCCTGTTGATGAGCTGGTCAGGAAGGCGATATACATGTTCTGACGATAAGGCAACACGCTGTAATGTATAAATGGAAGATCCGGTAGCTGTTGTGTGCCTGGCCGGCGGTCATGTTAGCTGGTGAATTCAGGTGTCTTCGGCCTGTGTTCTTGTGAACTAAGAAAGCTCTAAATTTCAGCTTTTGGTTCCTTGGTATATCTTTTCCTGATATATGCAGTCTGTGGAAACAGTAACGATATTAACAGCATTCAATAGTACCCGTAATATGCATAATAGACGCGAGGGACGATGTTTCCAGAGAGCTTCGTAAGCTGACGAGACAACGACCCCTGGTGGTGGTGTGAGGTGGATTAAGCCACTGGTGACTGGAAAGTGGAGTTGGAGTGACGTGCGTTATAATGCTGTCTCACAACCCTGGCCTTGTAACTTTCCCTCATCCACCCCTACGCCCCACGGTAACAGGAAACAGTAACAGTCACTTCCATTGAACCCCCTTTGAGTGTAGTAACCTGAGGCTAGGCTACCGTTGTTCAGTATATTTAAGGGTCGATGCACCGCCTACTCCCCTTTAGTTGCATTACATTAACTAAGATAGAAAAGCCCCCAGTTACGTCCTAAGGATGGAATCTGTGCAAGGGCGTAACTCCGACTGGAGCAGCCCGAACACTAAATCAGTACTACTCTTTCCTCGCCGTGTACAGTGTCGTAATGCAGTAGTGATGCTGAGGTGGTGAAGTGAAACAAATATCTAGGCAGATGTGATACTTGTGTGGCATGTCTTGAACTCTTATTCGGCGTTGCTTATACGATTTGTGCTAATGGAGCAAGTTGGTCTGGTGGGATAAATTGGGCTGATGGAAAAGAATTAACTCATGATCAGACCAGCTCTTGTATATTATTCTAGCTAACGCCAAATGAGTTTATTCAGCGGAGGGCGAGTCATAAGAGCATGAGATTGTTAATACTGTCACCATTTGCCGTACCATCATCACACCATTTGCCGTACCATCATCGGAACAAGTCAACACTGCTAGTCCAGCTAATGCCAGACGGTTTTATTCAGCTGCGAGTAAATCATATGAGGCTGAGAGAGTGTTAAGTTGATGGGCATAACGTTATTTGGGTGCACAGACTTACCATGTGTCACAAATTCATCAGATGAACTAAATCTTGAATGCAGTTTAATCGAGTTGCTGCAGAAACTACTAGATTCTGTGAGAAATTTTTCACAGCACAGTAAATTAATGCGTCTTTTATATTCTTAGCATCTTGTGTGGATAATGCGGGCATGAGCTGAATTGAGAATATTTGTTACTTTATTTTGTAATAAACGTGGCAAGAGAATGCGACTTTTTACTTCAGAATATTTTTCGCTGGAAACGTTTATTTATTTATTTATTGTTATTGTTATTATTATTGTTGTTATTTATTATTATTATTATTATTTTTATTATTATTATTATTATTTCAGCCATTGCCCCAATTATTTCCTATAACATTTTTAAAACATCCATGTGTTGCTTGGTTTCGGTTACTAAGTGTTACTATTTACCCTTCCTCGTCCCGGAGGGGCTCGGGGACGGGTATTGTTTTCACTTGGTTTGTCTGTCTGTCTGTCTGTCTATTAACAACTTTACGCGAAAACTACGGGTGCCATTTTGACTAAAATTACAGGGATAATGGGCTATGACCTTCTGGTCACCTGATTTAATTCTGGGCCAAATTGGACCAAGGCCCAGGCTGTAGGCCCAAAAAAAGGGGGGGGGGGAATGTGGGTAAAAAATCGTTTTTTCGTCATAACTCCTTTCAAATTCGTCATATCGACATGAACCCAAAACCTAAAGGTTCATCTTTCAAATCTGCATCCTATAACATGCCACATTACATCAGGGGGGCCATCCCCCAGTTAGCGGTAGAGAGGTAGCTGTCAGGTGGGTCGGGCCTGATATTTCAAATGGGCATAAAATCGTCAGTTTTCACCCGATTTACCGCAGATTTGATATGTGACATCTTTGACTAAATATCCTGTTTTGGTTATACGTCAGAACTAAAATGACTGCCGGGGATGTCATTGCTGTGCCTTGGCACCGCTTCTTGTTTCTTTGTGTGAATTGTCTTTAACCATCAGCAATTTTCTATACAATACGGTCGATTTTCTTTTTTCCAGCCATTAGATATGTTTATTAGAACATTGATTATTTTTTCTACCATAAACTCCTTCAGTCTGATGACGTTTTTTTTTTCTTTATTTTATTTATTTTTTTATTTTTATTTTTTTTTTTTTTGGCCATCTCTAGATTTTCTTCGGCTTAGGACAGACTTTTGGATGTGGAGAGGGTAGACAGCCTTCGTTAATCGCTCCCAAAATTGCATAAACAGTCCTTAAGTTAAATAAAATCATCTGAAGGTAACAAGAAAAATAAAGATGTCTTCGTACTAAAAGTGTTAATATTTTATTTCAACCATAGTGTTATTATTGGACCATTTGTGTTTCCTGTTTTATTTCGTCTTTTGTGGTATAATGAGAGAGAGAGAGAGAGAGAGAGAGAGAGAGAGAGAGAGAGAGAGAGTGCCTTTTCTAAATTAAAAATAATCTCCGGTCACGAAACGGACGATTTTGGAACAAGAATTTTGATTATAATAGATCGTCCTCTCGACCACAAAGCTCTTCGCACACGTGGCATGATGAACACTGTAATTATTTGTAGAAGTAAACACGTGTTCTCCTGGTAGGGTTGGTAGTTCTGAATTCGTGGTCCACGTATCGCATCACAGTGATACATATTGTTTTTTCTTGGTTTTTTTCTCTCTAAGGGTACAAAGGTAAAGGCACTGACATAAGGGGTACAAAAAGAGACATCCTCTGACATAAGAGAACACAGTATTCCCCAGGGTAAGAGCTGACTACTTCCACACACCTGACTCACTTAAGTCTAGTCTAGACCGAGTGAGTCAGGTGTGTCTAGACTCAAGACACACCTAACTCACTCCAGACACACTTGATTCACTCCAGACACACCTGACTCACTTTCATAACACACGATTCCATCCCGACGTACGTGATTCACTCCAGACACACCTGTCTCATTCTCCACACACCCCACTCAAACTTGCTCACTCCGGGGAGCCCGGTAGCTCGGTGGTAGGGTGTCGGGCTCGTAATCGTGAGGTTGCGAGTTCGCGCCCCGCCCGGTGGCTGCTGTGCTGGGAGGGGTAGCGCTTTCCCGTAACCCTAGCAGGGCTATATGATCTGATGAGGTCTAGCTGGGGGATTAATCCCCTTGCTCACTCCAGACACACCCGACCCTCTCCCGACATACTTGACTCTCTCCCCTGATATACCTGACCCGACGTACCTGACTCACTCCCGACGCACCTGACTCACACCCCGCTCATAGAGAATGGTATTTTCGTCACCGCAGCGGCTTTCCAGCACCTCTATAAGGATGTGTTTGCGTATTACAGGTTAATATTCTGCCATATGTTATTTGTATTATTTAAACCGAAATTGTTTGCACAAATAAGACAAGAATACATTAACGTAGCGGATATAGAAATTAACTGTTAAGGAAGAGGTAGTAAAGACCAAAAGATGAGATATACAGCAGTTGTGAAGTTGTGAACGTATTAAGAACCCTGTTGAGTACAGATAACTCTCTGCTGTTGTCACGCGTCGGTATTGCATTTGGGTGAGCGCCAGACGATGATATTCAACCGATGGAGACCCGTATAGGCTAAAGGGATTATTACCGTATATTTTTAGAGTTCCTGTCTTCCACCTCAACCCCATTTTAAGTGGGAAAAGAGGTAATGGTGATGATGGCGATGATGATGATGTTGACTGATGATGATGGCTAAAATTCCACCCAGTGACGAGTTCCAACACTAAGGGGGCCGTAGGGTAGCCACTGAGGGTTGAAGTGAGTGGTCAGAGAGGTGGGAGTGGGGACTGAGGACGGGATGGGAAAGGGGCTCGCCGAAAAGTCCCTGCCAGTAGTAGAATTCGAACCGTTGTCATCTCGTTCCTTGCGACGAAATGGTTAATGCAGCTACGTTTTCTTCAGTGTCTTATGCCGTCAGAGATGCAAATCGTAACAAGAGGATCGGCACGCGTAGCATCAGAATGAGAAGTAATTGTAAACGAAGTAACAGCCTCATCAAAAACAGTACATATAAAGGAACAATACCAACAACCCATCAAGAGTAGTGCAGGGAACAGTAACACATTAATAAATTTCAACATCATAAACAGCACCGTCCCAGGTAACAATAAAGTAACAGCTTTAGTTTTAACAGTGACAATACGGCTGGATCGCACCGCTTTGCTGCCCCACGATTAGATAAAGTACTGTTTACGTAACGCGACGTGGCAAAACTAGCCAGGGTCAGGGTAAGGGGAGGGGGAAATGGTGAAGGTGCATTGAAGGTGTCTGGGGCTTAGATGATCACCGGGTAAGTGAAGGCCATGTTTTGAAGTGCTGCATGTGATATGGAGTTGAGTACTGTCAAGCACGGAGATAAAAATATATATATATATATATATATATATATATATATATATATATATATATATATATATATATATATATATATATATATATATATATATATATATATATATATATATATATATTTATATATATATATATATATATATATATATATATATATATATATATATATATATATATATATATATATAGATATATCCACGATATTGGTGACTTGTAGGAATACAGATTAGGGCAGGAATAGTGATATTACTAATGAAAGTTCCCATAAGCAGTGCGAGAATGTATGAAGGCTAATGGAGTATGTAGTACGCCTGTGTGTGTAGTGGGTGTGGCGAAGCTGCAACAAAGCCAGCAGGCCTGTCAGGTCAGACTCCGGTTGCACTCGATGTTAAATAGTAAGAAAATGTCGAAGAAAACAGTGGTTCTCTCATGGCTTTATTACACCAGCGCTTGCGAAGGAATTGTAAGGTAATATTCGACGTGTGTATATGAACCAAAAAAAAAATCGATTCCGACCAACTTAATTTTTTTTTTTTTTTTTTTTTTTTTTTTTTTTTTAATGAACAGGTTATTTTAGAACAGTATGCCAAAGGTTAAGGTCACATGGCAAGGTCAACTTAAACAGTTTTGATCCGATTTTACCAAACTTGGTGAAAGGTTTTAGGATAAGACAAGAATGAAAGAATTCGCTTTTACGAAGCAGTCAGTGGCCAAGGTCATAGGACAGGGTCAGAGGTCACATGGCAATGTCAGAGTAACCAAACCAGCTTTGATCCGAATTAAATCAGACCTGGTGTAGTGGTTGAGGGCTGAAGTGATTCAGCTTTGAGAATACTTAGTGAAAGGTCAGGGTCATTGGGCAAGGCCAAAGCTTCGACCTTTTAACTCAAACAGTTTTTATTCGATTTTAACCAAACCTGATGAAGAGGTTGAAGATCAGGCACGGTTGAAGGGACTCGATTTTGAAAACGGTGGGCCAAAGATTAAGGTCATAGGGCAAGGTAACCCCAAACAGTTTTGACCCAATTTGGACCAAACCTGCTAGAAGGGTTCGGGACCAAGGAAAGATGAAACAAATCGATATTAAAAAACAGTTAGTCGAACGTCATGGTCACAGGGCAAGGTCAGATGTTCTACTGTTAACTATAAGGCGTGGGTGTTGCACTTTCCGAGTGTTTCTTCTTGCTGACATTGTGTGTAAAGAAAAATTTTTGATGCTAGTAAAGTTGTGCATTTTACTTAACAATCAATGCCATTACTTCCGCTGTGATTTACAACAAACAGATTTATTTTTCTTAAAACATATTGTGGCAAGAGGAACATTCAGAGTGCAACGTCCACGTCCTTCAGTCGTTTCAAGGCCGAACGTTTTATCCTGCCCTGTGACCTTGAACATCGACTAACAGTTCCCAAAATCAAGTTTTTCCATCCTTACCTGCCCCTGAGCCCTGCCGCCAAGTTGATCCATATAGGATCAGATATGTTTAAGTTGACTTTTTCCAGTGATCTTGACCTTTGATCTGTTGTTCTCTATAAAATATTTTTTTTATCTTTGGCAGACTTTAAACCCTTCCACCAAGTTTGGTTTAAATCGAATAAAAATTATTTGAGTTAGGACCCGGGATCTTTGTTCTTGCACTGTGACACTTCTTTGACCGGTGGATCTCAAAATTCAACCAGTTCATCCTTTCTTGGTCTCTACCCTGTCACCGAGTTTAATTTTAAAGCGACCAAAATTGTTGAGCTGACTTTGCCCTTAACTCACTCTTTTGGGTCGAAAGTTTATTCGTCACATATATTCCAAATTTAGTGCTGTTTCACACTATTTTTTTTTTTATTATTATTGTGCTGACAGACAGGCAGGACATACAAACAAAAAACGCGCGGGATTAATAAAGCCATAGCAAGATAAATATCGTTGCCTCACTACCCCGTGTGTCTGGTGTTTCATGACATTAAAAAAAAGATGTCATCGTACTGAAGGGACTACAGTGGATGACGGCAGGAACAGTTGAAGGAAGGGAGAGCGAGGCCGTTAAGGTGTAGGAAGAGTGGGAGGATTAGAAACGGAGATAATTTTTGTAGAGAAAACGTAAAGGTGAAAGTAGAGCAACAGTAAAAGGTAGAAGTTGTATTACATGTTGCAGGAATAACATTAGGGGATTCTAAATTAGTAAGAATAACCAGCAGGATCAAGTCGATGAGGTGAATGAAATTGTTTGGTAGCAGCAGTGATTAACAAGACGTCAAGGTTCTGAAGGGGTTAGGAGATAGGTGTAGAAACCAAACAGCTGAAGGTGTAGGAATGGCAAGAAGTGTTGACGGTAAATAGTTAGCCAGTGCGGTCTAAAATAGCATGTGTTTCAACGTTAGTGATCTTGGAGTCGACTTTATTCCAGGCTTGTAATTCGGTTGGAACACCAAGTATCCCCCCTTCCCCATTTTTTTAAGTGCAGTTGAAGAAAAAAAGGGTCAGAATACCGAGGACGATATTTAAGAGAAATGTAAATGTAATATCAGGTAATGTCATGGCGGGAATGGGAGAGATGTCAAGGAGGATGTGATTGAGAGAGATATTATGTCAGGCAAAGAAAAAATATAAGTGAGAGGGAAGGTTACCGCGACAGGCAATGGGGAGGTGTGAAAGGGAGAGAGACATGACAAGTAAAGTAGGTGGGGGCGCTCACCATCCGCTCACTCGATATAGTGCTACTGTCGGACTGCCCTTTCCTCTCTTCCTTCCTTCTTTCCTTCCTTCCTCTTCTGTCTTTCTTTCTTTCCTTCCTTCCTCTTCTGTCTTTCTTTCTTTCATTCTTTCCTCTTCCTTCTGACTGCAGGTGACTCTACACTGAGTGACAAGCTAAGTGGTTTCCTGTACACCAGCAAACCATTACTACGCTGGGGGGTAGCCATATTACCAGATTATGGCGCCTGGTGATTTAGTGGATAATTAAAGCACTCCAGTCAGATTTGGCCTGTGCAGGTTTATATCCAAGGGGTGATTGGGGTTTATTGCTCACGTAATACCATTCAGGGATGAGTGAGGCTGGTCACTCTCGTCTTAAATGTCAGGACCAATTTGCCTAGCCCCGGACTCGTACGCTTCTCATGGGGCAGCACTGGATTAGATGATGATGATGATGACAAGTAAAGAGAAGGTGCGAGATGAAGGGATGTCATGTCAGAAGATATGGGAAAGGGAAATATCTCGTGTAAAGAGGTGTGCGTTGGAGGGATATTGTTGTACTGTTTTCCGTTATGCCACTGCAAAGTTCCAATACAAGCATTTCTTCTGTTAATCATGCACATCTGGCTTATAGAAGTATTCAGACTTTAGATGGTGCTTTTTTAATAGGTTACACTAATATGAGGTAGTCACCTGTATAGTAATTTTGATACTAGGTAATCACTGTCAGTTTAAGCTACGGTATATGATATAACTAGCTAAATTTAAGTTTTATTAAGAAAGTTTTCAGATGTATTGCTGTATGTAAATATAAATTAACTGATTCTAGAACTGTCTACGGAGTACTGTCAGCTTAAAAGGCGTAAATGATTTGACTGACACATTGAAAATACGTGGAATTTTCCACTCCGAAATTCACTGATGCCCTAACCGGCAGCAGTCAGTTGTACCACACAGTAGATTCCACTGTGCCCACACCCTACCCAGGCACAACACTTAGTGTTTACAGTTTACCAAGTATACATTGCTGAACTCTTCATATACTGCACTCATTACTGCATACAATATATATATATATATATATATATATATAATATATAACACAATGACTGCTCTTCACCATAGTTCATAAATTATTATAGTTTCAACTGTTTGTGGCCATCTATATCTTTGCAGCAAGTGTTAGGTCATTTGGAGTAGCGTAACGACGTATGAAAACATCAGTATTAATTTTAAGCTTAACTTTGTTATGTTTTATTCATATATCGATATCATATAATTCATACGTAATCAAATATTGTAATCTGATATATGGTTTCTATTATTTCAGGTAATTAGTTGTTTGTGCAGTACCCAGGTCGACAAATAAGTAAGTACCAACTTTATCCAGTTTGTACTGTGGTGCCTTTAATGGATGCTCAGTCATTTAATTCTTCACATCCCCTCCCTTGTGTGGATACAGTCCCATTATTTACGTACTTCAGCTTAATGCAGTGATCAAGGGAAGGCTGTGACAATTTGAAGACACCAAGTGCAAAGCAGAGGCTCAGTTTGTTCAGCGTTGGGTCAAGACTGGCCTCATCAGGAATAGCTGTTGCTGGGGACGGTACTCTTGGCGAAACGTTGAAGAACCGGGATCCCTACCCTGTGTTTGGTATCTTCATTTCCAGATTTCAGCTAAATTTCTCCATAAGAGTGATCCTTTGAATATATGTGTTTGGGATTTTTTCTTTTCTGTATTAAATTCATGCATGTTGAAGGATGTTTGGGATTTCGGTTGTCAGATTTGCTGGGATTTTCCACAGATATCATGGCAGATTGAGTGAGGATGTGAGTGGATGGGTTGTATATAATGGGAAGGTGTGAGTGAGAGAGATATTTTCAGGTTAGGTAAAGGGAAGGTGTGAGTGGGTAGAATATCATGTCAGGTAAAGGGAAGGTGTGAGTGGGTGGAATATCATGTCAGGTAAAGGAAAGGTGTGAGTTGGTAGAATATCATGTCAGGTAAAGGGAAGGTGTGAGTGGGTAGAATATCATGTCAGGTAATGGGAAGGTGTGATTGGGTAGAATATCATGTCAGGTAAAGAGAGGGTGTAAGTTGGAGAGATATCATTTCAGACGATGGGGGAATGTGATGGAGAGATATCTTTTATGTCAGGTAAGGGGAAGGTATGAGTGTGAGAGATACTATCCTCAAGAAGGTGAGAGAGAGAGGGAGGGAGGGAGGGATCATATCAGGTAACGAGATGTGAGTGGAAGAGAGAATAGTAATACCATATAAGGGGAAGGTGTGAGAGGGAGAGCCTGTTATTATCATCATGGAAGGGAAAGATGTGAGTGGTGTATGGATAGGACCCCACGTCCTTTTTTGTATCACGTTATGGGATAAAAAATTGCTCTAAATCAGCAAAAAAATATTAATTGTGTAAACAAGTGTGCGGTTTGATTTGATTATGTGCCGTTTATATATTACCTTTTTTTTTTTTTTTTTTTTTTTTTTTTTTTTTTTTTCCGATGAAGGAGAGTCCATGTTAACCCAAATGCATCAGGAAATATCCGTAGAGTTATCCAGACATTTCGAGTGACCAAAGGAGACTGTTTGAATGAGTGAGTATTTTGTTTGCCGCGTGCTGCGTGGTATTGACGTTGACTAAATACATACCCAGCTCAACGTTCCATTTTATGTGATGGCATTTTCATTTTACATAAAGTAGCTTTTTGATCTCTTAATCCCTTCATCATAGGACGTCTTATCGGTTTAGTTTTTGCTACCTGCAGACACATTTATGAACCGTAGGAAAAATATCGTGCATTAAGGGAGTTGATAAAGCCTGTATCCATCCCCTCCAATTCGAAGACACTCCTCAGCTGTATAAAATAGTCTTAAGTTTCCATGAGTAAAATACCTACGTCATTGGAGAGAAGTGCTTAAAAATGATAGATTCATAGAGAATTTATAATTAGGGTTTATTATGTGAGAGTGTGTGTCAGCCCCTTCATTGTAATGACGCGTTATTTCAGTTTATCCTTTATTTCTGTAGACGATTTTACTGAGCTTAGGAATTATGTCTGTCAGTGAAGGGGTTATGAGAGGAGTATCCTTGGAGTTGGAAAAGTCACCCCGAAACGGAATAATTATCTCGGAGCTGCTACAACGAAGTTTTATATATATATATATATATATATATATATATATATATATATATATATATATATATATGTGTGTGTGTGTGTGTGTGTGTGTGTGTGTGTGTATGTATGTATGTATATGTATACACACAAGCACAGACGCGTAACTGAAGAGGTAAAACTGTAAGAGCAACCTTGTCATGTTTTGATGTAACCATAGTCGGCCAACCTTATAATTCATTTGCCATCTTACCACTGCTTCCATATCATGGCTGTTTTTTTTTATTTGTACGATGACGAAGCTGTTTTATCCAGATTATATAGGACTTACCTTTCTGAAGGAGTTAACCCCTTCATTACGAGCAGAATAAGTTCCTTGGTGGTATCAAGGATGAAATAGAAAAGTCATGGTACTAAAGTGACTGATAGAGAACATTATTAATCCTACCTCACAGAGGTCTTCTTGAACTGAATAAAGTCATCTGAAGGCAGCCACCATGAAACTCAGGCGCATCGGAGTGAAGGAGGTAAAGCAACGGTGCTTAACTTTTTTTTATTCGTACCCTGTCCCTTATCTAGCCTTACTCATTGTTTAAAAGTAGACTCATGCAACAGCTGAAATGGAACAATTAGACACAGTATTTGGATTATGTATTCAATAATACAGCCTCAAGCAGACATATGCTTTAATCTGTTAAGTGTCTCCGTTGTTCTGCCTTTTGATCGATAAAGTTTGCAACACAGAGTTTCTTTGAAATGGCCACACGTACGTCATGACTTACACCCGAACTGTTTATGTGCAGGAGTACGCTAGGCAGTATGTGGTAGTAAATTGAAGGAGGTTGTTCAGAGTTTGTGTGTGTGTGTGTGTGTGTGTGTGTGTGTTTTAGTAGGGTACGACAGAAGCATTCGAATTTCACTTATTTAAGTCCATCCAGATTAATGGATTACTCTGCATCTCCACGCCTAATATCACTGTCGTTCATGGAATCCATATTGACAAGGGAGATCCCTTATTAGCCCCCTACCGGCTAATCCGGTCGGGGACCATATGTTAGCGCGGTTCCGTCAGTATGTCAGTACGTCCGTCAGTCCGTCCACAATTTCGTGTCCGCTCTGTAACTTCCGCATGCAAGGACAGATTTTTATATAACGTCACATAATTTTTTCCCATACCATGACGGAGTGTCGTGCGCAACAACCAGCCATCTACTCCCAACGGCAAGAGCACACTTGGGGCTCAAACAAGATCGGGTGCTGTCATACTTAACAGCCATACCTATGTACGTGTCCGTTCTGTAACTTCCACATGCATGGACAGATTTTGATATAACTTCACACAATTGTTCCCGATACCATGACGGTGTGTTGCTTGGAACAACCAGCCATCTACTCCCAAGTTCAATTACATATGTATGGTTATCATCCGGTAGGGGCCTTTGTATTCCATGGCAGTACGTGATTCACTTGTTCATTTTTGTCACAACAGCATTATGGGAGAGGTAGCCTTGGAAGGGAAAGGTCAGCTCCTGCAGATGTTCTTTCATTTCGGTCACATATGACATTCCCTCTCTCACCACACGGGCAGTAGCCAACCATAAAGCAGAGAAAACTTAGCAAAAAAATTCTCTTCTCAATGCATTTAACAAAAATACAAGTTTCTTGGTAATACAGGCAACCTTCCTGAGCAAGATGATGAGTGTTACAGCTGTGAGCGAGTATGGAAGTAAGAAAATTCCAACATTTAATGTTTTGTATTAGAAGGCATCAAAATTGATCTTAAAAATCAAGTAACTGCACCGATGCAAGGGAATCGACCGGTATATCTCGTATCCCCTTTATCTGTGTTTTGTACCTTTGGGGTACGTGTACCCCAGGTTAGGAACCAGTGAATGGAGAGCTGAAAGAATTTTATCCATACACCCGTTCATGTGGGGTGTGATGGACGCTCCTTATGTGTAGTCATTCTTAACTTCTTCACTACCGGGGAAGGAGAAGGTTAAGCTGATTGAAATCCTCTGGCTAAAGCAAGAATGAAATACTCTATAGAGACTAAATCTAGAATGACTATACTTTCGAGTGGATGCATGTCATTTCCCAAAGTTTGTTTCATATATGTATAGACATGTATTTGCGTGCATTTGTAACTCCTGTGGAACGAGCAAATCGCAAACTAAAGGACTTTCCCGATTTAACTCGCTCCGTACTATAACCGCGGGAAATCGTAGCAACGACCTGTTAGTAGAATAAATAAATAGAATAAAAAAAGAAACGAGAACAGAGCCACATCGAAAGTGTAAAATCAAAAATTTCTCCCGTTGGAAAATATAAAAAGACCTGGTTCTGAAAGGCGTACGTGAAAAAAAAAAATCTACAAAACCTCATCCTACTGAAGATATTAATAAGAAAATAAACACGTGTGTGGTGAAAATGTCAGCGTAACCCACACCTGTTTTTTACATTAGATTTGCAACATTATCCCATTAACCTTTTCAGCACCATGACGTCTTTCTTATTTCTGTATCCTTCAACCTGTCAAACGCCTGTCATACTGAGGGGGTTACAAGCGATCTCAGTTATCCCTTTCAGTTCGATGACTTAATTTGCCCTCTCTTTTCGCATCGTCAAGACGGTTTTATTCAACAAGGGAAAGACCTGTAAAAATTAGGGGGTTTGTGTCCAGTGATCTTGGTAATACTTTCCGGAATCTTCCTGCCATTGTGTTGTTAAAGGAAGAACGGTGAGCGTGGAAAAGAAATTATATAAAGCTTGAAATGGACAACTGTTTTACAAATATTCCATAGAGAAATTCACGAACTGTACTTAGTAAGGGATAAATACACACACACACACACACACACACACACGAGAAGGCTGGGAATTGGTTGAGAAATTTCCGTTATCGACAAATTAGGGATTAGCGCGTAGCCTGTAGTCCTTTACGTAACGAGGCCAGGACGAGGGAATGAAGGAAGAGGGAAGAAAAAATATGCGAGAGGAAAACTTTGAAGAAGAAGACAGAAAGTTCAAGAACAAGAAAAATGGGAAGGGATATGACCGAAAAGAAAGCAAAGGAAGGAGAGAGGAAAACTCACAGAAGAAAAGGAAAAATAAGACGAGTGGAGAACGAAAGTAGAGCGTATATTGACTGTGAGACGAGCATCGCGACATGAAACCGTCATGGAAGGGAGGGGGGACAAGAAGTGAGTGGGATTGGCAGGAAGTGTGGTAACGGTGGAGCTGGAACAGGAAAGCATACCGTGCGAAAATATGTGTTGTTGAAGTAGTGGTGCAGGGAGGGTGTATTGACAGATATCCCCCAAAAGTGAAATTGTGTGTGTGTGTGGGGGGGGGGTTGAAAGAAGTGGGCGTGGGTGAAAAAGATATGGTCTGAATGAGCTGAAATTGTGGTGGATGGAGGGAAAAGACCATAAGAGTATGCCCTGTGAAAATTAGTTCTGTATGGTGAATGGTTTCAGGATTGCTGCGAAGAGTCCCCCAAGAACACCAAAATGAACAGGAAAAAGACACGCTTGCCCTGCGCTCATTAGCTAGGAATCTTGCGATGGTGCGAAATGGGAGGAGGAGGAGGAGGAGGAGGAAAGAACAAATACAGTATACAAATTCATCACCAACACAGGATTACGAAGAAACTCACACCTTTCAGAAATATACTCAGATATCTTGCGTTGTTTGGCGAAATCGAATCTTTGGAATCGAACGCTTGCCACAAATTTTAGTCCGAGAACGTTCTCTCTCTCTCTGTCTCTCTCTCTCTGTCTGTCTATCTATCTATCTATCTATCTATCTCTCCTGCTGTTTCTCGGGGAGATTACAAGCCCGCTGCAGATAAGGCGTATCAGATAAAAACGCTATGGTGGCGGCGGCGGCGTTGAGTTCGTTGTGTGCAAAAACCAACGCACTCACCCCCACACAGTCAGCTGCAGAGACCGGCCGCGTTCCACCGCTGCGCCTAGCCCTCCTAAACGCACCCTATTTAACCCACTCAGTTCGATATTTTTTTTCTTTCTTGTGCCTGCTCTTCCTAGTGTGAACCTAGGTGAGATTTTATTCATTTGTATATTTTTTGTGTGTATTTGTGTTTTGTTTTATGTTTTTGTTTTTAGCTGTGGCCGGTCGTTGTTTTTAAGGTGTGCTGTGGTTGGGTGCGTTGTGGTAATTGTGGTTCGGTATGGTGGTGGTGGTAGTTGTAGTTTTTAAGATCTGTTAATTTGGTTGCATTTGTTAGAAATGTGCTTTGTTTTGTTAGAATGCGCTGAGGTGATGGTTGTTGTGCGCAGTGTGGTTGTCGTGGTAGATGCTAAGATGCGTCGTGGTTTTGTGTTGTGGTAGTTGGGGGAGGCGGTGACAGAATCGGTAGAGAGGAGGCCTGCAGTCCTAATGGACTCAGGTTCGAAATCTTGGCTGGGACGGAACAGTTTAAGGATTTGAATTTCTTTAAAAAGCAGAATTTACTGATGTACCAGATGACCCTCCGACATGTCATAAAAGTACCCCCGCTAATACCAGTACACCAGTCCTGTGTGAGATATCCCTAGCATGTATTCAGTATGGATGATGGGTGTTAGCGCCGAAGTGGTGACATGTAGAGATGTAGGAGGACTACTGGGCCACAAAGAGGACTACTGGGACTTGGGAATAGGCCTTGAAGCCTTTGCCCAGAGTCGGACGCGTAAAAGAAAAAGAAAAATGTGGTGCGATGTGGTTGTTGTAGATGTTGCGGTGCATTACAGCTGCTTTGAGTGTGTTGTGGTTTTTGTGGTGCGGTGTGGATGTTGTGGTAGTCGCTGAGATGCACTATGGCTGCTTTGAGTGCGCTGTGATTGTTGTGGTGCGGTGTGGTCGCTGTGGCGCGGTGTGGTTGTTGTGGTGCGATGTGGTTGCTGTGGCGCGGTGTGGTTGTTGTGGTGCTGTGTGGTTGTTGTGGCTCGGTATGGTTGTTGTGGCTCGGTATGGTTGTTGTGGCGCGGTATCGTTATTGTGACGCGGTGTGGTTGCTGTGGCGCGGTGTGGTTGTTGTGGTGCGGTGTGGATGCTGTGGCGCTGTGTGGTTGTTGTGGTGCGGTGTGGTTGCTGTGGCGCGGTGTGGTTGTGTGGCGCGGTGTGGTTGTTGTGGTGTGTTGTGGTTGTTTTCGAGTGAGGCTTTTGGGTGATGGTGCGATCAGGGAAGTGGCTGGACATTTATGGCAGCAAGTTACGAGTGTGGTGGTGTTGGCTTTGTGGCTGGATGTTGGTTGACAGCGGTGATTGTGGTAGTGTTGTGAATGGTGGTTGACAGCGACGATTATGGTAGTGTTGTGAATGGTGGTTGTCAGCGGTGATTGTGGTCGTTTTGTGAATGGTGGTTGACAGCGGCGATTGTGGTACTGTTGTGAATGGTGGTTGTCAGCGGCGATTGTGGTAGTGTTGTGAATGGTGGTTGACAGCGGTGATTGTGGTAGTGTTGTGAATGGTCGTTGTCAGCGGTGATTGTGGTAGAGTTGTGAATGGTGGTTGTCAGCGGTGATTGTGGTGAAGTGTTGTAAAGTCTTGAAAAGTATTGATAGAGTTGTAGTGTTGATAATGTTTTAATGTGTTTGGTAGTATTGTAAAGTGTTAGTATTGCTGCGAAGTGTTTTTAAGTCTTGTAAAGTTGATGTGTTAGGAGAAAGTGTTGAAAGTGTCTTGAAGTGTTTGAAAGTGTGTTGGGAGAGTTGTGAAGTGTTTTGAATTTGTTGTTCAGTGTTGGAAGTATCGTGAAGTGCTGGTAGTATTGTAAAGTGTTGGTAGCTGGTGTACAGTGCTGATAATGTTGTGAAATATTGTAAAATGTTGGAAGTGATGGTAGTGTTGGAAATCGGCATTATTGTAAAGTGTTGGTTGTGTTGTAAAGTTTCATAAGTGTTGGTAATGCTGTAAAGTTTTACGAAGTGTTGTAAGTACCATTAGTTGTTTTGTAGTGTTGGGAAGTGCTCTCTTGTGGTGTTATAAAGTGTTGGTAGCGTTATTGTTGGCAGGGTTATAAAGTGTTGGCATATTGTAAAGTGTTGGTAGTATTGTAAAATGCTATAAAGTGTTGTGAAGTTTTGGCAGTAGTGTATAGT
This sequence comes from Coenobita brevimanus, assembly GCF_032717465.1. NCBI lineage: Eukaryota > Metazoa > Arthropoda > Malacostraca > Decapoda > Coenobitidae > Coenobita > Coenobita brevimanus. The sequence goes on from NC_137046.1 coordinate 48,250,618, forward strand.
GTTAAAAGGTGTTGGTAATTTTGTGAAGTTGTCATTGATGGCTACTTGGTTACTTGAAGGTTTTGCAGTTTATAGGAATGGTTCTTGTGATAGTTGCTAAAACTTGCAAAATCAGCAATATTATTTTTTTATTAGTAAAACATATTTTCTTTTAAATAATGAACGAGAAATGCAAAGTAATCTTTATCTTAGCAGTCTACATTTATGGAAGATCTTGTCATCCTATGAACTTCTTATGCTTGTGCTGTTGTGTTGTGTGTGTTTTCTTCTATTTCTTTTTTATCATGTTATTTCAGTTTGCACCATAATATAAAACATGCTTCGTGTAACCATAATAATATAATGCAGTTCCCGGCAACATGGTATAGTATCTCAACGAAGTGACTACCGGTGCTGTATTAAACTAAGTCAGAATGCATTTTTTAAGCACTGTATTGTAACCCTTTAAAGCATAGGAACTCGTGGTATAAAGGCAGTTCTTGAATTGCTGCAACCTCGAAGATACTTGGAAGAGACTGGACAACGAGTCAGGTAACATTTCAAATATAATAATACCGTCACACAAAGAGGTTGTTGTTCTGCCTGCTGTCGCCAGTATGAGATGCCTACAAGGAGTATCAGCTGAAATATCGAGGTGCAGTATCGTGGGTAAATTTTTACGAGACGTAGAGGATACACTGCAGAGATGAAGATGTTGGGCTGGACGAGATAACTGGTGGCAGTGTATATGGTGGCTCTTGATGGGTTCGGGTGGCGGGGTGTGGGACGTGTGGCATGGCGGCGTCAGTGTCAGTCCGCTGTGGGGCAGGTCTGGGGCAGAGGTTATGGTTGGTAGTGCATTTAAGCTAATTCATTTAGGAGTGATGGTGCACCTGGATGGCTTTGTTCAACTCATGGAACTACAAGTTAGTGCTCCTCAAAGGGTTAAATGCAGCATGTGTGGGAAAGTAATATGGAAAAAAAAAAAAAAAAAAAAAAAAAAGACAGAAGGAAGTCTATCGCCAGAGTACAGCCTCACTTGAAAAAAAAAAAAAATGTAATATTATGAGATACGCTGTACCGGTATATATCATGATTCAGTGTCTGAATAATAAAAAATAATATTTGGTTTCGTATGATTGTGGTAGTGGTGTGAGTGTTGTTGCTGTTGTAGTCAGTGGTGCTTGGTTGTGTTAACTTGCATAGGAGAGCAAGGGAAGTCCTGAGGAAGAAGGAGAAAGAAGAGGTTAGTGCAGTGGAAGCAAGAAAACAGGTGGTGAGCGGTGATTGTGGTATAGGGATGGTGTTGTGATGATGTAACCTGATGAAGTGCGTGAAGTAAGAGGTCCTCCAACAGAGTAACCACAGAAATGGACACCATAACCCTGGCACGTCCAATAAGGGCCGAACTCACACAGTATATCACGATCCGGCACGGATCGTCCGTCAAAAGTGCTCTATATTCACATCATCTGTCATGGCTCTGTACAATGCACGCTCAGCAGTTATTTATGTATAGTATCTCGTCGATTTGTCTTTATGTATTTTGCATTAATTGCTCGGGTCAGCAAGACCCATCACGTCAAAATATTTTTCCCGAGAAACCGTGATGGAACGAGACCGATCCATGCTGGGTTCATGACGGTGCTAGATCCTTTGATGTGTACAGTTCCATTTGATCACATGGAAGAAATTTTGACGGAACAGTGACGATCAGTGACGTAACGGAGCCGTGATGGGTGGTGGAAGTGTCCGGTGACCAAGATGCCTCGTAGTCTAGTGCCGGAAGGCGTCGCTCGACCCAGAGGCGTGACCCGTCTGAGATTTTTAACCCTTTTAAACTGTTGCGGCCCTTACATTTTATGCTTTCTATAATTGCTTTATTTTGTTCATCCTGGTAGAGATGTCTGGTTGTGAAGGGTTAGAAGTAATTTTCATTAACTTCGTCACCTTGAGATATTGTCATTAAACTCAGTATATTCGTTCTCCGGAAGCAAGATTATAATGCAGTTTATGTCACGAGACTGACGGCTTTAGTCAACATAATAATATACAAGACTCATGAAGTAGCAGGTCAGTATGAACAGATCAACTCCCCGCCGTTACCGTCAATTTTGTGTAAGTTTTAAAAAATATCCATGAAGATCTACCAGGTCATGCTGTGAGTGTGCGGCCCCGCTTATATAAGGATTTCTGATCATATGGTTCATTGCTGAAAAACTGTGACGTCCCTTGTCGTATGATTGAAAACATCAGGCGGAGGGACTGGTCATGTTAATTCCATGGTCGCTTCGCTTCCAAGTGTGCTTTTAAGATGGTGATGACTTTTTTATTGTATTAATGCTATCCCCAGACGATATTCTTTAGCTGACGAGAAATCTTTTGTAGTTAAAGTATTCATGAAGACTGTATGTCACCTCTCCAGTTCGAAAAGTATTACCAGTTCTTATTAAATTTCTGGTGGTAGCACAAGTACCCTAAAATTATATACCTAGCGTCTGGTCCCTCCACCTCACAAGGAATATTTAAGGCGGATTGGTTGTGTGATTATCAATATTATTACTACTATTAGCCTATTATTATTATTATTAATATTATTATTATTATTATTACTACTATTAGCCTATTATTATTATTATTATTATTATTATTATTATTATCATCATCCATCCATCCATCATCCAATCCTTCGTCGCCCCATGAGGAGCGTAGAAACCCGGGGCTAGGAAGGTTGGTCCTGACATTTAAGATGAGAGTGACCAGCCTCCCTCATCCCTAAGCGGCATTATGGGAGCAGTAAACCCCAACCACACCTTGGATATAAACCTACAGGCTCAATCCGATTGGAGCGCCTTAATTACCCACTGAACCACCAGGCGCCAGTATTTATTATTATTTTATACTGTTCCAGTAATTATGTCTGTTCCAGAAGTATTGTTCCTAACAGATCCAGTCGCATGATTAATCCATTCACTCAGACTTGTTTTTATGTAGATTACTGCCAGAATATTTTTTCGGGTTACGTAGTGCCTCTCATACTGGAGGAGTTATTGAAAGTTCCATCTAACCCTTCCCATATGAAACGCGTCTCTAAACTACTCGTAAATAAAAATGCTTGAAGACCGCAAAAGTAAACTAAAAGATTTTTCACCGGATGGAAATAGTTGAATTAAAAGTTGACGTCTTGGAGTATGGAATATAGAACCATAAGATGAAATAACCATGGGAGCTTCCGCCAACACACTCAGATTCTCTGTCCACTTTGAGACCTGATTTTGGTTAACCACAGACGATTTTATTCCAGCGGTGAAATTTCAGTAAACATTAATTGGCCCCGTCAAAGGTTGGTCTGTAATTTTTTGTGTATATTATCCTTGTCACTGCCATGGTTCAACTTAGACCATTTTTCTCGCAAACTGCAGATGATTTCAGTCAATAGAGAGAAACCTTGCCTTGTAAGGGACTTGAAAACGGTCACCGTGACTCCTTCATCGGAATAGTACAACTTCGGTATTTTATTCTGATCAACTCCTGACGATTTTATTTACCTGCGTTGGCAAGGTTTGATAATAGTTTCTTTAACCCTTGCTATATATTTTATTCTATCTAATTCCTGAGGACTTTATTTAGCAGTCAAATAACTAAAGGAGTTTATAGCAGTTCCTCTTTATTTTATTTTATTTGCTGTTAATATCTGGTTAACTCCTAAGAATTGCATTCAGAACTGAGAGATGAAAATGGTTCCTCTAACATACTAGATATTTTTTCCTGTTTCTTTTTTTGGCGATTCTATTCAACAGTGATAATTAAAAATATTATCTCAGTCGCAGCAGTCAAGTCCCTGAAATTAACCCATACTGTTAATTCTTCCTCACTACGGCAATACATGTGGATTAATAGTTTTATTGATATTGTTGTTATGGTAATTTTTTTTTCTTGTAATTGATAGCAGTTTTACACACACACACACACACACACACACACACACACACACACACACACACACACACACACACACACACACACACACACACACACACACACACACACATCGGTGAGGCTTATTGGTTAGTCGCCGTTGATTATGTATTTTCGATATTTGTTGCGAACCACTGTGGGTGACAGGACAACGTCCCTATCCACGGAGCGAGTCTTTCTTCTCTGCCCCCAAATCATTCCAGTTACTGTTTCGGTCAACTGCAGAGAAAAATAAGATACTGTTTTTCCCCCCCATGTCGGGGTAAACATTTTTTTTGAATCAGCGTGTACATTCTTGCAGCCCTCTGACGACCGAGCACATCTTAAGTGTTATTTTTGCTACCGCCATACTACTTTATTAAACATAGAAGTGGCCTCTCCTCGGCTGAAGGCTGTCGTTTGAATGGCATGGGAAACTTCGCAGCACATTTTTCATGGCGATTTATTACACGTACAGTATTGCAGCTTAATTTTCCATTTTATGTTATTTATATAATTCTTTTTTCGACATGCCGTACTTTACTTCAGTAACGTAGAAAAAAAAAAAAAAAAAAAATCTTAGAGGCAAAATTGGTCCCCGAGAAAGAAGTTTTACGAAATCTCCGAAGTGACTAGATAGACGGTTGTAATCTTCAGTCCGATGACACGCTTAACTTGTTTATTCTTGCTACATCTAGACGATTTTATTCAGCATTGTGCATATTTCTTCTAGTGAGTGTTAATCAAAATTATGTATAACTACTACAGTTCAGAAAGGCCTTCCTAAGGTGGGTAAAAATACTTCATATGTTTGAAAGGGTTAAGAGCTATCAGTCTGTTGGTATATCAAGCAGTCAGCCAGTCACTCAGTGTATGTATCTGTGTATCCACCTTTTTTTTTGTGTGTGTGTGTCCGACTCTTTTTCTGTCTGTCTGTAGCCAGACGCCTTAATCCCGAAGGAGTTGATTACAAGCCTCGCCTAACAGCCACAAAAAGAATCCCAATGCTTGTTAATAAGGCCTGTATATACTGTAGTAATGCAAAGAAATGATTCTGTATCAGACTTAACATCCCAGCCTTTAAAGTGGAACCCGGTGTGAGAATGTCTTCAGGGAAATTGCAACAAGGAAGTATTTCCCGGCAAAACTGATCATATTTGGTTTGCAGTTGATAGACGAAATGCAAGAACTGGCTCTGTATCAGGTTTATCTCGCCCTTGACACTGCTACCCATTGTGAGAAGGATTTCAAGGAAGTTGTTGCACGCTATCATTTCCTGGCAAAACTGATTTCTGGATGCGACTGATAAAAGTGTTGTTTAGGAACTGTTGAGATAACCAGGTGTTTCGTGCTAATATATGTGAAGCTCGAGGCTGCCGGCGGCGAGAGACTACTGCCTTAGAGAGAGAGAGAGAGAGAATGGAAGCGAATTAGGAGACAAAGGGAGGGACACAGATGTAAACGAGGAAGAGCATAATGGGAGGGTGAGAAGGGGAAGAATGAGAGTGAAAACAGGAGTAAAAGAATAGGAACAAGAAGAAGCAGAACAAGACGTAAGAAAAATGGATGATAGCAGAATAGGAGAAAAATAGGGAAGTTGTGCTAAGGAAGGGAAATCTGGTGTTGGGAAAAAGAGGGATGAGAAATGGAAGTGTAGTAATGGTGGTAGCCTCCCAATGTAAACCTGAACCCAGTGGACTGCAGGCTGACGTTTCTCCAGTCGTACTCTCCACCTTCTCGTTCTCCCTTTCGTGGGATAGGGACCCGTATTCCCGTCGGGTAAGGAAGCTCGCTAACACATTTTCTTTGGCGATTTATTTTGTTCATTACACCTTACTGTCCCATTCTGTGTGACATAAACCCTTTCAATATCGCCATACTCTGCAAAAATAACGTTCAAAAGGATGTTAACCAGCCATCTCCAGAAATAAATCGCTGAGGCAGGGGTGTTAGAGAGCATTCTTTCCCAACGAGAATATGAACCAGGAAGTGAGCTGAGTATAGCGTTTGCGTACATCGGCGCCTCTATGGTAAAATGGAAGTGAAGAATAGAAATGGAGAGAGAGAGAGAGAGAGAGATGAGTGTGCTGTGAATGAGGAAGGGGAGGGAAGGACAGAAGGGAGAGGGAGGGAAGTGTTGGAAGGGAAAGAAGGAAGTGAGGTGGCAGGAGGGAGAGGGAGAAGTACAGCGGAAGGAAGTGAAGGTTACGGTGGCGGGAAGGAGAATTACTGGAGGGAAAGGTAACACTGAATTTACCCAGATAATGATGATACTAGTAATTAAATTGTATTATGAATCTGATACTGATGCGTCTAGGGTAATAATGCAAACACTCTTCGTCCTTCATTATTTAATCAGAAGGAGATTTAGATGCTCATAAAAATACACTTCTTTTTATGCACAATACTGTAAATATATATATATATATATATATATATATATATATATATATATATATATATATATATATATATATATATATATATATATATATATATATATATATATATATATATATATATATATATATATATATATATATATATGGCGTTACGACTGCTACTTGGGGTTCTGGCTCGGGTGCACCAGCAAATTATATCAAGCTGGTTGGATTTCCTCATTAAAAAGCGTACGGTTAGTTAAATAAATGTATTAGTTTTTTATTTTTTCTGAATGTGGAAGTGATTTGGTAACCATGATAATTTTTTGTAATTCGGGTAATGATAGGTATATGATACAGGCATTATTATTATTATTATTATTATTTTTATTTTTATTATTATTATTATTTTTATTATTATTATTATTATTATTATTACCGGTGTAGCTGTTTTTGTTTTTTCTCAACTCGACATTTTTCGTACATCGTCGAACTAAAACACAGCACTTCTAAAGAGACTGGAGTGACGCACTGTTCGCCTCATTAGCCCCCTCTCCGTATGTTGGTTCTGCCTCATGATGGCGCACAAATGGATCGATGTTGTTCGTGCAAACTAGAAAAAGGAAATTAATAATAAAAGCTTTGTTTCAGATAGGACAATTATTTTACATTTGACTGCTTATAGCCTCAAGAAAGTCTACACCTTGTATCTAAACTAATTACCTGCGGCGCAAGACGACCGGTAAATGAGAGCAGTGCGAGCTTATCATGTTTTTATTGTTGGAAAAAACTTTGAAAGAAACCGTCACTGCTTTAAACCATTAATCTTGCAACACTTCTTGCCACAGGGTATACTCTCATGGCCCCTTCCACCCTCACCGATATTCCAGCTTATTCTACTCGTTTGTTTGCCCCCCTCCCCTCCCACACACACTACGCCCATTTTTCTTATCCCTTCAGCACTTTCATTCTTTGAGGATTTTCTGAAGTAAATATTTACTGCAGTTAGATCACTTACCATACAACTTCGAATTTGACAGGGTATACTTCCTGCCTGCGCCCCACCGCTCGCCAGAATTTCAGTCCATCCCACGCACGCATATACTGATCACGCCAGTTTCTTTAACTCCTGTTGACGGTTGTTTGGTGCGACGCAAGTCAAGCAGTCTTCGAACGCACTTGATTAGTATACACATTTGGACAGACCTTTATTATGTTAAAAGTGTACTATACAGTACTGTAAGACAGCACGACTCAGAAACCTGGGTGGCCATTGAGTCGGACGTGTTCTGCCACCGTGTATTTCGGACGTAAGTACTGTCACTGAATATATATATATATATATATATATATATATATATATATATATATATATATATATATATATTGTGTGTGTGTGTAATTAATACGCAGTTGACGTTTATCCATGATGAACTGATATATTTTTTGATGAAAAAGTAAAAAGTGAATTTATTAGTTTATTTTGTAATGAAAAAGTAAAAGGTGGATTTATTAGTTTAGAGACCTGTCGTACTTCCTCATTTTCTTTCCTTATCTTTTTTCTTCCTGACACTTTTTGGTTTGTTGTCCTTCGTTTTTTTCCTCACCAGATTCGCTTCAAACTTAGTACAGTTGTTCCTTAGACAAATACCCTTGACACCTTTTCATTTTCTTATTTATCTTAAAAACTTTCCTGGGGTTAAAGGTCAGACCATGCAAACACACAAAATTGGGATCATGTGTTGTTGCATATTTATAAATCGTCGTGGTAATTTGCACAGGAGGATGCAACTGTACTGTGGCTGTGTGGAGACCATCCTGCATTCCCATGGGAGTGTTGGCAGTCCCTAATATTAATCTATAACTTCATCAGACAATATCGGGAATGAACTTACCTTTTTTCTGATTCAGTGTGAATGAAAACAGGTTGACAGTGGAAGAGTTTAAATACTTAGGTTTAGTAATAGTAGAGAGAGAGGTAAATACATAAAGGAATTGGAGAGAAGAGTGGCCCCAAGAAAGTCAAATAGTTGGTGCTATGTTCTTAATACGAAACAGAGGTCCGAGTACAGAGATTGCGAGAGGACTGGGTGAAGATGTTAATGTTGACAGTAACGTATTGGTGTGTGACTATGTAATGGCATGAGTATTGAAACTTAAGTGGGAGCTCGGATATTCGGCTGTGTTGCAGTGGTCGGATAGGATATGAAATGTAGAGATTCTTAAGTGATGTTGAATGTGATCATAAACAATATGATGGCAAAGTTTGAGTTTGATCATTAATTTCGCCATTAACTTTCAGTAATTTAAAGACACACACTGGTGATACTATAAATCGTCATTAACGCAATCCTAGTTTGAGTTATGATTGAAAATTTTAATAATAATACAGTGATGGTGATCGACAGACTGTGAAATCACAAAATGCTATCACTGCTTTGTCTTTCATGAAGTGGAAGAGGTTAGATATCTGCAACCTGTCTCTCCACGCCTGATGCAAATCACGCTGACTTGCCTCTGTTGCACCCGCTGCATGTACGCTACTTGCCTTATCAAGCTGGTGACGTGTGCTGTTCGTACATGCTGGCTACCTCTACATGATTTTATTCAGTGCAGAAGCTTTTCGAAATGGAGGGGTGACCTGTAGCCTTTACTGACTCCTCCTTATCAATGGGGCTTTCATAAACCAAATCGTCTGGAGGTAGCAAAAGAATAGCAAAAGAAAACGCCTCTAGATTCGTGGGGCCTAAGACGCTGAAAATCCCAGTATGTGCAGCAACGTGGGCGACGGGTCAGGCCTTGTATCGTTACCCTTTGGTTGGGGAAATTTTATGTGAGCTGAATAAAATCGTCCGTCACAAACTGGAATACAGTGCGAGGCTTTTGATTCTCGGCCGGAATCGTTAATCGTGTCGGCTTTAACATTGTGTGTGTGTGTGTGTGTGTGTGTGTGTGTGTGTGTGTGTGTGTGTGTGTGTGTGTGTGTGTGTGTGTGTGTTTCCTGTTTCTCTTGAGTACGGTAAAATTAATTCATGTTAGCAGAAATATGATGCAAAGTACATTAGGTACTTTGTGGCCGCTGTCCAAAATCTCACAGCTCCTTCCTCGTTTCCCATCATACGGCGTTGGATAGAGTCCAGACGAGAGGAGTAAAGTGAGAAATAGGAGTAAATGTCAGCGTAGTTCTTAGTAAAGGAAGCCACAGATCATATACACACGTGCATAGTTTCCGAATTTCTCGTCGCCTCCCAACATGCTATTCAATACCCACATCAACCCTCCACTTCAGAAAGCCCCTTCAGCACGTATATGTAGCCTGTCGTACCAAGTACAGTACAGTTTTTTACGTGTGTGTGTGTGTGTGTGTGTGTGTTTGTGTGTGTGTGGGTGGGTGGGTGTGGGTGTGGGTGTTGTATTTCAGGGATATTTTGGACTTGAGTCACAATTTTTCCATCTGGAGAAGTAAAAATCTGTGTTGACCTTTTTAGATATGGGTGGTGGAATTTCAGATATATATATATATATATATATATATATATATATATATATATATATATATATATCATGATAGATTTCATTTTTCTTTTAGTGTTATGCAGTGGCAGAAATATATCAGATTAAAATGATTTATTAACGTATATCCTTTTTTCATTCTCTTAATTAAGGGAAAGGTTATATCATGTACTAATACGTAAAATAAAAGGTGAGAAAAGGCGGGTGTTCAGGCAGCCTAGTTAGTGCCGCCGCCTGGTGTCACTCCCTGAAACTCGGTGGCCATCTTGGTTTTAGGGCAGACTGCTAGTTTTGAGGATGTAAAAATTGTTGGAGTACAGTAGTATACCTTACTTCAAATCAGGTCTAAAAGTGTACTGACTTCCGGATAGTTATTTAGCAACTGAAACCAGATATGGATTGTCTTGTATTCAATAAGACAAAAGTCGCGAGGTGTACTCACGTACTGTGAATTTTAGATTTGTAACATTAATTTCACGAGATGCTGCATTTGTAACAGGCTACGGGTGACGAGATGCGAATTTTGTAACACAGTCGACGAAATGTTGACTGTAACATATAGTTGACGAGGAGCGGACTCTGTAACGCACAGTTCACAAGATGATTTTACAGTTGACAAGATTCCTACACTTTAACATGCATTCGACGGGATGCGTCAACTTTGTAGCATATAGGTGGCGAGATGTCGACTTGGTAACACAGTAACGAGAGGCTGACTTTATAACATACAATTGATGAGGTGCGGATTTTAGCTGGGAAGAACGGTACAAGCGAACATTTCTTCATTATTTTTGTCATCAGAAATCTTGTGAACGTTCAGAAGAAATCTAAATTTTTCTACAAGGCTAGAAACTTTACTGCATGAAGGTGGTCAGTCCTACTGTGAAGTAAAAGTTTGATCGGTTGGCATTAGAAAACCAGCACCGAATAATATGTCGAATATTAGAAAATACCTGGAACATTCCGATAATTAAACATTATTGGTTAGTATTCTTGGTGTTAAATATGGCAGTTCATTCATTATTTTTTCTTTTCTATAAGCAGGTCACTAACGCTCCACAAACTCTCGTCGTCGCTTTCACTACAAAAAAGGGAGCACGTTGGTTTAGTTATATGGTTCCCACCAAACGTAATAAATTGTTTCCTAGTTTACAGGAAACAGTTTGACTTGTTACTCATTGTAGAGTCACCTGAGGGTCACACCACATTGAGTAACTGGATATTGGGCGTCCCCATATACCCTAAATGGGTAATTTTAGAGGAGCATTTGCAGTGACGTGAAGACACAGACAGATAAATAAGGAAGTTATGGAACCATGTGGTATTGGTGAGGTTGTGCTTAATACGTATAAGTTTATACTGAGATGGTTTCGTCATGTGGGAAGAAAAAAGAATGAGGCATTGACCAGGAAAGTGTGTTTAAATGAGGTGGCGGGGGAGAGTGGCAATGGGACCCCGAGGATGAAGTGAAGGGACGGTATGGGGAGGTATGGGAATGAGGGTGGCTCAGCTTGAGTTAGGGCAGCATGATGGCGGAGGACAGGGTGTTGTGGAAGCAGTTTGTTTGTGGCTGGCCCCTCTGGGATTGAGGCGACTGGCTGTAGATAGATAGATAGTTTAAAATGATATCCAGCAAATATATAGTAATTAATATGTTGATAAGTCGTTATGAATGTTGTCTTGGATAGAGGGAGAGAGAGAGAGAGAGAGAGTGTGTGTGTGTGTGTGTGTGTGTGTGTGTGTGTGTGTGTGTTTTAAGGAAGATAAGCGAGAAACTAATCATGTTGTTGCAGTGTTTGCCGAACGAGGTGATTAGAGTATAAGATGTTGGTAATCAGAGGCAAAATAAGGGTGATTAGGTAAGAGTGGCAATTCGAGGAGCGATAATGACATTTATCGCTTTGAAAGGTAATTAGAGGTAAGGCAGAGGTAATTAGAGGTGAAAGGTAAAAATTGGCATGTCAGTTATAAGTGAAATTAATTAGATGCAATATAAAGGTGATTAGAAGTAAGATGGAAGTAATTAGAGGTAACAAAGGTTATTAGAAGTAAGATAGAGATAATTAGAGGTAAAATACAGGTAAATAGAGGTATGACAGGCATTTGTGGGTAACATATAATTGGAGGTGAAAAATTGGAGGCAAGATAAAGATAATTAGAGGTATAATAGAAATAGTTTTGAATAAGATCTAGATTAATAGAGGTAACAGAGGTATTAATTGTAAGGTAACGGTAATCACAGGTAAAGCAGAGGTAGTTATAAGGTAGAGAGAGATTTTTAGAAATGAGGGAGGGAGGTAGAGATGAGATAGAGATACAGGTTTGAGAGGGAGTCAGAGTTAAGGCACAGGTAATTAGAGGTGAGATAGAGGTAATTACAGGTAAGGTGGAGGTAATTAGGGGAAAGATAATAAGAATACACCATCTTGAAGTAAGCCTGCACAAAATGGAGGCGACTTGCAAGATAACACAACATCTCCCATTTGACCCGCCCATTATCTCTCTCTCTCTCTCTCTCTCTCGCCATTTTTCTGTATAAACCCTCCTGCTTTTTTAGTTAATATATTTCGCCATATTTTTCCCCCGAGCTAAAATTAAGATATGACGTAAAGCTGCTCGAAAGTGTATAGGAATTTCTTGCATAACTAGTTCATAAGAGCCGATGATGTGGTCAGAGGGTTAAGTGTGTTGGTTGTGTTGTTCTGTGGGTTTAATGTTGGCAGAGGGTTTGGTGTTGTCAGAGGGTTTAGTGTTGTCAGGGGGTTTAGTGTTGTTAGAGGGTTTGGTGTTGTCAGAGGGTTTGGTGTTGTCAGAGGGTTTAGTGTTGTCAGAGGGTTAGGTGTTGTCAGAGGGTTTAGTGTTGTCAGAGGGTTTGGTGCTGTCAGAGGGTTAGGTGATGTCAGAGGTGTTGGTAAAAGGTGTAGTGTTCAGAGGGATTAGAGTTGTCAGAGAGTTTTCTGTTGGTAAGAAGTTTTAGTGTTGTCAAAGAGTCATGGTGGTCAGAAGGTTTAGTGTTGTCAGAAGGTTTGGTATTGTCAGAGGGTTTAGTACTGTTTGAGGGTTTACTATTGGTCAGAAGGTTTAGTGTTGTCAGAGGATTTACAGTAGTGTTTAACAGAGGGTTTAGTGTTGATAGACGGTTTTGCATTGTCATAGGCTTTACCGTAGTCAGGGTTTAGTGGTGTCAGAGGGTTTAGTGTTGTCATAGGGTTTAGTAGTGTCAGAGGGTTTAGTGGTATCAGAGGGTTTTAGTGGTGTCAGAGGGTTTTAGTGGTGTCAGAGGGTTTAATGTTGTCAGAGGGTTTAATATTGTCGGAGGGTTTAGTATTGTCAGCGTTTAGTGTCAGAGGATTTAGCGTTGTCAGGTTAGTGTTGCCAGGGTTTACTACTAGTCAGAGGGCGTAGTGTTGTCAGAGAGTACGGTGTTGTTAAAGGATACAGTGTTGTCAGAGAGTGCGGTGTTGTAAATGGATATAGTGTTGTCAGAGAGTACGGTGTTGTTAATAGATATAATGTTGTCAGAGAGTACGGTGTTGTTAATAGATATAATGTTGTCAGAGAGTACAGTGTTGTTAATAGATATAGTGTTGTCAGAGGGCATATTGTTAAAGCTTTTAGTGTTGTCAGGTTAAACCCTTGAATCCTTTTTTTTTTTTTTTTTTTTTTTTTTTTTTTTTTTTTTTTCCTGGTGATGGTTTTTACATATTTTTTCTTGCTTTCTTCAGACACATATATTCTGTTTAGGACACACTTTTCAAACATGACAGGGTTAGATCTAGCCTTCATTAACTCCTTCACTGTTACGGTGTTCTCCCAAGCTGCATAAAGTATCAGGCAGTAGCAAGAATAATGTAATGAAAGTCGTCACCGTATGGAAAGGGTTAACTCTGGTAGTGACTTGGCTTAGCTGAATGTAATCGTTTAATATGTTGTCAGAGTAAGTTAGCCATTTCGCCTTCTGTGGACGCTTTAAGTTACTTTGCTGAGGCTACCACAGGATGATTTTGTTCATCTGAGAGAAATTCTAGCGATCAGAGGGTTTAAAACAGTCTCGGTGAATCCTTGGAGCGCTGGAATTTGTTATACCTGCCTAAAACAGTCAGATATTAACTGCAGGAGTTTTCAGTACACCGTATATCATCATCGTCATCATCATCATCATCCTCATCATCCAGACCTTCTTTCCCACCCAGCACAGTATATAGCCTTAATAAGTCCCCTGAACAAGAGTCGTTTCCTGGGTTGGATAAACCGTCTGGCAGCAGCATGAAACAAACAGGACGTCACCAGATTCAGGCGTTTATTGCAAGCATGATGAAAAATCCGCCATCAAAGATAAGAGATTCAGGAGGCTTCCAGTACCCATTTCTTATCAGTTTCTTGATTACATGGCACAGTAATATTCTACTGTATGTTGTTGTTTAAGCACGCTTTATGTCAGTAGTGGAATGCCACAAGTAACATAAATCTTCGAGAAAGAAGTGCAAGGGAGCCTCTATAACTGACGAGAAAGGTAAATGGTTTCGTGTAATGCTCCGCTGGGCTGTAACCACAGGGCAAATAAATGAACGCTAGGTGGTCTAGTGGGTTAACCCGCTCTTTAAATCAAAAGAGGAGTTATAGTTTATTATTCATCAATTTCCACTCAGGTGCGACTGACTGGTCACCCTCGTTTTAAATATCTGGACTCAATATCCCAGCCCAAGGCCCCATCGATCATCATGAGGCAAAACAGGATTGGATGATGAATAGATAATTATTCTTTTCCTTTCTGAAATTGTTTCCTCCCTAAGTCACAGCGTCAAGAGTACATGCCAGACTGTATGCCAGGATTTGAGTAACTTTGTCTCGGTGTTGCATTTGCTTTATAGTGTTAAGAAGTGAAAATGGAGGCTTGTTGGTCAAAATGTGCGTGTGTGTGTGTGTGTGTGTGTGTGTGTGTGTGTGTGTGTGTGTGTGTGTGTGTGTGTTAGAAGGGTAATCCCCTAGTGAACAACAACAGCAGAATTTGGAGAAGTTATCTTGTGGCTGAATGGACGCGACTTCTGCTCCAGACAGAGACAGTGAACACTTGGATTATTTGAATTTCGTTAAAACACACTTTACACATCGTCCACAAGATCGACGGACATGCCATAAAAAAGCCTTCGTCCCGGTAACACCATCACAGCCTCAGCTGGGTATAAATGTCGAAGTGGTAGCATGTGAAAGTGTGTGGGATGTAGGAGGACTGTTGGACGTCAGGGAACGGATCTGCAAGGTAATGCCAAAAGTCGGGGGAAAAAAAAGTTTCACAAGTCTCCGTCATCGCTCCGGAGTACAAAACACTTGAGTCCGAACTGATGTATATGTATGCGTCCGGCGAATGTATTGAGTCACATCGGAAACCCGGACCGCCAGCAAACTCAAACACTCCGGATGTTGAGCAAGGGGTGTGAGGTGGCGTGGAGGGAGGGGGGGGGGGTAATGGTGACAGGCCGCGAATACACGTGTCTTTACTTAGAATTGCACGCCGGAAACTCTGTAGGCCAAGGCATGCAGGTGCTACGAAACGGAACAGAGTGTGTAGTTTTCTCTTTAGTCTGGCCCTTCTCGTGGTCAAGACAACTCACGTATTCTAGTACACTTAACGCCAGACGATTTTATGCAACTGAGGCCAGAGTATTACAATTGGAATCATAAATCTTCTCATGATCGTAACAATTCATGTATTCTGTTGCAGCTGACGCCAGACGATTTTACCTAGGGCAGACTACGAGGGACCCTGATTCAAGTATATAGATTTTAGAAAGGACAAGACAGTGTGGTAGTTAATAAGTACTTCACAGTACCCCGGTCAAGTTACACGAGGGGCTGTGGCCGTCAAATCATCAGCAAACATTTCCAATCGAATGAAACAAAGTGTTTTTATCTGTAATAGAGTTGTAAACATATGGACCAAATTGCCGTGGAATGTGGTAGACTGCGATGCTAAAGTCGCCTAGATAACTATCTAGCTTCGAATCCCTAGATAAACACTTTCATATCTGAATAATAGGAAAAGCTGACTAATTGTTTTCCTCTCATCCAGATCACAGGGAATACAGAAATAGTGCAATATTGGTATGAAGTTAATGTTACTCTTCTCTTACAGATTAAGACAGACTCGACTCCAGAATATAGCTTCCCCATGCAATCTTTGTCCGTGACAGTTTTTCTACGGTGCATGTTAGTCCTTCGTACATTTTCCTGCTGCCTGAGGCAGGGGGTTTTGGGGGGTGGGTTTGGTGGGAAATGATGTGCTGCTGGAAATTTGAACTACTGTCTTGCAATGTTGATACGAAAGTATTACGTATTCATTTTATTTTGTCGGTGCTCACGTAGAGATTAGTTTGCATTACCTGTGTGTCGTGAAGGGCGACGAAGAGGGACAAGAATGAGGGCCAGGAACCCCACCTCCTGCTGTCATCATATGGATGTGACGATGTGACCTCCCAGCATTTGTGGTGCAATCAGTAACGTACCTTCTACTGCACAGGAGGGAGATATTATACCTGGAACTTCCTTCTCTTCTGATTCATGTCCCCAAATAGGAGTGATCCGTGCTGTTGATTTCATCAGCCTATGTAAATGCGAGAAACTGACTTAAGAATATATATATATATATATATATATATATATATATATATATATATATATATATATATATATATATATATATATAGCATGCAATCAGGTTAGAGCCTCTAAAAACGAAACAAATATATAACACACACACACATGGGCATGTTATATTATTTTTCGCCCCAAACCCTTACTATTTCTTGTGCATGGCCTGGGCTGCCCTGATCTTACCAATGCAACCAGTAGAAAGTAGTTGCCGTAACGAGCGGTGAGTGATGATGATTATGACACCTGAGCCAGAGGCAGAGGGACGTGATCACAGCGGGTAAACATTTCCTGGTGTAGCCCCTCAACGTCCGCACCAGCCAGGGGAGGAAGTGAGCCAGGATTTGCCCAGGAATTCCCTTTTGGGTTCTCTTGCTGGGATGTCCTGGGTGGGGCAAGACGGGGACGCTGAGAACAGGGAGGAAGTGAGGAGGCCGGAGGATGACAGTAGTAACTGGGAAGATATAGAGGAAGGGAGGAGGTAGGGAGGCAGTGATGAATAAGTAAAGGGTTAAGTGGTCTGTCAGGAGGAGTGGTTTACTGTAAAGGAGGAGAGTGCAAGACGGAAAAGTGAAGTGGGAAGACTGTTTTAGGAGAAAAGGAGGAGGTGACGAGACTGCAACTAGGAAGAAAATAAAGGTAAGGAAATTACAATAGAAAGAAAGAAGTAACTGGTGATTATAAAGAGAAAAGAAGAGTTGAAAAACTGGATGTAAGCGGGGAAAGTGGATGAAGTGTACACAGTTGTTAGCGATTAACTGTAACTTCTCAGATTCATTTTCTCAGGCTCTTATGACTTACTCTAACCCAGAAATTTGTCTGGCTTTAGCTATATTAGAATAGTTGAGCTGTTTTGACCATTAGGGGGTTAATGATGAATTTAGTCGTTTGGTGTCCATTGGAATAGAGTAGTAGAGCTGTTTCGATCGTGAGGCCAAATGAAATATCGAAAATTTGAGACGCACATAAAAATATAATTACCCCGTATAAAAGGCTAGGGTACCAGAGATGAAAGTGAAATCCAGTTAGAATAGCCGAGATTTCAGTGACAATACAAGTTCGTTGGATAGTAAACAGCATCGAGATAAAAAGATATGGTGCTTGTTGGTACTGAAAGAGAGAGTATAATGTAAATAGCAATGAAATAAAAGTTTATAAGCATATATATATATATATATATATATATATATATATATATATATACCTAGGCTGCTTCCCCCAAGGAAAGGGAGGTATATATATATATATATATATATATATATATATATGTAGACACACAAGGGTATATTTATAAAGGTGATTGGTATTCACTGTAGGAAAGGCCGTAAGTCACAAAATATGATCTAAGCTATGCATGTCTGTTTATTTGCCGGCATATCTTCTTGTCTAGTGATCTTCCTGTCGGTTTACATACATTACACAAC
The DNA here is from genome assembly GCF_032717465.1 of Coenobita brevimanus. NCBI lineage: Eukaryota > Metazoa > Arthropoda > Malacostraca > Decapoda > Coenobitidae > Coenobita > Coenobita brevimanus. The sequence goes on from NC_137046.1 coordinate 48,268,520, forward strand.
GATGCCTCAGTTTCATCAGTGATGTAACATAATACTTCGTTTCTTGCCCTGTTTTGTCATCCACTTTTCCTTATCCTTTCCCCTTTGGCACTCCCGTCTTTTCATTCCGTTGTCTCCCTTCTCTGTCTTCTGGTTTATCTTATTTTTATTAATTAATTTTTCTCATTTTTCCCATGTATTTCAAGAAGCGATTTCATGGTGAAGAGGTGCAGGATTTTGAGAGACAATATTCAGAACAAAGCTTTTGGAATTATTAATAACCCTGCTGTTATAAATAAACTACCTCCTCTACAAGTAAGAAGGAATGTTGCCTCCTTTGCATTGTTTTACAGATACTTTTATGGCAAATGCTCAGGCGAGGTTGCGTCTATTGTGCCACCTCTCCATGCCTTCCCTTGTGCTACACGGGCTTCTGGTAGCGTTCATGACCGGAATGTCACACAGTCATATTGCAGAACTTCTGCTTATCAGAATTCTTTTATTCCCCGAACTGCATCTCTCTGGAACACGCTTCCCCGGAGTTGTTTCCTCCCAAACTTCAACCTACAGCTGTTCAAGTCCAATTTACAGATTTTTTACGAATGGGAGACGCCATTAATCTGGTGTATGGATTATTTTTTTATTCATTTGTTTTTCCTTCCTCTGTTATTAAAAAAAAAAAAAAAGTGGTGTAAAGAGAGGGGAAAAAGAGTGAGGTCGTGAGAGGGAGGGACGGCGAGTGGGGAGAGGGAGGCAAGAGGGAGTGTAATGGGAAGAGGAAGGGGAATAGGGCGTAGAGAGAGAGATAACGGGAGGGAGAAGGAAGGGGAGGGGATGGTGTGTGTGAGAGGGAAGGATTGAATAGGGTGAAGATACGGAAGAAAAGGAATGGAATGATTGGAGGGGAGGAGTGTTGATACGGGAAAGAATTAGGGAGGGGGGAAGTGGTGAGAGGGAAGATGAGGGGAATGGGGAAAGAGGGAGAGGGTCTGGTGTCGTAAGAGGAAAGGGGAGGAGAGAGGTGTGAGCAGGAGGAAAGTAGAGTTGTGAGAGGGATGGGGAGTGGGGAATGACAGATGGAGGGATGATTGGGAGAGAAGAACGGTTTGGTGGGGAGAGAGAGAGAGAGAGAGACGGTGACAAGGAGAACAGAAAGGGTAAGTGGGATGAGGAAGTGAGTGGGAGGAGTGAGTAAGCTGCTTGACTCACCACTCACCACACCACACGACCTTTACACACACACACACACACACACACACACACACACACGCTCATTCATAGCTTTGGCCTTCGTTCACCCTGTAATGACGTGTTTGTACACGATCTCTATGATTTTTGTATCTTATCTGTAATGCTGTTATCGTTGTTTTTTTTTTTTCCTACAGAATAACAAGGGGTTGCTTTCAAGAAGTTTTCGCCTCAAAATCCCTGTCTCCCCCTTCATTCCTCCCTCCTCAGTCCCCCCCCCTCCCCTCTTTCTGGGATATGTAACTGAACCTGAAAGAGAGAGAGAGAGAGAGTGTGTGTGTGTGTGTGTGTGTGTGTGTGTGTGTGTGTGTGTGTGTGTTTAATGAGGCGGAAGTAGGGCAAGAAGTCCGGCCCCAGAGGCCTAGCAGGATAATATGTAAATTCTTGTGTGTGTGTGTGTGTGTGTGTGTGTGTGTGTGTGTGTGTGTGTGTGTGTGTGTGTGTGTTTTGTGACCTACAGTATCTTCATCCCTCACTACTCCCCCAGTTCCCCTCATTCCACACCACATAATCTCCATTGCAAATCCCAACTTTCACACCCTCCCACCCATCCCCATCTACCCCGACCCACCCACGCACCACCGTCTCACCTTAACCCTTTCCCACCCATTCACCATCGTCTTACCCTAACCCCTTCCCACCCATTCACCTTCCCCCACCATCTCACCCTATCCCCTCCCACCCATTCACCCACTTCACCTATATACCCTCACTCCCACCCATTCACCTTCCCCCACCGTCTCACCCAATCCCCGCCCACCCATTCACCCACTTCACCTATTTACCCTTACCTCCTATCCATTCATCCACCCCCATCTACTCATCCTTACTCCCACCCACCCAGTCATACATCCTTACACCCCCGAGCACCTTTCCCCCAGTCTCAACATCTGGGAAAATTTTAAGGGTACGCTAATGCAAGAAAACCAGGAAAACACAGATGAACGATTTTTCCTAGAGTTTTGTGTTTGCAACTTAAGCAAGCTCGTGAGTTGTGTGGGCAGGCCACCTGAGTCAAGGTGAACCGGACACCAAGGCCACGTCAGGCAGCTCACGTCAGCTAGGACACGCCACCCAGCACATGTCATCTAGGACACGTTGACTTGGGCGGGTAAACTTGGACATTCCACCCACGATAAGGAAGGCATAGCAGCTCAAGTTTGTCGTACTGGGCATAACACACTGGACACACTCAAAATCGTACACCCAGAAAGAAGTTAATTGAAATCAGAATGGCGGTACAGTGTGGTTTAATTTTTATTTTGTGTGTGTGTGTGTGTGTGTGTGTGTGTGTCTGTGTGTGTGTGTGTGTGAGAGAGAGAGAGAGAGAGGGTGAGAGAGGGAATGTGCGTGTCTGGTCTTATCATGCTCCTTCCAGAAGACTGTTACACCAGAATATCGTTAAACAGACTGTAAAACGAGACAGTCAGCCTAGCGGGAGTTGCAGAGAATGTGTGATTGTTGTCAGTGTTGTGGCGTCAAGGTGAGTGGTGGGGCTGGGGGCACAGGTCAGCCATGGAGCCACACACAGGTACAGTTGCCGACAGTAAAGCGATCCATTTTTAGTCTAACATTTATGCAACTCTTAAAAAATATTCCTTATTATATAATGGGCTCCGAAGATTGGATCACATGGTTTCGAAAGCCATTTCTCACTCTTTGGCTGTTCATAATAAGTGAATCAGTATTTAAGTCTACGACTCTGTCCCGTCGCTTTACCTTACATTGCTTTTCCTTGTTCTCACTTGCTTACCTCGCTCTGACTTACCCTGTCCTAGCCCACTCATGCCTTGCCATACCATACATATCCTATTTACCCTAGACTCTGTCCAACACTACCCCTTTTACCTGTTATGGACGCACTACCTATCCTCTATTTCTACGTTATTTATTCTCTCTTCCTACCTAGCTTTTTTCCTCCCGTATCATCAATAGCTAGTCGTTCTGTTGATAAAGGATCCTCTACTTTCTTCAGTCCTTATCACATATGCGCCGACGCAGTCTTATCTACAGATGGGTGGGTACTTCAAATACCTACGCATCGTTGCATGGGGTTACACAACACCCTAACGCACTCAGCTGTGGCCACATGCACGTCAACATCGCATGCCAAAACACTCCTCCATATTCGCTGGAACGCATCTCATTTTCTCTCTCACCACGCACTTCATCTCTCACTCAGCACCTTACCTCACCTTGCCTCCTACTTCCTCTCAAACACAAGAAGAGTGACTGATCTCCTCTGACGCTGTGTAATTACACTGATGCGCTCGGGAAAATTCATGGTTGTTTTTCTTTATTCATTGTGGGTATGTGGGTGATTTTATATATGTATATATATATATACATATATATATATATATATATATATATATATATATATATATATATATATATATATATATATATATATGTGTGTGTGTGTGAGTGTGTGCGTGCGTGCGCACATTATTACTGTGTGATCAACAGTGCAAAACATGCCTGGAGATGATCATGACAGTGGCAAGATGTCCCTTGCCGTCCATTTAAACTTCTGTTATTCTGTTGTGAATATGATCTCCTGATATGTATTGACTCTCATGTTCCAACTGTAGTCCATTGTCAGGACCTTTGTACCGTAATGAGCGTCAGCACCATCTCCTAGTCATGAGTCCTGCATGACTTAACTTTGAAAAATAGTAAGCCATCCGTTATTACCCCTTCTGAGTGCCTCGCAGTGACCGCGACGTACGAAAGCTGAGGCCTGTGGTCCAGATCAGTAAATCCCTAGGGGACCATCGTACGTCCATGGAACCGTTGCAATGGGGGGGGGGGGGAAGCCACCTCCTATATTCGAACCGTGGCTTAATAGCACGGGTTTTCCTCAGACTGTAAACCTCCACCAGCCATCCCACCAAAGCTTCCCAAAATAAAATTGAAATCAGTTCAATGAAAAGACAGTTAAGGCGACCCGACATGGTGGAGTTAACACAAAGATGTGAACGCTTTTGCCATCAGTATCATCCAGATCATCGTCTGTCTATCTATCTATAGCCCGACGCCCTAATCCCGCAAAGGGTGGCCGCAGACAAAACGCCTCCAAGTCACTCTGTCACCCACCATTTGGCTCCCCTCCCCCCAACTCTCCCCCCCCTCCCTCATATACCTCTCAACTCCATCCCTCCACCTCATCCTCGGTCTACCCCTCCCTCTCCCTCCCTCCACCTCACCTACATACACCCTCTTAGTCAGTCTTTCATCGTACCGGCGTGAAATAAAAAGTCGTGAACATCTGTTAATTATACCATCACGGCAATCCATAATCTACCATGCTACCGAGCCGTGCACCACCGTAACCAGCCTTGTTTGTGGGTGTGTGATATGTTGTGTGTAAACTGTGCAGGTGGTGTGGATGTGACGTCAGCGGAAATCAAGCGCCGGTATTACATACAACGCGCGACGTCAGCCCGCATAAATGACATGGCCAGCTTACATGGGGAGGGGGGGGGGGGATGAGGGTAAGGGGAGGAGGGAGATAAGCAGAGGTTGAGAGATGGCACGTGTGGGGAAGTGGGTACGGCAGCAGGGTGGAGAAACTGTAGGTTCACCACTCACATCTGTTATTTGGTATTTTCATTATAACCACGACGACGTCCATTTTGTTGAATTTTTACTACCGTCATACGATTTTTAGATGCGAGAGCGTCTCTAGGAGCAGCTTGGTCAGTCAGTCACACCTTATGAATTTTCGCACGTAAGGTTCATTACGAGCGAAGCCCCATATGGTGCCTCACTTTAGCAAAGTTCCGTATAGTTATGCCTATGTCTAAAACTTATGGACATGGTATACAGCCGTTTTTGTGGTAAATGTGGCAAGAATTTGTAGCTCCTTCTTTACAACACAGTTACCCGAAACCGAGTAAAACTGACCGATTAAATTATATATATATATATATATATATATATATATATATATATATATATATATATATATATATATATAAACATCGTAACTACAATTTCTTTTCTACCGCAGTGTTCCCACTCTGTTTTAGGGAGGCCTCTTGTAGCGTACAGGTTAGAAACAGTCTCCGTAGGCAAATTCAGTAGAGGATTTAAGTAACCTCATAGGCAGCAGTTCCATAATTCTGTAGACGTTCCGCTCAGGCTTAAGTTGATTCAGAAGGTAGAATGGTCGGCAAATTTTAAGTGATTTCCACTTATGTTGAAATTATTATTTCAGCTAAAGTAAACTCTCAACAGCTTCTGCAAAAGCAGTGCATTAAGCACTGAGTGAACTAATGTTAAATCTGCAAAACACTCTACGTAGATGTCAGATGAAACTGAGTAAGCAGTGGGGTATCACGACTCACTTTCAGTTAGGCGTAACTGAAGCCCCTTAGAGTCTGCAGCCAGTGGGGTTAATTTAAAGATTAAGCAGATGCAGCAGATTAAGGATGACGTATGAAAATTATTTAGATTAAGCACTGAGCTTATTTATCTCCATGAATTTGATGTAATACTGTTTTGCTCTTTAAAGTTGTAGGTTGCGGGATGCTCTGGCCTGATTTTATATTCGGCACACTCTCTACATAAGCTTCATTCGTGGTGGTTTTTTTAATAGGCTTCTGGAAGAATCTGTCATATTAAGTACAAACCAGTGATTAGTATGTATGTATTGTATCGGCCGGCTTACACTTGCGTGACAGGGGCGGACAGCCCAACTATTAACGTTCGTGTAGTGTTTATTACTGGTCCCGAAAGACATTTGATCCATAGGGTCAAGTTACATCACTTTCTGTCACTGAAGAAGTGACCCACTACCACCTGCAGGCTGCAGCATCGCGCAGGATATACAGTAGGTGTGGAAGGCTGTTTTGAGTGCAGGGTGAGATGTGCATTGTAGAAACTGTGCTGGAGTTGCTGCATTAATGAGGGTGATAGTCTATATGGTATATATCACCAGTGAACCCTCAACAGAGTGTGAATATGTGTGAACACATGAAGGGGCATACTACCTTACCGTCTTAGAAATCTTCTCCCGGCTAGGACTGAACACAGTTCAGGAGGTTTCGTGAATTCATGCGATACCGAGTGGACCACCTAGAAGCCTGTGCTTAGTAAAGCATTAAAATTTTCACCTGTAAATTTGACTAAAGCTTAACCGAACAGCATGAGATGATACCTAAACAGGAAGAAGCGTTCTAGATTAAGCAGCCACTAGAAGTGTTACTAAACGTTCTCTCGACTTCTTTATACTGCCCGACACACTTTCCCTAGAGTTAAGTAGCTTGTGTCATGGCTAATATAAGACGGTGCTGTCAAAGCAATGCTGTCTGAGCAGTGAAGTTAGTAGGAAGTAAATGGAGTTAGGAATGTCATACCACCACGTCCTTTATTGATATTAGTGCACTGCTTGTTTTTGTACCACCACCACAACTGTCATTTGTACCAGTTTCACCATTGTCTCCTGTCATTAGAACTATTTTAACCATTACTTCTATCATTATTCTGACTATCATCATCCCCCTTATCACCATATCCACCATTGTTATCACTTTGTTCACTATCATTTTCACCAGCTCCACCATCATTACCACCATGTTCTCCATCATTACCACCATGTTCTCCATCATTACCACCATATTCTCCATCATTATCACCATGTTCTCCATCATTACCATCATGTTCTCCATCATTACCACCATGTTCTCCATCATTACCACCATATTCTCCATCATTATCACCATGTTCTCCATCATTACCATCATGTTCTCCATCATTATCACGATGATCACCATTATCACCAACCTCACCATCATTACCATCAACCCCACCATCATTATCCCCAACCCCACCATCATTTTCACCAACCCCACCAGCGTTATCATTGTATACATTATTATTACCGATACCAGTTTGACCATTATCATCATCACTGTGTTAGCCACCACCACCGTTATCACCAGATTCTACCATCATTGTCAGCAGATCACTACCTCCACAGTGGACAGTCACTACACCCGTTAGCACCATTATTACAGCACCCACCATCACGACTGCCATCACCACAACTACATATAATCCCCATCACATCAGTTAAGCTATCTGTCATCACCGTCCCCACCAGCACATATAATCCCCATCATAATTTATTAGCTGCTACCACCATCGCCACAGCCAGCCCCTTCACAACAGTTATTACGTCACCACCATCACATTTAATGCCCATTACAACTAGCATCTGTCACCACAACCATCCACGTCACCACTTGTATCATAACGATCACGACAGCTGTATATTCAGTCATCACCTCCACCCACATTACAGCCACCACTATTTCCATTAGCTCCTGTCTCATCACAGCTATCACCACTTTCATCATCACAAGCATCATCTGTTGGGCCCCCAGTGACTGTGTTCCCCTGAGTGTTGGGGCCGGTCGCTGGGTGGTAAGTTAACCCGTTCAGCCCAGGACGTTATTTATTTTTATTATTGCTCTCCCTTGAAGTTTTTTTTTATTAGGCTTGAGAGACTACTTTGAATTGAAGGGGTGAGATAGAGCTTTCATTAACCCCTTCATTGCCACCGGGGTCTCCTAATCTGAACACAGTCGGCTGTTAGAAGCAAGAATGGAATACAGAAATACGTCATCGTACTGAAAAGCCAAGAACTTAAAAAAAAAATAAGTTCCACTGCCATCATATCAGTTACCACCACCTTTACACAAAGATCATCATCACACGCATCACCACGCCATCCCAAAACACCACCATGACTACCATTGACACCACCACTATCGAACGACAACTACAACCAGCCGTACCACCGCCACCACCACCACCACCAGTCCGTTGCACAAGAAATCACACCAATCTTACGGCCAGCACCACCACCATCACCACACAGCACCGTCACAGTAACCATAATCACTGCACCTAGCCACCACAGCAACAGCCACAGTCACCACAGTAATCAGTCACACCTCACCACAACATCTCACCCTCCACCACAAAAAAATTCGTTCACCACAGATGCACCACAATATCCCATCCTCTACCACAGCAACCGCCACCCCACCAGACTCCACCACAATGACCATTTTTTTTTCCACCCTCTCCTCCACCAAGCGGACTCCCACCCTTATCGTTTCTTACTGGCGATCCTCTGCCCTTCCTAGGACGAACATTTCCTGGTATTATCTCTGCCTGTGTTGAGGAGGCACACGGCTGGAGCTTACTGGGAAAAATATTAGCTTGGGGAAAATTGTGCTTTTTGGGAAATTGGATAATAAGGGTGATGAGTTAGGGGAGGCTTCTGGGTATCTGGGTAAGGGGTGAATTGGGGGATGGGCGAGAGAGAGAGAGAGAGAACTTTCAGAAACATTAAGTTCATGAGACATACTTTTTATACAGAAAAAAGACAGTGAGTGCATGACACATACAAAGTGAGATTCAGACAAGCACGGGGAGAGAGAGAGAGAGAGAGAGGAATATTAAATTGTCCCAGCCGTATAATTTGTGTCGTAGATATATAACATTATCTTGATAATTTTGGTACAGTTAATGGAATAATCAGTTGATTGTAACCTTTAAGACCTAACCCCATACTGGGAAACTGTTAAAATAATTCTCTCTCTCTCTCTCTCTCTCTCTCTCTCTCTCTCTCTCACACACACACACACACACACACACACACACACACACACACACAGCAACTCTACACTTATCACCCCTCCCACCTGACACTCAATTGATATTACGTCTGTGTGTGTTGTTTTGTGTGCAGGTGTCGCGTTAATATATATTCCTGTATTCCTACCACATTGATGTATAACTGGGTTTAGTATTGTTTTTACGCCAGTTTTTATGCAGGAGATTTTTCCTATGCAAATTTTGTCTTGCCAATATTCAGTGAGAGGTGTAATTTGCTTTTCCAACCTATTATGTATCTCATTGTCGCGTGTTCACCCCCAGTTGTACAAAATTAAATGTTTTGTGACAGTTTACAGCTTCGTGTTTTGATCTTTGCGTTTACGAAGTATTGCGATGCTAGAGAGGCATAGCTTCATGTGGAGGCACTTATATAACGGGGCGGCTGAACTGCCTGATTATACAAACGCCTCACAAGTACTTCCTTCTCCCGCGAAAGGAAGGATAGTGGACCACAGGAGAGGGGAAGCTAAAGCCTGCAGTCCACTGGCTTGACGCTTCCGATGAACATAGGACCACAACAGCAACAATCACAGCAACAATATTACCGATGTGATTCTCTCCCATGCTGCTTCCCTTCTTAATAACTCTCAGATCTCGTGAGTTTTCTCAGTGGTCAGAAAAATCTTCTGGCGTTAACTAAAGTAAATAACATCTCCCTGAGGTTTAAGAGATGATGTTTTCCTGTCAGGTATTTTATAATTGAATATTATAGAGATTTTCCTTCCAAATTTTGATATCAGGATTACATTTTCCTCCCAAATTAATAGTTACTTTTATATGTGTCCTACCAAAGCATCTGTCTCCATGATTTCCTGCCAGGTTATACAGTAATGTTATTTTTTTCAGGGCCCTGTCATCATTTTTTCATGGTATTTACTGTTTTCCTCATGCATTTCGCTCGTTCTTGCCGATTGCTTACCCAATACACCATCCTTTATTTTAAACGATCGTGCCACATGTTTACCCGAATCCTTGATATTTTCCTACCAGTATTTCCTTGTATTGGCTATTTTCCTTATAAATTATGTTGCTTGTGTCATCTTTCCAAATTCATCCTCAAGTGTTTTAAACGTTCTGTGCCATTTTTTTCCCAGAATGGTTAGTGTCTGTCAAGTTTTTCCTGGTATTCCTGTTTTATGAGGTGTCCTGCAAGAAAGATGTGGTGTGGTGTGGTAGGATAATGTGGATTTGATTAATGGTTATGTTCTGAGAGAGAAAGAGAGAGAGAGAGAGAGAGAGAGAGAGTTGTTTGTAGGGCCTGTGGAAAACCTCAGTCGCCGCCTTGACCTTTGCTGGTTCCGTCTCACTTGAGCGGCGGAGACGGGGATGGGGGTCGGGTGGGGAAAGGGGGAAGAAGAAGAAGGAGGAGGAGGAGAGTGAGAAGGTGGGGTGGGAAAAGAAGGAAGTACAAGAGGAGGGGGGGGACGGATGAGTGGGGTAAAGGGGGTAGATAGAGAAAGGAGGAGGAGGTGAGGGGATGAGGGAAATTAGGATTAGGAGGAGGTGATGGTGGTGGGGATGAGGTGGGGAAAGGGAGTGGATGGAGAAGGAGAGTGAGGAAGGCGAAGAGGTGTGGTGGAGAATAGGGGAAAGAGGAGGGGAATGAGAGAATAAACGAATGGTGAGGGAATGGGTAAGACCGGTGGAGGAAGGGGTGGGGAGTCGAAGGATGAGGTGGGGTGGGGGGAAGGGGAAAGGTATAGAGTAGGGAGTGGGGGGTTACGGTGGATGGCGAGAGAAAAGGGAGATGGGGTGGAAGAATGAGCACAGGTAAGGGAGAATAGGAGGATAAATGGGTAATGAGGAGAACATCCAGGACCAGATGGGAAAATAGGGGAGAGGATGGAAAGGGAAATAGGGGAAGATGGAGGGTGAGAGGGAGAAGGTGTGAAGGGGAGGGGAGGGGTGGAATGTGAGGGGAAGAGGGAGGGAAAGTGAGAAAGGAGGAGAGTAGGAGCTAGGGATGGGTGGGGAGGGAGACGAGGGGAGAGGTGATGTGTGAGGGACGAGAGAGATCAGTGGAGGGAAGAGAGAGGCAGAAGAGGGAGGGTGGGGGAGACATGGAGGGTGAGGTGAAGGTGAAGGGTGAGTGTATGAAGAACGTGGGAGAAGGGAATGAGGGGGAGATGCCGGAAGGTAAGCGGGATATGGGCGAGGGTGAAGCAGAGGGAGAGCAAAATAATGAGGAAGTTATGATGATGATGATGATGTAATGATGATGAGGAGGAGGAGAAGGAGGGGGAGGAAGAAGAGGAGGGGAAGAAGGAGGGAGACTAGGACAAGGAGGAGTTGGGGAGGGAGAACGTAGAAAATAAAAGAAGTAGGGGTGAGGGAGAGGAGGAGGAGGAAGAGGTTAAGCAGCATGTTAAAGATTGAGGAAGAAGCTGAGGACGAAGGGGTGGAGAAAAACAGGAAGGTATAAGGAAGCAGCATGGAAAAAAAGAAAAGAAAAAAAGATAATGGGAAGAAGAACAAACGAGGGTGTGTGGTGTGAAGGAGAGGGGAGGGAAGTGTGGTGTGAGGGAGGGGAGGGGGGAAGACGTGGTGTGAAGAAGATTGCGTGTGATGGAGGTAGAGAGGTAAGAGTGATGTAGTGAACGGGAGAGATGAGGGAGGTGAGATGTAAAGTTAGCATAATGGAGAAAGCATGATGAAACAAAAAATGCAAGTATATTTTTGAAAACATAAAATATATTCAGTATGTAATGGCGGTGGTACTTGAAACACCGGAAAATAACAGATAAAGAATACGGAAAATTAGAAGCGATAATAATATGAGAAGATTGACGAGTGGTTGATAAGGGAATTGCGTTATGTTACAGCTGCGTGTGGGAAGCCAGTGGCGGTGATAGTAGTTGATGTGATGGCTGCAATCATGATTTTTGTAAACTTGGATGTAGTAGTAGTAGTAGTTTGAGTTACAGTATTAACTGAAATAATAATAATAATAATAATAATAATATTACAAGTACAGCTATAGTACTAATAGTTGTAACTAAAAGTGATGGTACAGGATAAGTAATAAGCAACACAAAATTCACTGCAAAACCAGCACAACTAGGTATAACCGCCATACCCTTCCCCTTCTTTCCAATAAAATCTTCCGCGAATTGCCCCCCCCCACACACACACACTATGCTTAAGTATATATATATATATTATAACGGGAAATGAAATGACATTTAAAATATTAAAAGTATTTAGTTTTTATTGCGACGTGTTTTCTGATTTCTGATCCTGCAGGGTAATGAATATTCCCGTTATACACATTTGAGAGTTTTACCAAGCCTTTCTGCCGTGCCTTGGCCGTGAGATCTTTATTAAACCATTCTCTCAGCTGTCGCAACCGGCCAGGCTATCGTTCAATCCGGATGCTTGGAGCACAAAAATGTTCGTGTATCCCTCTATTGCCAAACTTCCGCGAACTGGAGACGAGGCGACTTGAGCTAGCAAGCGGCGCGGTAGTGGCATGTCCGACCACCACCCTCTGAATCACGTAGCCGCCCCTGGGGTATTTCCTGGCTTCTAGAGTGTGTCGCAAGCCTCAACCACATCTTATTTTTTTTTTTCTTTCTAGTCATCTTGCAAACTTCTCCTGATGCCGATGTTTGCTTACTTGGTGTGTGCGTGTGTGTGCGAGATGCTGGGGGGTGAGGGGGGGACTGTTTACTGAGGTTGGGAGGGTTGGGTGTTGAAGTGTGTCGCAAGCATCATCTGCATCACATATCCCTTTTTTCTCTCTCTCTCCAGTCATCTTACAGACTTCTCCTGGTGCTGATATATGCTTGGATGGTGTGTGGGTGTGCTTGTGAGGTGTTTGCGGAGGTGTGTGTGTTAAGGTTAGGCAAGGGAGGGTGTTATAAATGCGCAGTTTGTAGGAGCGTGCGTGCAAAAATGTTAGGGTGTAGAGGAGCGAGGTAAGGAAAGGTTTAGTTTGATGAGAAGGAAATATTCAGTGAGGTATAATTCGTCGTCATTTATTTCCTTCATAACTCTGTGTAGCAAACAAATAACTAAAATTACGTAGAGTTAAGAGAAACATCCTTGAGTAAGGAACCAAACGGAGGCGGCTGGAAATGTGATAGTTACCGCTGCCAAGGTCGCCCACACGCTCAGAGAAAACGGCTATTGCACCATCTGGGCTTGGAATTTCCCGCTCGACTGATGCAAAGCAAGGGGAAAAAATTGAGTCTATTAAAAATGGCTCCTGAATGTATGCTGAATTTGGGACCTTATCAGCGGCTGTAAATCTGAAGGTATATGAAGTTTTATCCGTGTGGCATCCTGTTCCGTCAAATCGGTTATCTCGCCTCGCTCGTGACGCTAAGGGATTTGTGGCCTTCCTATCGAGAGCAAAAATAATGTTGATACTGGTGCAATGTGGCGCGTGGGTTGTAAGAAATGACGCAACGTGTAACTGAATAAGGCTGTTCCTGGTGAAGCTCTTGACATGCATGACTCGTGGATATGCTAATCGTAAGGATGTTGCAGCGCGTGGTGGACAAAATGCCAAAGTAGCCGATATACAGTATGTAGCAGATCCCCCCGAGGGGAAGTTACGTGCTCCTTTGTTTCACTCTAGGGAGTGGTTCAGAATTTACTAAAAGATAGGTAAAAGAACCAGTAGTGGAATCAATTATTAACCCACTCAACGCTAGAGCTTGATATATTTTATTCATGCCATCTCCGGACGATTTTGCATTAAGTTAAATACATGAAACTGAAGGGGTTATCTGTAGCCTTCCCTTCAGTACATGAGATCTAAGTTGAATACAGTGGTTTGGCAGTAAGAAGAGTAAATTAAAAGAAATAAGAAAAGAAATACTGACGGCCTCGTGGTGAAGGTAGTAACACTGACGATCCCAGTGTAGCAGTTGATGTGGTAGGGTGCTTGGAGGGGCAAAGACCGTAATTCCCCCTGTTGAGGGTATCCCCGGTGATTTGCAGTGTGTGTGTGTGTGTGTGTGTGTGTGTGTGTGTGTGTGTGTGTGTGTGTGTTTTACGAAATGGTTAAGTACAAAATCGTAGTTGCCACATCCTATTGTCGTATACTCGAAAGGCCTTATATTGATTTTTTAAGAGATAGTAGGTAGTGTACAAACCGTCCTTTCAACACCATTTCGGATATCCCTTGTGAGAGCCGCCACATCCACACGATTTCGGATATCCCACATGCCTCTGTGTGCCAGATATTCTTTGATTTCACAGAGGGACGGTCCGGAGTGAAAAGAAAAACCGTGATTTCGACACCATTTTCGGGCATCCCTAGCGCCATTACTTATCAGAGCTTTGGCCTTATCATCCAGCAGCAGAAGGTTCCATGGCCGGCTACAGGAATTACAGCATAGGGCTCTCTTAGCACTTCTTCGTTACTGATTTATTTTCCTTTTATCCTCGTGTATGTTACTAAGGCAGACCATGTTGTATACTGTGAAAAAAAGACTCAGTGTGTAATATGCATAATAAATCGCTAAGGAATAGGTGCTAGGAATCAGATCACGACCCACGGTGACTTGTTCATACCGGATGCGTCAGTTTACAACCCTCGTCCCAGATACCAGAGCCGGAGTGTGTTGATGGTGGGGGAGCTGAGGGTAAGTGTGGGAGTTGATGGTAAGGAAATTGATGGTAATAAATATGGGAACTGATTGTAAGTGAGGCAGTTGATCACAAGTAAGGGGATTGATTTTAAAGGAGAGGATTGATCACAGCTGAGAACTGATCTAATTATGGGAAGTGATGAACAAGGAATTGATTTTGAGTAAAGGAAGTGATCGTAAATGAGGGAATTGATTGTAAATAAGAAGAAGTGATCATAAGTGAAGAATTGATTGTAAATAAGGGAAGTGATCATAGGTGAGGAATTAATCGTAAATAAGGGAAGTGATTGTGAGGAATTGATTGTAAATAAGAGAAGTGATCATAAGTGAGGTATTGAAATAATAAGGGAAGTGATCGTGAGGGAATTGATTGTAAATAAAGGAAGTGATCGTGAGGGAATTGATTGTAAATAAGGGAAGTGATCGTGAGGAAATTGATTGTAAATAAGGGAAGTAATCGTGAGGGAATTGATTGTAAATAAGGGAAGTGATCGTAAGGAAATGGATCGTAAATAAGGGTAGTGGTCGTAAGGAAATTGATCGTAAATAAGGGTAGTGGTCGTAAGTGAGGGAATTGATCGTAAATGAGGGAAGTGATGGTAAGTGAGAGAATTGATCGTAAATGAGGGAAGTGATTGCAAGAGCATAAATCATAAGTTTGCGTGTTGTCCTGACAGCTTCGCTCGGACTGAATGACCTCCAGGCGTCACATTCCCTATCCACAAACTTTCTTGAGACACTTTTCGAGGTTATTATTGTTGTTATTGTTATTATTATTATTATTATTATTGTTATTATTTCATTTTTTCTTAACACCGCCAGACGAATTCCTTCACATTATCTAGAATTATCAAACTGTGAGGTGTTCTTTACGAGATTCTTCCAGAACTGCACATGCTCCTCTGAAAGTAAGGCATGAACTAAATATATAAACAAAACATACACTTATATTCACTAAAAGCATGAAAATGTGTAAGTAAAGCAGTATTTAATATTGCATGTATAATGTTTTCCACCCCTACAACTACCAGACATTTCGCAGCCAAATGAAGAATGAAAAATTAGTGATAGAAAGTATGGCGAGACTAAAATTACTTCAGATAACATTATTTCACTTCTCTCAAGACTATTGCCTGGTAAGAATAAGCTAAGCTGATTCATAAATACTTTTCCAGGGATGACTTGCCATTCCCATGACACGTACAGCGGTGTTGTAAGGCCAGACGTTGAGAGAGAGAGAGAGAGAGAGAGCATAGAGAGGGAAAAAAATGAGAGTTAGAGGATGATGTGGAGTGTGTAAGAGGAAAAGAGACGCGACGACATGGAGAGAGAGACAGGAAAAGAGGGAGATAAAATGAGAGAGGTGAGGGGGGGATGATGTAGTGTGAGGGAGAGGACAAACAGACAGACAGACACAGAGACAGACAGACAGCGAGAGAGCGGGGAGGAAGATGCAGAATGAGACAGAGCGAAAAATGAGAGGGTGACGATGCCAGTGTGAGAGTGAGCAAAATAAGTAAGACACCGTAAGCGAATGATAAGGGAGTGACAGCGGGGACAGTAAGGAAATGACATTAAGTTGATTAGGAATAAAAAGAAAGATGAAAATACAGCCAGAAAGATAGGCAGACATAATAGGAGAGAGAGAGGGGGGGGAAATAATTTCACATGTTGACAAAGACTGGACATTGCTACAGACGTTCATAATAGACGTTCATAGTAACTGGCGTGTCCGTGGAAGCAGTTATTATAGGAACGCTTGTGCCTGGTAACCCCTCACAACCATGACGTCTTTAATCAAGCTATTCCCGGGAGATTCAATTTAGTAGTGGAGAGCCATTGGTTGTACAAAAAAAAAAAAAAAGATGTTGAATATAATCTTGTACAGAGAGCGAGAAGGAAATACAGCTTCCGTCATCGCAATAAAGGGATTTTTTTTTTTACATTTCAGTCTCTGATGTGGAGACAAGAATTTAGGGGGTTTTAATGACGAGTGGAAAATGCCGTAGTTGGAGAGGTTTCTGATGGTTCTCTTAGTTTTGCACTTTCCTCTCCCTGTTTCTGGATCCCTCTCATCCTGTGGAGATGGAAAGAGCGTTATGATGATGATGATGATGAGGAGGAGGAGGAGGAGGAAGAGGAGGAGGAAAAGAGGAGTAACGTGCCCTTAGTATTGTAAAATTAGTATCTATACGGTAACATGAAACTAGTAACCCGTGTCTCGTGAGTAACGGAAATGGTTGGTTCACTGTGTCCCCAGGGTGTGTGTGTGTGTGTGTGTGTGTGTGTGTGTGTGTGTGTGTGTGTGTGTGTGTGTGTGTGTGTGTGCGCTGGATGTACGCGGTAATGGGTGTACGTGTGGGAGTGCACATGGTAAGGGTGTATAGCCTAGTATGAGTAGCGGGGCATTTGATGGTGAGTACACATGGTAAAAGTGCACATGGGAGCGGTGCACATGGTACTGGTGCACATGATAGGGGTAGGGTGCACACAATAGGCGCACACATGGTAGAGATGCACATGGTAACCGGTTCCTGTTACAACACTGAGGCCGCACCTGTTACTGGGAGTCCGCACAGTAAGGTCATATACTAGGAAACATTCTCTCTCTCTCTCTCTCTCTGTACCTACCTTCCTGTCTGTCTGTTCGACTATCTATCGCTATATCCATCTGTCTACCTACGTATCCATCTTTCTATCTGCCTGTCCATCTGTCTGTCTGTCTACCCATCTTCATAGCTGTGTATCCATCAATCAGTCTATGTCTGTGAGAGAGAGAGAGAGAGAGAGAGAGAGAGAGAGTTCATTTGTGCAAGTTAAAGTGTATAAGAAAGACTTTGTGCGAGAGTGAGTCGGTGACGTGGGTGGGGAAATGGTGACGTCACAGATTGCCATACCGCCAGTTCAAGGAAGCAAGATGTGTCCTCCTCCTCCTCCTCCTCCTCCCTTTCCTCCGCCTCCTCTCTCTCTCTCTCTCTCTCTCATGTCTTATTAAAGTAATTTCCCCAGAAAACACCTGTACTCGCCTCTTCCTCTCTCTCACACACACACACACACACACACACACACACACACACACACACACACACACACACACACACACACACACACATGTACAGACACTTGAATAAATGAATTATTATTATTACAAACCTCTGGACACATCCGTCAATATATATTTACTTTACGTGTGTGTGTGTGTGTGTGTGTGTGTGTGTGTGCATTAGTCACTCGATTTACATGCCCACGTCAGATTCTACACTCTTGCAGACAGTGAGACATCTCCCTTCTCGAGAAAACACACAAACGTCTACAGTACATGGGGTAAAGAAACGTACACATACACACAATCACGCACACATTAAGTTTCAAGAATAGAACGTCATACCGATCAAGAGCAGTGGGTGTTGATTTCCCTGTTGCACACACACACACACACACACACACACACACACACACACACACACACACACACACACACACACACACACACACACACACACGAGCCATCACGCACACTCCTGCTTCTGCATAACAACACATATTTATAACACAAACACACATACACCTGTGGAAAGAAATGCAGAGCCACAGGAGCAGAAAATGCACATGAATAAACGTATTGTATTGGGAGGGAGACACATTAGCATGCTTAAGTTATACATCAGCGTATACAGTCATGTATACACACGCACACGCAAACAAACAAAAAACGCATTACTTTAAGCTTTCATGGACGCACACGAATGTATATAAACACACACACACACACACACACACACACACACACACACACACACACACACACACACCAGGATCTGCTCTTCTGCGAATCCTGCCTCCCTTGCAAAGTTGTCGGAATGTTGCTCAACCCTCCACCCGCACCCCAGTCTTCACCCCCACCCCCACCACCCATCACTGGGAGGGGGTGTGGGGAGGGAAGGGGTGTTAGTGGGGAGGGGGTGGAGGAGGCGCTGTGAAGGGAGAGCTTGGGAGGAGGAAAAGGATGGGATATGACGAGGCAGGCGGAGACAAAGAGCAAGAACAGTTAGAGCACAGAGAGAAGAACCAAAGGAAGAAAGGTAAGACAGAAAGGACAGATATAGACAGGCCAAAAATACAGACTTTAGAGGAAGGAATAGAATGGGGAAGGGAGGAAGAAGGAACATAATATAGAGACGGAGACCAGGAACACTAAGGACATAGAGAGGGACCGAAGGACAGACGACAGAGATCAAGAACAGTTAGAATATCAAGAGAGGACTCAGTGGAGAATATGAAAAAAGAAAAGAGAATAGAAGTGTGCAAGGAGAGTGAGTTTGAGACTGGATGCAGAGTTAGTCTGCTGATAGGACAGGGGAAAGGAATGAAAAAATGAAGCATTGAGAAAATTAGGGAGGGATGCAATAAGGGTGAGAGTGAAGAAAGGAAGAGTGAAAAGAGGTAGAGAATTAAATGAGAGAGAGTGAAAAGAATGTAACTGCGAGAAAGAGAAAGTGTGGCAGTGGGAAATGAAGGCATGCTGTTTTGAAGAGAGAGAGAGAGAAACCCGAACGCTCTCCTTCCCTTACTGACCCAGTGCCTTACTTCGGAGGAGAGTATAAACGAAAAACATAATCTTTCTCTTTCACCTCCACCCGCCCCACCCATCCTCCCCTGCCTCCTGGTATCGAGCGCAAAAAAAGATGTTAGCTAATACGGAAACTTCGCGGACAGGAAATGAGGCAGGACCTTAAGAGGAATTGGCGAGAGGGTGAGTAAGCCAGTGCTGCAATTGACTCATTCATTGTGCAACCTGGCCCCTCCCTCGCTCCCTCCCTCCTTGACTACACTCTCCCGAACTTGTCTGTCCTCCCTTCCCCCTCCTCCCCCCCCTCCTGCCTATCTTCCTCCCAATCCTGACTTCCCGTCTTGCCTACCTTCTTACTTACCTACCGACCCACATACATACATACATACCTATACATACATAGACACTGTACATACGTACCGTACCACCAAGCTATCTACGGTACAATACTTACTTTTATACTTACGTCATACCCTCCGCCCCTACTTCTTAGTTCCTTGCTCGTGATTTCTCCCTAACAACCTTACTTTTCCATATTCATTACCTGCCTGTCTTCATCACATCTTCCTCATCCCTCTTCCTAAACCTCATTTAGCTTCCACAGGCGCTCCATCATTCCTTACTTATAAGCCTATTCCCTCCCTGTCCTCCATGCCTTCTCCCACTTCACTCTCCTCTTCTGCATATCACTTTTTTTCCCTCCTTCCTTCTTCACATCTCCTCTTGCTCCCCTTTGTTCACACACCTTCCTTGCCTTCTCTCATCATCATCATCCCTTTTCTCTCTCCCTTGCACACCACTCCCTCTCTCCCCAACCTTTTCCACCTCTCTTCCTTTGAACATCATCCTTTGATCTCCCTCCCTCGCACATTCCCTTACCTCCCTCTCGCCTCCCCCAACCCTTAGCTATTTTGTTTCCTCTTACTCCTCGCATAAATACTTTTTCCTCTCTGTCGCATCCTCTCCACCCTGATTCCTCTCCCCAACGATATTCTCCCCCTTCATCCCACCATCCCTCTCTCACTCCCTCGAAATCCTCCCTGTCTCTGGCACACCTCCCCTCACCCTCTCCTCCCCCTCCATTTACCTCCCGCAAACCCCCTCACCCTCGTCACCTCCCTCCCCCACTCTGCCTCTTTACGTCAGCATTCGCCAAAGAAAACGGACGGCATGCCCTTACTGCCGCTCATTGCTCACCCAGACCTTGCCCAGTGCAGATCTGGCCTCCACCTCTCCACTCGCGCACCACTTGGATAATTAACACTATAAGGATACAGAGTTGATGCAGTCCACCTGGATGCAGAAGGGGTCGGGAGTGTGAAAAAGTAATCCTATCTCACGTAAAAGAAGGGAATACGTTAAAAGCAAACTGTTATCATCTTTAAGAGAAGAAAACATGCCCTAAGCAGATTGCACGAGTGATCAGTTCAAATCAACCCGGATATAGAGGAACAGTACCTGAGTAAAGTGGACGTTTCACTATCGATTTGTTCTGCACTGAGTGCAAGACGGTGTGGGAATTTGTACAGTGCACTTAAATGCTTGGACATGATTTGCTGCCGTCCGTTCCCGAGGTGCTAAGTGACAGCACCTGGTTCTCGCGGTTCTTCTGTGCCAAGGACGAGTTGAGAGACGGCATGAAATTGAAGTACGAGGCTGAGGTAAGAAAGTGAAAATAACAGATCATGGCAGAGGTTGTGAAGGAAAGTGAGAAGTGAACTGAGGGGCATTCGATTTTCAGTTGATTTTCAGGTAGTGTGTTGCTCAGTGATTATAATTCGGGATCCATCGGCCGCTATATCTGATGACAGTTTCCCTGTTGCTTTTGTATGATTCAAACAGTGTATAATCGGATAAACTTACTGTTTTGGAACTGATATGATCAGCTTTAACTCTTCAGGCTTTTGTTTTGAGTAAAGTCTTTAGTTTTAGTTACCATTATGGAACCTGATTCACTGAATCTTGTCACATCACTTATATATTGCCATAGAATCCATCAGAATGTCCAGGAAGTATAAAGCCAGGGCAAAACCAACCCTGAAATTAGAGAAAATAAGGTGAACTATTACCCAACATCTATTTAATCATTTCTCTCCGAGGACGTGTTTCATTTCATTCTTGCTGTATCCTGATGATTTTGTAAAAGAGAGAGATTTCGAACTGGAGGATGTTAACCTTCGTTAACACCATTCACCACAACAGCAAGAATAAATTGGAAATTACATCCTCGGGTTGAAGGGGTTAAACATATGTCTTGGGATACACCAGGCTGGTATTACTAAGCCGTTATTGTTATTAACTCTTACGTGAGAGAGAGAGAGAATTTGTTTGTCTGCATCAGAATTTCTCTTGTAAAATTTATGCCACATTATAGAAAAAAAGGCAGATTTTATTATTTGATACTGATGTGGATGAAGATTATGATATGGTTGACATTTCAGCCGCGGTCGCCCTCCTTCCCTCACCAGAAATCACCATGACTCACTCTCCCTCACTTTCTATCATTTCCTTGTCACCACGCACGCCCTTTTCCACCTTCAATCCCTCACGCTCACTCACTCCCTCACCTTCTGTCACACCCTTACCCTCCCTCACTCTGTCTCGCACCCTTTTCTTCCATCCCTCCCCAACCCTCGCTCGCCTTCTTTACTCTTTCACCCTCCTTCCATTTTTCGCTCCCTCACATTCCTCCCCTCGCTCACTCGCTCACCTTGTTCCCCTCCCTCGATCCCCTACACTCGTATCTTCCTTCCCCTTCCTCCCTCTTTCCTCCCTGACTCCCTAATCTCCCCTCCCCCTCTCCTCACTAAAAATCACCATGACTCACGCCCCCTCGCCCCCTATGACGCAGTCTCGCTCCCCGCCCCACTGACTCAGACTGACTCCCCTAACTCCACTGACTCACATTCAGCCCTTCCCTCTCATCTAGTCCTCCCACTTCTTTCTAGGTACTTGTCCCTTAAATCACCTCTTCGTTTTCTTTAGTTACTCAGAATCACACTCATTCTCTTTATTTTCTAACTTAACTCCCAATTTTCTCTTACTCCTTCCCCTCACCCCAGCCTTATTTTCAGTAATTAACAAATGGGCACACCCCTCTCTCTCTCCTCACCATTACTCTACCACGCATCTCTTCACCATTTCTCCAACACTCCCATCAACGTTGTATTACCTTTATCCACTCTCCCCTCTCCACTTCCTGTCGCCCCTTCACCTATTACTTCCTCCTCACCCCCTGTTCATTTACCACTTCCTCATCCCCTACCCATTCACCTATCACCTCCACTCAACCAGCCCCCCATAATCCCCTACCCCATTCACCTGCTCAGCCTCATTTCCTGATTTCGAACATCCACCACTAGACCCCAACCCCACTTCAGGCTTCGTCTTTCCCCATCACTCCACCACTACCACTTCCTCCTCTCCAGCATCACCACCACCTCCCATCCCCACACCACCACCACCACCCAGCCCTTTCGCCCCCCTCTCCCTCCTTCATCACTCCTCCAATCCTGCAATCTTCATTCACAACACGACCCTTTTAGTTACTTTTGTGGGTTTACCGGGATTAGCTCTCTCTCTCTCTCTCTCTCTCTCTCTCTCTCTCTGTTTATCTGCCTCCTTCTCCCCCTGACTGAGAGGCGAGTGCTAGGCCTATGGAAGTAGTAAACTAGGCCTGTATACGGGAAATATCTGGCGTCCACTGTTTAACATCACGCGGCTGGTATTATGCCTGTCTTAGCTTCCGTGTGTATTAATAGCCTATGTGAGCCAAATTTTATGACATTCTGTATTTTATTTTTTATTTTTTATGTACACGATTAGTATAACTCTCTCTCTCTCTCTCTCTCTCTCTCTCTCTCTCTCTCTCTCTCTCTCATAATGATATTTTTTTTTCATTTACTTATTATATAGTTACTGCTGTTGTAGTTGTCTTTAAATACACATGTCTTACTGATTGCGTGTGCGGATGAGGAGGGGGAGTGTGTTTGGTGGAGGGGGATTTAAATAGCAACACACAAAGAACGGCGGCATTACAGATGACGTCATTGTTGCGTATGTGGTCCAGCCCTGTGTGTGTGTGTGTGTGTGTGTGTGTTAGTTTTTTCGTTTTTTTTTTTATTTTTTTATTTAGATCTTTTTTTACTTTATGTACGTGTGACATTAGGTGCGTCAGGAGATATATATTTTTACGCCTCTCACTAGAGACATATAGGGGTCCTAATTCAGATCTATCCTCTTTAATTTCGATGACGCATTTACTGTTTTGTTCCTATCTTCAGAACGATTTTATTCGCTTAAAAGAGCCTCTTTGAAATGGAGGAGTTAAATACAACCTTGATTAACCTGCTCGGTACGAGAGAGGTTTCCCAAGCTGAATAAAGTCTTGTAGTAGTAGCAAGAATACAAAAATACGTCATCAGATTCAAGTTGAAGTGGAGCAAAATTGTTTCAAGGTAGGGTTAGAAAAGCGAAAAAAAAAAAAAATTGCCGTGAACTTTACTCGTGATATTTGTAGTGAAGAAATGGTAAATTTCCCTGACATTTCGGCAGGTTTTTTCTTTAGTATATAATGCTTGGGTAGAGTCATTCTGATGTATTTCTTTTCCGGTCGCTTTTGTACATTTGTTTTCTATATTTTGTCCGCGTTGTTACATTTGTTTCATGTACAGTTGATCTATAATGACATTATGCTTGTGAATATTTGTGCACATCCAAACGAAATGTGTGTGTGTATATATATATATATATATATATATATATATATATATATATATATATATATATATATATTGATAGATAGATAGATACTGTAGATATAGATATATAGATATTTTGTTAATGAGGCAGATACACAAACATGCTTACGATTAACGCTATTCACACACACAGACACACACACACACACACACACACTGGACAAGTTTAGGCACTTATTCACACACACACACACACACACACACACACACACACACACACACACTGGACAAGTTTAGGCACTTATTCACACACACACACACACACACACACACACACACACACACACACACACACACACACACACACACACACACACACACACACACACACACCGCTCGCTGGCGCAGTGGTAACGTTCTCGCTTGCCATCTGGTTGACGGGAGTTCGCGCCTCGCTCAGGTTGTGAAAAGTTTCACTGACGAAGTGGGTGGTTACTGTCCCCCTTGAGCAAGGGGACGGGTGTGTGGGTGTGTGAAGGTCACAGCCTTGCCCTTAGATCGGACTATATGAGCTCTCAGCTCCCTTCCGGGAGGGTAAAATGCTGACGATCACGACCATCAAGTGATCCTGACCGACCCGGAAATTACACACACACACACACACACACACACACACACACACACACACACACACAATCAACAGCTAATGCCATTTGCCTCTGATTTGACGTGTGGAATTAGTCGGGTATGATTAGCGTATTACTAATATATGTGTGTTGTTTTGCGTTGCAGGGAGTGGGTAGGATGGGGGGCAGTTCGCAGTACTGCCTGAGGTGGAACAACCACCGGAACAACTTGCTTGCGGCGTTCGACCAGCTGCTGCACGTGGAGGCACTGACGGACGTGACGCTGGCATGCGAGGACGGCGTCACGCTGCACGCCCACCGCTTAGTGTTGGCAGCATGCTCCTCCTACTTCCAGGCGTTGTTCGTGTGTGCTCGCTCCGCCACGCACCCTATCGTGGTGCTCAAGGACGTGCGGGCGGGTGACATGCGGGCACTGCTGCACTACATGTACCGCGGCGAGGTCAACGTCAACCACGATGACCTCCCCGCCCTCCTCAGCCTGGCGGAGACACTCAAGGTCAAAGGCCTGGTGGAGGAGCTGGCTACAGACCCCACCCGCCGCCCGCAGTCGCCTTCCCCCCGCGACCCAGTCAGGCCGCCCACAGCGCCCCTAGACGCTCGTACCCACCCAGATCTCTCACGCCCTCGCCCGGACCCGCCCACAACTTCTGCCCCACCGCCTTCAGTGTCCGCCCACGACCCCGGGCGGCCGGTGTCCCCGCCTACACCCCTGTACCCCCCACCCCAGGTCCTGCCCCCACCTCGCCCACAGCTCAGGCCGGAACTGCGGGATCCCCGGGATGTGCTTGAGCCCCGAGATTTGAGGGACCTGCGAGACCTACGAGAACGCCTGCGAGACCACCATGACCACCGAGAACCCCAGGAGCCTCGAGACTCCCACACCCCGGGCAGTCAGGACTCCGAGCCTCGCGGCGCCCCCCTGCCATTGGTGCCCCCAATGACCCACCTGGGACCCCCCTGCCCCGACTCGCCGCCCCACAAACGGAAGCGTGGTATGCTGGGTGACCCCATGCTGTCCCCTACGCCCATCCTGCGCACCGCCCTCGCCCACTCGCATGGTTTCCCCGGCCCTGACATGACCTCGCTGGTGTCCCTGGCCAACTCTATGATGCCCCTGCCAGGACTTCTCACCTCGCACGCCCCCCATCTCCTCGGTCACGACCCCCGCGACCACCTCGAGGTAATACACACACACACACACACACACACACACACACACACACACACACACACACACACACACACACACACACACACACACACACACACACACACACACACACACACTCTCTCTCTCTCTCTCTCTCTCTCTCTCTCTCTCTCTCTCTCACACACACACACACACACACACACACACACACACACACACACACACACACACACACACACACATCATTTCTTCCCCAACACGTTTCTCACACTTTTGATTTTGGTCAAGGAGCTTAAATGTATCTCTTCTAATTCTCCACTTCACCTCTACGATATTTTCACGTACCTTCACTTGACCTGCCTCATTCTCTGCGTTCCATGTACTTCTGTCAGCTGTAGTCAGTCTTATGCATGTCTACGTACGCATGCACTTCCTCTCCCGTGTTTTTACCGTATTAATAGTATTAATATTAGTAGGCTATTGGTATTGGTGTTAGTATATATTAGTGAGGTACAAGACAGGCCCAGTAAGGTAGCCACAAGTAAATAGCTTGTGTGTTTCCCTTACGTTAGTCATTATACTATTCATGTAATTGTGCTCATGTAACTTTGCCCTCCCTAACTCTACCATCTGTAATTGTGCAGGTACAGAATATTTTATCACAAGTAACTAGACTGCTTGTAGCTGTACCGCTCCTAATTGTAACTATCAGTCCCATAATTGTTCTTTGTACAGCCAGAAAATTTAAAAACTATCTTAAGTTGTCTGATAGTCAGGTAGTCGGAGTGACAGTCTTGTGAAGGTTCGACCCCTAAGAGTTGACTGAGGAGTTTTCGATCACTAAATGCCATCAGTGAAATAGGGTGATTATGTACCCGTCAATGTAATGGCCTGCGGTAGCTTGGATGGGAGTAATATGGGACTGGGTGTTAGCTGTTTACTTTTTTTTACTTAAAGTTTGGTGAGCATATCGCGGAAAAGTCGAACCATCCAAAACATGCGTTAGTGTATTAAGACTGCTTTTGTTTAGCTGGTTTTCAGTAATCTTCAGACGAAATTGGAAAGACTGTTGATTCCCAGAGTGTTCCTGTACCATTCTTAGACTTGTTTTTCTTTCCACATCTAACTTTGAGTTTCCTGCAGGGGCAGTACAACGTGAAGAAGGAACACCACGAGGAAGAAAACACCAGAGCCTTCCCTGACATCAGCAGAGACGACGACCACGACAAGATCAAGATGGAGCCAACGGTTAGTATTGCGTGGATTTTTGTGTCCACTTAAACTTTTGTGTTTCCTTCATTTTCTTCACATTTTGGTCAGTACTGTACCAAGATAAGGATCAGTCGGTCTTTTTCTCTTCTTCTTCGAGCTCAGCCCACTTTCCTGGGCCAGGCCTTTGTATCAGTGAAAACTTCTTCTTTTTTTTTTTTATATATATATATATATATAGGTTCAAACCGATTATGAGATTTTTTAAAAAACAGTTCCGCGCAACCTTTCAATTAATGATCTTGTTAAGGTACTCTCCTTGGCTCCATTGTCTATAAACGTTGTAATATATTACGGTATTTGTTTTCATGTGTCATACAGACTTTATTTTAGGACTTAATTGTTCCAGGGTAAGGTTAGGTTTCATATGATCTATTAAGGGGTTGTGTGTATTTTAGCCCCGTGTGTAGCTTGGAGAGGAAAATGCAGAAGGAAACTTCTGATGCCAGAGAAGATTTTTTTTTTCGGTCTTTTTTTTTTTTTTATAGAGGCTCGAACATGCTTGTACTAATAGGTTTTGATCACCTAATGGCGGCCATTCTGCTCAGTCTCTAACAGCCTCTCTATTCAGTCTAAATTCAGGATCCTTTTTTCCGAGATACCTGGAGACAGTTCATTTAAAAGACTAGATCGTTTACAACCTTAACAGGACGACTCACGTATCAACACTGCATAACGGTGATTTCTATTGTTTGAAGGCTGGAGAGAGAATATTTGTAAAGGTTAGAGAAACTTTTTTTTTTTTCACTAACCTTCACATATGCAAAGAGGTGTTAGATTAAGGCATAATTGCTGTATACATGTCAATGGTTGGTTTAGCTGCTGTTCTTTGTGCTGTGCCAGAGCTATATAGTATCAGAGTTATGTACAGTTGGCAACACATGAACCTGGGACAGCATCAGTGTGCAGCAGAGGTCTAGCATCTGGTGCACTTGACAAACTTGACGTAATCACATGTGTGTTGGTGGCAGTGACATGAATGGACTTAGGTGTCAAATATTAATTGAAATGACCAAGTAACTATGATGCATAAACGTTGGAATTGTAGCCAGACCTCCACCTCACAGACACATCGGAGGTTCACATGTGGCCAACTGTACATGAAAAGTAGCGCAGGAAGGATAAAGAGCTTTGCAGTCGAGTGAACAAACCTACTTTGTAACTAAGCAACTTGGTGTGCAAAGTCGGACTATGCTGGGTTTCTTGCATCGGAGCGTGCAGCCTTACTGTGTCAGAATGGAAAGTAAGGCAATATTGAATAGTAAGTAGCGACCCGAATTCGAGATTAAGTAGATTTTTGTGGTACGAAGAGTTTAGTGGTTTGACGTTCTAGGCTGTCAGTGTGAGGATTAGTGTCGTATATACCATGTCAGTAGCAAATAAGGTTGAGTGTTAATCAGAAAGTTTGACCGGCCTGCACGTGCCAAATAAAATTTCATGATTACTCACCAGTCAATGAAAATCTATGCATATCCTTCTTGTGCATTTGTACACTTTTCTCAGGGTTTTCTCATGTTTCCTACTTTTCGAATATATTTTATCACATGTAGTTTTATTCACCTCGTCCATGTTCTTAATGTCTCATACTTTTCTATGTTTATTCTCCTTTGTGTGTATTTCCATCTATAACTTTCCCCGCGCACCTTCACACACCACAGATTTGATTCACATGGCTTCACCCCCACATCTCTCAAACGGCCTGCTGCCGGAGTTTAACACGTACATTACTTTTCCATGATCTGCTTCCCGTCTGTTTTTTTCTCTTTTTTCATGCTTAACCTTCCTGATGCGATTTCTCTCGTGTCAGGTTGCTTTCACCTGGCCTCTCCTCCGTTGTCTCAGCAGTTCCGACGCGTCTCCTCTACTTTACATGTGTAACTTTCCCTCCAATACTTTTCCATCTTCAGGTTTCCATTTAATCCTTTTCATATGCCGTTTCTCACCTGGCCTTTCCTCCGCAGCTCCCAAACGGCCCACTGCTCCCAGAGTTCAACCCGTACCACCTGGACCCCAACGGCTCCTCCCACTTCAGCAACTTCGTCAGCTACGTGCCCACCCCAAAGCCGGAGTGGAAGCGTTATAAGCAGTACACCAAGACGGACCTCATGGATGCTATTGAGGCGGTCAGGAATGGCATGACGGCGCTGCAGGTGGGTGAGAGAGAGAGAGAGACTAGTTAATGAGAGAAGTGAAACGGATCGAGATATGGGAGGAAATTGAGTGTGAAAGCAAGGGAGGAGTCGAGAGAAATGAAGAAGAGAGAAACTATTGTTGATATAACTATTTATTAACCTACATTTCTTATTTAGGCAAATTTTAAGAAGTATCAAGTAGTCGCGGCTAGGGTGATGTACTTTTCGTATACATTAGGCTTCACGAAAGTACATCCTTGCTTACTTCATAGAAGTACATCACAGCCAATATACTGTATAATTTGTTTTTTTTTTTCCTTCAGGCCTCTCGAAAGTACAAGGTGCCATCACGAACCCTGTACGACAAGATCAAAAAGATGGGGATCAGCACCCTACCCCGCCGCCTGCCTAATAAGAAACCCTCCCCGTCCAGCACCGACATTGAGTCAGGGGGAGGAGGCGTGGGGATAGGACTGGGGATGGGCGGAGGCACTCAGCATGAGGCACAACAACCCCCACCACAGCCACAACCACATCCACCACACCCGCCACTAAGCCAGGAGACCATCGAAACGCAGACCCATCCAGATAGAGAGACACATTACCACCACCAAGATGACAAGGCAAGAGGGAACAAAGTGGTACCCAGCGATGAAGACGACCAGCATTCCACCTCCGGAACGACGGTGATAGACGATGACGAAGAGACGACGACCACGCCCACGCCAGCTGTAGGCTCATTCTCACTCGTAGGACGCAAGTTGTACGAGAACGGGAGCGCGGGAAGCGGAGGGGGAGGGGTAGCAGGGGAGACTTCGGCCACGCCCCTCGACCTCACAGATACCGAGTCACTCTTACCCAAAAGACCCGAGATAGAAGAACGGGCTTAACTTGTTCTGGTATACTGAATTAAAAAAAAAAAAAAAAAAAGGAAGAAAAACAAAAGACACTCATCAATGTTCTTGTTACACAGAAATATCCAGAAAAAATAATTATTCAAGACTTTTTCGTTTTAGAAGTTTAATGAAGAGTTCGGGTGGTTTTGAAGGCCTGCTGAGCTGTGTTATTATTTTATGTTCGTAGGCCTGTTGTTCTTGTTTCATCACCCCACACTCAGGTCGTTTGGTGGGTGGTCGCTTGGGAAATTCTTGTTATGTTCTGTCGATTGGTGTTACAGTATGTCGACCCCCCCAACATAGGGTTGTGATCTCTCCCTTTCCCTCCCTCCTGATCTCCTTCCTTCCCCTGTTCCCTAACCCCCCCCCCTCCTCATCCCTCTCTCAGATAAAGGTTCAAATCGTATCTTATAGCCTCAAAGTGATTGCTTGTGGTGTTATTGCGTTCATCGTTTTCAGATACCATTCAAGCAGTTTCACAAGGATTATTTAAATGCTTGCAGTGTGGAATAACTGTACTGTACTGTAAATATTTATTATACATAGATATATATATATATTATATATATATTTTTGCCTTCTCTCCCATTCCACATATATATATAATATGAGATTTTTTGTTCTGCCAAAACCTGGTGTTTGCTTTTTACTTCCTTCGCAACATGGATCCACTTCTAGCACGTCAATACAAGCAGATAGTCGAGTTGGTCCTTCAGAATATTAATGTTACTGCAATGGACCATGTAATAAGTTGTCATACGGTAGTACATACCAAAGTCTACAAAAACAAATGACAGATCCACTAGAAAACTTCATTCAGTTAATGCAGAGGGAAATAAAAAAATGGACTCATTGCAAGAGAAACCATACGGTGCAGATTTGCTTATAAAGATGGCTTACAGTAGGGTGAGTTAACTTCTTTTGCACTGACTTTGATGGTATACATAAATTCAGACGTGTAGTATGTGTGCCGAAATCCACTTCGATTCATACGTGGGATGTAAGTGCTAATAATCCTAGCTCCTGCACGCCTTCTGCTTGTGGTGAAACATAAGAGCATCGAGATGTTTTGGCGCATGGTTTGGATCCTCCTTCGCAGGATGGGAATGGCGGGAACGTGTATGTCATCACACCAGCGAGTCTTAATTATACAAAACCCTAATGTCACATTGTTAACTTATTTATGATACGTGGATGGTATACATGGTTATAATTTCCTGAACTCGCATATGTAAATAAAGATGATATGTGAGCCTATGGTCGGTTGACTACCACAATCTATCTTCCTGTACTCCAGCACCCTCCCTTTCACTCCCTGTCACACCTCACTTACCAGTTACTTATACACAATAAATCAAAACTTACCTTAGTGTACTCACATTTCCAAAAAAAATTATAATAATAATGATGATAAGCTAGCAGTTGTATCCATAGTTTGTAAGGTTGCAATCTTCCTCTTTGATGTATACTGAAATACCTCACACAAGCCAATAATACATTATGTATACTACAACCCAAGAAAGTCACTACGCTAGGCAATGTATACGATTATTAGTGAAATATATATATGTTTAAACTTAACTATCTTAATGAGAGCATACAGGTAGTCTAGTTATGAAGAGATTAAGAGATTGTTTCAAGTTATTTAACGATTATTTTGGCGTGTATGGTATTGTAGTCCTAGGAAACCTCAGAAGTATACGAGTGGTCTGAAGTGTTTATATATATATATATATATATATATATATATATATATATATATATATATATATATATATATATATATATATATCACCACAAAATTTAATTATTGCTTTTTTTTCATATCACAGTTTCCTTGAGTAACTTTGCTCTGTTAGACGAAATACAAAGAAAACGTTTCAAGAATTAGACAAGAAGACTTATTTTATGCAGTGTGGTGTTATGCAGACAGGTTTCCTTACACTATATTTTGGGATGGTAACGGAAACTCGAGAGAGTATGTTAAATATGAATGCTTAAAAAACAGAATAATGAGCGAGGAGACAGAAGGGCAGTTAGTAATGGCAAAGAAAACTGAGTTGTTAGTGTAGCTAGTTACCGGATGTTTGGAAGAGAGAATACGTTTTCACAGCTTCACGTATGTGTGCCCTACATCAGCTCTTCAGATATTCGTTCAGGCATTGCTACATTTACTAGAGGTTAACTAGCACAGATGAGTAGCTAAAGGTTAAGGTCACTGGAATTGGTCTGTAGTATCTCCACACGATGTACTAAACTGATGAAAAGACACATCACTAAAAGGATAACTGCACGGTACATTGCAAATTAGACAGCGGTTAGGAATGTTACAATATCAGTCATACTGTCTGTGTACTGATGTCTGGTGGTTAAAAATATATGAAATAAAAGGACCTACACGACACTCACAAGCGCACATTCGCACAAAGGAACAATCGCCTTCAGCCTTGCAGGTACTCGCAAGGTAGGAAATTAATTGCCTTGGTAACCCTATAAGCCTGATTATAAAAGCGAGTTTTTATAAATAAGGAAGTCAAGTGAAGTCACTGAAAAAGATAAGGCGAATCCGTTCCATTTCGAGAGCATAATGGACGCTTATGGGGCAAACAGTTCAAGATTTAACCAGAGAAGGATTAAAAAAAAAAAAAGTACACAGTTTCTAGAATTAACATACATTCAAACCAATGGTGAATTACTACAAATTAGTCACTCCCTTTTAAGTCATTACTCTATGTTTTTCCCATAATTCTGCTTCAGTTTAAGTTTAGTTTTTATTTACAGCAACAGGGTCCTATTTTTAAGGTGTACAGTTTTAGTCATTAAGTTAACTTTGGTCGATTTTTTTTTTTTTTAACTACCCAAAGATACTTTTACCATTTTCCCCAAGAGATTACAAATGTGCCTCGTAATTCGTCAGTGGAATGAAGTAAAAACCTGGTTAGTGGTGTGTTACCCCGCGAACTACTTGATACAACAAGAATACGAAACAACTCGAGTAATCGCCATATTTACCAGTACATTGACACTTAAACTTGCGTGATTTCACACCAAACGGCAAGTAAATTCAATGAGCCATGGTTACATCTGGGTACTTAGAGGCTAATCAGTATTACGACATACATCCCCCCTCCCCCATGTTCAGAAAGCTTACTTTTAAAATTGCTGAGAGCGGCGTCAATAGAATGTAAGTTATATAATCCCTATACTGGTATACGATTTGCTTGTGATAACCTACCCACCAACTGCAAGATCCTTCAGTATGCTGCGTAATAACCTGTAAGAAAATACATTACCCTGAAGTAGGTCATAGACATTAGTGAAGGTTCTCGAAGCACGCTGTTGGTTATCGTGATGTGAGACGAAATGCAAGTATACGAAATTTCTTAGTCTCCTGAATTCCTATTATTAACAGAGTTATAGACATAGGATTAAAACGTGCATGGTATACGAAAACGTAATTATTAAGTCTCTCTCTTAGCGTATAAGGCCAGTAAAAAAAAAGTAAATTTAGGGTGATGTGGCAAGATATATATACGTAACTGTGGTCTTTCTCATAGCAACTGAACGATGGCATGTGAGATGAGATGGAGCACATTTCCCAATTGACGCAACCCGTATCCCGGTGTGAGGCATTACTAGGCTTCGACGGAACTGTTGATATATCCATTATACGGACGATAAAGGACTGCTCAAGCGATGACGGTTCTGCAACAATGATGTGTACATACCGCCGATCAGCCGCAAGGACTCACAAAATTATGGACCTTGAGACAAAGGGGATGACCGGAGTGTCAGCACTAGCATCGAAGAGCAACTTGGTGTGCTAAGTGTACGAGGAAACTGTATATAGAAGCTACTTACCTTTAGAGGTCAGTTTTAATAGGCAGGAATCTACGTGATAACGATGCTATTGAACTTTTCGAAATGCTTTGAAGAGGCTGTAAACAGGATGCTTGCCTTTCACTTTTAATGAGCGAAGCTGTTTGGTACTAGAGTGTCATAGAAGCTTCAGTTATTCAACAAGGTAAAATACTGACAGCGTTGTAGTCTGTCAACACTAGAAGCACATTGTGAAGACGAAAGGACTGGTTGAATTGGTGAAAATGAATACAGTGATACTGTAGAATTTATACTTGACTTGTCGTTGGCAAAATTCACCATGTTAAACTAAGAATTGGTTTCTGTGGCGCATGTTGACCTCTGTATGTGCTGGTACTAGAGATAGGGTACGGTTTAAGGCAAAAAGCACCAAAATATTACTAAACATGTTAGTTCACTCTGTTATTGTTAAATGTCACTCTACGATGCTGACACGCTCTTCTACCAGTGGCTCAATAAGTTATGTGTATTAGGCTTTTTAGAATTTGAAAGTAAGTTAGAAAGCTTTCAAGTTGAAGTGTTTTGTAAGCTAAAATGACCAATACTGCTCATGCATATTTGTGTGCTCAACTGTTGTTCCCAGAAAATATGATTTCAAATTCCAATAATGTGTATTCCATATCCATGGTACGCTCCTGTGTTTCCATTTATATGCATCTTAATAGAGTTCAAGATAACTGTACCTATTCTGTTATGGTTTTTGCCCGTGCATGTCCTTAATTGTACAAAAGTGAACATCTATAACTTTATATAAAATATGTACAAAAATATATATATATACACTGATGGTACAAATGTTTCATGTAACTTTTTTGGAAGACTTAATTGTTACCTGATGGAAATTATGTGCTTGTAAGTTACGAAAATAGGGGCCATTCTGAATTCTGTGTTTGCAGTTCTAGGCACACATATATACCAAACTTTTTCTCATTGTGAACAAACTCCTGCCACAGTTCTTAGCTAAGTTGTTACCCGTTGTTGTTTGTGTGTTGTGCTGTTAAACTAACGATCAACGAATTTCGGTGAAAGAAGTGGAATATAGCCTGCCATGTTGGAATCCTAGCATGGTGGTAGTGTATACTCTTATTTTGTCATCGTTTTGTAATCTCCAATCATCGTTCCCCTTGGGCGCATCTAGTATATGATCCGTCAACAGAATTTGCAATAGTTTCAACAGACTACACTATTTATGAACTTTAAAATGCGCAAGGCAGTTTCACCTGGCCTACGTATGTCTTAGTAGTGCTCTATGATTATTTTGTAGTAAGTATTTGTTTTTGGTCGTTTGTTGAATTGGAATTAATTTCATTATTATTATATATACAAATATATCACAACGCCGATAGAAGTTAGTTGTTGGTAGGTGATATATCATGGACTTCATATTGACTGAAGCGTACATTTTGTAAAGAAAGCATGACTATATATAATGTGTGATTCTAGTACTTCCCTTGTGATTTGTATACAAGGCTCAGGAAATGCACAGTGATTTCTCTCATCCTATAGCTCCCCAACAAAGCCATTCTCACTTTTCAGCAAGAGCATCAGTTAGTTATGTCAGTGTGTCTCATCATCAAATATAACTACAGGCTGTTTATTGAGCCCCCATTTCTATCGGAGCTAATTAGGTTTGTCATTTGTGCATTTTCCTTCGTGTTAATTGATATCAGGGAGACTTCATCCTACTCGGGGATTCCAAGTACAAAAAACATCAGTCAAAAATTGATAGAAGGCCCATCCCATGTACAAGAGTGGTCGCAGTGTTCCAGTGTTTATTATATTTTGAAGTTCGATTTTTTGCTACCCCCCCCCTCTCTCTCTCTCTCTCTCTCTCTCTCTCTCTCTCTCTCTCTCTCTCACGGTCATAGGTATGGTATGCATTAGGAGTCCGTGTATTTTCATCCATTCAAAACGTCAGTAACTGGAGCCCGAGTGATTCTTTTACGTGGGCGTGGGTCACCAATTTTCAGTGTTATTTTTCTCTTTGGCTAATGACCATATTTTGTTCCCATACCTAAGCTAAAGAAAACTATAAGTGGAATAGTAATCACTGTAGATATATAGCCTATGCATTCAGTAGTCGACCAAACCACTGTGTAGTCACCTCTTACCTGGTACAAACTCTATCTCAATTCCTCTCATCCCGCAACAGACGTAATAATGATAACAATATTATTAATGAGTAGCTGTTCACTATTATTATTATTATTATTATTATCATCATCATCATCATAATCATTCTTATTATTATTATTATTATTATTATTATTATCATCATCATCATAATCATTATTATTATTATTATTATTATTATTATTATTATATTATTATTATTATTATTTTTATTATATTATTTGCCATTGTTAAGAACATAAAAACGTAAGAGTAAAGGTGGGAACAGCTGTGAGCGTAGCCTAATGATCGGTATGTAATAATAACCCTTGTTATTGCCTAGCTTGTAAGCTCTCGCTTGGCAAGTCCATTTGTAGTTCAGTTTAGTAGAGAGGACGTGTGTGTGTGTGTGTGTGTGTGTGTGATAGACTCATGTTGCTTTCACAGTCGCTCGATTCTTCAGGGCCTGCATTTGATTTGTAAGGTTGCATTTATCCAGTCATGTTTAGCACCTGAGTTGTATAATCAACCTGAAAATATTCACAGCTACAGTTCAAGTATAGGTGGGTCAGACGAGTTCAGGAAGCGTTGTTAACGTACCGTATGGAAAACACCAGTTTTTTACATTAGCAAATAGACCAGGCCTTGTTTTATTTATAAGTATTTCGTGCGGATATCTTTTATCTGTTTATTACATTCCTCTCGAAACCCATCAGTCGTACTGGTCGTATCAGCCAATGAACCAGGGTGATCGTAGTCATCTCATGTGATCATCTCCACCTGTGGATGTCAGCCTACACTATATACAGTACTGTCGGGTCACTCAAGTGTATCCTGTCCTGCCACGGATATCCGTTGCTTCTCGCTTCTGTAGTAAACTGTAAGTACTACTGATATTGTTTAGTTATGGTACGTTATTGGTGTTTGCTTGTGACATTGAATGTGTGTGTGTGTGTGTGTGTGTGTGTGTGTGTGTGTGTGTGTGTGAATGTTTACTGTGCCTGTGCTTAACCACGTAGACTCTTTCTTCATAATATCTCCGGGTAGTTCTTGGGGTTTCAGTATTGCCGAACAGAAAACTTTAGTAATTCAAAATTTATCATTATTGAGTAGTTCACGAGAAAAATTAAGTTTTCATTTCACCTGTAACGGGTGTTTTCATTGCAAATATTTCACCTGATTTTTACAGTTGATTTCAAAGTATATTCAACAAACTGTCGTCTTCACTCAAGCAAACCTAAGAGTTATGTATATTGTAGCTGTACCACATGCAGCTGTTCCCTCCTACACACACGTTTGGCCAAATGCTCAACACATTGTTACATCGGTTGTGTAGTTAGAGGAATGCCTGTCAAGTTAAATAATATCAGTATGTGTTTAGATTTTTCTGTATGTCGAAGAGGAAAAGAATTAAAAGATACTGTATATACAAGTTGTTGAAAGGGTTTGCTTTAATGTGCTATAGATTGAAAGGCCAGTATGTTGGTAACATCCTGATTTTCAGCCTGGAAAAGTTGTTACTAAGTACATTATTATTATTATTATTATTATTATTATCATCATCCAATGGCTCGTAACAGCGAGCACATATTAGTTGTATTAGTGTTATTATTGTTATTATTATTACCATTGTTGTCAACAATAGCTTATCACTGTTACAAGTGTCGCCCAAGACAGCCAGTCTCATAGGTTATTCTGGTCACGTATGAAAACCAGATAATTGCAATATTTCACTGTTTCAGTGCCTATCTAACCTTCAGAGCCTAATGTACTTCTTTCGGCCCATAAAATATGGAAGTTTTCGTTCCTGTTCCGTACATAACGTGGAATTTTTGAGTTGATAAAGCATGTTCCTTCCAAATTACGTTTTTCTCTTACTGCATTATATGATTTCATAAGAAATTATTCTTTAATTCATAACCCTTTCAGGTTATTGTGTTGTAGATAAGCAAGTTTGCTTACGAACGGTATATTCTTTTGCATTCTAGTGAAAACTAAAAATAATTTATTAGTAGCCGTTTTGATGTCTTCAAAGCTGTAGGAAAAACAAATTTAGTTCAAAACGTGTTAAGCTATTCCTCGTCATGCAACCCCAGCCTGACTTACAATGTGCAATATAGAACTAAGCCCTCCCCGCCCTCACTGCCTAATAGGGGCGATGGCAGCGGTGGTAGGTACAATACCTCGCGTAGACGGATGAGGAACTGTACTTGGAACTACCTGTACTAATCACTCATTTCTTTGAAGCCGTGGTAAATTTTGTGTGTAACTGATCCAAAGCGACCGCTTGAATTCAAACTGATAGTGAATATTTTGTCATTGAACAGTTATTTGTCACCTGTGCGGGCCCTCATCCTCCACCTCACTCCTTTGTACGGACTTGAAACAGACCAATGTTTTCTGACTTACTCAGGTTAATGCATTATAATCAAAATAAGTAGCAGTGTAGTCATCTCTGTAGTGCCAAATGTCGTTTTAGGCTCTGGTTCCCCTCAGGCAGCCACGCCATATCGTACCCGGGTCGAGAGGAGGAAAAAATGCCTACAACGAATAAAAACTATCGCTATAATTCATTAGTCCAGTCTCGACCTAGGGCAAGACGGTGGGTGCGTCTGACGATCGAGCCAACAGGTAGAGTTAATGCCTTCTGTAAGCTTGTTGCTCAATGAATCATGGAAATACTGGGATATCTCTGTCATTCCCTTGTTCTTCTACCCAAACGCCAACCATTCATTATACATATTATCATGGACGACATTATTGTGCTGCTCAAGTTTGGAACATCCACAGATTTGATTATTTCATACGATCAGTCAACAGTGGATTATTCTTCATAACGTCAGTAACTGTCATTTTCTTCCCTTGATCCTTAATTTAATTATATGGGTTATATCAGTCATAAATTAGGAAAATTTGTTAATCTAGTTTATGACGTCTTCAGAACTTTAGCACTGAGTTCCTGATATGAACTGATATATAAACCTGATTAGAATTCAGAAGATGTACTTAAATGATGTAATAAAAATAAGTAAGTAGGCTAATAACTACTTTTAGGGATCGGATTTATGGATATGCAAGTAGCGCGTCCATCCCTGCGCATTCACTACTTAGGCTAAACTTTGCAAGCTAGAGACAGAGGATCTTTTGTAGTCCCATCAGGTTGAGATGCCGATTCTCTGATGCCACAATGGAGGTGGCATGTGTGTTAATTCCTTCAGTCAGAGGACGTAATGTTTTTATATCATTCTTGCTGCTCCAATTTTATTTGGCTTTGGATAGACTTGGAACTGGAGGGGTTAGATATAGCCCTAAGCAAGTCCGTCACTACTAAAGATAATTCCTGAGTTAAATAAAAAAAAAGAAAAATCTTGTGGCAGCAGAAAGAAATGACAAAAAAACGTCACCGGATTCAAGGGGGTTAAGGGAAAGCTACTTCACTGGCCCCTTTGTGGCTAGTTGTTCCAGTATACGAAAAAAGTCCAGCGTTGTTTTTAAAAATGCTTCTCATCCTACCTCATGTTGTACCACTGCAAAGTTAGTTGTATGTTCAGACTTATATTTGTTATGATGGGAACCGTAGCAGACTAACTGTTCTATAGAAGTGCCAGTACTTGCTCACCGGAAATTCTATTAGGTATAACTAGCACGTCTGTTTAGCCCCTGTTCCTCATCTTTAGTGGTCTTAGAGCGGAACTGAAACTATAACGGACAAGACGGCCATTCTGACACTCAAACTTTTTTCATCCTGCCTACATATCCTGGGTTTCTCTGCCTTTTTCTCTCGTCAGATTGTAGATTCTAGCACCTTCATACAGTTTCTATTCCTTGGTCAGGTGTACTGTAATGATACCGTACTGTGTGATCAGTTCTGTTAAATGTATATAGATATGACTTTGTTTTCATATTTTTCCCGTTATTAAGATGTGCTGTGAGTTACTGAAATAGCATAACTCGGTCATACTTGATTTATTTTCATTCACAGTTGTATATATTTTCCTTTAAGTTTATTAATAAATACGTAACCAGGGAAAGACGCAAGATTTTGTTTTTTTCAGTGCTGTGAGATCTTGAACCGGATAATCTTTCACTGATATGGGTCTAGGAATACTTGAACTATTGTTTCGTGTAGTGGTGATAATACACTCATGCCACTTTTCTCATTTCACATTTTGCTTGTTACGATCAGTTTTGCTATTTCGGAATGGTCATCATACACACTTCAATGCTATTGTATTTGTATTATTCGTTGGTAAATATATGTCCAATAAAGGTGTTTAAAAAAAAAAAATCCGTTTTTTTTTTTTTTCCCCGAGAGGTCATCCGTAAGTTAAATAAAATTGCCTGGCGGGATCTAAGATTAGGTAAGATTCTTTTTATTATTTATATTTTATATATCTTGCTGACCTTAATCAACTGATAATATCTGTGGTCGCCCTTCTAGTGCTGCGATCACCTGCATGTTGCTGTGGTTATTTGTGTGTTGCTGTATTCACCTGTGTGTTGCTGTGGTTATTTGTGTTTTACTGTGGCTGCCTGTGTGTTGTGGTCACTTTGAGTGTAGCTGAGGTTCCCATTTGTTGCTGTTGTTGCCTGTGTGTTACTATGATCTCCAGTGTGTTGCTGTGGTTGCCTGAGGTCACATGTTTATTTATATGGTCATTTGTGTCATACTGGAGTTACTTGTATGTTGCTGGGTTGCTTATGCGTTTGCTGGGGTTACCCATATGTTTTCGTGGTTGCGTGTATGGTATTGGTCTCCTAAGTGATCATTGCGTATCTAGTGATCAACTGTGTATGTTGTAGTTGCTGCTTCTTTTGACTTTGGTCACTTGTGTTTTGCCAGCGATCGCGTGTGTTGCAGAGGTCACCTGTGTGTCTGCTGAGGACCATTCATTTCAGTGTCTGTCCAGTGAGATCCATTCAGGTCTACGTATGGCCATTCAGGTCATGTAGGCCCGCTCAGGGTCATTCAGATCCATTTATGCCCATTTAAGTCCTTTAGATTAATTCAGTCCGTTCACATCCATTTAATCACAGTCATGTCAGTCCAAGTCCGTTGAGGAACACTGAATCCAGTTAGGTCAATTCATGTCCAGTTATGTCCATTCAAGTCCAAATAGCCCCATACAAGTCATTTAGTCTAGGTCTATTCACGTCTTTCACATCCACGCAGGATCAGTCAGTCCAGTTCAGGATATTCCAGGAACACTCAGGTCCGGTTATGTACTTTGGCGATCTTGGCATCTAACCAGGGCAGATTACATCATGTCCAATCTCAACCTTTCGGATCAGTTTCTGGCCATTTTGACCACTCCATGGCAGCCATATTCACACCCAGCTGTGGATCAAGTGATATGGATGATATCAGGTTTTACAGGTCTTTTCAAGTTTCTCCAGATCCAACAGTTCACATAAGTCTATAACATCCATTTAGGCCATGCCTATAAGTGCCTGTGCCCCAAAATCATCTGGGAGGATGCAATAGTTTTTATTAGCTACACTTCAGAACTTGCAGTCTTAGGTGCGATGGTGGGGGACGGTTAGATGAGATAGGATGGTATGGCTGTGGTTGAAGGGCCACGGTGGGGAAAGTGTAAGTGCTGTAGGTTGGTTGGTAGATAAGGCATTCGTTAATGATATTCGCCATTTCAGAGTAGAAATGGGTGGGGTGGGCAGGATAGGCAGGCATGGTGGTGAGTGGTGGGGCATCCTTAGGTAGGTGGCTATTGTGGAGATGGGAATTATACTGTAAATAGGCTAGAATGATATATCATAGTCCTTTCACCTTAGCTGGGCCCATACTTTCGTCCTTTTGCAGCCTACTGTATTTCACACATCTCGGTTAAAAAAAAAAAAAGTTAGACTGCATCCCGCGACCACAGCACTTCCTGGCTAGTATCTCTGAGGGTTAATTTCTTACAACTCAGCATTCAGGTTGGAAAGATAGCACTTTTAGGCCAAGTTACTGTGATCAGAATATAATCAAAGGTAGGAAAACGGATGGGACGGATAGATAGGAGTGGGTGGTGTGATAGTGATGAGTGAAGATGATGAGGATGGGGCAGGGTGGGACCCAGGGTAGGATCCAACACTGAAAAGGGTGGTGGGGAGTTGTGATTCCTGGCAGTATTACCCCTTAGTGCACTTAATAAAAAAATAAAAAGGTTCATTGATTGTATTTATTTCAATCATAAGAGAACAAGTGCAAAGCCATGTGCAGTTGCGATATTCAATACATATATGGTGATAAAAGACATACCACGTTGAGTACACCGCTTCCCGTCCGATCAGCGAAGTTAAGCAACGTTGTGTCTGGTTAGTACTTGGATGGGTGACCGCCTGGGAACACCAGATGCTGTTGGCATCCCTACGTGTCAAGTGGGGTTGGTGGAGGATTAGTGCCCCTCTCTGTAAAACAATTAACTCTAAGCCCTTGGCCACCCCGTTTGGGATACATGGCGTCTGGCAATGGATGGATTGATCCGCTGAGAAGGGGGACGGAGGTCCCCCGAGGCCCCCCCCCCCGGAAAAAAAATATCGTGCCTGGGAGGACTACATAAATTTGAGAAAACGGATGGAGAGGGGCGTGGTGGACCTGGGTAGGGGTACTGCCACTGAGCCAAGGCCGTCTCTGCACCATAACATGGAGGAGATATTTCATGGGTTGTGCCGGGTAGTTTACTGGTCCGCCGCCGGAGCGGCGCTGGTGTAGGGCAGCCTAAGTCTACTAAGACCAAGTCGGATATTCTTTCATTGATATGGGTCAAGGGATACTTGAATTATTTTATTGTTTCCTGTAGTATTGTTTTCTATTACTTGTACTTCACTACAAATAGAAGTCATCACAAGTCTCAAAGTCAGGAATTGATTTTCAGCCTATTACAGGACGTAGAACAACACAAAGTCGGAAGCTGACTAATCACAAGCGCTTATTCATATCTGGACCAATCACGTGCGTCCTTTCATATTGCCCAAGCGATACAGCCACGCTTTCGGCTCCCAGCCTCCTGCCTTCAGGCTTTAGTTGCTTACATATTTTTTGCCAGGTCTACAGAAATTTCTGTATTTCTACAGATTTTTGGAAGGATCTACAGAAATGCAGAATTTTGTGCTTAATCTACAGATATTTTGATATATTACAGAAATTCTCAAGAAATTTTACAAGCAATATGGAAAGGATTTCAATTTACAAATACTATAGAGAAATTTAGCAGTGGGCAAGAGGACAGTCCTGAAAGAAAACGTATTGTATACAGTAGTTAACCCTTGAAACGTAAAGTTTTCTATGATATTGTATTTTCTTTAATTTCAAATTATGTCGCTTAAGCTATATTAGACTAGTACTTGCAGTATAACAATTAATATACTTATAAACTGCTTAATCTGTGAACTAATACGAAAATTTCAATATTAAATATATTTTTCTACTATCGAATGCGCCGGTGTACTGCCATTTTTGTTTACATTCTGAGGGAGTCAGAAGAAGGTATGTTAGAGTTAGTTTCGGAAGTTTGGACATATTTGGAATATATTAGTGGTGTTAGCGACTGTTCCTACGGTTATCTAATATAACAAGGTTATAGTTATTTGGCCTAGAAAGTTATGAGCAAAACGAAAAGTGAAAAAGGGGCTCGCTCTTTTAGCCCTTGTTTTCAGTCTAAGTTTTCAGTTAGGTTCGTGTCTAACGACCCATAGTAACTGTGTGTTA
The DNA here is from genome assembly GCF_032717465.1 of Coenobita brevimanus. Classification (NCBI taxonomy): domain Eukaryota; kingdom Metazoa; phylum Arthropoda; class Malacostraca; order Decapoda; family Coenobitidae; genus Coenobita; species Coenobita brevimanus. Next base: position 48,312,105 of record NC_137046.1, read on the forward strand.
ACCCGCATTTTATGAATTTGAAATATGAAAATTCATACCATATTCTTAATAAAACTATTAATCTTACCGTAGATTATTCATATGGAATTAATCATTTTTTTTTTCTTTTAAATAAAGGCACAGATAACTTCTAAGACATATTTGCATACCTTTTGTCAATATATGCGTGAAATTGTGATCTGCAGAATTTTTTTCAAATCTCAAGAAATTTTATGGATGATTCTACAGATATTTTAGGGCCAGCACCTGGCAACTGATGTTGCTGTAAGGATTGTCATACTAAGAGTGCTGCAATTAGTGAAATAGACAGTGGTGATTTGGAATCTGTTTAAATACAAGAAGACTGTGGGAAAATCAGTGAAGCTGCAGTGTTTGCTGTGTGAACCCAAAATCACCGACATGACTGCATATAGCAATTCTCCTTCAAATTTGAAGAAACTCATGGAGGTGAGTACCCATGCTTTTAAACTTAGCCTATATATAGTGATTATAGTTACAATAATTAATACAGTAAGACCTCGTAGTAAGTCTGCTCACTCAGTTGTATTTGAGAATCAATTGCTGATCAAACATAATCAAGAGGTATGTCAATAAATATGTTCAGTTCCTTTATGTCTAAGTTTTATCAAGTAACTACTTTTATAATTTGTATATACCGGTAATTTCTTGAGATGATAGTTTAATTACTTTTTACTTTCACTACTTGAGTACTTCATAAACAAGGTACTTTTTTACTTGAGTATTTTTAACTGGGTACTTGTACTTTAATATTGTCAGTGTAACAATACTTTAAGTGTCAAAGCAGGGTACTTCTTACAACTCTGGATACAGAAAGCGTTTAAACGTTAGTATAGCGTTGTGAACTCTATTAATACAGCCATACAGTAACTTCCTTTCACTTTTTAAAAACATTTGAGACAGTGAACCACAACAGAACGCACAAAAAATTGCGAAGGAATTTTTGAAGAGATGGGTCAAATAATTCCGTTGAGTAATTTCTGCAACTGACCAAAAGAAAAATCATTCATTTGATCGCCTCACGAAGGGAAAGAATTTTTAAAAGAATACCAGTTCAACTAAGGATTTCCTTCCCATGCCTCTACAAGGGAATGAAATGATTAGGTATACGGCCGTGTCTTGAACGTGTGTGTGTGTGTATTTACTGTATATTAAAGAAATTAACCAGAGGCGCGTTTTTGTGAGGCCTGAGGCTCAAGCCTGGCTTCGCTCTTTGGCTTAAGCCAAAGTGGCCCCGCAAAAACAGTACTCGAGCCGTACTGACGAATGTAAACAAACACCCTGGTCAGCTGACGACGCAAAGCAGCATGGCAGATATTGGAGAATCAGATATTTTTGATCTAAGCAGTAGTTCTTCCCTCCAGATGGGAACTTTTCCGTTGTTTGCAGAGACACAAGAGTCTGTGACTGTTTTGTCCACTCTTGTAGAGGAATACATGAGCCAGGTCACTGTGTTGTTGTCTTTAACCCTTTAACCGCGGGCATTGTTTTGCCCCAACTGGCCTCTCCCGCGGGGGTTTCAGCCAAATGTAAACAAACCTTTAAACCTTAATAACTCTGCACAGAATAAAGCTAGAGAAAAAAATAAGGTACCATTAGAAAGTACTAACCTTCAGCTTTGCATTGATGTAGGTTTCATGACTTTGTTGACTTTCACAGGACGGGCAGTGCCGTTAGAAGTGAGGGGTGTAAAATCACTATTTTACGCCCCACACACCAGTACCAAATGCCAACCACTCTCTGATAATAGTACTATAAACATATATGAACACTGCACATACGATAAACACCCACTCTATGTTCACTGAGGCAGGTAAAAGGCACTGTAATTGCCAGCACTTCACTGCGGCATCACACGCTTACTGACGTTTGGTTAGCGGCGATGTTTTCATTATTTCTAACTTCTAGTACTATTTTACATATAATCTGGCCAATATACATTATATTTACACTGCACTTATTACTATATTGCGTCACTGTCGCGTCACAGAATTACAGCAGTGCCGCAGATTTTCTTATTACCATATCACTTATATACTGGCCATATTTACATAATTTTCTAGGTAAAATATCTCTTATTACTATATTATACAATTATTGGTAAAGCATGTCACTGTCGCATCACAGAATCACAGCAGTGCCGCAGATTCTCTTATTACAATATCACTTATTATACTGGCCAATATTTACATTGTTTTCTAGGCAAAATATCCCTTATTACTACATTATCCATTATACAATTATTGGTAAAGCACACCACTGTCGCATCACTGTCACTGTCAGTATTTACTCAGAGAGTGGTACTCGGCAAAGCACGGAGTCACACAGAGAGCGACTTGGCATTCCTGGCACTGGTGGATGCTCATTTTTCTCGTCCGAGGCCTCCATGTGGTGTTATGACACTCTGCAGTGGCCCTGTGACAACCTGCCGCCTGCGGTAAGAGGCAATTTCACAAGCTGGTGCCGGCTCATGTAATTGCGGCACTCAAGACGGTCAGGTTGTGTGTCAGAGTGTCGCCTCGGGACCAATGCTGTCACCTGACCAAATCGTGCAAGCAGCTGCTGCACGACAGTCTTGGAGAACTGTCTCAGGGATGGTTGCCTTATGCCCCCGACTTGTAGAGGAGGAAGGCGTTGAGCATGCACATATCGAGCACGTGGAGGCAAGCCTTCCTGTACCATCGGGTGTTTCTCCTGAGACAGTCTATTTCGCCAGTCATCATGTCAGACTTATCAACAAGTCTCAATGTTGATATTGTAGTCAGTGACGGCATCGGGCTTCATGATTGGCTCTCCCGTCCTGTAGCTGACCTTCCCAGTTCTCTGCAATTCCCCCTTGTGGATGGTGCTGAGCATATTCACGACCTTCTTGTCATGCCACCTGATCGCCAGAAGCTTGTCTGACTTCTTCAGGTGCACATCTCCCTTGGATGAGGATGATGCTTCTGGGAAACTTGGCCACTCTTTCCTGTGGCTCCGTACAGTGCCCACAGTGCCAATGCCGTGTTCAGCCAGGTATTTGGTGAGTTTCGGTGCTGTGTAATAATTGTCTGTGTACAGCACATGATTCCCACCAAAATACCGGTACCTCTCCATCAGCACTTTTACAACGGAGCCAGAGAAGCCAAGGGGGTCTTTCCTGTCCACGTCCATTGTACTTGCAGAGTAGATCACGAAATCAAGGATATACCCCGTCTCACAGTCACACAGCACAAAGAACTTTATCCCAAAGCGGTGGCGTTTGCTGGGGATGTACTGCATGAATTTGAGACGTCCTCTGAACGATACCAGGGATTCATCTATGACGACTTTTTGCATAGGATGAAAAAATCGCATAAATCGATCCCTAATCCTGTTGAGAAAATCCCTCACTTTCCACAAAGGGTCGGTTTGGGACGGGTTTCCATTGTCAGCGAAGTGCAGGTATCCTAGCAGCTGTCGGAACCGATCTCGTTACATGTACTTCCCGAGTGTTGGGATAGAAGTAATGTCATCAACCAGCCAGTACTCCTCCAACTCATGTCTCTTGATATGGGGCATCAAGAACATGAGAGCAAAGAACACATACAGCTCTCTGATCCCGACAGGCAACCACGACATTTGCTTTGGTGAGCCAATAGGTCCCAGCCCTTCTGTTGCACACTGAGCTGCATACCTATTGGTCTCATCGCTGACAAACTGCACGATTTCGTCATCCATGAAGGCCAGGAAGTAGTCAACAAAATCATCTTCTTCGTTGCATGGGAAGGCAGGCTGTATTCCCGCATTTGTCATGTCAAACGGCGGATTGTGTGGCTGAAAATCAGCACCGTCAGACCAAACAAATGCATCCACTTTCCCAGTGCGTGGTTCAGTGGAAGTGGCAGGTCGCATTGCACTCTTTTCCCTGTGAGAAGGAGCTGAGGTGGAGGCAATGGGTGAGGCAGGAGGTGAAGCAGGAGGTGAGCGGGAGGGGGGTGAGTGGGGGGGTGGCGAGGGTGAGGGAGGGGGGTGAGTGGGGGGGTGGCGAGGGTGAGGGAGGGGGGTGAGTGGGGGGGTGGCGAGGGTGAGGGAGCTGGGCGGGGGGCAGGCGGGGGGGTTACTGACCTGGTGTGTGGTGAAATCCGACCCTTTCTTCCCTGCTTATCACCCAGCTTTGCCCTCCTACTGCCACGCATCCCCTTTGTTCTAGGCCGGCCTGCCCTGCCTACCCTGCCTGCACGGCCTGCCTTCCCTCGCTGTGCAGGCTCTGGGAATTCATATTCCTCAGATGATGTAGACTGAGGAGAGGGCACGGCAGAAGATGAAGAAGATGTGAGGGCAATAGGGGTAGGGGAACGGGAAAGTAGTGGGAAATGCTTGCTAGGGCCTGGTGTAGGAGACGTAAGTTTACGCTTCACTCCCTTCCCACGTGCAACACCAATTTTCCCCATAGGCGCCTTCCCTTTCCCAGAGTAAGTTGGGGGCAGTGGGGGGGAAACATGTTCACTTTCATCATTGTCACTGTCAATGCTAAACGGTTCACCACCAATCACTGCAAAATCGTCACTACTACTTGCTGTAAGTGTATCACTCTCACTGCCACAATCCAGAGTTGTACTTACCGTTTTATCCAGCTCTGCCCTAATTTCTGGGGTGCTCAACCCCTTCTGCCTCGCCGTCGGCAGTTCCTTCCTCGGTGTAGAGGTCGAAGGCACACTAGCACTAATAATTTCCGAGGAGGAAGCGAGCTACGATGACTCAGGACGGAGCGCCATTATCACGCACAGAGCTGGACAGATACTGACTGATGCGTGTCAGGGCAGGGGTGGGGGGGCCCCCTCGGGGTGGGAAGAGGGAGGTGTGGGATGGCTGGCGTGAAAGAATTCGACAGCTACTCTTGCGTGAGACAATTTGCGCACAGGAAAAACGCGCGGTGTTCAAAATATTTACGAACATTCCAGAATGACACCCGCAGTTTGGTCCAGTTTTGTCGATGTCATTCTGGAATGACACCCGCGGTTAAAGGGTTAATGGCAACAGGCACTAGGTACATAAAGCAGCTGTGTTAACCACTGGAAAGATGAAGAGCATTATAAAAGGAAAGCTTTAAATTTACAAACTTAGGGTGCTTGTTGAGAACCCTAGGAACAAGGTACTCTCAGTGACAGTATATGGGAAAGAAGACAGAACTCTTATTGATATTATGTAGTGGTAGCAAGCTTAATAATAATGCTGGAGACAACACATTTGTGACCATCATGTTTGTAATGTGGTCAAAAAGTTATGTTGTTGACGGTAGGACACAACTGGAATCATGGACTGTGAGCATTGCACCTTGAGAGTAAATGTAAGAAAGAGAAAAGTGATGGTTATTGAGAGAGAAGGTTACTCCCAGTGCTATGTTGCAGTGAATCAAGAGAGACTGGAATTGGTGAAAGAGTTCAGTTACTTGGGTACAGTGATAGAAAAGAGAGGAAAATGTGCAAAAGAAGTTGAAAGTAGAGTGACAAGGAAAAGTAGCTGGTGCAATGAAGGCCTTGATAAAAAACAGAGGATTGAGAGTTGCAGCTGCATGAGGCTTACATGAAGGAGTGTTAGTGCCAACTTTAACATGAGACTGCAATGTGGCATGAAAATGAAAAGTCAAGAGTGAGAGCAACTAAGATGAGACTGCTAAGAAATGTAAGGTGGATAGATACGAAATATTGTGATTCGTGAAAGATGTGGAGTGAGGAAGTCGGTGGACACCAGAATCGAAGAGAGTGTACTGAGTGGAGAGAATGGATAACAATAGAGTGGTGAAAAAGGTATAGCTGAGTGAATTTGAAGGAGGGAGGAGGTGAGGTAGGCCAAGGAGAAGGTGGAGAGATATGGTGAATGAGTGTGAGGAAGAGAGGTTTGGAAGTCTGTGAGGCTAGGGAACTGACAAGAGACCGAGCTGGCTGGATGGATGTTGTGAGGAGAAGTGCATGATCAGGGATTTGGCACCCCTTTTTAGCGTGATATCGTCTGGATTGACTCTATTGGATACGTTTGTGTGAAGCTACAGAACATGGTGAATGTTTTTAGCGTATCCGATAGAGCCAGGATTCTGGGGGCTTGAATGATGAACGTATGGAAGTACTGTATAACCCATTGGATTGGGCAAATTTGGGCTGTCTGAACGTTGCCACTCCTCACTCTGCCTGAGGGTGGGAAAGGAGGTCCTATTTCTTGATATTTCCCAAGTTGACCTGTCAATGAAGTTTCAATATCTAACACTGAAAATGCTTGGAAACTGTAAATAAGCGCAAAATTTAATATTTCATACTGAAAGTATTATTGTGATTATTATTATTTTTGTATTTTATTTTTGTATTTTTTTTATTTATTTTTTTTTTGACAGACAGGAGTTTAAATGATATTCAGAGTTTCCCAGAAGTGCAGATGTTAATTATAAAGTTCCATAAAATCATAACACAATTATTGTGTTTTTGACACCTGGAAACGTAATAAAAACATTGTTGAAAATACAGAAATCAAATATAATAGTGACAAATACAATAGTGACAGGAAATGTGTTGCAAATCCTGGTTACAGAATGCATATAATAATTGCATTAACTATCAGACAGTAATGAAGAACACACAGTATTTGTATGATATCATATAAACTCCAAAGATGCATGAATGTGAGAATATGTGCTATAATAAAGGATTGTAAAACTGAAAAAAATAATTTACCAGCTACTGCTGCTCTGTCTATCTATCTATTGCCAGACACCTTAATCCCATAAGGGATGGCCACAAACAAATTGCCTCTATGTTGCCCTGTCCAATGCCATGCTCCCAGCTTACACACCCCGTTCTCATGTACCTCTCCACTCCTTCCCACCATCTCAAACTTGGCCTTGCCCTCCCTCCACATCACTCACACACACACTCCTCGTCAGTGTCACTCTCCATCTTCTCCACATGACCAAACCACCTCAGATTGCTTCTCGTAACGCTTCCTATCCCATCTACACCACAACGCTCCTTCACATCCTCATTTGTCAGTCTGTCTCTCCATGTGACTCCACATGCTCCTCTCAAATAACTCATTTCCATTGCCCTCTTTCTTGACTTGTGTCCTTCCAACAAGGTCCAAGCTTCACTTCCATATGTTAGTTGTTATCACAGTACTGTCATGCAGTAACTTTTTCACCTCCATGCTCACTTCCCTGTTTTTTATCACTGCCCTCAAAGAACCTGCAACCTTTCTTCCTTGTTGTACCCTTTCAAGCACTTCATCCTCCAAACTTCCATATTTACTCATCACACTACCCAGGTACTTAAATGCACGCACATTTTCCATTTCCTCCTCATCCAATCTCACTCTGCATTCACTGACTTCACTTCCCTCAAAGACCATAACTTTACTCTTCCCTACACTCACCTTTAGATTCCGTTTCTTACACACTCCCCCACACTCATCCAACAAGCCTAGCAGCTCCCCTTCATCTTCACTTAACAACACAATATCATCTGCAAACAACAGTACAGGGAGTTTCCACACACTGCCCTCTGTCATTAGGGCTGCTCCAACATCTGCTGTCCTACCTTGTATCTCTTTTATAACCCCATCCATATACAGATTGAACAACCATGGAGACATGACATGTCCCTTTTTCAATCCAACCTTCAAAGAGAACAATTCACTCAGTTCCCTATCCACATACACTGCAGCCTTAGCACCCTTATACATACTCTTCATGGCTTTCAACAACTTCCCATTTATTCCATGTATTCCTAATACTTTCCACATTCCTTGTCTATCCACCCTGTCACATGCTTTCTCCAAATCCGTGAAGCCACATACAACTTCTGTCTGTTCTCTAGAAACTTCTTCACTAAAGACCTAAGAATGAATATCTGATCTGCACAACCTCATCCCTTCCTAAAACCTCCCTGTTCTTCAACTAATTCCTCTGTTATTTCCCTAACTCTGTCAGTAGGTCTCCTACCATACACTTTTTCCTCTTTTCCTTTGTACAGAGGAATGATTATACCTGACTTCCAATCCTCCAGGACTCTGCCTTCCTTCCAGGCCAGTCTGCACATCTTCCAAATCCATTCTACTGCCAGTAATGATTCTTCTCCACCCCTTAGTATGAGAACCCCTTATCTCAAGCCCATCTCAGGTCTTTCTATGGTGTGTGTTCCTTATTGTGTCTTCACTTTCTATTAATCTAACCGTGCCTGTGTGTGTTTCTAATACACAGCATATCATAATGTACGGTATGTATTTAGTTGGTCTGTGTTATTGTCAAAGGGAAAATTTGGGATTGCACTTGGGATGCCCAGTACTATAGGGTAAATCCCATAGGCAGTCTGCTTTTGTTATTGTGCAAGTTCTTTATCACACACCAAGCCTTGTACCAGTTACGCATGCTAACCAAGGGATCACAGTACCGTTTATAAACGTGTGTTGCCAGGTGAGCTTGACTGCGACATTTTCTCTCATTTTTCTGTGTCTGTCCTCATCTCTTCCTATTTCTGCCATCTTTTCTGTCACTTTTTGTTAATCTTGTTTTCTTTTTCAGGTGGCTTTACATTGATTGACAAGCCAAAAAGTTTCATAGATGCCAGGAAACCATTTACAACATTGGGTGGTAACTATATAACCAACCCATACATGTTCCCTATGTGTCAGTAAGTGGGTTGGTGGTGGGTTAGTTTCCCCTCCATATAAAATAACTAACTTGCAGCCAAACGACCACCTATTACAGGATTATGGTGTCTGGCAATAGATATATAGGTAGATAGACAAGTACAGTATCCTTGAGTTAGTGAGTAATGTGGTGTGGATGGTTTTCAGGAGTAGAAGGATTGCCATTGCTGGTGACTCAACTCTGGCCAGTTCTACCTCATCACCAAGTTAGCCGCCATCCATGACTGGACTAAACCACATATCTGCACTTGGTACTACACATCAAGTTAAGCCATAGTGGAACGAAGGTTAGTATTGCTTTGCAGTTCTGTAGCAATTATCAGTCATTGGTATCATTATCCATGTGTAGTTTTCTTTGGGGCAGAGGGCAGTGAAATGGCAGGGGCAGGGCGACATGTAGGTGATTTGTCAGTGCCCACCCCTTACAGGATTAAGGCATCTGCTTAGATAAATATAGTTTTCTTTGGCACAGGATGTAAAATATCCAGAACTATAAAAGGAGGCAGGTAAATGGGAAGGTTTAACAGGAGAGTAACGAGTAAAATGGGCTTTACATCCATTTATTTTACTGCCTAGAGAGAGGCAGAAAGAAGAAGAAGAGGACAACACGAGCATTGCTCAATTCCTGTATACTACAAATAGGTAAATACACTTGATCTCCCTTTGGCCAGCAGAGACAAAGGGGAAAGTACTAAAGCATGTGTTCTTTATTCATGTTTGATTTTTTGGTACGGACACATTACACATAAATAATCTCAGAAAATAATGATGTTTTGTGTACTGAAATAAGCTGTTTGCCAAGGTCTGTATAGTTATAGTAGTAGTTGTAGACCTAGGCTCATCTCAAATGTGCATCCAGTCAACTACAGGCTGAAGTGGCCCCCCTGTCAGGGATATAGGTAGGGAGTTGAGGGATGTTTGTACAGCCAGACAGTGGAATTGACAGGTTATAGAGTGCCACCCCAAGAATGTATCCCTCTAATCTTTTAAACTCATCGTGTCCAGGCATCTCAAAATGAACGGATCATGAATTTGACCCTCTTATCTTATTTTCGTTGAGCTTCTAGCCGTTAGTTCCTTCTTCCTTGCATAAAAAAGAGAGAGAACACCAGTCTATCACAAAACAGTCCTTCATACTTTTCTATCCCCATTCTGCCCTGTTTGCCCTGTAATCATTTATTCCTATCACCAGGGCCCTTTTTTATTTACTTGATTCATTTCCTTATATGCTGCTATCAGAGGCACATTTTGGTGCTCCCTTAAACCCCTCAATACATTTTTCTTGAATGAGTAGCAAAGTGGCTAGCAATACTGGTAGAGAGAGAGAGAGAATAATACAAAAGGTAAAATGAGTACCTAGGAAAGTTGTTTGGTTACCCAGATGATAGAGTGCCCTTGTATCCCAGGATGGTTTAGGAAATGCCACAGACACAAAAGTCAGTTCCACAGAGGAGCACTGTAGCATAATTATCTTTGTATCTATCAGACTGTCTGTCAGGCTCCGTTTATTCTTCTGTCAAACTTCCTGTTTATCAACCCAGCCATTTTTTGATCCATTATTGCCCCCAGCTTTACAAACAGATAGGGAGCTGTACTTGGTGGCCAACTGTAGGGGTCGGAAGGAAGGGGAAAAGCTAGGACAGAAGGAAATAGCTTACTAGTAAAATGATCGGGGTGGGGTAGGAGGTGGTGTTCCATAATTTTCATATACCCCCTCTAAAATATGGAGATGGTCTGTCTGAGTGAGGAAATAGCATTGGTTGACTAAAGAATCAAGTCTAACCCTCTGTACATATCCCTTGATATGTGGACCCCCAAATTTAGCACTTTACCCTCCCAAAACGCCTCCCGATAGTCGTAAAAATTGAAATCCAACACAGGAGACCAAATATATGGCTTTTTATTTACAGGAGACAGTAGGCATAAACAGCAGAATAGTTCTTAACATCAAACATACATTTCAGATAGAATAATGCTAGGATTTAAGTCCATAATGTTGAGTTTGAGGGAGTCGAAGTCCACAGTTTGTGTCGTGGTACATAGCCTGTTTACAGACAGTTAGTTCTGCTGGCTCAGAATTGTGTCCATGGCTTGACTAAAGTCATTCAGGGTCACCTCTGCATTACAGATAATGTTATTAAGATACAGCTTAAGATTGGCTGCATACATGTTCATTGGCAGCTTCTTGTGGTCTTTCATCAACCGGAACAGATCACTGGACTTTGGGAGGGAGAGTGATGTGTCCCAGGCATAGCGAACCTCCAGGTAGAGCCGTTCTATCTTGATGCCCTCATCTATGTCAGTGGCTGCAACATATCAACTTCCAGCAGCTGATGTCAAAGGGCCTCCCATTCCCTTCGGTATATCAAGGTCTTTGTTTCTCCGACGATCTACCGCTACATTAGCAATCTCCTTGTCTTGTAAGCCCTGCTTCTTCGGTTCCTCTTGCTTTGTGTTACGCCAGCATGATTTCTGGCCTCCTTCCTCCTTTCCTGATCATGCTGCCATTGTTCCTGAAAGACCCTGGTTGTCTTGGGCCAATGAGGTCTGAAGATTTGGCATTCACCTGTGCTGCAGATGCACCCCTGAGCTGTTTGGTAGCCCTTCCTGACAGCTCATAGTTAACAAAGCTCACACTGCACCCTGCATTCAGGTTGTGGACTGGTGCCTTCTCCAGCATCTTTGGATCCATCTGAGTGACAGCTTTCTGCAGACACGTCACAGTCTGCAAAGCTGAAGATATTACCCTTCTGCCTCTGAAAGCCAGTAGTCAGCTTGGGGATGATCATCTTCAGGAGCCTGATTACCTCAGGTTGGAATGAGGTTGCTACTTCAAGCATGCCACTGCAGATGTCCTCATCATACGTTGTATGCTGGAACCATTCCTGAGGAACAAACTAGAATGTTGGTTGCTCTGTCTGCAACAAGATGACTGGCACTACATCCCCCAGTTCCTGGTATAGCTGTTGATATGCTGGCATGATCTTGCTGTGTGTTGTTTTTCAGCATGTGTCGAGACAGGTGTCGTTCAGTCAGATGAAGTCCAAGGAGACCACCTGCACAGTACATCACCTTCAGGAAATCCAAGTCCAGAAAACACCTCACAATGCAGGCCAGCTGATTGGTAACATACTCATACTTTTGCAGATAGGATGCCACAGTAGCCAGATAGTACAGACTGATAGCGCAGGTCATTGTGAAGTGATTGAATGCTCATCCTTGAGGTTGACAGACTTGTTTGATGATGGGGCCGTGTGGAGGTCAGATTCATGCCACTTGTCCCATGATTTGTGATCAAAGTCATGATAAGTTGAGTCATGCAGTCCAGGGCTTGTTCAGTGCCACTCATTGCTGCTGCTGTTGCACTGACAAGGAAGTTTTAGTAATCGTGTCTCTACCTAGTGTGTTCTCTAATTCAGCCCATTGCTTGGTAATGACACTGTTGAACATCAGAGTTGGTTCTCATTACAGAACAGATGATCATGAATGTGCTGAGAATCCAGACTCTCTGCCGTGGTTCATCCACTTTGATATTGTGAGCTTCTTCTTCTTCTTCTTCTTTTTTTTTTTTTTTTTTTTTTATATATAATGTGAGGAAGAAGGAACCAAAAGCCATGAGCACGCAATTATTGTTCCTTCCAAAAGAAAAAAAAAATACAAGAGAGAGCCAAATTCAAGATCCGATCATTTCGAGATGCCTGAACACACTGTTTAAAAGACTGGAGATCATAGGAAGCAGGAAATACAGACAGAGGGAGACAGTTCCAGAGTTGACCTGTTGCATAAATGAAGGACTGGGAGTAACGGTTAACTCTTGCGTTAGAGAATTGGACAGAAAAGGGATGAGAGTTTGCTGCCAGATGGGTGCTATGTGCTCGTCATAGAGGTGGAGGAATGCATGCAGTCAGTTCAGAGGAGCAGAGACCATTGAAGTAGCGACAGAAAAGAGATAAAGATGCAACAGTGCGGCGAAGAGACAGAGGTTGAAGGAGTCAGTAAGAGGAGGAGAGTTAATGATACGAAAAGCCTTTGACTCCACCCTATTGAGAAGAGCTGTATGTGGGGAGCCTCCCCACACATGAGAGTTGTACTCCACACAGGGACGGATAAAACCCCTGTATAGAGTCAACAATTGTGCAAGGGTAAAGTTGGAATGGAGTCGGCTTAGCACACCTAATCTCATGGAAGCAGATTTTACAAGAGATGTAATATGATCTTTCCAAGATACGTCCTGAGTAAATGAAACCCCAAGCATGTTCAAGGATGATGCAGGATTAAGTTGAATATTATTAAACATTAGTGTGTATACCTGTGGAAGATTTTGTCGAGTTGATAGGTGTAAAAACTGAGTCATTGATGCAATAAAAACAACCAGATTATTTTTACCTCAGTCAGAGATACGAACCAAGTCAGACAATAGGTGTGCCATAGCCTCATCCCTTGTTTGCTGAGATGGAAGTTGCGGGAACCAAATGGAAAGGTGAAGGGTGGAGTCATCAGCATATGAGTGGATAGGGTTAGATGTACAGCTTAGAAGGTCATTGATTAATAAAAGGAAGAGGGTTGGTGATAGGACGGAGCCCTGAGGAATACCACTGTTAATAGATTTAGGAGAACGATGGCCGTCTACAACAGCGGCTATAGAACGACCTGAAAGGAAGCTAGAGATGAAGGCACAGATAGAAGGATAGAAACCGTAAGAAGGCAGCTTGGAAATTAAAGATTTATGCCAGACTCGGTCAAAAGCCTTTGAGATGTCAAGTGCAATGGCAAAGCTTTCACCAAAGTCCCGAAAGGAGGATCACAGAGTCAATTTTCTCGAACAGAGTTTTGCCTGCAACACCACTTGCTGCCTCCTGAATTTCCAGGACCACCACCCAGAGAGCAGCTAAGTTCTTTCTGGACTCTGAAGCAATGCTTAGTGTGGGCAGTGACCTGTATTTTCCGTTAATGGTGATACCCTGAACGGAAAATGACCCAGCACCCTGCTTCTTTGAGCCATCATCAGAATAGGTCACCACGACTTGTTCATCAGAGTTTATGATCTTGACAGTCTCATCTAGTGTGCATACCTCAATGCTCTAGCCTCCTTCCCAGACTCTCTTGGATTCTGGCAGGGTGTCCAGATCAGTGACCTCTGGGTTATCGTGTGCCTTCCAGTTTGTGTCAAACATGCAGTTTCCAACTGTGATGACGGCTGCTACAGCCTGTGCTTCACACATGTGGTAGCAGCTCTCCAGTTTATAAACGTTCATAATACAGTCATTACTCGTTTTACAATGTTTTGGTTTACAATATTTCACTACAATGATAATAGAAAAGTTCCACCCCAAAATTCGATTTACAATAAATTTTCTGCTATAACGATTTTGCCATCGGTTGTGGCAAACAGTTTTTCCACTTTTTATGCATTTCTGTAAGTCTGGGCACATTTTAACCGACATAGCTGAGTTCCTGGACATCAAAAACATATATTTAGACACCAAAACAATATGTTCATGTGAATTAGAAGCAGAGTTTGAGGCATATTGTCTTTGATTATACCTTCATTTTTGGCGAAAAAAGTTGCATGTATATGTCGAGTTCAAAGGCCATTTACTGGAAATTGACCACTTATCCAGATGTCTACCCAAGATTTTTCTGAACCTTAGATGGTATACTTGATTAACCCCTACACCGCGGGCTTGTTTACCAATGACTTGCGTGTGCCGCGGGGTTATTTGGGCTCCAACAGACTCTCAAAAAATATTTGCCAAAAATCAGTTATTAGTCCTAGAATAATAAAATTACATATGCTTATGGCACATACCTTCAGCTTTCTCCTGGAATGATTGTTGAGCCTTCGTCGGTTACCGTAAGACTTGTGGAGACCTCTGAAGTAGGGTAACGAAGTCTCCACTTTACACTTCCCGACAACCCGTAATATGATTACCACAGCCAGATACAAACACTATAAACACTATTCTACAATTTTCAAGTAGTTTGGGATCCATACTCAAAAAAAAAAAAACACTGTGAAAGCAATGGAAATTACGAGCGCGTCTGATCGTCACACTGGCACTAGTTCGCTCTTGGTAGTCTGTCATTTATTATTCATAAAACCCCTCACACTTTATATTTCTGTTACTATATAACACTTATGTATATCTACAGTCTTTATCCATAAGTTTCCTTCAGTAGTATTAGTTTATTGTCACTGTAGGGATTCAATTTCTTTCAGTAAAATACGTAGCATTCACTTTCTCGTCCTGTATACTGGCATTGAGAGTGAATGTCACTTTCATCTTCACTCTCATAACTCATAGCATTCAGACATGCTAGAGTGAAACTTTCACTTTCATTACTCCTAGGGTATGTACTCGTATTCTTATAATACTACTCATTTACATTTCTATTTACGTTCTCTATTTTCTTTACGTTATTTACATTTCTATTTTATTTACACTGTATTGTGCACTGTCACTTGAAATAACTTATAAAACTATTTTCCATTGTTCACGTATATTTACATTCATTACTTTCACTTGCTGTTTACACATTATTTACAATTCCACTTGCACTGTTTTACTCAATAGAAAGATCGTAGTCACTCTTTTGTCAATTGTCAGCCCTTTACCTCTTTCCACACGAGGTTTAGTAGGGGGTAAAGGTCACAAGGCCATTTGCATGGGGGTGAAAAAAGGCCTTGAAGTCGGCAAGAAGAAACATACGTACTCTCGCTTCGGAAGGTGAGAGTAAACTGATAACGGAGCGAGGGCCAGCTGGAGGCCTGCTAGGGGTTATTCAGAGTTACCAATATTACTTCTTGAAACAGCTAAGTCCAGCACTGATATGATTGGCAGGAAATCTAGACAATACATTATAAATTTGGTAGTTCCAGGTGAATGTAAATATCACTTAGGCTTCTCCCTTCCCTCCTTACATGTATATTTATTACGAAAATAGATTATACGGCATATTTCAAGGGGAAAAAAAACAGCAAAAATTAGTGAACGAGTGCACGTGAGGTGTTGTCAGGTGATAATTAGACAATTCCAGGTGTATGGCACTCTCACTTACCTTATTTCTTTCTTGTATATATTATTTGGTATAAGAATAGGACATAGGGCTTATTTCAATGGATGAAATCAGTGAAAAATTCCAGGGAAGATTTACTTAGCGTAGCACAGCCGGGCAGGCGAGAGGATAGGGTAATGGAGGGGGGGTAGGGAGGGGAGTCAAGAATGGGGAGAAATGGCTAAATTGTCAACAATGGGTGGGAGTACAGATGAGATTAGGAGTGCTGACTAGTGTTGGACATTGGCAGTACTGATAGATGATACAAGCCCCCACTTGGAAGCCCCGGTGAATTCAAAATAACACAGAATCACAAAAGTGACGCCCCGCGGTATGATCCCTTGCTCCCAAGCGTCACGAAAGTGACGCCCCGCGGTTAAGGGGTTAATCAGAAGAGCAATTTTCTGCCTCTCCTATGCATGCAAACCACCCCCCAGCTCCAGTAGGGTGGAGTCAAAGGTTTTTCGTCTCTTTAACTCTCCTCCTCTTACTGGCTCCTTTCAACCTGTCTCTCTTCGCCACATTGTTGCATCTTTTTCTCTTTTCTGTTGCTACATCAGTGGTCACTGCTCCTCTGAACTGTCTGCTTGCATCCCCCTACCTCTACGACAGGTGCATAGCACTCGTCTAGCAGCAAACTCTTATCCCATTTCTGTCCAACTCTCTAATGCAAGAGTTAACCGTTACTCCCAGTCCTTCTTTTATGCAACAGGTCAACTCTGGAACTGTCTCCCTTTGTCTGTATTTCCTACTTATTATGATCTCTAGTCTTTCAAACACATTGTGTCCACGCATCTCGAAATGAACGGATCTTGAATTTGGCTCTTTTTTGTATTGTTTTTGTTTTGTTTTTTTCTTGGAAGGAATAGTTTGTGGGCTCCTGGCCTTTGGCTCTTTCTTCATTGCATTAAAAATAAATAAATAATAAAAAAAAAATGAGGCACAGGGAGTATAATGGAGGCTTGGTTTCTGGATGGACTCTGGATGTGCGTCAGTCCAACCAGTTGACAGTCACCATAGAAGGCTGCACATCACCCCATCATCTGGTTATATGGTTACCACCCAGCATTGTAAACAGTTTCCTCAGTTACAGGAAACCATTAGGCTTGTCACTCAGTGTAGAGCCACCTGCACGGGAAAAATAATAAAATGTGACAGGATGGCAATGGAGAAGTAGGAAGAGAGGACACACAGAATGAGAAAGGGGAAGGAAGAAGTAGGTGGGACTATATCAAGGGAATGAATGATGGTTGTGGATTTGGAGAAGGCATTTGATAGAGTTCCATGGGTGATAGTAAAAATGGGCTGTGAGAGGCCAAGGATGAGATGGGGGAATGGAGTGGAGAGGTATATGAGAGAGGGGTGTGTGAGCTGGGAGCAGGGCAGTGAAATGGCGGGGGACAGGCGACACGGAGACAATTTGTTTGTGGCCACCCCTTACGGGATTAAGGCGTCTGGCAGTAGATAGATAGATAGAGTAAACTGCATCTTAATGAATTGTCAGGTTGATGTGAAATTTTATGAATGGGCAGCTGCTGTACATGTGAGAGTGAATGGAGAGTTATGTGAGGAATTATCAAGTTCATACTGGCGTTCACATGAAGCAGGAATAACAGGGGGCCTATTGCCACATGTTAAGGTTACCTATTTATCTATTGCCACAAGGGGTGACCACAAACAAATCACCTCCATGTTGCCCTGTCCCCTGCCATTTCATTGCCCTGCTCCCAGCTCACACCCCCCTCTCTCATATACCTCTCCACTCCATCCCATCTCCTTGGCCTCCCTCTCCCTCTTCCTCCCCTCCACCTCACTCACATACACTCTCCTCATCAGTCTCTCATTCTGGTGAGAAAAAAAAGAGTGGATGTGAGGCTACAAAGATTTAACAAACATGTGAGAAAAGAATAGACAGGATTATCTCCCACCCTCCACACCATCCAGGAAGGGAGGGAGGCAGGAAGAAAGGTAGGGAAGTGTTTTTAAAATGATCAAGCATTAGAATTTTTATAGGAAAGGGAGAAGCTGTGCATTAAATAATCACTAATGTACACTTATAAATAAATAAATAAAGTTTCAGTATGTAAGTGTCTGACCCATAGGGCATGATTTTTTTATTTTTTTATTTTTTTATAGCCAAGATTGAGGTCATAGTAACAGACATTTACAGGAAGTCATGCATTACCAGCAGATTCCCTTTGACCTTGTCTGTTTATCTACCTGTATCTATCTGTATAACTTACCAGACACGTTAATCCTTCAAGGGGTGGCCACAGACAAATCGCCTCCATGTCACTCTGTCTTCTGCCATTCACAAATCCTCTGATATCTCTCACCACTCCATCCCACCATCTTAGCCTTAGTTTCCCCTAATACCTCACTCATACAGTCTCCTGGTCAGTCTCATTCTCTGTTCTCCACATGACTGAACCATCACAGAATATTTCTCGTAACATTTTCAGTCACATCCACATCACAGTGCTTGTCACCTTCATCATTTGTCGTTGTTTTTCCATATAATTCCACATGCACCTCTCATATACCTCTTTTTCACTCCACATGCTCTCTCAGATAACATTTTTTCACTCTTTGCCACTCTTCCACGGCTCTCACCCTTGACCTGTGTCCTTTCACCAGGGATGAGACCAGCATGTTAACCCTGTGGAGGAGTCTGGTACTACCCAAGCTTGAATAAAAGTTCCGTAGCAAAAGGGGAAGATCCTGCCATGTCAAAGGATATTTCACAAACGTGTTAACCTGAACCATAGAAGCCTTCAAGCCGAAATCAGACGCCTTCCTGCGAAAGATGGGAGACACACCACCTCTTGCCGCATACTGCGACAGGCTAGGGTATTTGCAAGAATATATTGATGCCACGGCACTGCGTAACTGAGGCTTAGTGGCTGAGATCTCCATAGGGTGTCATAAGGTAAGGCTAAGCTTCACTTCCATATGATAGAGTAGGGATCATTGTACTGTAATAAAGTTTCTCCCTCTTTCTCTCTATCTCTATCTGTTTATCTATCTACTTGTCTTTTTCTCTCTCTCTTTGTCTTTCTAAGCTCACTTCCCTATTCCTTTTGACCTTCTACTATCTCATATAATCCATCAGCTCTGCCTACACAGTGTCAGTCATCAGTAAACTCCATGTAGGGTTATTGCCTTGGGTGTGCTGTGTGGCAGATCATCTGTGCTGCACCATCTATCTGTCTATCTATCTATCTATAGCCCGATGCCCTAATCCCGCAAAGGGTGGCCACAGACAAAACGCCTCCAAGTTGCTCTGTCACCCACCATTTTACTGCCCTCCCCTCAACTCACTCCCCCCTCCCTTGTATATCACTCAACTCCATCCCTCCACCTCATCCTTGGTCTCTGCACCTTACTGTCACATATAAACAGACTGTCAGGATTATAAATGAAAGCAAAAAAACTTATATTGATGGAGGGGTAAACAGCACCCTTAGAAAGCAAACTGTTTGTGCAAGTACATGGCCGAAAATTCTGGTCAGTACCTGGTGTGACTAGTTTCGTTTTTGAAGGCTCCAACGTGCATGTGTCAGCCTTGGTCACCTAATGGTAGCTCTCCATGCTGCTCAATCTCTGGCAGCCTCCCTGTTCAGTCTCTTAACCCTGAGGTCACACTTAATGACCTTGTCCCAGGTCCTTTTTGCTGTACCCCTTGCAACCCCACCCCTAAAATTAACTCTTCTCACTTTCTGCACCCAGTTATCATCCCCAATCCTCTCCACATGCCCAAACCACCTCAATCTACCTCTCCTCATCACAACACCAATACACTCCAGTCCCACCCCACCTCAACTCTTCTGTCGTAAACCTAGCTACCCCAGGCCTTGCACTCAGGGATGCACTGCACATCCACCTAATCTTTGCCATTTCTGTACATTTAAGCCTGTGAATATCCTCTTCCTTTGCTGCACAGGTCTCACTACCATACAGCATTACACTCGTAGCACATGTTGCATACAAAGACCCCTTAGCTCTTGGGAAATCTTTTGTGATTGAAAGTGTTTAGAGAAGTACTTTGATGTGGTTTGGCCAAGTGGAAAGGATGGAGAATGAGAGACTGGCTAGTAGAGTGTATGAAAGTTAGACTGGCTGAAAGAGAGTGTAAGAGTGAATAGCTGGAAGATTTTTTTTTTTTTTTTTTTTTTTTTATAAATGTGAGGAAGAAGGAACCATAGTCTGAGCCCACATTAATGTTCCTTCCAAGAAAGAAACAAAAACAATACAAAAGAGAGCAAATTCAAGATCCGTTCATTTCGAGGTGGAAGGGGAGACCGAGAATGAGATGGAGGGATGGAGTGGTGAGATGTATGAGACAGAGGAGTGTGAGTTAGAGAAGGGTAAACCAAGTAGAAGAGGACAGGGCAACATGGAGATCTGTTTGAGTCAGGTGAAGGGGGAGACCAAGGATGAGATGGAGTGGAGAGAAATTGGAGAGCGGATGTTGAGTTGCAGGGAGGTCAGTGAACTAGCAGAGGACAGGGCAATATGGAGATTTGTTTGTGGTCACCCCTAATGGGATTAAGGCGTCTTGCAATAGATAGACAGACATCAGATGAGTTAAAGCTAAGGACTACTGTAACCCCCCAATGTTGCACAAATGAACCTATGTGTGTGTGCAAATTTTAAGGGTACAAATAAATGAGAAAAGTAATCTTGAAGTATAAACACACCCTCATTAGTTGACTAAATTATACCCAGCAAGGAGATATCATGTAGATGGTTAGTTCTGCACTTTCTAAGGTAAAAATATAGAAGTGATCTTTTTTTTTTCTGTCTTTGTATGCCCACCATGTCATACATAATTAGGGATTTTTTAGTTTCATCATGTAAGTTGATTATTGTTGCAACAGGAGTTATGGTATAAAAATGTACATGAAAACATTATTGTGATGAGGATTGATAGATTGAGATGGTTTGGGCATGTGGAGAGGATGGAAGATGACAATTGGTATGGTGAGAGATGTTGATGAAGATTTGAGAGGAAGGATGGAACTGGAGTGTATTGATGTTGTGATGAGGAGGGCTAGCTTGAGACGGTTTGGGCATGTGGAGAGGATGAAAGATGACAACTGGGTGTGGAGGGTGAGAGGTGTGAACATTGAGGGTAGAGTTGAGAGGAAGGATCGGACCGAAGTGTATTGGTGTTGTGATAAGGAGGGGTTGATCGAGATGGTTTGGGCATGTGGGGAGGATGGAGGATGGCAATCGGGTGGGGAAAGTGAGAAGTATGAATGTCAGGTAGGATTGTAAGAGGCAGTCTGAAAAAGACCTGGGACGAGGTTATAGAGTGTGACCTCAGGGATAAGGGACAGAATAGGGAGGCTGCCAGAGATCAAGTAATGTGGAGAGTTGCCATTAGGTGACCAAGGTGAATGTATGCAATCAGGTTGGAGCCTTTATAAACAATATGATATGACAATCTTATTGCACTTGCACTTGCCAGTATGATGCTTTAAGTGTATTAAGGGGTAAATCTACCAGGCATCGCCCCCTTTTGTGTGTGTGTGTGTGTGTGTGTGTGAGAGAGATAGAGAGAGAGGGAGAAAGAGTGCTGAGTCTGTTCCTGAATGTTGGTAAGTCTGATTCCATTATTTGTTTTGAAAGACACATTAATTCAGTCTATGGTGACTTTTTTTTTTTCACTCTGTAATATGTAAACTCTCAAATGCAAGAGTTAACCATTACATTCAGTACTTCATGTATGCAACAGGTCAACTCTGGAACTGTCTTTGTATTTCCTACTGTCTGTGATCTTTAGTGTTGTAAATACAGTGTGTCCAGGCATCTTGAAATGATTGGGTCTTGAATATGGCTTCTGTTATCATGTTTTTATTTTTTCTTGGAGGGAACAATCTTGTGGGCTTGTAGCCTTGTGTTCCTTCTGTGCATTAAAAAAAAAAAAAAAAAAAATCAGTCTATTGCCAGATGCCTCCAGAGGTGGCCACAAACAAAATGCCTCCATGTCACCCTGTTGTTGTCCCCAAATGATATTGTTCTGGATGCCACCAGATACGTTTCTTACCAGGTAAACTTAAGGTTCAGAAGGAAAGGACTAACGGCCGTATGCTTAAAGCTAATGTAGGGCCTTTCCTAAGGGCCCTATATCAAAACGGTATGCTAAAAGTTTAAGTAGGGAAAGACTTCCCTCAATATGTAGGGTTGTTCCACCATTTTTTTAAGGGAAGGAATGCTTGGCTTTCGCAAACCCTACATTTAATTATTCGTAACAAAGTAACTCTGTACCTCCAGAACGCATAGAATAATGTAAATAGTTTATGTAAAAAATATTTTAACTTGCTAAAAGTGCAATGCAAATATACACGGGAACTGAACCGTTGGTTATTAAAACATGCGGGCTGTACCTTACCGAGTAGTAGGTCAAACCCGGGCCAGTCTCTGCCCTGGCGGAGACACGCAGTCTTTTTTATTTTTTGAAGAGTAGTTGACAGTAGGCGAGATCCTAAAATTGACATGTGTAAACCACAAGGGAATAATTATACCTGACTTCCAATCCTCCGGGACTCTACCTTCCTCCCAGGCCAATCTGCACATCTTCCACATCCATTCTACTACTGTCTCTCCCCCATGCTTCAGCATTTCACCACACACTGCATCAATTCCTGGGGCTTTCCCCGATTTAACTTTCTTCATTACTTCCACAACTTCTATCCTACTGATTTCTTCCTGTCTTCTCACCTCCCTCCTTCTCCCAGCCATTCCCCAGCCACTTATACTCGCATTACTTCCATCCTCTACGTTCAACAATTCCTTAAAGTGTTCTCTCCATCTGCTCACTTTTTCTCCCTTCTCCACTAGTAATCTACCATTTTTATCTTTCACTCCCCTGCTAACTTCACTTCCACCCTGTCTTACTCTTTTCACTTCTCTCCAAAACATTTTCTTATAGTCCCTCCACTTTACACTCAAATTCCTTCCAAATTCCTCATCCACTCTCTTCTTACTCTCTCTTACTAATCTTTTCACCTCTCTCTTCCTTTCCACATATAACTCTCTCTTCCGCCTCTCAACTTCTTCCACTCCCCTATTTCTCACCCATTCATTGTATGCTTTCTTCTTTTGTGCCACAGCCTGTTTCACCTCTTCAGTCCACCACGCTGTTCCTTGCACCCCCCTCCGCCTTCTCTTCCTTCCACACACCACATCACATGCTGCACATATTTCTTCTGTAAATATCTTACACACACCTTCCACGTCTCCCATCTGCTCCAATTCATATTTGCCCAATCGTTCCTCCACTTCTCTCTTATACTCTGCCTTTTTCTCATCCTCTTGTAACCTTTCCACTCTCCTTGCAACTACTCCTTCCTCTCGTCTTTCCCTTCTTCTATTCCTCCATCTCACTTGCATCCTAATTCTGGCCACCACCAAGTAGTGGTCAGAAAGTCCACTCCCCCAACCTCTATATACTCTTGCATCCTTTACACATCTTCGCATCCTTTCATCCACACACACATAATCAATCATTGCCTTCCTTTCATTCAGTTCACCACCCACCCTTCTCATCACCCGCCATGTATACCTGTGGATCATTTTATGCCTGAAGAGGGTATTGGCTATCACCAACCCCCTCCCAGCACAAATGTCCACTAACGCACTCCCATTCTCATCTATCTCGGCAGGCACACCCCACTCACCAACTATTCCATCCACCTTCACATTACCAACTTTACCATTCATATCACCAATCAAAAACACTCTCTCATTCCTTCCAAACTTTTCCATGCACATTTCCACATTTGTCCAAAACTCTTCTCTCACTCTTCTAGCACGATCTTGCGTTGGCGCATACACACACACAATTGCCCACATTTGTATTCCAACTTTCAACTTTACCCACACAATCCTTGACCCAACTGATCCATACTGTCTTATGCTCTTCTTCCATCTCTTACTCACAACTATACACACTCCTTCCTTTGCCCTCTCATTCTCATCTACTCCTGCACATATACCCCATCCATACTCCCATTCTCTCACACTTTCTCCTCTCCATTTTGTTTCAGTTATTCCACATACATCCACTTTCGCACCCTCAAGCACCTGGACAATCTCTCTCTCTTTCACCTCATCATTCGCTCCTCTTACATTCCATGTACTCATTACCAAGTCCTTTGTCCGGTCCTGGGTCGTCATCGTTTGGTCAGTCCTTTTCCGGATCTGTATTTTGTTTTTGTTAATTTGGAAAAGGCCTTTGACAGAGTCCCTAGAGAGGTGGTGAAGTGGGCAATGAGAAGGCTTGACTAGGAGGAGTGGCTGGTTAGGGTGGTTATGGTTATGTATGTGGGTGCTCGTACCCAGGTAAGAGTGAATGGAGATTTGAGTGATGAGTTTTCCGTGAACATTGATGTGCATCAGGGGTCAGTTTTGAGTCCTATGTTGTTTATCATGGTACTTGAAGCCCTCTCACATGACTTCAAAAGCAGATTCCTGTGGTAGATGTTGCATGCCGATGATTTGGTGTTGATTGCAGAGAATGAAAGGGAAGCGGAGGAAAGATTTAGGAAGTGGAGGGATGGTATGGGGCACAAGGGCTTAAGGGTAACTGCAGATAAAACAAAAGTGATGATATCTAGGGTTGGTGGCGGTACTGTCAAAGACGAGGGAGAGTGGCCATGTGCAGTTTGACACGAGGGCGTGGGAAGTACGGTAATTCCATCTTGTGCGGTGTTTGTGATAAATGGGGGTGCAAGAGATGTAGTGCTGTCAGAGGTATACTGAGATACTGCTGATTTTATGTGTACGGCGTGTCGGGGAGAGCAGATGGAGATTGTCAGGCGTGAAAGGATTGTTCTTGCTGGTGAATCTCTTGAGTGTGTGGAAGAGTTTTGTTATTTGGGAAACATGTTGTGTGCTGGAGGTGGGGCTGGAGCTAGTTCTGTGGCTAGGGTGAGAAGTGGTTGGAAGAAGTTCAGGGAGCTCTTGCCTCTCATGACATTGAGAGGACTCTCCCTATGTGCTAAGAGGTCTTTGTATGCACCATGTGTTAGGAGTGTCATGCTGTATGGTAGTGAGACCTGAGCAATAAAGGAGGAGGATATTCGCAGGCTTAGACGTACAGAAATGACAATGATTAGGGGGATGTGTAGTGCGTCCCTGTGTGCAAGGTCTGAGGGGGCTGGGTTTACGATGGAAGAGTTGAGAGGTAGGATGGGACTGGAATGTATTGGTGTTGTGATGAGCAGAGGTAAATTGAGATTGTTTGGGCATGTGGAGAGGATGGGGGATGATAATTGGGTGAGGATGGTGAGAAATGTTAATATTGGGGGTGGGGTTATGAGGGGTAGACCGAGAAAGACATGGGACGAGGTCATTAAGTGTGACCTCAGGGTTAAGGGACTGAACAGGGAGGCTGCTATAGATCGTGCAGCATGGAGAGCCGCCATTAGGTGACCAAGGCTGACTCATGCAAGCATGTTGGAGCCTTTAAAAAGGAAACGATTATTATTATTGCTATTATTATTACTATTATTATTATTTATTATTACTATTACTACAGACTTCGCAAATTCTTACTGCCATGTAATTAAACCTTACTGTTCCCAGGTTATATTGTTCTTGCTGATAACCAGATACTTTTGTTAACCCCTTAACCCCGGGTATTGTTTTGGTCTGACTGTCCTCTCCCGCGGGGGTTTCAGCCAAATGTAAACAAACCTTTAAACTTTAGTAACTCTGCACAGAATAAAGGTAGAGAAAAAAATAAGGTACCACTAGAAATTACTAACCTTCAGCTTTCCATTGATGTAGGTTTCATGACTTTGTTGACTTTCACAGGACGGGCAGAGCCGTTAGAAGTGAGGGGTGTAAAATCACTATTTTACACCCCACACACCAGTACCAAATGCCAACCACTCTCTGATAATAGTAATATAAACATATATGAACACTGCACATACGATAAACACCCACTCTGTGTTCACTGAGGTAGGTAAAAGGCACTTCACTGCGGCTGCGCCCGCACTTCACTGTGGCTGTTTCGGGCGATCTTTTCATTATTTCTAACTTCTAATATTATTTTACATATAATCTGGGCAATATACATTATATTTACACTGCACTTATTACTATATTGCGTCACTGTCGCATCACAGAATTACACAAGTGCCGCAGATTCTCTTATTACAATATCACTTATTATACTGGCCAATATTTACATTTTTTTCTAGGCAAAATATCCCTTATTACTACATTATCCATTATACAATTATTGGTAAAGCACGTCACTGTCGCATCACTGTATATCACTGTCACTTTCAGTAACTCTGCACAGAATAAATCTAGAGCGAAAAATAAGGTACCATTAGAAAGTACTAACCTTCGGCTTTGCAATGATGTAGGTTTCATGATTTCGTTGACTATCACTGGATGGGCAGTGCCATTAGAAGTGAGTGATCTAAAATCACTATTTTTCGCTCACACACCATTACCTTTGCTCATACACCATTATCAAATGCCAACCTCATTCTGATAATAATACTATAAACATATATGAACACTGCACATACGATAAACACCCACTCTGTGTTCACTGAGGCAGGTAAAAGGCACTGTCATTACCCGCACTTCACTGCCACATCAGTGTTGTTGTAATCACTATTTTTTGCTCACACACCATTACCAAATGCCAACCTCATTCTGATAATAATACTATAAACATATATGAACACTGCACATACGATAAACACCCTCTCTGTGTTCACTGAGGCAGGTAAAAGGCACTGTAATTGCCCGCACTTCACTGCCATATCAGCGGTGTTGTAATCACTATTTTTCGCTCACACACCATTACCAAATGCCAACCTTATTCTGATAATAATACTATAAACATATATGAACACTGCACATACGATAAACACCCACTCTGTGTTCACTGAGGCAGGTAAAAGGCACTGTAATTGCCTGCACTTCACTTCCACATCAGCGGTGTTGTCACTCACACAGCTGGACAGATACTGATGCGTGTTTGGTCCGGGGTGGGGTGGGGGGCCCAGGGGGTGGGAGGTGGGGCCCCAGGGGGGGGGAGGTGGGGGTTGGCTGGAGTGAAAGAACTTAATAGCTACTCTCCCTTGAAACAATTGGCGCATGGAAAAAATGCGGGGTATTCAAAATATTCACAAACATTCGAGAATGACACCCGCGGTTTGGTCCAGTTTTTGCAATGTCATTCTGGAATGACACCCGCGGTTAAAGGGTTAATCAAGGTTTGGAAGGAAAGGACTAATGTGTACTATTTTTTCAGGTGTGTTAATTGACCCAGCTGTGGAAACTGCCAACAGAGACGGAGAAAGGGGAGAAGAAAACCACAAGCAGCTGCCAAATTAATACCAACCAGCTGCCTAATCACGGTAATACCAACCATCTGCCTCCAGTCTCAGGTAAGCGTCCTGTTGTGACTTTTTTGAATTTTGCCAAAGGGACCTGTAGTATGGGGCCTTCTCCTCTTGTCATAATATACTTGCTACCACCAGACTCATTTATATTGGGAGACGGCCATCATTGTGAAGGAATCTATCTACTACCCAGTTTCCCACTATCTATCTGTTTAAACTGCCATCTGTCCTTATTCAGTGCTGAGTTGTAACAAAAGATTAACACAGGAATAAAGCCAGTCATGAAGAGTTCGATAAATAATGCAGAGCCGTCGGAATTTCTTGTTCTGCTGGGAATAAGGAAGTACTTGAGGGACTATAACCAAGGAATTGAGCCAGACAGATGATGTAAAATGGATTTGTTCATCTTAGGTCTTGTGTACTAGTAGTAGTTCAACCCCAGGCACAGCAGAACATTATCCCAGTGGACTGCAGACTGAGTTACCCTTCTGTAGTCCATCATTCTCCTCTTGCGGGATAGGTGTGGCATTGAGAAGTGTAAATGTAGTCAGGCAGCCCTCCCCCCCCCCCATCCAGCACCAATACACTAGGGGTTAATTAAGATCCATATTGAACTCCTCCACAGACAAAAGGATTAAGTTTGAACACACTTGAGATTATCTCCTAAAACCTTGCCTTATTTTCAGGGTTCGTCTGTGTTACTCAGGCTGCTGTGCCTGCGATTGCTGAGTTGGTGCTGGCGTTGATCCTGGTGGTGCTGCCGTGCTGGCGTTGATCCTGGTGGTGCTGCCGTGCTGGCGTTGATCCTGGTGGTGCTGCCGTGCTGGCGTTGATCCTGGTGGTGCTGCCGTGCTGGCGTTGATCCTGGTGGTGCTGCCGTGCTGGCGTTGATCCTGGTGGTGCTGCCATGCTGGAGTTGATCCTGGTGGTGCTGCCTGCTGGAGTTGATCCTGGTGGTGCTGGCTCAATTTTTCTCATCATGCAATGTCTATACCCAAGGGTGGTTGGGGTTTATCGTTAACGTAATGCCACTCGGGGATGAGTGTGGCTGGTCACTCTCATCTTGAATGTCGGGACCAACTTGCCCAGCCCTGGGCTCCTTCGCTGCTCATGGGCGATACAAGATTGTGTGGCGAATGTTGAAAAATACTCTGTGGCCTCAAAACTCGGGAAGTACCTCTGATAGATATGGAGGTTCCCAGTGCCGTTGATCCTGAAAACCTTTCTACATCTCAGTCCCTTCTACTACAACTACAGCTACAACCACCCGTCTGAAATGTGAGTTAGAACATTTTTGGTTGGTCCACCTTGACTTGGCGCAGAGTTTTGTCCTTGGCAGCCTAATTTCATTGGCCAGAAGCAGAGTAAGACAAGGCTAGCAATACTGTGGCTCTGCATCCTTTCCAGATCACTTTTAAGCCAAGTTGAGATGGACAGAGTATAACAGTTGCTCCCATACTTACGATATTTTAATAGAGAACTCCTGACCCCATCGTTGGGTGGGAAGAGGAGTCAGGAATGATGATGATAATGCCTAATGATGATTTTAATTATGATCAGTGGCAGTGCTGGGCTTCATAACTAGATCATTCCACCACTAGGGTAAACAAGACCAGTTAACTTAGTCTAGGTACTGATTTTACTTGCCTATTGATGACGACGACGATGATTGATGATAGAATAGTTAGTGCTAGGCTCCATAACTAGATCATTCCACCACTAAAATATAGATATTTTTTTGGCAAATGCTCAGACGAAGTTGCGTCCATGGTGCCACCTCTCCATGCCTTCTCTCGTGCTACACGGGCATCTGGCAGCGCTCATGACTGGAATGTCACTCAACCATATTCCAGAACTTCTGCCTATCAGAATTCTTTCATTCCCCGAACTGCATCTCTCTGGAACTCGCTTCCCCAGAGTTGTTTTCCTCCAAATTTCTACCCACAACTGTTCAAGTCTAACTGTTACAGATATTTTATGAACAGGGGACACCAGTAATCTGGTGTATGGATTTTTTTTTTTTTTACCCATTTGTTTTTCCTTCCTCCATTCTGTTATTTATATATATATATATATATATATATATATATATATATATATATATATATATATATATATATATATCTATATATATAAAAAAAAAAACTTAGTCTAGGTGCTGATTTTACTGGCCAATCAACGACGACGATGATTGATGATGAGCTAGGATGATGCAGTGCCAGGAGTCAATCCCTGGCACTATCAGGCTGGCAACCACACAGCCGAATGAAATCTCAAGCCTGTAAGTGTTTATTCTCAACAGCAATTCTTCTTAGCTCTTGTTCGTAAGTGGGAGAGCAACTGTCTTTATTCCAACTAACACCAGATGGTTTTATTCAACTGAGAGCGATGCATTATGGGTCTATGGATAATAATGAGCTTTATTTTTAACTTATTTTCATCTTAAATGTCAAGACCAACTTGCCTAGCCCCGGATTCCTACGGTCCTCTGTGGGGCGACGTGGGATTGGATGATGGCTGATTGGATGGATTTTTAACTTATATTCGTCTATGCTCAATTATCATACTTCTTGCACTGTAACGTGGCCTGGGATTTGTCCATTCACCTGCTTTTTTCATATATCTCTGTGGTAGAATAACACAGTACTACATGTCTACATCCATCCCACTGCACTTCTTCATGACTAGCATTCTGCTTGATAAACTATTGCTAAGATGCTTATTTTATGCCTGGGTAGAGTAACAAGAGTACAGTAAGTAAATTCCCCAGGTTTACCAGTAGCAGATAGTTTTGAAACCTTTCCCCTGCACTTCATGATTAGCATGTCTCCTTGCTAAGGTGTTGCCTCAGCTCAGCAATATTTCAAGCTGATAGATAAAGTACAGATAGGTAAACACTACACAGATACACATAGATAGTAGATATATTGCAGTAAGTGTTAGCTAGGTAGATACCCGGTATACTGCAAGAATTTTGTGATGGAAAGGTTCCTCATGTTATTTTTGATGCCTTTGACTACTAGTAGTGTTTCTCTGAATTGAACAGTGTCTGGTGTTAGTTCAGTCAAAGTGGCTTGTCTTCTTTGTGGCTGGGGTGATTTCCTAACGTGATTTCTTAGCAAGCCTCCTGAGCCACCTAGAAGACACCCAAGTGAAATATGCATATGATTATTGCTTGATTATTATGTTGATGTTTGTATTGTAATTGATGCACAGTGGACAGATTTTTTTATGGCCAGTTGTTTGATACTTGTGTATATTGTCGCTATGTTGTCCGTTTAAATCACCCACACCAATCGACCCTGCAGTTCTGGCATTACTCATTGTTTATGAACCTCGGCCCGTCAATTCCCCTGTGTGGATGTTGGAAAGCTAAGTACCGGTATGCTTTTAAAAAAAATTAGCGCCAAGTCAGACTGAGGAGATTAAAGTTTTGCGCCGGCAGTAAATGAACAAAAAGTCTACATCGTAAAGATAAACTTTAAAAATTGTGCGCCGAATTAGTTGCCATAATACTGTCGTGTAGCGTGGCCCCAAGTCCCTTTGCTACTATTGGGGTTTTGGGGGATTGGGGATGCCTGGGGGGTTGGGTCAATACTTTTACAGCACATACAACCCACCATTGTGTGCCATGATATATATTCGTTTTGACGTGGGTAATGGGGGCTGTCAGACAGTGAGAAGGAGTCCATCATTGCATATGTTGGAAGGATAAGTGGCACACAGGTGGATGATTATATAGGTAAACATGCACTCAGGCCTTGCTTGCAATAACCACGTTGTGGCCGTACAGTAAGGGGGCGGAATGCTCTATGAGGGGGTTGTGTTTGATGGCCAGTTTTTTTTTTTTTTTTTTACGGCCTGGGCAATGCCTCAAGGATTGGGCATATGTTCTTAACCCCTACACCGCGGGCATGTTTACCGATGTTTTGCGTGTCCCGCGGGGTTATTCGGGCACCAACAGACTCTCAAAAAATATTTGCCAAAAATCAGTTATTAGTCCTAGAATATTAAAATTATATATGCTTATGGCACAAACCTTCAGCTTTCTCCTGGAATCTTTGTTGAGCCTTCGTCAGTTACTGTAGGACTTGTGGAGACCTCTGAAGTTGGGTAACGAAGTCTCCACTTTACACTTCCCGACAACCCGTAATATGATTACCACAGCCAGATATTAACACTATAAACACTACTCTATGATTTTCAGGTAGTTTGGGATCCATACTCCAAAAAAAAACCCACTGTGAAAGCAATGAAAATTATGAGCGCGTCTGACCGTCGCACTTACGCTAGTTTGCTCTTGGTACTCTGTCATTTATTATTCATAAAACCCCTCACACTATATTTCTGTTACTATATAACACTTATGTATATCTACAGTCTTTATCCATAAGTTTCCTTCAGTAGTATTAGTTTATTGTCACTGTAGGGATTCAATTTCTTTCAGTAAAATACGTAGCATTCACTTTCTCGTCCTGTATACTAGCATTGAGAGTGAATGTCACTTTCATCTTCACTCTCATAACTCATAGTATTCAGACATGCTAGAGTGAAACTTTCACTTTCATTACTCCTAGGGTATATACTCGTATTCTTATAATACTATTCTTTTACATTTCTATTTACCTTCTCTATTTTCTTTACGTTATTTACATTTCTATTTTATTTACACTGTGTTATGCACTGTCACTTGAAGTAACTTATACAACTATTTTCCATTGTTCAAGTATATTTACATTCATTACTTTCACTTGCTGTTTACACATTATTTACACATTATTTACAATTCCACTTGCACTGTTTTACTCAATAGAAAGATCGTAGTCACTCTTTTATCAATTGTCAGCCCTTTACCTCTTTCCACACGAGGTTTAGTAGGGGGTAAAGGTCACAGGGCCCTTTGCATCGGGGTGAAAAAGTCCCTGAAGGCAGCAAGAAGAAACAGACGTACCTCTACTTCGGAAGATGAGAGTAAACTGATAACGGAGGGCCGGGGTAGAGGCCTACTTAGGGGATATTCAGTGCTACCAATGTTCGCTCTTGAAACAGCTATGTATAGCACTGAAATGATTGGCAGGAAATCTAGACAATACATTATAAATTAGGTAGTTCCAGGTGAATGTAAATATCACTTAGGCTTCTCCCTTCCCTCCTTACATGTATATTTATTACGAAAATAGATTATACGACATATTTCAAGGGGAAAAAAACATCGAAAATTAGCGAACGAGTGCATGTGAGATGTTGTCAGGTGATAATTAGCCAATTCCAGGTGTATGGCACTCTCACTTACCTTATTTCTTTCTTGTATATATTATTTGGTATAAGAATAGGGCATAGGGCTTATTTCAATGGATGAAATCAGTGAAAAATTCCAGGGAAGATTTACTTAGCATAGCACGGCTGGGCAGGCGAGAGGATAGGGTAATGGAGGGGGGGTAGGGAGGGGAGTCAAGAACGGGGAGAAATGGCTAAATTGTCAACAATGGATGGGAGTACAGATGAGATTAGGAGTGCTGACTAGTGTTGGACATTGGCAGTACTGATAGATGATACAAGCCCCCACTTGGAAGCCCGGGTGAATTCAAAATAACACAGAATCACAAAAGCGACGCCCCGCGGTATGATCCCTTGCTCCCAAGCGTCACAAAAGTGACGCCCCGCGGTTAAGGGGTTAAGTGGATATTGCAAGCCAGACGTTGCACACTTTGTTCACATTTATCAGATGCTGGACCTCACATTCACAGCCACCCAGTCATTCACCAATGTTTTGTTTCCCCTGTTTTGCAAGAGACCTGGGACTAGCTACTGACTGATGTAATAACGCCACATCCAGCTGGAGCGCCGTAACTCCTTACACCACCACGTGACTGTCTAGTTGTATGCTCATTGTAAATCAAATGTTGTTACAAAGTACGTGTGTTGATTTACAGGAATCGCGAACCTTATTTTCTTATAAAAGTATGACCAGTTGCGATTATTGTATTTTACTTCTGTCATTGCTTCTATCAGGTCAGCCACACAAATGAGGACACATTAGTAACAAGTATGATTGTGGGAATAACTACTGCATGTAATACATCCAGCTGGAGCGCCATCATTTTTACATAATGCGATGTATATATTGAAGTTTTACTGGAAGATTTTTATTATACTTGACAGTAAAATATATGCGCCATGTCAGACCAAGGAGATTAAAGTTTTACACCGGCAGTAAATGAACGAAAAGTCTGCTTCGTAAAAATAAGCTTTAAAAATTTTGTGCCGAATTAGTTGCCATAATACTGTCGTGTAGCGTTGCCCCAAGTCCCTTTGCTACTAGTGGGGTTTCGGGGGATTGGGGATGCCTGGGGGGTTGGGTCAATACTTTTACAGCACACACAACCCACCATTGTGTGCCATGATATATATTCGTTTTGACGTGGGTAATGGGGGCTGTCGGACAGTGAGAAGGAGTCCATCATTGCATATGTTGGAAGGATAAGTGGCACACAGGTGGATGATTATATAGGTAAACATGCACTCAGGCCTTGCTTGCAATAACCACGTTG
Source organism: Coenobita brevimanus (assembly GCF_032717465.1). Lineage (NCBI taxonomy): Eukaryota > Metazoa > Arthropoda > Malacostraca > Decapoda > Coenobitidae > Coenobita > Coenobita brevimanus. Next base: position 48,345,763 of record NC_137046.1, read on the forward strand.
TGGCCGTACAGTAAGGGGGCGGAATGCTCTATGAGGGGGTTGTGTTTGATGGCCAGTTTTTTTTTTTTGTTTTTTTTTTACGGCCTAGGCAATGCCTCAAGGATTGGGCATACGTTCTTAAGTGGATATTGCAAGCTAGACGTTGCACACTTTGTTCACATCTGTCAGATGCTGGACCTCACATTCACAGCCACCCAGTCATTCACCAATTTTTTGTTTCCCCATTTTGTGAAGAAACCTGGGACATGCTACTGACTAATTTAATACCGGATATTGCCACATCCAACTGGAGCGCCGCAACTCTTTACACCACCATGTGACTGTCTAGTTGTATATTACCACCAAGTGTAGTAACTTATATCCTGGGTAGCCAGAAGCCACTTGGCTTGTCACTCATGATAGTCACGAGATGTCCACTTTGATTAGTAATCGTATCAAACAACCAGTTTCTTTACCTGCTGCCGTCAGGTCTGAAAGAAGACCTCTTCGCCAGATTTGAGTAAAGCGACTAAGGTTATAGACAACTGGCCAGCCGTACACAACCATTGGCTATGAAATGTTTTGCATAAATCCTGTCCTGAGCATGAGCAAAGTATGTAGACATTTCTCTGCCAGCTGTAGGAATGGAAGGTGTTGTTTGAAATATTTTATGTGGTAAGGACTGCACATCAACGTTACTATTCTTTCCTAGTCCACCATTCTCCTGTATGGGGATAGTAAAGGAACTGAAGGCTGTTATTTTAATCTGATTTTCAATATCTGATCATTGCCATATGAAGGTGTCTGTTCCAGGCATCAGGAAAACAGGCAACAGAAGGAATATTACCCTCTAGTCATTTGGGGAAGAGTGGTAAATATGAAATACAAGTTAGTGCTGGCAGAGTATTGTTGGCATACTTTTGCACATGCCTGTACATCACAAACAGATGCAGTTAAGTCCTGGTTATGTGCCACAGATGCTAAAAATTACAGGGTGGTTCATATATAACATGTCTGATCCCATGTGTTTTGTTGTTGCATTTTGAACCATACCTTACCCCATCCTTAGGTGGGAAGAAGAGGCTGGGATGATGATGATGACGATTGCAGTGATGATTTTAATAATAATGAATGATGATTATTATATTGATTTTGATTATTTGATGATTGATATGGTGGAGGCTTAGTCGGCTTTACCATCACTACCCTGCATCATTTTCTGTTTCCCATAACCCTTTCTTACTTGATAGTGATTGCTTGTTTGCATCCATTGGTTGCATTTTTTTATCAAGTAATTTAATATCTCCTCTTGCATTTTCTTCAGTAATTGCTTAAAGTTCACTCATTTTGGTAAGAAGAGATTTTTACCCTCCACTGACTTTTATCTATTGCCAGACATCTCAGTCGCATAAGGGTAGGCCACAAACAAATTAACTCCATGTCATTCTGTTATCTGCTATATGACTGCCCTCTCTCCAACTCACACCTCCCTCCCTTGTATCTCTCCACTCCAGTCTTCCGTCTCTGCCGTGGTCTCTCCTCCTCTTCACATCATACACATACCTTCTAGTCATTCTATCATTCCCCATCCTCTACATGGCCAAACTATCTCAAAGTATTTCTCCTAATAGCACCACAGGACTTTTCCACTTCCTCATTTGTATATCTGTCTGTCCATAAAACTTCACACATTCCTCAGGTCATTTCCACTGCTCTCACTCTTGTGCCCTTCCAACAGGATCTAAGCCTCATTTCTCAACGTCTTATCACAGCTTTCAGTGATCCAGCAACCTTTCTACCCTTCTGTACCCATTCAAGCACATCCTTCCATCCTCACTCATCACTCCAAAGTACTTGGATGCACCTTCGTTATCTATTTCCTCACCATCCAGTCTCACTCTGTATGCTGTGATTTCCCTCAAGACCATAACTTTACCCATACGTATATTCTCTCTAGGATTCTGTTTCTTACATCCTCAGACTCATGCACCAAGCCTTGCAGTTCACATTCATCACAATACAGTATCATCAGCAAGCAACAGCTCAGGAAGTTTCCACATCTTACCCTCCCTCACTAGATACCAATATATTCACATTCCTTCCTATTACCTCTCTTATAGCTTCATCCATATACAAATTGAACAGCCACTGAGACATGACATGCAGAAACACGACACACACAGACATGACACACAAAAGCATGGCACAAGGTATGACACAAACATGACACAAAGAGACAAGATTTTTGTCCTTCTGCAGATTTATTTCCCTCACGTCACTGGCAGAATAAGATAGCACTGTGGCCCAACATCCATTCCATAGCGCTTCTTCATGACTAGCACCATATTAGTCGTGTTTCAACTAGCATTTACAAAGGAATGATGGTAATTTAATACCCAGTTAAAGAGAGCATAATTAAGTTGTCAAAATACGTGCTTCCTCCGTACCTGCAGACTGAGCCGACAACACCAGATATATATGGGCAGCCCTGTATTTTGGTTTAGTAAATTGTGGGCTGCTGTTGCTGTGGTCCTGTATTCCTGGCTAAGTAGGACAGTGGCAGGTGTTTGGATATGCCTGTGTAGTAGTACAGTACTGTAATCAAACCACTTCTCTGAACCAACATAGCATCAATTTCAGCATTTTTGCCAGTACAGTATTTGCTGCCTAAGTAAAACAGTGTCAGTTGGTTGTAGCTTATCTGTGTGTGCTGATCATCTACCTTCTTGAATGAGATGTGGCTAAATGAGCTATGAAACTTTGCTAAGGATATATGCGTGTCATTTTCCAGAGTAAACTCCTGAAAGATGCACACACACATCTGAAGAATATTAGAGGATAATCTTGGTTGTAAGAATTTTGGAGCTCCTATTGCCTCTTTTCTTTGATTAAATTCGAGTATTTAGTTTCTCCAGCATTGACTCTGATTCTTAGCCAGGGACCACCACAACAGCAGGTATTATCAGCCCAAAAGATCGTAAATAACTGTGGCAAATAAAAGGACTCTGCAAAACAGCCATAGTGCTTGTTTACCCAACAATAAAAAGGGGTATTTTGTATATATTATCCCTCCTGAACTGGTGATGTTGGCTGTTGTATTTGTGCGCCAATTGTTATGCCCATTTTCTTGTTATATTTGCATTATTATTATTACCTTGTCATTGTGATGTACTGCACAGTCAGCCACAGGAAAAAATATGCTGCTGAAAAAAATATGTACTCTTGTCCTTCTTTGGTTGATTGTAATTGGCAACAGGTCAACTTGAATTTATTTTTCTCAATCTCTATTTCCCTCTGCCTGTGACCTCCAGTCTTGTAAATGCAATGTGTGCAGGAATTTCAGATGTAAGATATCTTGCATTTGGCTCTCTTTTGTGTATTATTTCTTGCACTCTTCAGTTTCTGCTTCTCTGCATTAAAAAGAAAAATGTATTGTCCTAAATAGCACTGAGATTTTAAAACTAACAAGCATCCTTAGTTAACGACCATTTATGTCAAAGGTTGATGAGCAACTTGAGTCGTTTCCCTTCATTTATATCCAAGAATAACAATCATTCAGAGTGTATTCCCCTCATTAAACATAGCAGTTGATTCCCTTCATTTAGGTGAGAGATTAACAAGATTTTTCCCTACATATATACGAACATTTATCGTTAATATGGTTTATGTTTTTTATTTATTTTTTTTCCTTTGGCTGACTAAGTTTTATATATTGATGTGGGTGTGTTTTTTTTGGTGTCTTTATTTCTGTTGATTTATTCTATAGTCAGTTTGCTTCACCTGACAGAGATTCATAACCGTTAGCTTTATGGCCAAGTATAGTCAGACTGGAGAGTTAATTTGATTAGTAACCAAGGAGACTCATCCATACCCCATCACTAAGGCATACTGAATATAAACATCAATGATTTAGTACTGAAGTGATAAAAGCTGCCATGTTTTGTCAGATGGAAATAAACTGACTATAGTTATATGTTGAATTGGAATATGTTATACTCTTATCGGTACATGGGAAAATGTGCCACGTGTTTGAAATTTTATAACTATTATGGATTAGGGCGTCAGGCTATAGATAGATTGATAAATAGGTAGGGAGAGATCCTAGGGTGCCCATAGACTAAACTATTTTGATATATCTCTTCCTACCACACAGTCATTTGCCATATTTTCCTAAGCATGAGCAAGAACCAATTTGCCTGTCAGGTCTCTATCGTCTTTCAACCCAGGGCATCTCAGAAATCAGCAGTATCATGTGTTGAGCAGATAATTTTGTGCAGTATGTCTAGCCCTGGCTTCCTACTCTCCTTATGGGGTGACATAGGATTGGATGATGGCAGACGATGTTGTATAAAGTTGCAAAGTCTCCAACATCACAGCCAATGGTTGATACGTTTTTAGAATTACTATCGCTATGCTGATTCTTAGGTTATGCTGTTGATATTTCTCCTTCATTGTTGCGTTTTCTTGGTCTGTGTATCGTTTGGGTGTTTGTGATGGTGTTGATGTCTGTTGGGTTGGGTTGTCGTGGTTTATGATTAGAGAGAGCAAGGATGTGTGATGTCCCCATGGTTTTGTGTGTGTGTGTGTGTGTAAGATACTAGGATTTGAATGGTAAGTGAATGAGTGTATGAGCCATTTCATTGGGCTTGCAGTTAGTTTCACTCTCTCTTGGGTTTCCTCTTTGCTGTATGGGCCCTATGCATTTTATCCATGTGTAAAAAAAATAAATAAACAGGTTAGGAGTGACTGCTTGAAAAAGAAAAAAAAAATGGTTACGATGATTGAAAAATAATTGGTTACGAAGATGATGATGATGATGATTAGTCCACGTCACTAGGCATGGTACTGATAGTTCGCGCCCTTAATGCTTGTTTATTCTTTGTTCTTTGCTCCCACCTCAAATATTTCTGTCATGAGAGCTAGAGAGACCTTGTTGTTGTAGTGCTAAAATCATTACATGCCTCTGACTCTCCTATCACCTGTATTGGCCGTCATAACCTTCCCTTCCAGCAAATTAATTCTCATGATAAATTTAATTCCTTTGTCAGTGGATGATAAACCTATTATATCAAAATTATGCTGTTCTGAAGAGTATTTGCTATGTATTAGTAAATCTTGGCTTGTAATCCCACTTGACTGACTACAGAAACCCTGGCAGCCCCAAAGGTATATGTTGAAGGATTGTCTGTTGTGGTAGTGTGGTGTGGTGTGTGGGAGGAGGCCTACACTGTGGTACATGTGGTGAGTGTTTGTAGTAGTGTGTTGTGGTGAGGGGGAGGGAGGCCTTACACTGTGGTAAATGTGAGTGTGGTGTGTTGTGGCAGGATGCATTATACTGTGGGCAAAGTGCATTGTTTGTGAGTTGTGTATTGTGTTGGCATTGAAGTAGAGAAAGGTGATGATTGTGTTGAAGTCTGGGTATACTCTTTTCACTCTAACTTGGCACAAATTTTCATGTTTTGGATTTTTTTTTTTTTTTAATGTGTCCCATTGGCAGAAACAAAACATTAGACCTGCATGCACTCCATAGCTTTTCATTGTGACAGGCATTATAATTTAATGCCTGTTTACTGTATTCTTACAACTCAGCATTCATGAGAGAGCATAAACCATTTTTAGACCAAGTTAGAGTTGTGTTTCTCTGGGTATGGTTGAGTCTGAAGGGTGGGTGTCTGGTGATGGATTTTGAAGGTTTCTGTTGTATATCTAGGTAGTAGCTATGTACCGTCTGAAATAGTAGAAATAAAGTTTTAAAAGAAAGAAAAAAAAAAGTGGACGACGGCCACAGCCACTTGGCGGACTGCACTTGGGCTACTGGACTGCACTTAGGCCACCGGTATTGCAGATGGTCGGAGCCAGTGACCTGTACTGTGAAATTCCATATGCTTTTCACAGCACAGTTCCTTTGGAATGGGGGCCGTTTTAAGGGGGTAGGAAAAAATATGCATCCTTCTGAAAACTAGTGTTGGTTATAGGATGAGAATAGGTTGTAAGTACTCTTTGTAATGTAAGTTCTTATTACATGCTTTCCATAGCTGGTCTTCAAAACCAGCATCATATTTTAGTGCGTATATACTGTATTCTTACAATACAGCATCCATGAGAGAGAGCACAGGGCATTTTTAGACCAAGTTAGAGTAAAACGAGAGAGTATAGGTTGTGTTTTTCTGGATGTGGTTGTATCTGAAGGGTGGGTGTCTCATGATGGTTTTTGAAGGCTTCTGTTTGGCTGTAGTGGCCATGTATATCTAGGTAGTTGCTATGTACCGTCTGAAGTAGTAGAAATAAAGTTAGAAAAGAGAAAAAAAAAAGTGGATGACAGCCACAGCCACTGGCGGATCTGCACTTCAGCTACAGGTATTGTAGGTGGACGGAGCCGGTGACCTGTACTGTGACATTCCATATGTTTTTCACAGTATGGTTCTGTTGGAATGGGGGACGTTTTAAGGGGGTAGGAAAGAAAATATGTATCCTTGTGAATTTTAGTGTTGGCTATACAGTAGGATGAGAATATCAATCTGTCTGCCTACTGCCAGCTGCCATTATCCCGTAAGAGGGGGCCATTTGACTTTTACTTATGGGGAGGGGCACTAACCCTTCACCAACCCACTTGTTGACACATAGGGAGCACATATGGTTTGATTATATGGTTACCACCCAGCATTGTAAACAGTTTCTTGGCTTATAGATTTTTTTAAAGTACTTTTTGTAATGCAAGTTTTTATTACATGCCTTCCATAGCTCTTCTTCATAACCAGCATCGTATTTTAGTGTTTATATACTATGCTTACAACCCAGCATCCATGAGAGAGGCGATATGTTTGTGGCCATCCCGTACGGGATTGAGGCGCCTGGCAATAGATAGATAGATAGATCCATGAGAGAGAGCACAAGGCATTTTTAGACAAAGTTAGAGTAAAGAGAGGGTGAGAGAGAGTAGGTGTATTCATGTTTCTCTGAGTAGGGTTGTTTGTGAACGGTGGGTGTCTGGTGATGGTTTTTGAAGGGTCCTGTTTGGCTGCAGATTTGTGGATGTCTGTAGTGGCCTTGTGTTTATAGGTAGCTAGGTACAGTGTGAAATAATAAAAAGAAAGTACTGTATATATATATATATATATATTTATTTATTTATTTAAAAAAAGCTGTGTACACTCTGAAAGAATAAAGTACTGGAAAAAAAAAAAAAAAGTTGATGGCCACAGCCATCAGCGGACTGCGACAAGTGCAGGTGGTCGGAGCCGATGACCTGTACTGTGAAATTCCATGTATTTTCACAGCACAGTTCCTTCTGAATGGGGGCCGTTTTAGGGGCGAGAAAAAAAATATTGACTATATCTTGTGAAATTTAGTGCTGGCGTGCAGTGTTATAGGCTTTGAATGGCTGTAGTGGCTAGGTAGGCAGTATGTACAGGATAAATTATTAGCAGAAAAAAAAGGAAATAAGAAAAAAAGGAGGAAAAATAAAAATGGTTGCACATTTTATTTGGATTTAGGTAACTTTCTAATTTGGGGCAGTGGTCAAGTAATAGGTCTAGTACAACTTCCTTGGTGGTTTGAATGGCCGTAATGCTTTTATGTTCCTCTGACAAAGTGGGGCCAGACTGGAGGGTCAGTTGAACTAGTAATCAAGGAGACTCATTCCTGTCTCAGTACTAAAAATTTCACTGTTTCATGGGATTAGTTATTATGAAGAGGTACATAGTGAGGTTGGGGGGAGGAGGCAGCCTTATAACTCTGTGTGGAGGTCTTGTTGGGTTGTGGTGGTGGTTTATGTGTTCGTGTTTTTCTGCATTGAGAGTCCCCTTGTTGTCCAGTGTCTGTGTGTTTAGCCACGAGGGATTTTTGGCACTGAGAACACCAGTTGGTATTGTAGTGGTGTTGGTCTGGAATAGGAAAGTCCTGGAGTTGATAATTTCGAAGCACTTATGTAGGGAGAAATATGTGAGGTAGTCAGGATTCCAGGGGCTTAAATGGTCAGTGAGTGAGCATCTGGCCCTTTTCACTGGACATGGCCTGGTTATATCAGTGCCACCACCTGAAGGTGTCTGCCCTGCACCGCAATTTTATAACAATTGGGTGCGTAAGGTGAGATGTGTGAATTTTGGGGGTAGGGTTGTGAGGCAGACTGGAAAAAATATTCGAGACAAGGTCATAGGGTGGCTGCCAGAGATTGAGCAGCATAGACAGCCACCATTAGGTGACTATGGCCAATGAATGCATGTTGGAGCCTTCATGAATGGTACGATACAAATGATATAAAAATACTGAACTGTTTCTACAGGCCCATCATGTACACCTCAGTATATATATGCATAGCTTTGAAATACTGTATATATAAACACATCATCTGAGATCTAGTGGCACATTTTCCACATAGTTAAAAACAGAATATGTGTAAATTGTGAGTTTTGTTTGTGTATAATGCCAGCAGTAAGTAATTCCTCATGTAATAATTGATATATATTCCCGTAAATTGGTGATTGCGTGAAGTTAGGGTCGGGTCCCAGCAAGAGGGACTTTTTCTCCAGCATTTAAGGATCATATGCAAGACAGAAATAACTAGCAAGATTTATTTGTGTTAAATTTTAAAAAATTATATTTTTAGATGAATTAACATTGAATGGTGGGTGACAGAGTGACTTGGAGGCGTTTTTTCTGCGGCCACCCTTTGCGGGATTAGGGCGTCGGGCTCTTGATAGATAGATAGATATAGAACATTGATCTTTCGGGCGTCGGGCTCTTGATAGATAGATAGATATAGAACATTGATCTTTCACAGCACACCTTTGAGATTAATTAAGAAGTTTGTGAAAAGTGTATATTTGAGTGATATTAAGAGAGAGACTATGCTTAGTGAAAGTATCTTAAATGAGGAATTACTGATAGGGGTTTGCCAGTAAATTATTATTATTATTATTATTATTATTATTATTATTATTATTTGACCCACAAGCAGTTTTTGAAGCATAAACTAATGATACCCCTTGCTGGCATTAATATTACAAAGGAAAACAAAGTTGAGTGTTTATTCTCTGTGTGCTTTAGTACTTCATATAGTTAAGTATTGTATTAGGCTTCCTCTTCTCCTTGTTGTTCTTTTCCTCTTCTTCCTTCCTCTTCCCCTCCTCATTCTTCTCCTCCCTCCTCCTCCTCATTCTTTTCTTCCTTCCTCCTCCTCCTCCTCCTCATTCTTTTCTTCCTTCCTCCTCCTCCTCATTCTTTTCTTCCTTCCTCCTCCTCCTCCTCCTCATTCTTTTCTTCCTTCCTCCTCCTCCTCCTCCTCATTCTTTTCTTCCTTCCTCCTCCTCCTCCTCCTCCTCCTCATTCTTTTCTTCCTTCCTCCTCCTCATTCTTTTCTTCCTTCCTCCTCCTCATTCTTTTCTTCCTTCCTCCTCCTCCCCTTTTTGTATTAGGCTTCCTCTCCTCCTCTTCCCCCTCTTATTGTATTAGGCCTCCTCTTCTCTCCCTTTTCTTCTTTCCTCTTCCTCCCCTCTTCCTCTTCCTAACCTTACCACCCTGCAGCCCACCCTACCACCCCCACCCTTGCTAAGCCCTACCAGGTGTCCCTTGCTATTCCTGTCATCCTTGTCCTGTCCTTCCATCCCTGTTCTGTCAACCATGTCCTGTCCTTCCACCCCTGTCCTGCCATCACTTACCTGCCCTGCACCCTTGCACTTTCCTTCCCTCCCCTACACCCATGCAATACACTGTACAGCCATGCCCTCCCCTACAGCCTTGCAACATGCAGCCATGCCCTCCCTTACACCCTTGCAATATGCAGCCATGCCCTCCCGTACACCCTTGCAGTATGCAGCCATGCCCTCCCCTACACCCTTGCTATTCCCTCCCCTGCCCTGCCCTACACCCATGCACTGTCATCTGCACTCTTGCCGTGCCCTGCCATCCTTGGCCTGTCCTCCCCTCCTTGGCCTGTCCTCCCCTCCTTGCTATTCTTACCCTGTGTCCTGCCCTTCCATATCTGCTATTTTTTCCTTTGTGTGTCCTGCCCTTCCATATCTGCTATTTTTTCCTTTGTGTGTCCTGCCCTTCCATCTCTTGCTGTATCCTGCTTGTCTTGCCTTGCTATGACCTGCCCTGTTGTGCCCTTCCATCATCTGTGCACAAAGTCCTGCCACCCCTGTCCTGCCCTACACTCATGCACTGTCATCTGCACTCTTGCTGTGCCCTGCCATCCTTGGCCTGTCCTCCCCTCCTTGCTATTCTTACCCTGTGTCCTGCTGTTCTTGCCTAGGGTGTCCTGCCCTTCCATATCTGCTATTTTTTCCTTTGTGTGTCCTGCCCTTCCATCTCTTGCTGTATCCTGCTTGTCTTGCCTTGCTATGACCTGCCCTGTTGTGCCCTTCCATCATCTGTGCACAAAGTCCTGCCACCCCTGTCCTGCCCTACACTCATGCACTGTCATCTGCACTCTTGCTGTGCCCTGCCATCCTTGGCCTGTCCTCCCCTCCTTGCTATTCTTACCCTGTGTCCTGCTGTTCTTGCCTAGGGTGTCCTGCCCTTCCATATCTGCTATTTTTTCCTTTGTGTGTCCTGCCCTTCCATCTCTTGCTGTATCCTGCTTGTCTTGCCTTGCTATGACCTGCCCTGTTGTGCCCTTCCATCATCTGTGCACAAAGTCCTGCCACCCCTGTCCTGCCCTACACTCATGCACTGTCATCTGCACTCTTGCTGTGCCCTGCCATCCTTGGCCTGTCCTCCCCTCCTTGCTATTCTTACCCTGTGCCCTGCTGTTCTTGCCTAGGGTGTCCTGCCCTTCCATATCTGCTATTTTTTCCTTTGTGTGTCCTGCCCTTCCATCTCTTGCTGTATCCTGCTTGTCTTGCCTTGCTATGACCTGCCTTGTTGTGCCTTTCCATCATCTGTGCTATGTCCTGCTTTGTGCCCTGCTATCCTTGACCTGTCCTCCCCTCCTCGCTCTTCTTACCCTGTGTCCTGCCCTTCCATCTCTTGCTGTATCCTGCTTGTCTTGCCTTGCTATGACCTTCCTTGTTGTGTCCTTCCATCATCTATGCTCTGTCCTGCTTTGCCCTGCCCAGTCATCTGTGCTATGTCCTTCCATCATCTCATGTCCTGCTGTCCTTCCTCTGTCCTGCTCCATGTCTTGTTTTGTTTGTTTTTAATATATGTTTCTTTTATTTTTTAATATCTTTGTATATTGACCTTTTAAGTTCATAATTTTTTCTTAGTGCTAAATTTTGAATATAAGTTACTTATATATGTATAGTACTTTGAAAAATATCAGAAAAAGAATACCAATAGACATGAATAGTACGAAGTGATATCCTTCACACTATTCATGTCTATTGGTATTCTCTTTCTGATATTTTTCAAAGTACTATACATATATTAGTACTATACATATATAAGTACTATACCAAAAAGGTATATGTATATAATAAAGACATGGTAATAATACATTGGTTTTATTTCCACTAAGATACATTTAAGTGAAGAAGGTAAAAAAAAAAAAACTATCTCGATAAATCGGCCAGAGAAATAAGGACTGGGAACCCCAAGGGAGGGTTGCCAGTCCGTATTTTCGTGGCCGATTTATCGAGATAGGTTCTGCGCCCTACCCCAAGATGCTTCCAAGACCGTGCCCTTCAAATCACTGTGTAGATGCCATGTCTTGTATTGCTCTGCCCAGCTAATGCCAGGCAGAGCTATACAAGAACACATGGCATACAACAGAGTGATCAAAAGGGCTACTTAACATGCATTGCTAAACACTGTGTGCACCACGCAACGTGTGTTTGCTAAGGCATGTTAAACAGGAAGCAATGCACCATTAGTCAACATGGCATACAGTATACCAAAGACATGAGCCAATTAACCCCTTCAGTATGAGGACATTTTATTCCTGCTGATGCTACATGATTTTATTCAGCTTGGAGTGCGATCTCATACTGGAGGGGACAGCCTCCCTTCAGTATGAGACCCCCTTCCTAAGCTGAGTAAAATCGTCTGGCAGCAGCAAGAATAAAATCATCTGAGACAGCAACAATACACTGAGAAAAGATGTAACAGTACTGAAGAGGTTAAAAAATACCAACATGGACTGGTTGTGATGCATGTTAAATATCAACAAAATCACATACCATTGAACAATATTTACTCTTCACTAACTTGGCCCAATTTTTCAGTCTTTTCCAGCTGTGTCACATAAGAGTAACTCGAGGCACAGAAAGGCAATGCTATTACTCATAATCCTTTTCACACACTGCCTACTATCCTGTTTTAAGAAAGTTACAACTCATGATTCAGGCTGGAAAAATTTTAGGCCAAGATAAAGTTCAGAGTATAATTTCAAGCAAACAAATAAAACTAAAAATATATATTGGCCATATTACTATAACAATGTGAAAGTGTGGACATGCTATATCTACCTATGGCCAGACACCTTGGTCCTGTGAGGGTACATATCTCCTCCCTGTCCACTGCCATCTACCTGCCCTCCCCCAGATTACACCCCCTGCCTCTCCCCCCACCTCACTCACATACACCCTCCTGATGAAGTTTCCTACTCTCCATTCCACAACTTACACCCCCTCCCCTATCCCTCCATTATGTTCACATACACTCGCCTAGTTAGTCTTTCACACCCCAACTAACACACACCTCTCCATCTCTATCTCATCCTCAGCTCCCCCCACCTCACTCACATACACTCTCCTGATTATGTTTCCTACTCTCCTTTCCCCCAACTTACACCCCCCTCTCATATATCTCTTCACTCCATCCCTCCATCTCATCCTCAGTCTCCACCTCACTCACATACACTCAGAATTAATCTTCCTACACCCCCCAACTTACATCCTCCTCTCTCATGCACCTCTCCACTCCATCCCTCCATCTCATCCTCAGTCTCCCCCTGCCACTTTCCCCACCTCCACCTCACTCACACAAACCCCTACTTAGTCTCCCTCTCCATCCCCCTCCACTTACACCTCCCTCTCATACCTCTATTCCATCCCTCCACCTCACTCTCATACTCCAGCCCCAACTTACACCCTCCTCTCCTATATACCTCCACTCATCCCTCCATCTCATCCTCAGTCTCCCCCTCCCTCTTACCCCACATCCACCTTACTCACATACACTCCTAGTTAGTTTCCCTCTCCATCCCATTTCATTTTACAACATCCTCTACTCAATCCCTCAGTTCCCCCCCCCCCTCCACCTCACACATTAGGGCCGATTCACACTACACGGTTCGTCTCCGTACGGCTTTCGTACGTTAATTATTTTATCGAAATCAATGGGGCTGTTCACACTATATTTTCCCTTTATTGTTCATCTTTCGTGTGGCTTCACTCGTACGGATCGCCTACGTTTGGAAGAAATCTCTAACGAACGAAACGTATACGCATGGAAACGCTCCGTACCTCCACCGATCAGTGTGAACATCGATACATATCAGTCACGGTGTGTTTACAGACGACAGAGGACAACTTTAGCCTGTCACTGCTTTTGGCCGTGAACAGTACTATAAGCAGTCATGAGTGACGAGAAGTTATTAGAACTGGTCAGAGGTTACGAGGAACTATATGACATGGGCAACAGAAAATACGATAACCATGTGAAAGAAAAAATATGGAAATTAATAGGAGAGGGATTGGAAAAATTGGGTAAGATATTTAAATATTTCACTATTTTATTATAACAGTGTGACGAATAGCATTTTATCCTTCATCCTATTCATTACCATTCATAGGGTATCTCTTAACACCCTATCCATTACCATTCACAGGTTCTCCCAACATCCTGTTCGTAACCATTGGTAGGTTCTCTCTCAACCCTCTTTATGCCCATGGAAGAGAACCAGTGGGACTTCAAGAATCTTTTAAAATTCTTTTACAATGAATGCACCTTGTGGAGCATTTCCTCCCTGTCTAGTTATGTCTACTAAAGAGCTTGTATTGTTCGTGACATTCATGGTTGTAACATCAGTGGCATTGTCACCTAACTGAGCAAAAATGAATGTTGTAGCAAGCTGCTTTACACTAATTTCTGAGGCTTCTTGTCGGAGCCACAGCTGCACGCAGACTGACGAGATCATGGACATATAATGTGAACAGTGACATAGCAAATGAACCGTAACCCTACGAAGACGAACCGTATAGTGTGAATTGGCCTTTAGTCTCTCACTCCAGCCCTCCATCTCATCCTTGGTCTCCCCTCCTACCTCACTCACATACACTCCTAGTTAATTCTCTCCCACTCCACTCCATCCCTCAGTCTCCCAATTCTAATTTATGGAGCATAGGCAACCAAATGACATAATGATTTCTTACTAAACTCGTGGAATGTTGCCATAACCTACCTACCAATAACAGATCTTTGAAAAAAAAAAAAAAAAAAAGTGATATGGCCACCTTATATTTTTAAAAATAATGAAGTAATCGTTCGTTTAAAGTTTCCCTGCACATATAGTGCAGGCCGGGCCATACATTAGCCCGGTCAGTGGTGTATGGGCTGATTAAAAAAAACAGTAAGTGGGGAGGCCAGGACCTGGGGAATGCCCAGCACACACGTCCTGTCTCCTGACTGGCTTTGTGGTGTGTGTGTGAAAAATGAAGTAATATTTCTCGCCTTTTAAGACTTCGTTCCCCTAAAAAACCTTGGAATAGCACTTCTAAAAAATTACAAGGTTACTTATGAACTGGCTGCTACAGTTTATATAACCCTTGTTAATTTCTTGGTCATAAACAGACACACATCTTAACCAAGACTGGCTGAAGTTTAAATCTATTGCTCATGGTCTGGTGCAAGTAGGCAACTAATACAGTACTGTATGTATAAAATCAGTATTGCTGTTCCTGGTCTACCAAGCCATTCATACCCAGGCAACAAGTCTTTTAGTCAAACACGACAGATGAACACTACAGCAGGTAATATTTAGGCAATGTTGTTCCCACAACAATTTAAATCAATATTTTATGCAAGGAAGAAGGAACCAAATGCTAGAAAACCTGAACGACTGTTCCCTCCAACAAAAAACTAAGTTAAGTGCCAAATTCAAGATCGTTCATCTTGAGATGCCTGGACACAGCATTAAAAAGACTGGAGGGTCATAGGCAGTAGGAAGAGTGAAAAGCAGTTCCCGAGTTGACATATTGCGTATATGAAGGTTAACTCCTGCATTTGATAGCTGGACAGAAAAGGGATGAGAGTTTGCTGCTAGACAGGTGCTACGCACCCGCCAGGGTGGTGGAGGAATGCAAGCAGACGTTTCGGAGGGGCAGTGACCATTGACACAGCAGTACAAATGAGATAAACATGCAACAGTTGTAGTCAGATGGAATAAAAATTGGCAAGCTGCATCACTATGTGCCACTGATGCAATATGTCGAGATGTTTCAAATAATTTTTGGCCTGCGCCAGGAGCATGCATTTATTTTTTTTTTTTAGCTGCAGTTCTTTGGTTGTGTTTAGTGTTTTTATTAAAAGCTGCAGGAATATTTCACTCATTGGCAAAGCAACTGACGTTAGATTTAAAAAGCACAATTAATTTTACTACCTCTCAAATATTGGAAATTATAAGACTGCCTTGTCAAAATCAAGCTATTTTTCATGTCTTAAAAGGCGATAAACTCTACTCCACTACACAAAATATTGAAACATTTTATAGTAAAAAAGCATTTACATTAAAGATGCATTTAGTGGAATAAAGAAAATATGGACAGCACATATAAATATATAAGTAATGGATGTGGGATCATGAAGGGCCGCAATATATTAAAATCTACACGAGTGAAGTTCTGTTGAAAAATCACATGGTCTGACTGAATGGCCAAGAGATGCTCCCACATCCACAAATACTGTACAGTGCATATACAGATGTCCTCGTTTAGCCACAGGTATGGCCTAAACTAACAGTATTCCCACCATACAACTGGTAATGGCAAATTCTGCACCCTAACTAAGCTTTACAGAAACACTCAACTGACAGAAAAAAAAAAAAAAAATTGATAGGGGGGATAGGGGTTGCATTGTTTGAAAAAATAAATAAATAGATAGAGGGGTTGCACTGATTTAAAAAAAAAAATGGAGAGGGGCGGGAGAGGGGTTGCATTGTTTGACGGTCCTTAACTATGAGATATGACTGTCTCCTTGGTTACTTCGTTTATTTTCCTATAGCTTACAAAAGCTTCAACATGCCTGCATAAGTTAGCCTTGGTCACCTAATGGCAACTCTCCATACTACTTGATCTCTGGCAGTCTCCCTGTCCAGTCCCTTATCCCTGAGGTGTCGCTCTGACTTCATCCCAGGTTTTTTTTTTAGTCTGCCTCTCACAACTCGACCCTAAACAATCACAGTTCTCACCCTCCATTCTCTCCACATGTCCATACCATCTCAACCTACCCCTCCTCATCACTACATCAATACATTCAAGTCTCAACTCTTCAACTGCAGTCCTAACACCCTTCCCAAGGCCTGTCATTCAAGGAATCACTACAAACAAATCTAATCATTGTCATTACTGTATGTTTAAGCCTATGAACATCCTCATCCTTCACTGCCCAGGTCTCACGTGCCACATACAAAGATCCCTTAGCACTGAGGGAGAGCCCTCTCAATGTCAGGAGGCAACAGCTCCCTGAACTTCCTCCAGCCAATCCTTATCCTAGCCACATAGCTAACACCAGCTCCACCTCCGGCACATAACGTCAAAAAAAAAAAAAAAAAAAAAAAAAAACTACACACTCAACAGCAAGACTAATCCTTTCATGCCTGAAATCTCCATATGCTCCCCCCCACACACTGGACACACCATGTCAGCATTTTTCACAGTCTACCTCTAACACCACATACACAGCCTCTCACCAACACTGAACAAGTTGTAATTCCCTCCCACACCCTAGTGGTAATCCACACATGGCCACACTCCCTCAGCTTCGACAGTACCACCACCAGCCTTAGATACCATCACCCTTGGTTACTAGTCGTATCAACCCTCCAATCACACTACACACTGCCATCAACTGAGACAAAAGGGAACAGGGATCTCTCAGGTTTGATAATATGCTATAACAAATTTAACAGACAATGGAGAAAGTTGCCTTCATGAAGTGGCAGTCTCCTTGGTTATGGCTACTAGTCATATCAATGTGCTATAGCAATACACTTTACAGGTACAGGAGGCTTGCTTTCCTGTGTCTCCTTGGTTACTAGTCCTGCAGGTGGTAGGTGACTGTGATCATCCACTCACTTGATATACAGTGCAACCTCTTAAATTCGAAGTTCTTTTGTCCTTTTGATACTTTTGAAAAATTTGAACTTTTAATAAAGCATTTCTGTGGCTGTCTTAATTCTCATGGTTTAGACATGCTTTTGACACAAGCTTTGTTGTCTGGGCTAACTAGCTGGCTTCAGGCATCCTATTTTCCATTGTTAACACTACCATTTATCTCATCTCTTAACTCAAGGATCAGTACAATAATTGCTACAAACCATGAAGTGTTTCTTTCACATTTCCTTTCCTCACCTTGTGTATGTCCCCTTGTTCTAAAGCACTTTGCAGTTGTATTCATATTTAACATCAATCAGTAAGTTGTAAGGGACAGTAATTATGCATTCATTTATTTACGTAAAAACTACAGTACTGAACATGAATATTTACATCTTTCAGCAACCACCATCCACTCCTTGATGTAGCACTACCCACTATCTCCATTATTTTTGTTTCTGTCCTCCTCTCTCCCTATTTCTCACATCTTTCCCGTCAATTTTCATTACTCCTTCCTTTTCAGGTGGCTTTACACTGAGTAACATGCCTAATGGCTTTCTGTAAGCCAGAAAACTATTTACAATGCTGGGTGGTAACCATATAACCAACCCATACGTGATGCTACACTTCACATTGCGCACTGATTACACAGTTTATTTTATGACATTTTATGATACGTACAATTACTGCCAGTTTGCATTACTATAATCTTGCAGAAATACTGCACTCTCAGTGATGAAATACATAAGTACATTGTGTGTGTGTGTGTGTGTGTGTGAAACAAAAAATGGAAGATGGTGGTGGTTTATATCTACTCAAAAATATATTGCACAGTGGTTTAATTGTGATGCAAATGATCTATTAGAATTACACTAAGACTGCTGCCTACCAACAATCATGCTTCAATCAAAAGTGAATAAAATCAGTTGACGTCTGACAAGTGGTGTTGCATGGTGTTGTGTGATAAAGGAATATTTACCATAATTCCACTCAAAAACTTAAAAACCTTATCACACTGCTTTGTAATGTCATACACCGTCAGGTTTAACACCACCGCTATCTTTGATAACACCTGCAATGAGTTATTTACTCTAGTTTCAGTTGGTAGAGCACTGAGAACTGTCAAATTTGTCATACATGGTAGTTTCCATCACCAATCATTTCACAACACACACACTAAGTACTTGTGGGTGCATTCTTATACTGCATCATTTTTGTTCCCAGCACTGCACTAATTGGTAAAGCCAGGACACCTGTTTGAAGCCACAATTATGGTCAAATTTGGATATGATAAAACTGACTCAAATAAGAAAGAGCTTACCCAAGAGGAGGAAAGGAAATTATTATTATTATGGGTGACCACACACTTTATGGTGAGGTCATCAGTACCAGATGGGTGTAGCTGGGTATTTTTTTTTTTACTACAGTCTCTGGTTATTTCTGAGCTACGTTTGGGAAATAAAAATGACATTTTTCATAAATTATGGCAATTGAACTTGAGGTTTGCAAACTTTTGAGGTTGCACTGTAGTACTACCTATTCTTCCTTCAACTTTATCATTGTTTGTCCTCACTCCCTACTTCTCCCTTTCCTTCCTGTCACTTTTTCTCTTTCCACTTCATGTGGTTTTACACCATGTGACAGGCCTAATGGTTTCCCGCAGCCCAGGAAACCATTTACAATGTTGGGTGGTAACCATATCACCAAATAATGGGGTGATGTGGGGCCTGCTATGGTGTTCACGTTAACTGGATTATGCAAATGCAGCATCCATCCAGGAACCAAACCTCCACACTATTCAACGCACCTTGCCGTTGCAGGGCTCTGTCTGCCACAGGGGAACACTGGTTCACTAAATGAGGTGGCAAGGCTGTTGCTTGCCTGTGGTTGATGGGTCTGCTTGGCCAGGCAGACTGGGGTTGATCAACAACGTACTTCAATACACAATGCCGTCAAACAAAACATGCCCCAATTCCCTCCCTTATCCTCCAAGGATGGTGAAGTACATGAGTCTCCTTGGTTACTAGTCTAATACCTCCCTATCATCCCATAAAGGAAAATAGTGGACTACAGGATACGGGCCAATGCAGCCAGCAGACCAACATGTTCCTGTTCAGATAAGCCTGGCCACAAAATACATCACTTCAGCACTACCATATAAACCAGCCAGGGAACACAATGACAATTACTTGGATTTAACGTACATGAAAACAGCACTTCATGACTAGCATAAACGAGGACTTTCTGTACACACAACTACAGTTCTTTCACTTAAACTTGGCCAAGACATATCCTTTGACAGCTGACTTAGTTCAGTAGCAAAGACATAATCACTGGCTCTACAACCTTTCCACCACACTGCATGACTAAGATCACTAATTTTGATCTAATACAGTATAGCTAAACACGATTCAAAGATGGTAATTTTAGGTCGTTGAAACCTTTCCACAGCACTTCTTCGTGACTAGCAAGGTATTTTAAGGCCAAGTTAAAGCAAAATAATTGAGATGCAGTTTTAACACATTACCAATCTTCTTCAAACATACAGCATATTCCTCTACCCAGCTGGCTTCATCTTGCCATCTTGATATCTTCATAGATCTTGTTGGATGCCATCTGTTTCCTGCAAATACAACAACACATTAGCTGTGTTTTTATCTACACCAACACCCACTGACCTAACCTACAACACCCACTAACCTACTCTACACCTACACCCACTGACCTAATCACACACACACACACACACACACACACACACACACACACACACACACACACACACACACACACACACACACACACACACACACACACACACACACACACACACACACACACACACACACACACACACACACACACACACACACACACACAAAACCTTCAAACACCAGCCAACTGGATTACCTAAACACAAGATCACAAGTTTAAATTCTGTACCTAAACAACAAGAGCCTATCTGCACAGACTGCAGTCAATATTTAAGTTTCTCTTTCAAACTCAGAATGTGAAACTTGTATTAAAATGCCTCCTTATGGCCAAAACTGACAACTGTTTAATAATCAGCTGATGCAACAGCTGACCTATCAAATCAAATCAAAATTTCAAGCTGAGCAACTTTGTATTTCATAAGCCACTACAATGCTTTCTTAAAGTCAAACTGAAATGCACCCAATAGTCAGCTTAGGCAATGGCTGACATGATAAATCAACATAAGTTCAGGCTGAGCGGCTTTGTATTTCATAAAATCACTCAAAGCTCTCCAAGAGCAGATATTTACACTTTCCTTGGAGAGAGAGAAAAAAAAGTACCACTTCTAGACCTGTTAGCTTTGCCACAGGTGAACAGACCTATTAATATTCCAAAGCACATCTGGCTGGACCACCTTAACCCACTACACCACCAGGCACCTACAGTAAACACAGCAACACAACCACCTGACACATTCAAAGCATCTGCCAACACCACCTTAACCCACTACACCACCAGGCACCTACAGTAAACACAGCAGCACAACCACCTGACACATTCAAAGCATCAGACACCACCACCTTAACCCACTGAACGACTTAGACGATGGCCAGATTTAGAAAAATGGCAGAAACTGTAACCACTGCTAATACACCTAAAGATAATTCACCATACTCCCTGAGTGCTTTATCCATCTATACCTATTTATCTATATCTACTGAAGTAATTCTGGAGACTATTTCAAAGTCTGCATTACATGAGGAATCTACTACAGTTAAAACAAATCTTCCCAAACAAGAAATGAACAAAGTAAGGGAACCATTCAGTGCAAGATGCCTGGTCACTGCATTTAAGAGCATGTCACAGTAGGAAGCACCAATGAACCAGCACCAGGGAACCAGCTCCAATGAACCAGCACCAGGGAACCAGCACCAAGTCACACTGGCTACATAGCACCAAGACTGGCATGGGAGCAGCTTTGGCCATGAAGACGCTTGGTGATGAAACAGTTTGGTGTTAATGCACAAGGAGGAAGGCAGGATAGGGAGGAAGGGGAGGATAGGGAGGAAGGGGAGGATGGGGCAGTGTTAATGGCAGGGCCTTAAACTATCCATGGCATAATACCAAATGTCTAGCCTGATAGCAGGGGGGAAATGTAGGGCCAAAAGAATTATGGAACTATCAAAAAAAGGTGGACCAGTAGAGAGAGGACAGGAAGGGGAGAGAAAGGAGATACAGTCACTGGTAAAAGGAAAAGAAGACACAGGCAGAAGGAGATAGACACAGGCAGAAGGAGATAGACACAGGCAGAAGCAGATAGACACAGGCAGAAGGAGATAGACACAGGCAGAAGGAGATAGACACAGGCAGAAGGAGATAGACACAGGCAGAAGGAGAAAGACGCAGGCAGAAGGAGAAAGACGCAGGCAGAAGGAGAAAGACACAGGCAGAAGGAGAAAGACGCAGGCAAAAGGAGGACAGGCATTTTGTATTAAAAAAAAAAAAAAAAAGTCATTAATTCAAACTTACACAGTACTTCCAATTCCCTGACTCCCCCAACATCTCTTCCTTAGTGATATATTTTTGGTTTTATTCTTGCTACTACTTGGCAATTTTTACAACTCAGGGACTGGTACTCTTGAAGCACCTCCCCCTAACACCTCTTCTTTATTAATTTATTGTTTTATTCTTGCCACCACCAGGCATTTTAAAACTCAGGGAGGACTTACAGCTCTGATGGGATTAATAAGGATACATCTTCAGTTCAAAAAATACAGGATTAATAGACTCTGGAAATATCGCTATCGTATCGTTTATACAGACTCTGGAAATACAGCTATCGTATCATTTATATAGACTCTGGAAATACAGCTGTCGTATAGTTTATATAGACTCTGGAAATACAGCTATCGTATCGTTTATATAGACTCTGAAAATTCAGCTATCGTATCGTTTATATACACTCTGGAAATACAGCTATCGTATCGTTTATATACACTCTGGAAATACAGCTATCGTATCGTTTATATACACTCTGGAAATACAGCTATCGTATCGTTTATATACACTCTGGAAATACAGCTATCGTATCGTTTATATACACTCTGGAAATACAGCTATCGTATCGTTTATATAGACTCTGGAAATACAGCTATCGTATCGTTTATATAGACTCTGGAAATACAGCTATCGTATCGTTTATATAGACTCTGGAAATACAGCTATCGTATCATTTATATAGACTCTGGAAATACAGGTATCGTATCATTTATATAGACTCTGGAAATACAGGTATCGTATCATTTATATAGACTCTGGAAATATTGCTATCTTATCATTTATACAGACTCTGGAAATATTGCTATCGTATCATTTATAATATAGACTCTGAAAATATTGCTATCGTATTGTTTATATAAACTAAAATATTATCGTGTTGTTTATATACAGCAGACTCTGGAAATATTGCTATCGTATCGTTTATATTCACTCTAGAAATATTGCTCTCGTATCATTTAGATAGACTGGAAATACAGCTATCGTATCGTTTATATAGACTCTGGAAATATTGCTATCGTATAGTTTATAGACACTCTGGAAATACACCTATTGTATCGTTTATATAGACTAGAAATACAGCTATCGTATCATTTATATAGACTGGAAATACAGCTATCGTATCATTTATATAGACTAAATACAGCTATCGTATCATTTATATAGACTCTGGAAATACAGCTATCGTATCGTTTATATAGACTCTGGAAATACAGCTATCGTATCGTTTATATAGACTGGAAATATTGCTCGTCTCGTTTATATAGACTCTGGAAATATTGCTCTCGTATCATTTATAGACTCTGGAAATACTGCTATCATATCGTTTATAAAGGCTCCAACATGCTTGAATGCGTCGGTTTTCATAACTTAATAGCAGCTCTCCACACTGCTCAATCTCTGGCAGCCTCCCCATTCAGTCCTAGCCCAGAGGTCACACCCTATGGCCTCTTCCCAGATCTTTTTCAGTCTGCCTCTCACCCCTACCCTCAACCTTGCCACTTATCACCTTCCGCACTCGTTACTCTCCATTAAAAATAAAATCAAGGCATTTGAGAGAAGAACAAGTACCAATGGAACTTAGAAATCTGCATATAAGACAAGGCTTTACTATCACATCACTGATTTCCCTAGATAAATAGCTAAGGAAGAGGTGTTAGGGAGCTTCCTTTTGAATGCAGGGGTCTCCAACTGACTTAAGTTTAACCCCTAAAATAAATCATTACAGAAGAGATGTCAGGGAGCTTCCTGTTGTGTGTTAATTCACTCCTGCCACAGCCAATGGTTTTATCCAGCTCTGGGGATATTTTATTTACTGATGGGGTAATAATGGCTATCTGTCTTCTGTTGCAAGTCTCCAAAGACTTAAAACTATATGGAAAAGTTAAGAATGAAACCTAAGGCACAAGGGGTGGCAGTGATCATTTCCTGGGATATGGTTGTTAGCACTGCCAATTTAACTGCAGCACACTTACTGCAAATAATTCCACTTAGCAAAATTGAGTTTTTAATGTTCTGCATGATTCTTGCAACTTTAGCTTCCTCAGCTATTTAAGCACAAGTTGCAATGCATTTTGACTAACACCTACTGAGGCCAGTTCTGCAACCAACTGGCAATTAACAAAAGCATCACCACAGCAAGATTTATAGAAAACTATACGTTATGGATGAAACACTCCACTGGCCCATCAATGGTTATTTCAACAGACTGGCACCTAAGTGAGTATGTATAACATTTTTAAATGTACTCATCTTGTAGTATCCAGCCAGGTTGCTCCCCTTCATCACTGGTGGTGGTGGTGGTTGTGGATGTCTACCACCAGACACCCACCACAGCAGGGGTGGCCTCCTCTGCCATTAAGCTGCCCTCGTCATACTGCCCTAAAGTATAAACATGTTTTACAACTCCACCCTTGAACTACAATGCCAGTGCTACCTCAACCATCAACACTAGTTAAATCTTAGGCTGAAGGACATACTGAAGGCTGTATCAAACCAGCCATTTCAAGGAGTCTATCAGTTAATATTCTTGCCATACACATATGTACCTATCTTTCAGGAGGAGGATGGTGGACTGCAGAAGGGGAATTTTAGCATGAAGTCTCCTAGATTCATATCCAGATAAGCATGAACCCACAACTGAGTTAAGGGCTCTAATAAGTATGTTTCTCAGTCAAATATGTTAACACCCAATTATGCCTAGTAACCAATGCAATTATTCCTATACAGTATAATGCTACTTCCCTATTCAAGTTAGGCAAATGCAAACAGCAAACTAGCTAGGAACAATCTTCATTTTCTTTCATCCTGATCTTTTCCACCTAATGCTGGAATGAGGAAGGGTGCAGAAAGGAAGGACAGGGAAAGAAATAACAGAGGAAGCACTTACATTTATACCTCAACATCTTTACCCGTCTAATGGAACGGGAAAAGGGAACTTATTTCATTCATTCATTCATTTATAAAAACTCCAAGATGCTTCCATACATCAGCCTTGATCACCTAATGGCAGTTCTCCACGCTGCTTGATCTCTAGCAGCCTCTCTGTCCAGCCCTTTATCCCTGAGGACACTGACTTCATCCCAGGTCTTTCAGTCTGCCTCTCAACTTTACCCTCCATGTTCACACCTCTCACCCTCCGCACCCAAATGTCTTCCCCCATCCTCTCCACATGCCCAAACCATCTCACTCTACCCCTCCAAATCACACCACCACTACACTCCAGTTTCATTCTTCCTTCCAAACCATCTCAGTCTACCCCCTTCACATCACAACACCAATACACTCCAGCCCCATCCTGCCTCCCAAAACCATCTCAATTTACCCCTTAACTCTACCCTCAACACTAACACCTCTTCCCCGCTGCATCCAGTTGTCATCCTTCATTCTCTCCACATGCCCAATGCAATGGACAGTAAATTTCTATGACTGCACCTATGTAGATATATACTTTACCAATGCCTTCACCCACACTGGATAAAACTTAGGTCATAACGTATCAACTGTTACCTAATCTTTCTTGCATAGTCTACTGTATAGTCTGTTAACTGTTCTAACACCTGTATCTAAATGACTTGTTAATTATGCTAAAGAAGGGCTATGGCAGAGGTCGGCAACCTGCGGCTCAGGAGCCGCACGCGGCTCTTAGGACACTTTTGTGGCTCCAGGAGCTTCATAACAATTTATTCTTTCAGAACAAAGGCATCATATTATACATGCAAGGCAACATTAGATTTTTCATTCAACTTTGATAAGATCTATACTATAAGCAGATCAAACAATATCACCGTAATGTTTTGTTTAGATATAGAATACTGCAGATTTCGGTTTATGAGAATTTTCTGTATTGCGGCTCCAAGAGTACTACATTTTTATGAAACTTTGAAAAGATTTATACTATAAGTAGATCAAACAGTATTACTGTAATGTTCTGTTTAGAATACTGCAGATTTCATTTTGAAAATTTTTTGTATTGCGGCTCCAAGAGTACTACATTTTTTGAAACTTTAAACTAAATGGCTCTTGTAGCTTTAAGGGTTGCTGACCTCTGGGCTATGGGAAAGGTGTACAGGCAACGTAATGTCAATCTGGCATTAAGCTGTATCCCTCCACAAAAGGACAAAAAGCTATACCAATTTATGGGCTAAAATCGGTGCTTCCATCTCACTTAGGTTTCTTAACCAAGGAAAAAATAATCTTGCCACTTAGCTATACTGTAGTCTGTCCTTCACCTGATGGAACTGGCCCATTCTCACAAATTTAGTACTTAACTGATTACAGTTTCATTAATTTTATAGTTATGGAGGTAGGAATGAGTCTCCTTGGTTACTATATGTTTTCACTGGACATTACCACTCCCACATCAATACAGTGTGCTTGATGGAAATTCAGTTATATATCTATGTAATCTATCTATTGCCAGACATCTTAATCCTGTAAGGTGTGGCCACAAATATCCTCCACACTGTCCTGTCCTGTGCCATCTCTCCAACTCACCCCCCCCCCCTCTCATCTCCATCCCTCCAACTCACACCCTCCCTCCACCATATCTACTCACACTCCTCCCTTTTACACACATTCTCTCCCATATCTACTTGTATCTACTCTCCATCCCTCCAACTAACACCCCCTCCCATCTCTCCACTCTATCCCCCCATCTCATCCTTGGCTATAATGTAAGAATGAGTGTCCTTGCTCAAATCAACCCTCCATAGTTACCTGCCTACACTAACAGACAAACAGGAGTGACAGAAAAGAGAGACAGAAAAGAGACAGATAAGACAGACAGACACAACAGGGACAGACATGAGAGACAAACATGAGAAGTGACATGAGAGAGAGAGAGACAAACATGAGAAGTGACATGAGAGAGAGACAGACAAGAGGGACAAAGACAAGAGACTGGAAAAACAGACGGGAGAGACAGGAGACAGTACTATACCCATCACAACAGATTTCAACCTCTCCAAGCAGTCGTGGCCCCTCTGCTACTCTGAGTTCTCCAGGCAGTCTCCCTTCACTCCTCTTGAACCGCCATCACGCTGCCATCTCTCTGGAACCCTGCTTTCTTGTACTTCACTTACACCCACACAAACCCAAGGCCGCCACAGGAACACCACTGCAATGATTGTAGGAATATAATACAAATTATTCACATTTAGACAGTTATACAGTATATAGCACTACTTCTACTTGGCCTATATTTTGCCTTACGCAGTCCATCTCACACAGTTCAGTGGCAGAACAAGGTAATGCTATAGAGTACCCTTTCCACAGCACTTCTCCATGACTACCAACATTCTACTCATCTACAGTTACAATTCAAAATTCATGATGCTATGATATTTTAAACCAAAAAAGAAAGGCATAGCATCATATTCTAATAAAATTTTGTTACAGCCAGGTATTCAAAGTGAAAGTTGTTTTTATACCTATAGCCACTTCTGAATCAGTCACTCCTGCAAATGAATACCAAGATGTGTTTGCATTTGACGAGCTGTAGTTATGAGTTAGGAATGAGTCTCCTTGGTTACTATTCCACTTTACAACTACTAAAATCTGACTGGTCACTCCCACACAAAATACGAATATGTGGTTGCATCTGACGAGCTGTGGTTTTGAGTCAGGGATGAGTCTCCTTGGTTACTATTCCAAAATTTGATGCTAGTCATGAACAAGTGCTATGAGTCTCCTTGGTTACTAGCTTGCTTTTACTCTACCTTGGCCTAAAATTGCCATGTCTCCATCCTGAATGCTGAATTGTAATCAGATAAACACTAGAACATGATGCTAGTCACAAAGAAGAGCAATGGGATGAATGTACAGCCATACCATTGCTTTTTTTCTGCCAATGCGCTATGTGAAATATACAAAGGAATGAACACCTGAGCAAAGCTATTGTGACAGTCTCCTTGGTTATTAGTCAAAACTGCCCTCCCAATCTGACTACACCTGGCCATCAATTAACTGAAAAGGGGCTAGAGATCTTTACAAAGCCTTGGTCATGAGTCAAGAATGAGTCTCCTTGGTTACTAGCCAGAATTACCCCCCCAAATCTGACAGCTTTGCCATAAACTAACTGAAAATTATGAAGAGCCTCCTTGGTCATGAGTAAGGAATGAGTCTCCTTGGTTACTAGTCAAAATTACCATCAATCTGACTACTACTTGCCATCAGCTTATTGAAAAGGGGTGAGGGATCTTTGCATAGTTCCTGTATGGAATACTAGCCTTAGTTTGGGAATGAGTCTCCCTGGTTACTAGTCAAAATTACCATTCCTATCTGCCTACACTTAGACAAAATGTAACTGAAATTAGGCTAAGGATCAATACGTAGGGCCTTGGTTGTGTCTCCTTGGTTAGTAGTCAAAATTACCCTCTCAATCTGACTACATTTGTCCATAAAGTAACAAATCAGGCTAGGGATCATTACTCAGGGCCTTGGTCATGAGTCTCCTTGGTTACTAGTCAAAATTATCTTTCCAATCTAGCTACACCTGGCCAACCACTGACTGAAATGGAGTTAGAGATCTCTGAATAGTTGCTGCATGGAATTTGAGCCTTAGTTAGGGAATAAGTCTCCTTGGTTACTAGTCAAAATATGCATCAAAAGCATCAATCTAGCTACACCTGGCATTAACTGAAAAGGAGTTAGGAGTTAGGGATCTTGGAAAGTTGTCGCATGAAATTTGAGTCTTAGGGAATGAGTCTCCTTGGTTACTAGTCAAAATTACCTTTCCAATCTGACAACACTTGGCCAAGAAGTAACTGAATAAAAGGGTCAGAAATACAGTATATAAAGAGCATTGGTCGAGTTTCCTTGGTTAATAGTCAAAATTACTTTTCCAATCTCTACACTTGGCCATAAATTAACTGAAAAAAGGCATAAGGATCTTTACATTATTCTAGGATGGAATTTTAACCTTAGTTAAAGAATGAGTCTCCTTGGTTACTAGCCCAAATTACAATCTCAATCTGAGTACACAGCCATAAAGTAACTAAAACGGAGTTAGGAATCTTTACATAGTCTTTGCATGGAATTTTATGAACCTTAGTTATGGAATGATTTAATCTGACTACACCTGGCCAAAAAGTAACTGAAATGGGGTTAGGGATCTTTAAGAACAGACTTTGTCATGAAGCTCCTTGGTTACTAATCAAAATTGCCCTTCCAATATGACTACACTTGGCCATAAAGTAACTGAAAAGGGGTTAGGGATCTTTAAGAACAGCCTTGGTCATGAGTTTCCTTGGTTACTAGTCAAAATTACCTTTCCAATCTCTACACTTGCCCATAAAGTAACTGAGAAGGGGTTAGGGATCTTTACGAACAGCCTTGGTCATGAGTCTCCTTGGTTACAAGTCAAAATCACCCTCCCAATCTGACTACACCTGGCCATTAACAGAAAAGGGGTTAGAGATTTTACAGAGAGCCCTGGTCATGTGTATGGAATAAGTCTCCTTGGTTACTAGTCAAAACTACCCTCCCAATCAGGCTACACTTGGCCATAAACTGTGAAGGCTGGGTGTCTGTCACTAAAAACTCAAATTATTTTTATAAATTAGCTGGGTAAGTTATATACCTAACCCCTCCAGGTAGCACGCATAAAATAATAATAATAACAATAATAAAACTGAGAAGGTTCTGGCATATTCACCTAGTAAGTATTCAATTAAATGTCCCCCAAAGATTGTTGCGGTTGTGGTAGGGGGTAGTAGTTGTGGTAGTGGTAGTTGTTGTTGTGGTAGCAGTCTCTCTACAGCTACATGACCAATTACTGAACCCTCCAGATCTTTTTTTCTCTTCTTCTTCATTATCAGGCTGCCTTCTCCCCAACTCACACTCCTGAAAAAGAATATTCCTTATAAGCCATCACAAGAAAATCACAAAAAATATCAAAATATCCATACACAAACAAAACCACAATTCCACACACACAGATACCCCAAACTCCACATAGCAACCTCCGAATCTACACACACACACACACACACACACACACACAATCTCCACATACACCTCCAATCTACACACATACACCCAAATCCACAGACATACACAATCCAAACTCCACACATACACCCCAATCTACACACACACCCAAAATCTACACACATACACACCCAAAAAACTACACATACCCCAATCTCCACATACATACACCCCACCCCAGAGTTCACACCCAGCTCCGTCATGATACTTTCTTACCCTTTCAATCATGAGTATGCTTTAGAAACACTCAGGCCTGTTTACAATACACATTAAAATCAACATAATCACCACAGAAGCAATTAATGGAGAGAGAAAGGTAATTACTGAAAAAAGAAAGGAAAAATATCTTACCAAAATTGCAAACCCTTCCCCTGTGACTGCTGGAGCCTGACTGACTGACCAAAAGCCAGCACATTCCATTCACCCCCACATTCCTTCCCTCTCTCCCTCCCCCCCACTAGTTTCCTCCCCCCTCCCTTCACAGCCCCTCTTTCCTCCCTCTCTCTCTCTCTCTCTCTCTCTCTCCTTCCTTCCTTCCTTCTCCTCCTTGTCTTCCTTTTTCTTTCCACCTCTTCCTCCTCCCTGAAAAGCACTCTTCTTCCAATTCTCCTCCCTCCTGACATCCTCCCTTCCCTCCACCCTCACTAGTTCTCCCTCCCCTCTTTCCTCCAACTCTCTCTCTCTCTCTCCTTTCTTCTCCTTTGTCTTCCTTCTTCCTTCCACCTCTTCCTCCTCCCTGAAAAACACTCTTCCTCCAATTCTCCTCCGTCCTGACATCCTCCCTTCCCTCCACCCCCACTAGTTCCCCCCCCATCTTTCCTCCACCTCTCCTTTCTTTTTCTTTTTTTCTTTCCTTCCTCTCTCCTCCTTCTCTCTCCATCTCTTGTCATCAATCTTCCTTCCCTCTTCCTCCTCCTTGAAAAACACTTTTCCTCCATCCCCCCTTACCTCCTCTCTCCCCTCCATCCCTCCTTACCTCCTCTCTCCCCTCCATCCCCCCCCTTTCCTTCCCCTCCTCTCTAATTAGACACACACACACACACACACACACACACAAAGTAAAAAATAAAATACAATCCATTACGGACAAGGGAATCACCTATACACAAGAACATAAGGAGAGGATAACTGCAGTAGGCCGGTTGGCCCATGCTAGGCAGCTCCTAGAAGAGTAACTGAACTACTAGAATGAGATAAGGATAGCAAAGAAGAAGGCTCTCCCCCGCCCTCCAAACCCTCCAGCCGAAGCCGGCAGGAAAAAGTCAGAAAGAACACCACGCCGTATAGAAAAACTGGCGTGGACATTTTACAGGAAAGTGTGAAAGGAGAGAAGGATATTTGTGAAGCACTAAAGAATTATACACTATATCAACCAACTCCAAGTCTCCATAAAGGCACCAGATACTAATAAATATACAGACATGATAATTACCGTAAAAATAAGCGAAGAAACACCATAAATAAATAATAATAAATGCAGTCATCGCTCACCTTCATCATCCCCAGCAGCTCCGTCTCATCTCCCACAATGCTCCTGTGACGTCACCCTCCACCCGTAAAATTATATACTTTTCAATGGCAAATTTTATGCACAGAAGCTCTTGAATATATTATCAGCTGTTCAAATAATAATTATCGTGCAAACTTTGTAATGAAGGAAATAGGAAGAGGTCTACAAAGCCTCCCAGGCCACGTAGATTCAGGTTCACCCGATGACGTAGCAATGTCTTCAGAAACGGAGGAATCAAGTCTTAATCCGGGCTGGGATCTGGAGGGCCTTACTACACAGTGTACACAGAAAAAATAAATTGAACTTTCAAATGGGGAGCCAATAGGGGGCCAGTGGGGGGCTAAGGATCTGGGGCCGTACTTATAAAACCTGCATCATAGGTGAAAGTCAGAAATGTGAGACTTAAGGAGCAGTTCATCATAACAAAGTCGAGACTTTATTAGGTCGTAATCATAAGCATCTGAGATAAAATCTGCTATATGTTGCACTTGCGAGTTTTGAAAATTGAAGAAAAATACATAAAAACTAAAATGCCCGCGACCGGACCTTCCGCCCCGCCACCCCCCACACCACCACCGGGCCACCACCACCCCACCACCCGAGGAGGAGATAACGGTCAGGTTAATGACCCGGGACAAGAGGGTCATCCAACCACCACTGACCTGTGCCCCTTCTTCCCGCAACTGCCCCAACACCAGGTGAGCCTAGATCCGCAACAACTTACACGGCGGGCTGACCATCGACAGCAGTGGGGTGGGACTGATCTAATATCAATCCCTAGTAGTTTTGTGGTGACGACCACAGCTTCACCCCAACAGGGCAGGAGGTCCCTTGGTGAGCCACGAGGTGTTCGCACCTGCTGCCACAGCGAGCCACGAGGAAATACCATCCTCTGCCGCTACTCTGGTGAGCCACGAGGGTCTAGTACCCTCTGCCACAGTGAGCCACGAGGGAGAAATACCCTCTGCCACTACCAGGACAGGAGGTCCTTAAACGAGGGAGAAATACCCTCTATCACAAACAGGGCAGGAGGCCCAATAGTGGACTATACAGGGCCAACACCCCTAACCACCCCAGATGCTTATGATTATGACCCCAACAGGGCAGGAGGTCCCTTGGTGAGCCACGAGGTGTTCGCACCTGCTGCCACAGCGAGCCACGAGGAAATACCATCCTCTGCCGCTACTCTGGTGAGCCACGAGGGTCTAGTACCCTCTGCCACAGTGAGCCACGAGGGAGAAATACCCTCTGCCACTACCAGGACAGGAGGTCCTTAAACGAGGGAGAAATACCCACTATCACAAACAGGGCAGGAGGCCCAATAGTGGACTATACAGGGCCAACACCCCTAGCCACCCCAAGGGTAAGAGCCTCTTGTATAAAGCCACAAGTGGGTCCCAGGGCCGATCGACCTGGTGCCACGGCTGTGTCGGAGACAAGAGAGAGAGTCGCCTCTGCTCTACCCTCCCTGTGTAAGAGAGAGAACACGGCCTCCGTGTGTCCTCTAAATTCAGCCAACTCCTGCAGGAGTAGCTGGACACCACCCGGGAGAGTTGCCCCGAAAGTGTCACCCGAGCAGAGACCCGGTCCCAGTCGGGACCTACCTCCCACACCCGGGAAATTCTTGTCTTCCCCAGGTACCAGCAGGAGACGAGGCCGCAGCCCACACCTGACGGCGCGTCCCCTGACAGACCTCCACAGCCCCCGGACCCCCAGGCGAGCCCAGCAGCCTGCTGCCTACCAATGCTGACCTCCTCCTGCCGCAGACCCTCCGACGTCTGCGGCAGGAGGAGACACGACTGCTTCACCTGTTTGGCTCCAGTCCTGAGGGCCAACACAACAGGTCGAGGCCCCACATAGACGGGCCTCCCTGCACCACGACGACGGGACCCTGAGAAGGAGGTCTACAACAGGTCGAGACCCCAGGCAAGAGGGTCTCCCTGCACCGTGACGACGGGACCAGAGAGAGGGTCTACGACAGGTCGAGACCCCAGGCAAGAGGGTCTCCCTGCAACGCCTCAGCGGATCGGACCCGGGTCGAGTCTCCCCCCAGCGGGTACGGTGATTCTCACCACGGGTAGAGCCCCCGGAGGTCCCCTTACAGTGACAGAGTGATATTGCCCCAGAAAATCGGGCAAGATTAGTGACTTTCCCTCCCACAATGAGACAGAGACAGTGATACAGTGACAAAGTGAATAAGAGGGATCCCATCTATAAGTGTCCGTGATTACTTTCCCTTGATAAAAACTATAAGTTCTGGGCCCGTGAAACTAGTGTTATTCCCCAGCCCAGAATAGAGGAGTTCCCCCTTATCAGTGCACGCGCGGGCGAGAGTCGCCGCGCCGAGCCCAGCCAGTAAATTATAGTGATCTGCTCCCCCTGTTCTTTTATAGTAGTAATCCTCCCCTGGCTCATCAAGCCCATACACCTCTATTGTACCAGTGCACTAAGACCTTTTGGACTTTAATGAAAGCTAGTCACATTCACTTATGGACCCTTAACCCATTGTAAAGTATAATTATAGTGTGTGTGAATATCCCGTGTTGTCTTAACGTAACTTTGTATATCTGTATCCCCTGTCCAGAATATCATTCTATGTAATATTGTCACGGTGTTAGAATTAAGGTAATAGATGTGTTAAAGGTGGACTGCCTAGTTTTTATGTCCTGTTCCTTTGTTAGTGCTTTACTTCCGGTCCGGAAAGAGGACCCCGCTCAGTAGCTATATAGTGTTTTTAGTACGAGGAGTCGGCCTAAAAACACTCAGCATAACAAAAACAGCAGAGAAAAGACGTAACAAAAAATCTAAAATAAATACGATATTTTTCTCATGTTTTCGGTGAAAAGTCAGCTGATTTCTTTTAATACAAGGAAGTAGGAACCAAAGGCTTGAAGTGGGCAAAATTGTTCCCTCCAAGAAAAATGAAAACAAGATACCAGTAATAGACCAATTCAAGATGCCTTCATTATATACTATATTTCATCCTAGTTTACTCCACCTACCATTGGACAAAACTGTTACTGATGTAAAGTAGTAGCATTTCTCTATAGTATCGTACATGCATATAAATTCCCTTAAAACAAGACAGTGCATCTGGTATGTTTCCAGCTTTTTATTTTTTTTACTGATGTGTTCATAAGTGAGATGTATAAATATCCCCGCCATCTTATATTTCAGAAATGATGCACAAAACCTGAGAGTGACCTGGAGGAAGATGCCATCAGGAATTAAAGCTCTACAGTGTTATGTTTGGGCCAACCAGCAGGCCAAGGCAGACCTCCTGGTTGAGGTACGGGAGGTGATAATGCTGAACTGGGTGCAGTCAGTGAGTGATGCCAGGTCTGTCATGTCAGTTTGTTTAGCAGCTCGTCACATTATCTGTACGGTACCAAGTATCTATATTTAACTCTCTCATGGCTGTGGATGTCTAGTATTCTATCCCTCATCCCATACCACTCTAATAATCAATTTCTTTTGATTCTGTTTAAGTTTCTTGCTGCAACAATTTAGTTTTTACTAGTTTTCACTTTTCCCGTTGCAGTATAATATTGACTTGGTGAAATATTATTAGCCCATTTAATATGTTGACCTCCATCTTTTTGTACTCCTGTTTCTGTTTGACGGTTTGATTCAGTTTAGGTGTGATTTTGCAGGCTGGAGGGATTGAACATACCGTACCCTTTGTTAACTGTTTCAATCCTAAAGATTTTTTAAGGTGACTAAAACCATACCGTAGTTGCATGAGTGAACTAAAAGAAAATATCAGCATAGTGAAGGAGTTCTATTTGTCTATCTATCTGTCTATCTATATATCTATCTGTCTATCTATCTATCTATCTATAGCCAGATGCCACAATCCAGTAAGGGGTGGCTTTTTGTCTTTGAGCTCATTGTTTTACGGGAAGGGGCACTAACCCTCCACCAACCTACTTGTTGACACGTGGGGAAAATATATAGGTTAGTTATATGGTTACCACCCAGCGTTGTAAAGGGTTCCCTGGCCTACAGGGAACCATTAGGCTTGTCACTCAGTGTAGAGCCACCTGAAAAGGAAAGAAGAGTAATAAAAAGTGACAAGAAGGATGGAAGAAATAGGAAGAGAAGTTAGGTTAGGTTACCCTTTGCTCTGGTGAGGTTAGGTTAGGTTACCCTTGCTCTCGTGAGGTTAGTTTAGGTTTGGTTAGGTTACCCTTGCTCTGGTGAGGTTTGGTTAGGTTAGGTTACCCTTGTTCTGGTGGGGTTAGGTTAGGTTAGGTTACCCTTCCCCTGGTGAGGTTAGGGTAGGTTAGGTTACCCTTGCTCTGGTGAGGTTAGGGTAGGTCAGGTTAGGTTAGGTTATCCTTGCTCTGGTGAGGTTAGGTCAGGTTAGGTTACCCTTGTTCTGCTGAGGTTAGGTTAGGTTGCCCTTGCTCTGCTGAAGTTAGGTTAGATTAGGTTACCCTTGCTATGGTCAGGTTAGGTTAGGCTGTGTTAGGTTACCCTTGCTCTGGTAAGGTTAGGTTAGGTTACCCTTGCTCTGGTGAGGTTAGGTTAGATTAGGTCATCCTTGCTCTGGTAAGGTTAGGTTGTGTTAGGTTAGGTTTCCCTTGCTCTGGTGAAGTTAGGTTAGGTTAGGTTACCCTTGCTCTGGTGAAGTTAGGTTAGGTTAGGTTACCCTTGCTCTGGTGAGGTTAGGTTAGGTTGCCCTTGCTCTGCTGAGGTTAAGTTAGGTTAGGTTACCCTTGCTATGGTGAGTTTAGGTTAGGCTAGGTTAGGTTACCCTTGCTCCGGTAAGGTTAGGTTAGGTTACCCTTGCTCTGGTGAGATTAGGTTAGGTTAGGTTACCCTTTCTCTGGTGAGGTTAGGTTGGGTTAGGTTAGGTTACCCTTGCTCTGGTGAGGTTGGGTTAGGTTAGGTTACCCTTGCTCTGGTGAGTTTAGGTTAGGTTACCCTTGCTCTAGTTAGGTTAGGTTAGGTTACCTTTCCTCTAGTGAGGTTAGATTAGGTTATCCTTGCTCTGGTGAGGTTAGGTTAGGTTAGGTTACCCTTGTTCTGGTGAGGTTAGGTTAGGTTGCCATTGCTCTGGTGAGGTTAGGTTAGGTTACCCTTGCTCTGGTGAGGTTAGGTTAGGTTGCCATTGCTCTGCTGAGGTTAGGTTAGGTTAGGTTACCCTTGCTCTGGTGTGGTTACGTTAGGTTAGGTTAGGTTAGGTCAGGTCACCTTTGCTCTGGTGGTTAGATTATGTTACCCTTGCTCTGGTGAGGTTAAGTTAGGTTAGGTTACCCTTGCTCTGGTGAGGTTAGGTTAGGTTACCCTTGCTCTAGTGAGCTTAGGTTAGGTTACCCTTGCTATGGTGAGGTGAAGTTAGGTTAGGTTGGGTTACCCTTGCTCTGGTGAGGTGAGGTGAGGTTAGGTTACCCTTGCTCTGGTGAGGTTACGTTAGGTTACCCTTGCTCTAGTGAGGTTAGGTTAGGTTAGGTTACCTTTGCTCTGGTGAGGTTAGGTTATCTTTGCTCTGTTGAGGTTAGTTTAGGTTACTCTTGCTCTGGTGAGGTTAGGTTAGGTTATGTTACGTTACCCTTGCTCTGGTGGGGTTAGGTTAGGTTAGGTTACCCTTGCTCTGGTGAGGTGAGGTGGTTAGGTTAGGTTACCCTTGCTCTGGTGAGGTTAGGGTAGGTCAGGTTAGGTAATCCTTGCTCTGGTGATGTTAGGTTAGGTTAGGTTGCCCTTGCTCTGCTGAGGTTAGGTTAGGTTAGGTTACCCTTCCTATGGTGAGGTTAGGTTAGGCTAGGTTAGGTTACCCTTGCTCTGGTAAGGTTAGGCTAGGTTAGGTTAGGTTACCCTTGCTCTGGTGAGGTGAGGTTAGGTTAGGTTATCCTTGCTCTGGTAAGGTTAGGTTGGGTTTCCCTTGCTCTGGTGAGGTGAGGTGAGGTTAGGTTAGGTTACTCTTGCTCTGGCGAGGTTAGGTTAGGTTACTCTTGCTCTGGCGAGGTTAGGTTAGGTTACTCTTGCTCTAGTGAGGTTAGGTTAGGTTACCCTTGCTCTAGTGAGGTTAGGTTAGGTTACCCTTGCTCTAGTGAGGTTAGGTTAGGTTAGGTTAGGTTATCCTTGCTCTGGTGAGGTTAAGTTAGGTTAGGTTACCCTTGCTCTGCTGAGGTTAGGTTAGGTTACCCTTCCTCTTCTGAGGTTAGGTTAGGTTACCCTTGCTCTGGTGAGGTTAGGTTAGGTTACCCTTGCTCTAGTGAGCTTAGGTTAGGTCAGGTTACCCTTGCTCTAGTGAGCTTAGGTTAGGTCAGGTTACCCTTGCTATGGTGAGGTGAGGTGAGGTGAGGTGAGGTTAGGTTAGGTTGGGTTACCTTTGCTCTGGTGAGGTTAGGTTACCTTTTCTCTAGTGAGGTGAGGTTAGGTTAGGTTACCTTTCCTCTTGTGAGGTTAGATTACGTTAGGTTAGGTTACATTTCCTCTGGTGAGGTTAGGTTAGGCTAGGTTAGGTTACCTTTTTTTTGTGAGGATAGTGTAGGTTAGGTTAGGTTACCTTTCCTCAGCTGAGGTTAGGTTCTGTTAGATTAGGTTACCTTTCCTCTGATGAGGTTAGGTTACCTTTCCTCTGGTGAGGTTAGGTTAGGTTAACTTTGATCTGGTGGTTAAGTTAGGTTAGGTTAGGTTACCTTTCCTCTGGCGACATTAGGTTTGGTTAGGTTACCTTTCCTCTGGTGAGGTTAGGTTAGGTTAAGTTAGGTTACCTTTCCTCTGGTGAGGTTAGGTTAGGTTAAGTTAGGTTACCTTTCTTCTGGTGAGTTAGGTTAGGTTACCTTTCATGAGTCATGTTGGTGATATTGTACTTAGTCCATAAGTCGTGTTTTGTTAATATTTTTGAAAGTTGAGAAAGTTCTCATTCATGTTTTCTGCAAGTCTCCCAATTCCTCTAGGTAAAGTTTCTAGTCGTCATCTCTGTCTCTCCACAATCTACTTTGTGCATAGTACGAAGTGATCTCTCCTTACTACCATTGATATATGTGTCTATTGATATATTATTTTGATATTGTCAAAGTCCACATTTTAGTATATTGTATGTTACAAAAAAATAATTACAAAGAAGGTACCGTATATAATAGACACAGTAGTAAAAGACATTGGTTTTTATTTCCACAGTATATATACTGTACACAAGAGTGGTGATCAAAAAAATAAACTACCTCGATAACTGCGGCAGAGAAATACGGACTGGAAACTAAGCTGTGAGGGTTGCCAGTCCTTATTTTCGTGACCTATTTATCGAGAAGTTCAGCGCTCACCCTTCTCTCTGATGCTTCCAAGAGCGTGCCCTGCTCATCACTGTTAAATACCACGTCTCTTATTACTCTGCCCAGCTAAAGTCGAGCACAGCTATACACGCAAACATGGCATACAACAAAGGATGAGAAGGGCTTTGTTAACATGCACTGCTAAACATACTGTGAAACCATGCAGCCTGTTTTGCATTAATGCATGTTAAAGATCAATGCAAAATAGTTTCATACATAAAAATCGCACATACTGTTTATCTCTTAAAAACTGAGCAATGCAAGAATGCGTCAAAATGGCATACCTCAAAGGACTCAGTAGGGCCAATTAACTTTTTCAGTGCAAGGACATTTTATTCCTGCTGATGTCACATGATCTTATTCAGACTTTTACCGTGGAGGGGCAGAACAGGACAAGAATAGCTGGGTATAGCGAGGGTCCAGGGTAGTCCAGAGCCAACAGAGCAGAACAGGGATGGTACAAGA
The DNA here is from genome assembly GCF_032717465.1 of Coenobita brevimanus. NCBI lineage: Eukaryota > Metazoa > Arthropoda > Malacostraca > Decapoda > Coenobitidae > Coenobita > Coenobita brevimanus. Next base: position 48,384,774 of record NC_137046.1, read on the forward strand.
AATCCTTCCTAAGCTGAATGAAATAGTCTGGCAGCAGAAGGAATAAACCTTAATAAAATCATCTGGGACATAGCAACAATAAACTGAGACGAGACATCACGGTATTGAAGGGGGTTAAAATATATCTAACATGCACTGCTTGTGATGCATGTTAAATATCCAACAACATTATTCCACTGAACGTAACAATTTTACACTCTTCACTATTACTTAGCCGAACTTTTCATTCTTTTCCAGCTGTTTTACAAAACTCGAGGCGTAGAAAGGCAATGATATGGCTGAAAATCCTCTTCACTGTATGTCTGTCACTAGCATCAGGTTTCAAGATTCTACTATTACAACTATTCTGACTGGAAAGAGTAAATTTTTTGGACAAGTTAAAGTTCAGAGTATAATCTCTGCAAACAAATACAACTAAAAAAAATACATAACTCATGGCCATATTACTATAACTAAGAATGCACAGGTGTGGACCAAATGTCTACATCTGTATTGATAGCAAGACGCCTTAATCCTGTAAGGGGTGGCCACAAATAAATGATCTCCATGTTGCCCTGTCCCCTGCCATTTCACTGCCCCTTCCCCCACCCTACACCTCCTCTCTACTCCCTCTACCTCACTCACATATCTTCGTCACTCACTCTCCACTCCCCCCTCCCAACTTACACCCACCCTCAGGGGCGTACCTAGAGATTTGGGAGCCCGGGGGGCTAGGTTCTTTGCGGGGTCCCCCTCCTGGAGGGGGGCCCCACAAAGAACCTAGCCCCTCTCATTCTCAAAACTTATCTAATATCTCAGTCGGGATTGTCGGGATGATAAATATATCCACAGCCTTATATTAGGCTGTGGATATTTGATTTATATAATATCTTTTAATGATTTTTGTAAGGAATTGCATATGCTATTGTATATCTATAATAAATTATTAAATAAAAAATCTTGAGAAAATGCAGATAAAAGTAAAACTGGCTACATCAGAGACTTTGTTTCCCTGTCCCTCCACTCCGCTCACTCCTATGTTTGAACTTCCACGAGTTAACGCCTTACTCCAGTCCTGCCGCCTTAGTCACTTAGTGTGTCAAGTGAATAATTTTATTTCACAGTAAATAATTTCAATTAAATTTCAATATGCAAATGGTTAGCGCTAGCGCTTTGCGCCACTGCGCAAGCTAAATATTAGACTGCACACTTGCCAAATTACAAATACAGTAAACCCTCGTTAACTCATGATAACTGGGTTCCAACCCTCTATAAATTAGCATTTTTACGAGTCATCAGGGTCTCCCCCACTCACTCCAAAAACACATTTTACAGTACAGTACATTAAAAAGAGAATTAAAACTAATAGAACCTTACCTTGTTTTGGTACTGCAGAGAAGTATTCAAGCTTGGAGGAAGCCTTTGGCAAGGTCAAGAGGTGGAAAGGGGGGCTCTAGGTCACTTTTCTGAACACTTTGCTACTAAAAACAACACTTTGAGCACTTAGAGTACACACACTTAGATTACTATACTATACACCGGAAAGGCCATTACACTACTGTATCACTTACATCACTTAACCTAAAATGTTCTGGGTTTGATATCAAACTCAGCACAAATTGAACGAGTCAAACGCCAGCATCGCATCGAGCCAACACCTTCTGCTTCTCCTGCTGAGTAAGGCTCTTCAGCTTAATGCCCTTCCTCCTGTATGGTACAGTGAGCCTCTTGCTACCATCAGAAGACATGATGGCAGGGTATGTAGGTCTTTTAGCTCAATAAACAAAATGTAACGCAATCAAATGCACTAGCGAGCAAAGAGAGATGTGACATAAGCAAAAGATGGCGGCAAACTGAGCGTCTCAGAGGCATGGGTGTGAGTTACGTGTTTACAAGCCTAAATTTCACTTTTCCCGTGCGTAAACAGGTTAATACAAACTATTCCCTCCAAAACATGTTACCACGTGGAGCCTCTTGCCTCATGACTACGACTTTAACCTCATTACCTCGTATTTCTACGAATGAATGGAAATTTTTACAAGATGATTTTTTTTTTAATTTTTCCATGATAGCCTCTACGAGTTATCCCGAATTATGATTTGTTGAAGTACGAATTAATGAGGGTTTACTGTAATAGAAAATAATAATAAAAAATAAAAGTAAGTATGCTAATTTATTTAAATATCTCAATATTTTACAGTAATTCCCACGAATATATGCGCAAATGGTTTGTGCTTGCGCTTTGCGACATTGCACAAGCTAAATATGTCAGAGTGGCACTTGCGCTTGCACAAGGTAGTGAACTGTGGATTGTGCATTGTGCTTGCGCAAGGTCCTTTTTCCTTTGCGCTGCCCACCACTGGTATCTGATACTATCAACTCTATCTCAAACTATCCACCATCATGCACATAAAAATTAGATCCTTGTGTCATATAATGTACAGTATAAGGAAGTGTCACACAAAACATTAAAAAGCTGACGGGGTACACATGGAGACTTTTGTACAGTAGACTACTATAATACAATATAATACACAGTATACTTACAATATGTTAATCTTGCAATGTACTGTACATCATAAACACTTCTGAACCTATGGATGAATGACAAAGCTTAAAAACTAGCTGAACTCTCACTTTGTGGATGCACTTGTAGTTTTTGGCAGGTCAACACCATATAATGTTGTGCATCCGAGACATATGACAGCAGTCAAGGGACTGAAGGCACTAAGGGAAAACACGAAATAATCTTGCCTCAGTTATAACCACAGGAACAGCAAAGATGATAAATATAGGTAAGTATAACAACAGTACTAAGCAACATAAAATGCATTATTTCAAGCTACTGAAATGTTCATTACAAAATTAAATGCCAACATGCACAATATTTCAATAATTTTCACTTAATTCCATTTAAAAAAAAAAAAAAAAAAAAAAAAAAAAAAAAACAACTATGCACTCTGCCCACTATTAGGCCTAAAATTCTTCGACCAAAATTCCAACAGAGGAACATCCCACTCAGTGGCACCAAGGGCAGACAACAACTGATGACGGCCACTGTCCTGGGGGGTACCTCCTGCCTCGGGTGATCCTGTCCCAAGAGACACTGGGGATCTAGATAATGAACAGTGGTGTCCTGGATTGCGTGAAATAGGTATTGAAGGAGTTCGAGGGAAGGTGGTTTGGGGAATGCTGGTTGGCACGCGCTGCTCAGGGGGCCCAGATGCAACTTTGTTTACACTCTGAACATGAATCCACACCTTAACCTGTTATAAATTATTTATCATTATTATCACCCCAGTCCAATCACTCAAGACATGGATAAAAATGGGCAGACTTCAGATTTTAGAAAAGAAAAATGGTAAATAGGAATGGCTATCAACTACTTGGTATAACAGGCCAATATACAATGTATTCATTATTCAAGCTTTCAAACTGCTCTTCCACTATTCTTGTTGTTGTTGTTGTCCCAGGCTCATTTGAGCAGAAACCCTGTGAACTACAGGATGATGCTGTCCTTCTGCAGTCCACCCTCCTCCTTCTGGGAGACAGGGAGGGGAGTTGACTGACATTTGTATAACTGAGCAGCAGAACTGCCAGGTTATACCAGTTCCACCACATAAGTCTCTCCAGCACCTACTTTCATCTTAACTTACTTAAAATGAATATTTATTTTATAATAAATAAGCATTTTCCATATGCATTTCTTTCAAACAGTAAAGAATGAGACAATCACAAACCAAGAGAAACTAACTCATGGCATTTTGAATCTCCTAGGATATAAATGCTGTTATGGAATTCCTATTTATCTGGGAAACACGTCATAACCATCCTGTACTCATCTTCATCATTACCCACAAGTAATCTACAACAGGGCAAAACAATTCTTCCAATGCTTTACTGAACTACTGGCAGTTAGCCAATTCCTTTCCATTTATGATTTCACTCACCCATACGGTTCTCCATTTACCTCTTCTCATATACCGATTTTTGGGTTACCACTGTTAACTCTCATTCATTTCATTCATGCATCATCCAATCCTACGTTGCCCCATGAGAAGCGTAGGAGCCCGGGGCTAGGCAAATTGGTCCTGACATTTAAGATGCAAGTAACCAGCCTCACTCACCCCTGAGTGGTATTATGTGAGCAATAAACTCCAACCACCCCTTGGATACAAACCTTCACCAGCTCAATCTAACTGGAGCTCCATAATTTAAAATACAGACTCTACAAGACTTAACTAACCCATGATTTTCCTCTCTCTCTCTTTCTTTATTTGTAAATGGAGTACAGTACTTTTTAATGGTAGGCAAGGGCACCTACCATCCACCCACATGATGTACTGCTACTTCAATTGACCCTGCAGTGAATAAAAAGGCTAACTGGTTTCTTGCACTCCCAGAGGAGAGTATTTCCTACACTGGATGGCAACAATAAAACCAACAAAAGAGTGGATGGTGGTCTAAAGAGTTATGGTGGTCCAGCTAGATGTGGCCCATAAAGGTTCTTGCCGAAGGGATGGTTGTGGTTTTCTGCTCACATTATGCCACTCCAAAGCAAGTGACTGGATACCCAAATCTTAAATGTAGAGACTAAACAGCCTAGCTCTGGCCCCTAAGCTCCTGATGGGGCAACAAAGGATTAGATGATGGGCAAAGTATTCTGCTGATAATGGGATACAAGAGAGTGTGCTTAGTATGGATGGTCATAAGGAGAGAATGGATGTAGATAGAGTGATGAAAATGGGCGTGTGAATCAATCTGAAGCTGGGAGGAGCCATGGTATGCAAAGGTGGGTAAATATGATAAATAAAGGAAAGCAAGGTATGGTGGTCAAGGCTGCTAGGGACCTTATGGGGGACCAAGCTTGCTGGACACGGTTTGTACAGAGTAAAGTGACTGTCATCAGACTAACTAGACCTGGCAGATGCATCTAAAATGCATCTTTAAAGAAAAAAAAATTACGGTCTATACTGTATTTATATGCAATGGTATACGACAGGGTGATCCAAATATTGCATTCTGCAATCTTATATGCTGTAGTGGTGGCTTAGTCTGCTAGCACACGGAGAAATCAGTGGTAAAAAACAGGCACAATAATGCATAAGCAGGTTTATGAGAGGTTGAATACAGATAACATCAGTAATACTACTTAAGCCATCCCCAGTACATACAAGGATTGGATTGTTATATATGGACCACCTCATTTACAGTATATGCAAATGTTTAGGCTTGTGAGGTGAAGCTAGGACTCCATAGGCTTGAATGATGTGTGACTGATTACATGGCCATTTCAATGGGCATGATGTTGGTAGTTCTCCCACTTTTGTAAAGTACTTTGTAATTTCCTTATCTCTGGATCCTATCATAAACCATCTTTGGGTTGGAAAGAGGCAATGATGATGACGACAACAATGATCATGAATGATGGATGACGACAACGATGCTAATGCTGTCTCTTCCTTTATTCAAGAATCTCTCTTTTTGTCCTTCTATGCAGAACCTGGTGCTACCTTCTACAACCCTCTCTCTCTGCACTCCAAAATGTATGTTATGTGGTCTTTATTCAGTTCCAGTTTTTTTTATGTTATGTGGCCTTTATTCAGTTCCAGTTTTTTTATGTTATGTGGCCTTTATTCAGTTCCAGTTTTTTTATCCATCAGTTAGGATACAACGGACACTATCTATCTATCTATTGCCAGACGCCTCAATCCCGTTTGGGGTGGCCACAAACAAATCGCCTCCAAGTCGCCCTGTCCCCCGCCATTTCACTCCCCTGCTCCCAACTCACACCCCCCTCTCTCATATACCTCTCCACCCCATCTCTCCATCTCATCCTCGGCCTCCCCCTCCCTCTTTCCCCCTCCACCTCACTCACATACACTCTCTTCGTCAGTCTTTCACCCTCCATCCTCTCCACATGGCCAAACCACCTCAGTGTGTTCCTCATAACGCTTCCTATCACATCCACATCAACACCACAACGCTCCTTTATATCCTCATTCGTCAGCCTGTCTCTCCATGTGACTCCACAGGCTCCTCTTAAATAACTCATTTCCACGGCTCTCACTCTTGACTTGTGTCCTTCCAACAACGTCCAAGCTTCACTTCCGTACGTTAGAGTTGGTATCACAATACTGTCATGTAGTAACTTTTTCACTTCCATGCTCACTTCCCTGTTTCTTATCACTGCTTTCAAAGAACCAGCAACCTTTCTTCCCTGCTGTACCCTTTCAAGCACTTCACCCTCCAAACCTCCATCCTTACTCATCACACTACCCAAGTACTTAAACGTACTCACATTTTCCAATTCCTCACCATCCAACCTCGCTGTACATTCACTGACTTCACCTCTCTCAAAGACCCTCACTTTACTCTTCCCTACATTCACCTTTAGATTCCGTTTCTTACACACTCTCTCAAACTCATCCACCAAGCCTTGCAGCTCCCCTTCGTCTTCACTCAACAACACAGTATCATCTGCAAACAACAGTACAGGAGTTTCCAAACACTATCCTCTCTCACCAGGGCCACTCCAACATCCACTACCCTACCTTGTACCTCTTTTATTACCCCATCCATGTACAGATTGAACAACCATGGAGACATGACACATCCCTGTTTCAACCCAACTTTCAAAGAGAAAAATTCACTTAGTTCCCCATCCACACGCACTGCAGCCTTCGCACCATCGTACATACTCTTCACAGCATTCAACAACTTCCCATCTATTCCATATATTCTTAACACTTTCCACAATCCTAGTCTATCCACCCTGTCATATGCTTTCTCCAAATCCATGAAAGCCGCATACAACTTCTTTCCCTTCTCTAGAAACTTTTCCACTAAAGATCTGAGAATGAATATCTGATCTACACAACCTCTTCCCTTCCTAAAGCCTCCCTGTTCTTCTCCAACTAATTTCTCTGTTCTTTCTCTAACTCTGTCAATAAGTATCCTACCATATACTTTTCCTATTATACTAAGAAGACAAATGCCCCTATGATTACCACACACTTCTTTTTCCCCTTTTCCTTTGTACAAGGGAATAATTATACCTGACTTCCAATCCTCCGGGACTCTACCTTCCTCCCAGGCCAATCTGCACATCTTCCACATCCATTCTACTACTATCTCTCCCCCATGCTTCAGCATTTCACCACACACTCCATCAATTCCTGGGGCTTTCCCTGATTTAACTTTCTTCATTGCTTCCACAACTTCTATCCTACTGATTTCTTCCTGTCTTCTCACCTCCCTCCTTCTTCCAGCCATTCCCCAGCCACTTATACTCGCATTACTTCCATCCTCCACGTTCAGCAATTCCTTAAAGTGTTCTCTCCATCTGCTCACTTTTTCTCCCTTCTCCACTAGTAATCTACCATTTTTATCTTTCACTCCCCTGCTAACTCCACTTCCACCCTGTCTTACTCTTTTCACCTCTTTCCAGAACATTTTCTTACAGTCCCTCCACAACGGACACAATTATTATTTTTATTTATATTTTTTTTTTTATTCATTTGCCAACCAATCCAGTGCTGTCCTACCAGGAGGATGGAGGCCCATGGCTAGGCTACTTCTGCCTTAAATGTCTGCATTTAAGGCAGAAGTGACAAGCTGCTTGACCCTCAGAAGATTAACTATGCAAGCAACCACCCCTCGGAACTGGACCATATTTGGATGGACAGCTTTAGCTCACTGGACCACTAGGGATCTAGAAATTGTATAAGGGCAAAATGACTAATGAACATCAAAACACAGCACAAAGGCCTGCTCCTGATCTCCTTTTGTGCTTCAGAGAAATGTTCTATAAAGGGAAAAGTGCTTGTGCACCGTAAGTTGTTCTGAAACATGAAGATAATTTATGATATTGCTCCTGTTACAAACTATCTTCCATCCCATTCCTACTGCTCAATGGAAGTTATTTCCTTTAACAATCTCTGTGTATAACATACTGTATATGCAAAGACAACCCCAGATGAAGCAATACTCTTGTTATGAATTCACAGGTTCAATTCCCATGATGTAGTTGGTTTTCTATCATTTAATGCCAACAAGGGGAGCAGGTTGAGTCACTATAGCAGAATTGGTCATAGGCTTCTGTCCTTCACTCACCAGCATGAGACTACCCTGAGATGCGCAATACTCATTTACGGTACGTAAAGTGAACTTCCTGATAAGGTGTGTGCATACTTTAGAGAGAATCTTATGAACACTAGAGTCTGCTTACACCAATATGCTCAAACTTACTCTTAATAACAGTATATTTTGTGAACCCTTTATTTCGTGTGTGTGTGTGTGTGTGTGTGTGTGTGTGTGTGTGTGTGCACGTGCATGAGTGCGTGCATATTAATCCTGGCCTGTCTGGCCAAGCAGACTTATCAACTGAAGGCAGGCAACTGCTACTGCAGTGGGTGTATAAGAAATGTAGTGATATTAGAGGTAGGCTGCAAAATACAGTCATTGCTTGTTTTATGATGTTTTGGTTTACGATATTTTGTTAATGATAATAGAAAAGTTCCACCCGAAAATTCGATTTCCAATAAATTTCCCACTACAGTATAACGATTTTGCCATTGGAAAACGCCAGGCACATGCAAGGTGACCGTCGCTTGTCTCAGGCAAGATGGCGGCCCCGGCGTGCGGCGCACTGTTATGGTTCAGGTCCCGCCTTCAAAGCCCTGTCTTTCCAACTTGTTCATGTGTGCCCCCGTTACTGTCATCTCTCAGCCAAACATCGTACTACAGTACAGTAATCCCTTAATTCACGCGAGGATTACGTTCCCAGACCCTTTGCGTATGTGGTAAATTCGCGTATACATTCTGGCCATGTGTGCACATAATTATGCATGTGTATTAAGTGTATTACATCTGAATAATACTGTTTAAGCACTACATACATCTTATAAACTAGCATAAAGAATGATAAACAACAAAAATGTAAGAAACTTAACACTTACTGAAAACTGACAAGCACAGGCATAGGTGGAGACACTTTAGCACAGTATGGTGCACTAGCCATCACTGCCTCCCATATGCTACATTCTGCCTTCTTTATTGTACAAACAGTTGACTCATTCAACCCAAACATACGGTTCCAAGACAATTCCCTGTAAAGTCAATTCACCGTCAAAACATGGGACGATTCCCCGTCAGGACAATTCGCACCTTGGACGATTCCCCGTCATTCTATAAAGATACTTATTATTGATTAATTTATACTTTAATAACTAATTTTCAGGGGGATATTATAACTCATATAAGTAAAAAACTACTGTATTGTACTTGCTAAATAAATTGGTATGTAAATAAATAACGGGGAATCATCCTGACGGTGAATTGTCACCAACATTCCTTCCCTAAGTTTGTCCAACACTTTAACTTTCTCTGTCAGCGACATCACTTTATGAGCCCGCTTCGGTGTGTTACCACATACATCACTAACACCATGCTTAGGCCCCATATTGACAAACAAGGCAAGCAATCACTGAAAGGCAGAAAAATAAGCCACAAATAACAATTCGCCAGTCACGCATGGTTTGACCGTCGGATTCAAACTGACTGTAAGGTGCATGGTATACCGACCTCCCACACACACACACGTATGCACACTGGCAGCGGGTAGGTATTTTTACATTTTATTTATTTCTCTCATATATTAAAATTATTTATTTGAATACTATAATTTTGTTTTAATTATTGTATGAAAATTTGTGGATAACCAAAACTGCACGAAAAAAGTTCGTGTGAATTATGGGATTATTGTGGATCTGTGTGCCCAGTGGTAAAGTCAGTGCCAGTGTAGGCCCCAGTGCTATAGCTGGTGCAGGTATGGGTCCAAGAGCTAAGGTTGGTGCAGGTATGGGCCGGATTCCCCTCCCCCTAACCTGTTCCTGTCTGACTCAAAGGCTGACCACTAGTGCCCGTAAGCACAGGCTGTCCCCCAGCCTCGGGGGGGACAACTTGGAGACGACTTGGACCAACACAGGAAGGAATGAAGGTGGGTTGTCATTTATGATTCAGTCTTGGTTGGGTGACTTTGGGAAGTTGAGTTGACATAACCCCCCTTTTAAAATGGGTTTCAACGTACCAATTTACGATGAAATCGGTATACGATATGGTATGACCTGATGTAACCCCATCGTAAAACGAGCAATGACTGTAATGCTGATTTCCTGTGTGTGGTGTGTCAGGGAGAGCACGTAGTGACTGGGAGGCATGAGAGGATTGATCGTGTTGGAGAATCTCACACATGTGGAGTTTAACCCCTCCACACCAGGCTATAATTACCAAGGCAGTCCTCTCAGTACGGGCAATTTCCTGAAAACAGCTTGTTTTCAAGCCGTAATATCTCGGAAAGTATAGCACTTAGGAAACAAATTAACCCATTAACTGCTCTATACAGCCTGGGCTGTTTTGAGTGTGACTGCTCAATACAGCCCTGGCTGCACAGGTGAATCTTGAATATAGTGCCATGGTGACCAAGGCTGACTCATGCAAGCATGTTTGAGCCTTCAAAACCAAAACCGAAACCGAAAAAGAAACCGAAAACCATACATTCCAATAGGGAATCAGACACTTCAATGTTCATTCATCGCTTTACCAAGGTAAATATTGAGCTAATATTTCGTTACTATATCCTACTTTGGCATGAGTTTTCTCATTTCCTAAGACAAAATTTGGCCTTTGGGAAATTTCATTTTTACCCCTATGTCTGCGCACCACGGACACCTCCAAAAAACCACCATGCGCAGTTAACAGGTTAAAGACCATATTACTCACCAACTCTTCTTGCAAATGAAAGTATCCCCAGATCTGTAGGTTGTTTCGTTGATGAGTAATGACGTGAGGAAGAGAACTGATTTTCGGCGTGAGAGCAAGATGTACTGTATTTGTGTGTCTGCCTGCAGCACCGACTATGACTTTGCTCTCAACGTGATAATTTCTCCTTTAATAGATAAACTATATACAGTGGCATCCAAGGCACATCCTATGGAACTAACACTGAACCCTTTCCAAGTACCCTTGGCAATAGGCTTGGCAGGGGTGGATGAGACAAAAGTCCACGTGAGGCAGGAATGAAGAAGGCGTAAGAAACTATCTTCCTACACCTGGCAAACTCACACAGACAACTGAGGTATGGTTGGCTCAGCTGACGGGACTCTCTCCCCAGCTTTTAGTGATGAGATCAAGTGGCTGCCACTTCAAACTGTGGTGTGCGAACAATTGCAGTTCCTACCATCACCCAGCAGGAACCTGGTGCCTATTTGCCGTCAGTCTATACCGACATCCAGCGGTAACCTGGTGCCTATTTGCTGTCAGTCTATACCGACACCTAGTGGTTTGGGGTTAACTATTTGGGGGACACATTATGTGCTGGAGGTGGGGCTGGAGCTAGCTTTATGGCTAGGGAAAGGAAAGGTTGGACGAAGTTCTGGGAGCTGTTGCCTCGCCTGACACTGAAAATGCTCTCCCTACATGCTAAGGAGTCCTTGTAAAAACACAAGTGCTAGAGTGTAATGCTGTATGGCAGTAAAACCTGGGCAATAAAGGAGGAGGATATATGTACACTCAAATATACAGAAATGATAATGATTAGATTGACGTGTAGTGCATCCCTAAATGACAGGTCTTGGGGGGAGGGGGGATAAGGATTGTGAATGAAAAGTTGAGAGGAAGGATGGGACTTGAATGCATTAGTGTTATTATGAGACAGGACAGACTGAGGGCATGTGGAGAGGATGGAGAATGACAACTGGGTGTGAAGGGTAAGAAATAAGAATGCTGAGAGTAGGGTTGCAAGAGGTTGACCAAAAAGGCCTGGGACAAGGTCACAGCGTGTGACTTCAGGGATAAGAGACTGAACAGAGAGGCTGCTAGAGACTGATCAGCATGAAAAGCCTCCATTAGGTGATCAAAGACATCTTAGACCCTTTATAAATGAATAATTCCCATAAATATCAAATTTCTGTGTCTGGTCATGCCCCCCAAAGGGGCCCTGCAGTAGCAATAAACCTGAGGACTATGAAGAGTCACAATTTACAACCACATGCCATTATATTTCTCCTTCATTGATCAATACATATTAATGACTGTATGCTTTACATAATTTTTTGTTTCCAGATTAATGTCAAATAAATGAATAATTCCCATGAATACCAAATTTCTGTGTCTGGTCATGCCCCCCAAAGGGGCCCTGCAGTAGCAATAAACCTGAGGACTATGAAAAGTCACTATTTAAAACCACATGCCATTACATTTCACCTTCATCGATCAATACATATTAATGACTGTATGCTTTACATAATTTTTTGTTTCCAGATTAATGTGAAACCAATTAATTCAGCTAGAAAGGTCCAATCTGAATGAATAGGAAAGCCTAACCTGGCAACACTGTAAAGGACCAAGCAAAACACAAAGGGAGTGGAAGTGTAGGCCATGTGTGAAAGATTGGGAAGGGTAAAGCAGATAGGAACAATGCGTCATGTAGAACCCCAATGATGCTTTCCAGCACTTCTACGATGTTTTGGGGGAATGACCAACTGCTCTCTGCAAATTACCAAACCTGGCAAAAGCAGGCCCCACAAAAAGGGAGAGTGTACTGTACGTGTATATACCGTACTGGTATAATATAAATATATATATATATATATATATATATATATATATATATATATATATACAGCAATCCCTCTACTATCCGATGTAACAGAGCCAAAGGCATGTCCGGAAAGTGGTCCCGTCCGGAAAGTGGGCCCCTGGCTCCTGGACTGGTACTTAAGGACCCTAACCCAGCCTAACTTTGAAAGCCACCTAAATAACTTTCTACTGGACATGCATAACACCTATTTAAACCTATTTAAGACCCTATTCACACCAATAATGGACATAAAGCATGAAATAAATGAAAAGGAACCCAAGAATGAGGAATCAGAAGTGACTGTACCTCAGCCTGGGTACTTAGAGCATGTCTGTGGCTGCCTTTTCTAAGGATTTGGCAGTGGTGAAAATGCTCCTATAGCACGTACAGTACTCCAGTGTTGTGCTGCATTTAATTCTTTGCACAGTGAGTTATAATTGTTTAACACTGCACATTGTTCCTAACTGCATCACGCCAGCTTCAACCGCCAATTTGCACTCCACAGTTGATCCTTTGCACTCTAAATTCTAATTTCTTAACACTGCACAACACTGTAAATTCCCGTGTGGTCTAGTGGAGAGGTATTGCTGTTTATTCACTGTTTATTCACAAAAAACAAGCATGTGAGGCTTCCACTGCGATAAGCATCTACTCACCATCTAAGTTAGGCAGTAACTGTTGATAACGGGGAAACAGACTTGCCAGATCGCAATGGCCACATTACCAAACTCCTCAGTTTTCATTACTAAATTTAACTTTTCATTACCAAACTTGTAAAGCTAGCATTTATTCTTCACTAATTATATATACACGTGGAAATACATGTAATCATTCTCCTCATAATTAACAGCATGTTGATTATTTTCAAGCTATGTAGGCTAGGAGATTAATCAGAGAGAGCAAACAATCCACCATCTCCATCCTGTGTATCCTCATACGTGTGAAAAATCCGTTTCGTAATGCATTATTCTGATTCATTACCAAACGAATTTTTCATTACCAAATTAGCCCACATTTGGTAATGAAAAATACCAAATGGGAACCTGAGAGGGGAGAGGGGAGAGGGGAGGAGGGAGGAAGGAAGGGGTGAAGGGGCCATGGTGTAAACCTGCTGTTCGGCGCCGCGCAGCAATTTCATATTACGGGTGGGAAAAAATTTGGATTTTGGGGGGATTTTTTTTTTTTTCTTTTTCTTTTTGGCCATTTTTGGGGTCCTAAGGCCCAGGCCCACATGTCCGGTAAGTGGAGTGTATGGAAAGTGGGCATCCAGATAGTAGGGGGATTACTGTATATACTGTACATATATACATATACACAGTAAACCTTCTCTAATTCGAACCTGAATAATTCAGAAATCAGTTATTGTAATTCGGATCTTTTTTGACCACCAGACAAATAATTCAGAAAGAAATTCAAATTAAGCGACACAAGTCCAAAAAGGGTTCCAGTGATAAGTGGACGTGAACAGTTTTTGCAGTGATAAGTGTAGCAATAAATGTAATTTTTAAGACCTGTACAGTACCTTTGGTACAGTTAAGTGTACTGTACTCTACTACTGTGTTGCAAGACTTTATTATCAAGGTTTGACACTATTTCATGTATTGTGTTGTGCACCCTTTTTTGTATAAAGTAACAATATACTGTACTGTTCAATGTTTTTGTGAAAAAGCCATGTTTTAGTGAGCGTGGGTGTAATTTGGGGATGGGGCAAGCATGAGCTCTAATAATTTGGATTTTTGGATAATTCGACATAGGGTTCCCCCCAATTAATCCAAATTATAGAGGGTTTACTGTACACTGAAACCTCTTTCTCTCTCTCTCTCTCTACACTCAAACCTTGATTCAAGGGACTAAATGGGGAATCAACTTGTCCCTTACTTGAAAATGTCCATTGTTTTACCACATACAAAGACAATCTTATTATGAAATGCAATGATTGTTTCACTTATCTTAATTATTTATATGATTATGAATATTATTTTACGGGTACTGTATAAAGAAACATACTGATATGTAAAACCTAGACATTACGTACAGGTATAATTTTTGAATGGTTTTGTCCATTTGTCAGGTAGAATATGGAATCCCTTAAATCCGAAATCCTTTAAATGGAGGTCCCTTAAATTGAGGTTTGTTTCTGTGTATCTATCTATCTGCAGTATCTATCTATCTATATATATATATATATATATATATATACAGTAATCACTCCAATATCCGACGTAATAGAGCCATAGGTAGGTCCGGATATTGGTTCTGTCCGGATATTGGGCCTCAGCTTATGGACTTGTACTTATGGACCCTAACTCAGAGAAACACCTATACAACTCCCTCTGGACATGCATAGCACCTATTTAAGACCCAAATCACACCAATAAGGCACATAAATGACTGAAATAAATGCAAAAGAAACATAAAATGAGGGTTTAGAAGTAGGTTCATACATTAATAAACATTCTGGTGACTGGCTCCTGGACTGGTACTTATGGACCCTAACCTAGCCTAACTCAGAAAAACACCTTCCTACTGCACATACATAGCTCCTAACACCCTATTTACACCAATAAAGGACATTAAAGAGTGAAATGAGGTAAGTATAG
The DNA here is from genome assembly GCF_032717465.1 of Coenobita brevimanus. Classification (NCBI taxonomy): domain Eukaryota; kingdom Metazoa; phylum Arthropoda; class Malacostraca; order Decapoda; family Coenobitidae; genus Coenobita; species Coenobita brevimanus. The sequence goes on from NC_137046.1 coordinate 48,399,993, forward strand.
TATGGAAGAAAGTACAGTATGAAACATTCTTATGTCCGGATAGTGGGGATGTTCGGATATTGGGCGTCCGGATATTAGAGTGATTACTGTATATATATATATATACAGTAAGACCTCACTATAATGAACTAATTGGGGCCCAAACCATTCCAAAAAATGCGAAATTCCGATAAAAGTGACATCCGAACTCCCCCTGCTAATCTGGAAGTTTTCCAATATATCAGACATTAGTCCGGACTGCATGAACGATTTTTAAACTGTTTTGACTCCCATTGTGGTACTGTGCTGTGTTATAACCACTACATTAATCAAATGGCATAATACTGTATATATAATAATACTGTACTATACACTGATCAACATGTCTTTTATTTAACTTATTGTGGTGGACACAGCTGAAGTGGTCAGGCAGTCTGGACTGCTTCTGGCTTTATCGGACATTTTCTGATACATAGGAATTTAGTCCGGTAGCTCCTCGAGTCCGTTAAAAGCGAATTCTGGTCTACTGAAGTCTGTTATATCGAGGTTTTACTGTATGTATATCCATCCATTCATCCATCATCCAATCCTACGTTGCCCCATGAGGAGCGTAGGAGCCTGGGGCTAGGCAGTTGGTACTGACATTTAAGATGAGAGTGAATATCTAAATATATACTGTATATATATATATATATATATATATATATATATATATATATATATATATATATATATATATATATATATATATATATATATATATATATATACATATATATATATATATATATATATATATATATATATATATATATATATATATACCGTATATATATATACATACACTATATACAGTATATATATATACTATATATAGTATATATATATATATATATATATATATAGTAATCCCTGCAATATCCGACGTAATAGGGCCATAGGCAGGTCCGGATAGTGGGCCCCAGCTTATGGACCCTAACTCAGAGAAACACCTATACAACTCCCTCTGGACATGCATAGCACCTATTTAAGACCCAAATCACACCAATAAGGCACATAAATGACTGAAATAAATGCAAAAGAACCATAAAATGAGGGTTTAGAGATAGGTTCATACAATATTAAACATTCTGGTTACTGGCTCCTGGACTGGTACTTATGGACCCAAACCTAGCCTAACTCAGCAAAACACCTTCCTACTGCACATGCATAGCTCCTAACACCCTATTCACACCAATAAAGGACATTAAAGAGTGAAATGAGGTGTTTGAGGTAAGTATAGTATGGAAAAAAAGTACAGTATGAAACATTCTGTCTACTTACAGCAAGTCCATAGCCAACTCGATGAATAACCGCTTCCTCTTGGACTCTGACAGTAAGAAGGATTTCCTGAAGCACTTCCAGTACACTGTTCATGAAGTCTTGCACTGAACTTAGTCAATCGCACTCAGAAGTCCGTTCTCTTCACAGTGCGCACTCTTGTCTAACTTATGCTCCATTGTAACTTGCTAAGTGTTGCACTCTGCACTTTAACTTTTCCCACTCTCCTAACCATTTTCTAAAGCAAAAACAAACAAGTCTATTTACGTTAAATTTTGTTCCAAATTTGTCTTTTCACTCTCAACTGTAAATCCTTAACACAACACACTGTTTTTTTCACTGCACAACACTGTAAATTCCCGTGTGGTCTAGTGGAGAAGTTCTTGCTGTTTAATCACTGTCAGAGTCTGAGAGTATCACTGGCAGGTAACCTAGGGGTGCGTCGCTGGGTCGTGGTGATGGCGTACCCACCGCAGACGACTTTGAAGATAGACGCAAACTCACATCGAGTGGTGACTCCACCGTGGCTGATGTACTGGGCTGTGGCTCGGAGCATGAGGGCCTGTCTTGGGGAGGCAACGGAGTGGAACCAGGGCTGGGCACAGCGGGGGTCACGGGACTGAAAAAACTGTCAATGGTTGATTGACGCAAGGACCGACGATTCTGACGACTGATGATGCGCTGCCTGAAAGCACACACTTCCTCCACAAGTCCCAAAGGCCCCATCTCCCTGTCGCAGTCCGGGTGTTCCAGGTAGTCGAGAACGAACTCTAGGTGTTCCCGGAGTGCGCTCAGCTTGGGGATGGCTGGAGTAGTGTCATGCTGAGAGGAGTCCGCATCATCATCGCCGTCCTCGTCAGAATCTTCAAGCTGGGTACTGACACCTGCAACTGAAGATGCGATCTCGATATCAGACAATGTCTGATACCCAGGATCGCCCTCGTCGTCATCCAACCACTCACACACATCGTCCACATCAACATCGTCGCCATGCGTAAGTAGCTGTGCATGGAAGTCATCCATGTCAAACCCTAGAAAATCATACTCCACATCCGTTCCGAGAAGCAGACGAGACCAACCATTTTCTAGAGTCTTGACAGGGACTTCCTTCCATGCACTGGCCCAGTTGTAGATTGCAGACTTGATGTTGTAGTGGCGAAGGTTTTCCAAAGTCCGCTGGCCTCGCGTGTCCCATCCCTCCCTGCGCTCGTCCTCATCCTCGAGAACAACCATCACCTCGTCCAGGAACTTCCGTCAGTATAGGCGCTTTGTTGCCACGATCATTCCTTGGTCCATTGGTTGGATGAGAGCAGTCGTATTAGGTGGCAGAAACATGCACCTGATCCGGCCATTCTCAGCCACCAAGTCCTTGTCGCACGGGTGGGCAGGTGCATTGTCGAGGAGAAGGAAGGCCTTTACCTGGTCACATGGGATTCCCAGTGTCTTCGTCTGGTAATTGATGACCTCCTTGATGAAGTGGCAGTGGAACCAGTCTTTGAAGATCTGGGCTGTAAACCATGCCTTCAAAGAATGGTACCAGACGACAGGAAGGACATCCATCACCCCACAAAGACACCGAGGCTGCTTTGCACGGCCAACAATAACGGGCTTAAGCCGGTGCATGCCGTTAGCACTGGCACAACGCAAAGCAGATATCCGTTGCTTGGAGAGCTTGCGGCCAGGTACATGCTTCTCCGTCTCCTCGGCTAGAGTGTTCGTTGGCAAAGAGCGATAGAATAAACCAGTTTCGTCAGCATTGTAGACTTGACCAAGAGTGAGGCCCTCCCTGTCAATCAAGCCCTTCACCTTGTGCTGAAACTCGTCAACTCCATCCTTGTTAGCGTCCAAAGCTTCACCATGAGCTTTACGGTTGGTAAGGCCATGCCGTAACTTGAACGCGAAGAGCCAACCCTCGGATGCCTTGAAGTCTAGGGCGTCGTGAAGCCTGGCAAACTTCTCAGCAGCAGCCTTCAGCTACGTACCACGTACCATCACACCAGCAGCACGCTGCTGTCGATACCAAATCAACGTGGAGCGGTCGATTTCAGCAAACTTGGGAGTAAACATCACCTTCCTTTCCACGTTGCGTTTGCTTCTCGACGAAAAGTCAGCCGTGTACTGCATGAGTTTGTCTCGGGATCTCTTGATATCGAACAAAGTAGATCAGGCCAGGTTGAACTCGTGGAGGATGCAGGAAGAAGACCACACCGCATCTACTTTCTCCAATATCTCCCGTTTCTTCTCCAGAGTCAACACCACTCTCTTCCTCTTCTCAGGCGGCGGGGCCATCATCACACACACTAATAAGCGGCCTGAGAGCAGGAGTGCCTGCAGCAGGTAAGGAACCACCACAAAAGCAAGCATGTGGGCAGCCATGACGATGAGCGTGCACTCGCGGCGAGAGACAGGCGGAAAGTGGGGAGAATGCAGGGGCGCTCTATCGGACGTCGGAGGAATGACGCGCCACAACAAAGCTGTCCCGCGCCGCGCACAGTAAGTTCAAATTACGGGCAGGAAAAATTCTTTCCCCCCCCCCCCAGACCGTTTTGGGAATATTGGATCCCAGGACGATTATGTCCGGTTAGTGGGGATGTTCGGATTTTGGGCGTTCGGATATTAAAGGGATTACTTATATATATATTATATACTGTATATACAGTAAAACCTTGATATAATGGACTTCAATAGACCGGAATTCGCTATTACCGGACTCGAGGAGCTACCGGACTAATTTCCTATACATCGGAAAAAGTCCGATAAAGCCAGAAGCAGTCTGGACTGCCTGACCACTTCAGCTATGTTCAATGTGATCAAGTAAATATAGGACATGTTTATCAGGGTATAATATAGTATAATTATATATATATTATACCATATCCTTAATGTAGTGAAGCTATAACACAGTACAGTACTGCAATGACAGTCGAAACAGTTTAAAAACCATTCATGCGATCCGGACTAATGTCTGATATATCGGAAAAAGTCCGGATTAGCAGGGGGAAGTCCGGATGTCGCTTTTATTGGAATTTTGCATTTTCAGAAGTTTTGGCCCCAATTAGTTCATTATAGTGAGGTCTTACTGTATAAATATATATATATATATATATATATATATATATATTTATATATTTATATATATACATATATAGGGAGCATACAGAGCTATTTCTTTTAGTACAGTGGTTCCCATGAAAAGGGCAATAAGGTAATCTTTTGTATTTGGAGTCACGGGGGAAGTAACGTTATCATTTCCCTGAGGCAATATTTGTGTGATATAATTTTTCTCACAACTGTCTCATGGACTGCATTTCTGGATGCAGTGCATGACGATTCTGAAGTGATTCATCTGCCAAAGACATATCTGAAGAAAGGAGCATGACAGACATTTGAATGTGAATGGGTTTCTACATTCCCATCTGCAAACTGGCTACCTGAGTGGTCTTGCTGCTCTTGACTACCTATCACTCTGAAGATATATATTTTTTTAACATCACATCATGGCAACATAATTGGATTCATGTTAAAAATTACCTCTCTTGTGACTCTGATGTGACTCGGCCATCGATACCCAGTGAAACAGCAAAAATGCAATTTCAACCTTACCAGTAAGCTTTTCATCTTACTTTTTGAGGGTTCTTTTACATGCATGCACTGAATTCTTTGCTTAAACTACCAGATACGTCAAAACCTCACATTTAATATGATCAACTGACGACAATAAGCTGTTTGCCTCTACAGAAGAAGACGCAGATGGGGGCCCACGAGGATAATCTTACATTGTCTTGGGGGCCACAAAATGAAAAAGGTTGAGGACCGCTGTATTATGAAATGCTAAGGCTGACACATGCAAGCATGCTGAAGCCTTCATAAATGATACAAAAAAAATTGTAATCTTGTACTGACCTTTTGTTCATTATGACCCTGGTGACTTTTCTTCTCTAGAAGGTAAAATTTCTCAAGAACACCCCAATGTCTCATATTACTCACCTTATTGATCCATTCATAAATAACTGTAGACAAGTACACCCTTAAGGTAGCTGGGGACAATGTGGGATTGCCAATAGCTGCCTCAACACGAGTTAGTAGCTGTGGGGGCCGAGCTGGTAAAGGGTCTTCTTGTGTAATCTGCAATCCAAGAAATGTGTTTCAGTACTAAATTGATGCCATAAAATACATACCAGCTGTAGATTTAAGGATGGAAAAAAGTTCTGAACCATTTCAATATGAAAACACTTCAATGTATACAGTATTCTGGTTACTGTCAGGTGATTTTATTCACCACAGAAGATGCCCCTTGTGCTTAAACAATTAAACGCAATCTCCATTAAACCCATCTGTACAATAATGACTTTATTTCATTTCACTCTGGCTACTCTAGTTCTTTTACACTAACTAAGCAGAGAATATTTTCAACCTAATGAAGCTTATTCAATGCAACTCAGTGGCAGAAACAGGTAATGCTATGGCTCTACAACCTTTTCTTAGCACTTTTTCTTTGCTTGCATCACATTCCAGTGCTAATCTATTGTTACAAGTAAGCTTTGAAGATGGTGAGATGTCAATTTTTGATCAAGTTAGAGTAATTTTATTCTGCTTAGGAGACCCCCAAGACTAAAGAGGTGAACTCCCATAATCTATCCAGTTCCCTGGCATGAGTTTTTATGAACAATCAACAATACCACAATACCACACAACTGATGTGGCATCAGACTCCAATCTCATTCCACCTATTTCCTCCCACACTCCTCTCCAACATCATTACTACCAATTCAGCCAGTCCTACCACTAACTCGGCATGCTATATTCACCACTACCACCCACAGTCTATTTGCCTAAAACAGGAGCCTCCACAGCATGATTCACTTACAACACAGTGAACTGATAATCAGGATCGTCAAATTAAAATAACATGAATAAAATCAATATATACAGTACCCTCGTGTCCAGTACGGTATTTTTGTCAGACAGTACTACCACACTGGACTAAATCCGTTCTGAACAAACAACAGACCTTATGGGAAAAATGAATATTGTCAGACAAGCCTTGAAAAAGTCCCCCCAAAATTCAACTTAACTACATTTTGACACAACTAAGATTTTACCAACCTTTAAGGTGAGTGGTGATGGGCTTAGGGGGGGAAGGGGGAGGGGTTTACGAGGCTGTAGGAGGTACTACTGACCCCCTGGAGGTCCTGAGGAGGCCTCTCTGCCTCAACCTCCCTCATAAATCCCTCATAGTCACACACTGACACATCGTCGTCTTCGTCATTAGGGGAAAGTGCAAGACTGCAATTTGACTGGCACACGTCATGAGTCACGAGGAAGGCACACTGGACTGGCGCGGCAGTAATAAGGAAACGTTCCTCGGTGTCTGCCATCGTCCCGTGCCCGGGCGGGTAATAGTACTGGACGCAGCATGTCAGTACTAGAGAAGAAATCCTCGGATTTGGCCCACTTTGAGCAGCCGATCCGTACCAGCCCAACAAATCCGTACTACACTAATGAATTATTTTATTTTTTGCCTACCATACTGGACGACAATAGTACTGGACACACGTGTACTGGATGCGAAGGTACTGTAGTACTGTAATGCAAGGATCTAAATGGGCCAAAAATGGAATTTTTCTATCATTGCACAAATGAGTTTGGACATTACAAGGCACATGACCCAATGAGCTGATTGGCCAGTCAGTCACAGTGAGCCCCAGCAGGGTGGGAGGATAAATTTTTAGCATGGAAAAGCCTAAAACTGGCCTTTTCACTTAAAGAGTTTCACTGAAATACTCACCATACATTTTTAAAATCCATAGCAAGTTAAGCACACTCAGAGAATGCATATCTCCAACAACACCTAAACCAAAGAACTCAGATCACCACCAAAATATATCACCCTTCCTTGGCTCATGATCTACATATCCACACACACTTTTGCTGAAAGCTAACAATAACTTTTTGAGATATTTTGTGGACAAACAAACAAAAAGGTCCTGATGTGCAACATGACCTCAGATCTCCACCAAAACTTAGTCAACTCTACCTCAACCCACGACCAACATATTCCCAAAATTTCACTGAAATCCATCAGTAACTTTTTTAGATATCTAGTGGACAAATAGACAGACAAACAGAGGAGAATACATAACTTCCTCCAACTTCACTGGGAGAGGTAATACAGTAAATATACTGTACCTGTCTACTTATAAATCAAACAGACTGGGTGACTCTTGGTGCTCCCATTTAAAATGTGCAATAATTATCCTCAATATGATCTCTGCATGAATAATTTAAGTAATAATTATAATTTTTTGAAGTGCAGAGTGAATAAAGCTGTGTATGTGAACATTAACAAAAACATCTGATCAAGTGTTAACTGGGTGTGAAAACATGAAAACATTACATCATGTGATCTGTACATTACAATTCTGAACAATTAGTATTTTTTTAGCTCAAATGTAACAAAAGAAATACTGTGTAATCAATCTGTGACCACAATGATACAATAAGTGTGCTTATCAATGTGTGGCAATTTTAAAGCCACTCTGGGGATGTCAGGGCAGACTTAAGGGATTCATTAGGGACAATGATGAGGAAAAGTGGAACATCACCAGCACAACCACTATCCTGCCTCTTTTCCTACTCATTGGCAGGGTGAGGAAGTGTCCAAAAAATAAGGGATATGGGACTGAATAAGGAGGCTGCCAGAGACTGCGGAGTATGAAGTGCTGCCATTAGGTGACCAAGGTTGATGCATGGAAGCATGTTTGAGCCTTAAAAAATTATACAGAAATGAGGAAGAGAAAATATGACAGTACAAGAATAATTAACAGTATGCCCAATAAAATGGGTCATATTCTCTCTTGCTCACCCATCAACTCCCACAATCCTGACTCCACCTCACAAGCACACCTTTCACACACTATACTTTATACAATAATCACCTATCAGACAGTTAATCCAACAACAACTAAGTTAAGAAAAGATTCCCAAACCTAGGTCATGAATTTCTCTGTACAAAATTAATTCAAGTAGCTTCATCCCTTGTCAGTTCCTTAGCCTCTTTACCCTCCAAACCTTACTTTCTCACACAATTGTGTATCAAACCTATATACCATTTCCTTGGCCTCCCATGCCTCTTGCCACCTGCAACCTCACACCACAAACCCTTTTCATCACCCTATTTATATAAATCTTTTCATATGACCATACCATCTACACATACTCTCATATCCACCCGTTTCTTTACATCTTCTTTTCATTCGTTCATTCATTCATTCACCATCTAATCCTGCGTTGCCTTTTGAGGAACGTAGGAGCCCGGGACTAGGCAAGTTGGTCCTGACATTTAAGCTGAGAGTGACCAGCCTCACTCATCCCTGAATGGCATTACATGAGCAACAGAACCCAACCACCCCTTGGGATATTATCCTGCACAGGTTCAATCTGACTGGAGCAACTTAATTACCCACTAAACTACAAGGTGTCATAATTTGGTTATGTGGTTACCATCCAGCACTAAATGGTTTCCTGGGTTAAAGGAAACCATTTGGCCTGTCACTCTGCTGAGACCATAAGACAGCACTACACTGAGTGAGTGGATGATGGGTGCCCCTGCCTACCTTCTACAAATCACAATATTTCTAATCCTATCTTCTCACTGCACTTCACACTCATTTCTCTATCTCCAGATTTTTCACATTCGTGTCACACTAAAATCTGACATCTACATGTCAATATGGGTATGAATATCCCTTCATGCAATCCTCTTGCATTCGTCAAACTCAGACCTCTGTTTTGTATCGAGGCCTTCAGAGTACCAGCTGCTTTATACATATGTTTTTTTTGTTTGTATAATGCAAAATTTCCATAACAACACGAGGTTGGGACCAAAGTGTCACATTATGTGACACCTACAATGAGTCTTGGTACCATTATATTATTTCTGCCAACCTTACCCTCATCCCTGTCACTCTAGCCACTTAAGATCACATCTTCCTCTAAAGTAGGATTGTGGCAGTCCTGTTTTCCGTCTTCAATCACCCTCTTGCAAACCTGCCTAAAATTAATCATTCAATCAATTCAAATGATGCTGATACTTTCTATCAGCAGGATGATAAACCCAAGCCAAAAACAGTTAATTTCAATTGATGCAGCTACTTTCTATCAGCTGGATGATAAACCCATGCCAAAACAGTTGCTGAAAGCTGTTACAAGAAAAAAAATAAAATCTCAGATATGGCAACTGCCAATAACTACAGACTTAAAAATCTTAAAACTCAAAATAATCAAACCTGCATGAGACTATGTACAACTACCATACGAAACTTTCACGAAGAACACAAGTTTAAAATGACACTGGTGAAATTGAAGCTATAAAAACTGAGCTAAAACTGGAAAAAATACCTGAAAAGTGAAGCTTTTCACAACATCTGCAGGAGCCACTTGTCTGCTGTCTTCATGTAGAGTTTTCTTGTGCTCCTCTCTTGTATTAGTACTACATATCTGATGTGATAATATTCTTGACAAACATGTCTGGTCACTGGCATCACAGTATTCCTCCTTTGATTTTATATCTATGAGACATAAACTGCCAGCATCAATGACTGTTTGGGGAATTTTCACCAGTGAGTGAAGGCCCAGAAGGTTGCACGAAGCACTGTCAATGTAGTGAGGAGAAAACGAGACTGCCCTGTTGCAATGCTTTGGAAGTAACGGCTGAAAGAGAAAACCAAAATAAAATTCAAGATAACTTCTCTTCTTGAGTGTTTTAGTACTAGTATATGAGTTACCATATTCTTCCTAGTACTCTGCTGACATGGTTTGATGATATATACTGTACATACATTCATACTGCAGCATTAAAATTACTTTATTTTCTACGGTGGAATCTCCTAAATCATGTGTTTCTTAATTGTGGATCCATAATACACGGCAACATCATGGAACAGTTTGCTACATTGGTAAATCATGGAAATTACACGAAATCCGTGGATGCAGCCTCAAAAGTGATGCTTTTCCGATGCCTCCTGTAATATGTGCTACCATTACCTCAAGTCCTTGCATCTAGCCGGGCACAAACCAATCTTAGTCAAGCATGGCAATTACCGCTCCTTTTCTCTCCACACTCAATTATGTAACTACAAACGATAGCATTACTACAAATGTTACAGTTGCTACAAGATGTTACCACAATTTTATGGTCAACACAATTCCAGTATGTAACAGATGCATTAACAATATGTAGCAACAATTTTATGGCCAACACAATTATCTAACAGTTGCATTAGCAGGATGTAACTTTTATGGCCAACACAATGGGGTGCTTTCAAGGCTAGTATTCCGCTAGATGGCTCTACTGTTGCAGTAAACACATTCCCCGGACTGTTTAAAAAGCATATTTTTCTTTGTTAAATATCCATACTGTTGTGTGAAAATGTGGATCATGGTAATGTCATATGCCGAAATATAAATAATACAAATAGAACACGTATATATAACGTATCGTGAAGTGTTTATATTTATCAGAAACGGAAATTAAAATATGACTGATGGCATGTGATGGCAACCCGTCCTTCCAGTGACCCTATATTATTTAATTTCTGCTACATTTAGTGCAAATTTGGTTCTTAATACATTGTTTGTTCAGACTGTAAAGTACGCCTAGTGGGTATCTAGACTTACCCAGTTTCTATGTGGGCAGAAATTTAATGTTGCGTAAATACTGGCATTCAACAATTTGCTCGCTTCCTTCACGCATGCGCACCACAAGACAGTCCCGTGTTTAAGTTTTTTCACGAGAGATGTCAAGTTTCGATGAAAAATTTTATTTTGATGGTGTGTAATGTCACGGATTCACTCAGAGTAGAAACAAGCTAAATTCATAACATTCGTCATTGGTTCATAAGTGACTATGTATAGGCAGTGTGTTTCACTAAGCGATATCTTTGTGTGATTGTCATTCCCACATCTTGCCTCTCTAGCTGTTAACTAAGCTACGCCCATTTCTCATGTCCCTGTACCCGACGTTGGTTACATTACTGTCGTAAATGGACACACCCACAAACACATATAGTTCAGTAATGTGAGTTCCTGACTGTTGAGCTGAGAGAGAGAGAGAGAGAGAGAGAGAGAGAGAGACCTTCCCCTGCAGCTTCCTTGCACCATGAGTGAGTCATATTCAAATGTATCACTGTAGCTTTTTGTAAATAAAGTGTTACAGTGAAGTTTTGCCTTTTTCTGTTGGGAACTAGTGGTTATTTTAATTTTTATATTTCACCAAGTGCCTACCAAATAATTACCTTAAGGTCATCTTATCATCAATATCTTATACACATTGCCCCCTCTTGGCAAGTCCCTAATGGTATGGTCATGTGAGAACTGTCTCCAGGCCACCTGTCCACACACATATGTTTGTAAGATCTTCCACTGACTGAGTCAGTAGCTTGTGCACATACCAGTCCTCTTGACCTGGATGCAATCTCACTGGGGGTAGACATTTAAGAGGATGCAGTAGTATTTACTCGTCATGTGTTCTCACGTTTGCATGTATATATATATATATATATATATATATATATATATATATATATATATATATATATATATATCTATATATATATATATATATATATATATATATATATATATATATATATATATATATATATATATATATATATATATATATATATATATATATATATATATATATATATATATATATATATATATATATATATATATATATATATATATATATATATATATATATATATAATATATATATAATATATATATAATATATATATATATATAATATATATATATATATATATATATAATCGTGAATACTGAACTTGACTCCGTGTGAATCTTGTGGATCACTTGGAGGCGATGTCTTGGCTTGTCTACCTTCCACAGTCGTCTGTCCTCAGTGAGACCAGGTAAAGAATGACGCGTAAACGATCTTGGTTTTGGGACGGTTCCTCAGCCCAGATGATTTATGATGGTGAATGCCAGTATTTACTCACCATTAAATTTCTGCCCACATAGAGACTGGATGAGTCAAGATACCCACTAGGCGTACTTTACACTCTGAAGAAACTATGTATTAAGAATCTAACTTGCACTAAATATAGCAGAAATTAAATAATATAGGACCACTGAAATGGTGGATTGCCATCACATGCCATCAGTGATATTTTAATTTCAGTTTATGATAAATATAAACAATTCATGATACGTTATATATACGTGTTCTATTTGTATTATTTATATTACGGCATATGACATTACCATGATTCACAATTTCACACAACAGTGTAAATATTTAACAAATAAAATTATGCTTTTTAAACAGTGTGGGAATGTGTTTACTGCTACAGTGGAGCCATCTGACGGAATACTAGGCTTTTCAGAAGCACCCCATTATGTAACAATTACATTAACAAGATATAACTTTTATGTAACTTTAAGTACAAATTTATGGCAAACACAGTTATGAAACAGGTGCAGTAACACAATGTTATGTTACAGTCACAGTTGCATAACAGTTGCATTAAAATTATGTAACTAAAATAGCATTAATACGATGTAACTGCAATTGTACAATATTCATACAATTATGTAAATTTTCAAATATTATGTATTTCACTTAATTAGCTTACAAGTTTATTGTAATGTGCATGTAATATGTATTAATATGTTACGACAATATTTACTGTCATTGGTACGACAGAGGGCATGACCGAGTGATATGTAGGCATAACATAGCAAAATAATATATGTAACTACAATTATGAAACTATACAGCTATACAGTAGGTAACAATATATAAAACAGGTAGTTATGGCTGAGTTCTCCAGGAAGAGTTACAGAACACATCCCCTTACCCAAGACTAAGCAAGAATGTCAAACACCTCTGACCATGTGTCGGAAACGTGACAGACATACACTAGCACAAACGTACACACACGTATGCCCACACACTTTAGCCAGGAGCCTGAGGGAGATATAAGTCCGATATCACATGCAGGAATGTTAGAAGGTAGGAGAAGACAGAGTCAGGCAGAGCAGGGTAGGAGAGAACAAGAGTTAAACAATGAGAGAGCGATAGGGAGCAGGAGAGTGAGAGTAAAGTAGGAGGACAGCAGCTAGCACAAATAGCTACCAACCATAAGCTATACAGGTCACGCCAAACTCTTACTTTTATTCAAGTAACAGTCTCACAATAAACTCCGTCAACCCAAATCTGCCTATTTCATCATCCTACTTAAAATACGAAGAGAATAATGGAACAGCGAAGGCCTACATTATCTCCTGCACACCTCACCAATACTCTCTCCTAGCGGCTCTCCTCCCATTGACGATTTAACCTGATAACCTTCTCTACAGAATTACACCCCTCGGCTACGTCTACTTCTACTTACACATGTGTGCGTGCGTGTGCGCGCATGTGTGTGTGTCCGATTCTGGGCATAGACTTCACAGCCCATTCTCAAGGCAGTACTCATCCTACATACCATACACCTCCCCATGTCACCACTTTGGCACATCCACCTACCACTCATGATGAATAGGTGCTAGGGCCATCTCATTAAGATTGGCGTATTAGTATTAACAGGGGTATTTTTACAACACATCGGCAGGTCTTCTGGTAGATCAGTACAGTCTACTTTTATGAAATTCAAATCCTTAAACTATTCTCTGCCCTAGCTAGAATTAGAACCTGAGTCCAATAGGGCTGCAAGCCACCTCTGTGTCAATTCAGCTGTTGCTGATAGGCTTGGTTTAGTTTTTTTTTTTTTTTCCCACTCTCTTTACTAAGATGCCCAAGTTAGGTAAGTCCATAAGTCCAAATGATGTTAGTTAGGTTGGACAAATGTTACTTTTCTATAACATAGTACACTTTCAATTATCTGTTGTCACAGTATCCAGCCAAAAGCAACATCCAGCACAGCTATCTTGGCTCTATTAAAGCAATCTCTGGCGAAATTATGCAACATCTGGCTCCAAAATGGGACATAACTGGCGATCCAATGTAATATCTGGCGTTCAGGTGTCTCAACCGACTCATAAGCAGTAGCCAAATAGCACCCAGGAAAACCCTGAAACTCGAGAGCCAATGGAAACACCCGCTACAAGCCAATCAGGATCCATCGCAAGCTCAGCTCACCCGGCGCCCTGAGAATACTGCCACATTCTCATTCTTGCCCATGGATGTCGTACAGTGAAGAAGCGTCTGTGCTCCCATCTTCTGACCACGTGGTTGCAAAACTGTGGTGCTGTTACTGTACTTACTCGGTGGTGTCCTATGCTCCTATTTTCAAAGTACTGTACATACTACTGTACTATTTATTGCGAAGGTCATGTGCTTGTGCTCCATTGTGAGTGCGAGTACAGTACTGTTTATGAGTGCGAGTGTGAACCCTCCCGTGCAGTCTCTCCCTATGTGCCTCACCTATGCTACTATGTTGTGCATGATGGCTGAGGTTGTGGCTCCACCTGACACCCTCTGCCACTCCATCTGCACTACCTACTCCAACACCCTTGGCAGAGATCGAGCCTGAGGTGGTGGAGCTGGAGTAATTTTTGGGGGAGACATTCACCACTAAACCACATGGGACTATGTGTACTGTACAGCAGAGCACTGTACTGAACTGCACGGTGTGCTACTCTACCCTCCACTGATGCCAACACTTGGCAAGTTCATACAATAGTACACGATGTACTGTACAGTATTATTACTGTATTGTTTTATATGCTTAGTTTTCATCATACATTAGTACACTGTGTACAGTATTACTGTACTGTATCATTACTCTATTGTTTTGTAAGCTTAGTTTTCATTAAGCAATAGTACACTATGTACTGTATCATAACTGTATTACTTTATATGCTTAGTTTTCATCATACAGTGGTGCACTATGTACAGTATTACTATACTGTATCATTACTGTATTGTTTTCTATGCTTAGTTTTCATCATACAACAGTGCACTATGTACAGTATTACTGTACTGTATCATTACTGTATTGTTCTCTATGCTTAGTTTTCACCAAACAATAGTATACTTGTACGGTATTACTGTACTGTATCATTACTAGGGTGGTCCTTAATTTTCAACTTGAAAAATTCACTTCAGCTACAGCAGGACTTTGTTCCTATTGATTAAAAAATGGTATATGCAAATCTTCATGCTTATTAGATAATTTTAACTGGTGTCACATCATGTTCAAAGTTATACAGTGGAACCTCGGTCCTCAAACGTCTCACATGTCGAACAAATTGAACCTCGACCAAAAAATTCAAGAAATTTTTGCTCCAGAGGTTGACCAAAATATCGGACCTCGACCAACCTGAACGCAGCCAAACGAAGGGAAGCTAGCCGACCGACAGTCACGTGTCCACCTTTGTTGTTCGTCAACGTGGTCGTCCTGCTGTGCTTCACATTTTTCTTGATTCAGTGCAGTATTAGCCCCTAATAATGGCTCCAAAGAAAGCAAGTTCATCCAGTACGGCTACTGGCAGTGAAAAGAGGAAAGTAGTGCGGAAAATAATTGAAGAAGTGGAAAAATTATTGCTTATCTTCATCAATGAGAAACAGTTAGCAGGAGACAGTGTTAGTGAGTATATAATTTGTGAAAAGGCAAGAGAAATATACAGTCACCTTGTAAAGGAAAGCACTGGTACCAGTGCTGAAACTTAAATAGGTAAGCATCTGGGGTCTTGGAACTGATTAAAATGATTTACATTATTCCTTATGGGGAAAATTAGTTCGGTCCTCGACCAATTCGGTCCTGGAACAGCCTTCCAGAACGGATTGTGTTCGAGGACCGAGGTTCTACTGTACTATTATGGCATAATGTTAATATGCCATTAGGTCCCTCTCTCTGCAAAGCATTAGCCACTCTCTGGGGGGGAGGGTATTATGGGAACCCAACTCCCACTCACTGTTACCTAGTTTTATGGCTTGTAATTGCTGCCAGCTGTAGCCTTCTTCACATCTGGATAAACTTGCCTGTGTTGCTCAATGACCTGGAGAAGAAACTACCATTGATCTTCGTTCTTGGCCAACACTGGATTAAACTCTTTGAATCAGTGCTACCCCTCTTTCAGCAAAACCATTTGTTACCTGTAGCCCCTGGACAATTCAAGCAGCTTCCTTGTAATCCTCACGACTTTCCCATGTGGATGGATCGAATTCAAGGAATGAATGAGGAAGGCCAAGCAGTGTGAAGATCTTGGTGTTACTGGTCACAAAACATGAAACTTTTCCGACTCAGTGCTGTCGCCTTAAGTTCAATTGTTGCTCTCTTTATATGACCTTTGCTTCCTTCTTTGTTAAAAGCCATCACCATTTTTTGCTTCTCTTTAGGGTCAACAGTTGGATCAAAAAAGGCCAATCTAACTAATTGCTCTGACAAATCCCTCAAGTGATGACCAAATGCTTTCAAGCAGACCTGTAAGATGTCCTTATCTGGATAAAGTGACAATTCCTGGAGAAGCCTCAGATCATCTGCTGGAGCTATAGCTGCTTTTGTTGCCATGAACCATGATTTCAAGTATTGCTTCATGATGAACACAACAAACTGCTTCAATCCTCGACCTTGCTTCAGTGTGATGCTTGTCAGATCATGGAAAAGATAGACTTTGATGCTGTATCTAACTTTAGCCATCCATTTGGCATGGTGGCAAGCAACAGGGTGCTGAAATCGTGTTCCACAGCACAGTACACCACCCAAGACAACAAGGGACAGTTCTAGCAGTTCTTGATAATCATCTTGAAGTTGGCTTTCTTGCAACTGTTTCATATAAAATGCTATGAGCTCATTACATTGTTCACTATCAATCACCGGCATGTCCTCATTGTCATTCGAGGTATGAAAGCATGTTGTGTCCATAGTATTCCACGTGGCTTTGAACTGCTTAAATATGAGAATGTCGGGACCAGAGGACAGTCCATGGCAAATGGTGAAGGACTTCTGAACAATGATCTAAAAAATCTGATGGCAAAAAGCCAGGTGGAGGATCCTTGTGTACCTGTTGTTGAATAAGGGTGCACGTCCCTGCCCACAATCCATTATTGCTGGCACTGGTGTCGAACATGTTCATATATACCCCTGTCATTCAAGGTTTCAATGATGACACTGACCATGGCCTTTCCTGTCCCTGATTCCAAACTGGGTACATTCAAAAGGTTTGAAACTCCATCACCTGAGACGAGAATTGGAAGGCGTTCAGTGACATTTGCTCCGGTTACATCAAGAATTAGTTTTCCATCTCCCAGTGAACTACAAGTGGCACAGCTGGATGGAATGATTTCTTCAGCCATTCTGCAGACTCCCTCCGACACTTGACTCGATCTCGGTGGATACTTTGCCTGTTGATAGCATACATTGATGGATCTTGTCCACAGGTAGAAATGGTCGCAGAAAGCAGATGGGCTGCAGCACAGTCTGAAGTCTTGGTCCAATCTAAAGCTGCAGTATCTGGAGAAGTGATAACTTTTTTTGTGCTCGTTGGCACTTCAGAGGAGGAGCTGCAGTCAAAAAGGAAGGACCTGCTATATCTGTATAATCATCAACTGTTTTATCTTAATCATTAGCTGGGCTTTCAACCAGCTCCACTGTTTCCTCTGTTACTGCTCAGTGACATTCCTCACACTCTCTCCTCTCCTGTTCAATCTGCTGTCTCTCTCTCTCTCTCTCTCTCTGTCTTCATTCTTTCAGGCGAAGTTTGACATCAATACCCAGCATAGAGCCTCGCCTCCCTTTCTCCCTTTGAGCCACAAAGAACTCCTTAACCCGTACCACACTAGCGATGTAGATCTACGTCACCTTCAAAAAAGTCAGTGATGTAGATCTACGTCCTACAGTATTGTGAAATTGTGAATTCATTGCAAGGAACCAAAAATGGAAGGTAATATCGTATCTCGTTAACTTCAGCCAGTTCTCCACTACGCTTACAACACTGATTTTGGAGCGTGGGAGGGGAGTGAGTCTTAGCAGGCTCACAGCCACTATGCTCTGTCTGTTACCTTGAAGATTTCAGAGATTGAGTGGCACCAACCTGACTCGATTCAACCTACTTTCTGGCTTGGATGATTACTTATATTAGTGCCAGGGACATTATATTGATGTATTATGCCCGTTTACCCACAAAAAAAAAAAAAAAATCCAAAATCTGTTCACAAGCTCACAGATACTCTTCTCTCTCAGTAACCTCGAAGATTTCAGAGGTAGAGTGGCACCAACCTGACTCAATTCAACCAACTTTCTGGCTTTGACGATTACTTTTATTAGTGTCACTGATCTTATATTGATGTATTAAGGCCATTTAGCCAGAAAAAAATATCCAAAATCAGTTCACAAGCTCACAACCGCTCTGCTCTCTCAGTAACCTCAAAGATTTCAGAGGTAGAGTGGCACCAACCTGACTCGATTCAACCAACTATCTGGCTTTAGTGATTACTTTTATTAGTGCCAGGGATCTTATATTGATGCATTAAGCCCATTTAGCCAGAAAAAAGAAAATCCAAAATTGGCTGGCAAAGAGGGGCATCAGTCTTTTTTTTTTGCCCAGCATGGTAGGGGTTAACCTCACGATTTTGGATGAGGTTGAAGGCATTCGTGTGTGCAATGTCAGAGATCTTTCATCTGTTCTTGGAAGCTCTTTCTCTTCTCTCTTTCTGTATTCTGGCTCTTACTCTTCTCCAACTTTTTCCATTCGTTATAGAGAGATTCGATTTTGGGGATACGAATCTGTGGCTCATATGCAGGAATGCAAGCTCTCTCCCAGAATCCCCCTAGTCCCTCAGAAAGAACACATGCTGAATCCCTCAGTGTTTGTGTCTCTGCTAGCATCAAGGAAGAAAGCCGCACTAACACTTCTACACAAGAAGGTAACTTACATACTTCTAAGTAGTCTTTCACTTGGTTGGCCAACAAGCCAGGCTGAGATGTGGGAATCATCCAGCCCTCTCAAGTTGTCAGAAGAGGCTGGATGACTCCGTCACTGATGCCTGTCCAAGATGCAACTCAGCACCCCATACTATTAACCCCTACACCGCGGGCATGTTTACCAATGTTTTGCGTGTCCCGTGGGGTTATTCGGGCTCCGACAGACTCTCAAAAAATATTTGCCAAAAATCAGTTATTACTCCTAGAATATTAAAATTACATATGCTTATGGCACATACCTTCAGCTTTCTCCTGGAATGTTTGTTGAGTCTTCATCGGTTACCGTAGGACTTGTGGAGACCTCTGAAGTTGGGTAACGAAGTCTCCACTTTACACTTCCCGACAACCCGTAATATGATTACCACAGCCAGATATTAACACTATAAACACTACTCTATGATTTTCAAGTAGTTTGGGATCCATACTCCAAAAAAAAAAACACTGTGAAAGCAATGGAAATTACGAGCGCATCTGATCGTCGCACTTGCGCTAGTTCGCTCTTGGTACTCTGTCATTTATCATTCATAAAACCCCTCACACTTTATATTTCTATTACTATATCACACTTATATATATCTGGAGTCTTTCTCCATAAGTTTCCTTCAGTAGTATTAGTTTATTTCACTGAAGTCATTCAATTTTTCATTCAGTAAAATACGTAGAGAGCCACGGATTCACTTTCACTGTTATAACATAAATTATTTGTACTCATATTCTTATATTACTAATTACTTACATTACTATTTACATTTTCTATTCTATTTTCAATATTTACCCTTCTATTTTACTTACACTATGTTATTCACTGTCACTTTCAGTAAGATAAAACTATAATACACTGTTCAATCATATGTACTGAACATCCATTACTTTCACTTGCTATTTACACATTATTTAAGCATTATTTCCAAATTATTCTCCTTTCACACTTGCACTGTTAGAACTACTTCTGGCTGTGGTAATCGAAGAAGCAGGTAACACAGAGAGGAATCTGGCACTCAGTGCACTGCCAAGAGGTGCATTTGTGCTCAGGTGTGCGGCGGGTGGTATGTGCACACACCTGACACCTGCGAATCGCAGCCTTCCTTTTCCCTGTGGCAGGCATAAGCTCAAGTCTGTGCCGACCCATATACGCCCTCTGCTCAAGTCGGTCGGGAAGTGTTACTGGATGGCGCCTTGGAGCTGCTGCTGTCACCCTACCATATCTTTCCAGCAGCTGCTGGACACAAGTCCTGGCGAACAACCTCAGGGAGAAGGACTTGGGTGGCTTGACCTTCATCTTGTACAGGATGAAGGCATTCAGCATCGTCATATCTATGAGATGCAGAAAAACTTTCCTGTACCACCTAGTATTCTTCCTGAGGCAGTTGATCTCACCAATCATCATGTCGGACTTGTCCACCAGCCGCATGTTGATATTGTAGTCCAACACAGCATCAGGTTTCATCACAGGTTCGCCTGTCCTATGGTCGACCTTCCCACTGTCTGTCATCTCCCCCTTATGTACGGTGGTGAGCATGTGCACGACCCTCTTGTCATGCCACCGTATTGCTAGCATCTTCTCAGACTTGCGTAGGTGCATGTCTCCTCGCTGTGAGGTTCCTGCCTCTGTGAATTTGGGGAAGTGGGCACGATTACTTTTGACAGTGCCACAGGAGCCAATGCCGTGCTCAGAAAGGTATTTGGCAAGTTTCGGTGCTGTATAGTAGTTGTCTGTATACAGCACATGATTCCCACCAAAATACTTTTCAAGGAGCACTTTCACTACACAGCCTGAGAAGCCAAGGGGGTGTGTTTTATCCAGATCGACAGTGCTGGCTGAATAAATGACAAAGTCAAGGATGTACCCCGTCTTACAGTCGCACAGTACAAAGAACTTAATTCCAAAGCAATGGCGTTTGCTTGGAATGTACTGAACAAACCGAAGACGTCCTCTGAACAAAACCAAGGATTCGTCAATGACAACCTTCTGAAAGGGGTGGAAGAATGACATAAACTTATCCTTCATTCTGCTCACAATCTCCCGGATCTTCCAGAGTGGGTCGGTTTGGGAAGGTACATCGCTGTCGGCAAAGTGCAGGTTTCCCATGATGTTCCGGAAGCGATCTCTGGCCATGTACTTATTGAAGGTGGGTGAGGGTAGTAAGGGGTCCATGGACCAGTATTCTTCAAACTCATGCTTCTTGGAGTGTGGCATGAGAAGCATGAGGGCAAAGAACACATACAGCTCCTGCGCTCCCAGCATGGACCACTGTTGCATCTTGGCTGCACCTGTACCACTTGCAGCACGTTGTGATTCATACCTGTTGGTCTCATCACATATGTGCTGCATGACTTCGTCATCTAGGAAGGCCAAAAGGTAGTTCACACACTCAGCATTTTCGTCAATAGTGAAGGCAGGCTGAACTCCTGAGGAGCTCTCATCAAATACTAAATTTTCAGGCACAAAATCTGACCCTTCCGTCCACGCGAAGGCGTCCAGGATTCCCTGTCATGGCGGTGTAGGGCGGGTGGTGGTGGTGGTTGGCTGTGAGGCAGATTTATCTCGTTCAAGGTCACTCGCACTGACCCTGGGTTGCCGTACAGCACTAGCAGCCCTTACCCTACTAACAACACTACTTTTCACAGTCCTGGATTTACCTCTTCCTCTACGGCCTGCCTTCACTGTTGATGCTGGTGGTGACTCCAACGACGAAGACTCCGGAGATAACTCAGCCGAGGATGAGGAAGAAATGAGTGAAGTGGAGCTTGGGGAACGGGGAGGTGAATGCACTCGGGACTCATGGCGGGCTGGGTCACGCGGGGGCATTGTTCTGGGGCTAACACGCCGCCTTTTCACTCCCTTCCCAAATTCCTTGCCTTGCTGCACTAACAGCTCCTTTCCCTTGGAGCTAGAGACTACTTCCGACACTGAAGCACTCGTACTAGCACTTTCTGGCACGGTAACCTCACCCGGCTCATCACACGATTCACCCGAATCGTCAAAATCACTGTCCATCATCACCATGGACAATTCTGCAAGTTCACGTGCCACTGCAGAGTCACTAAGTCCTTTCATGCTTCCTTCACTACTTTTCTTAGGGGTAGAGGTCACGGGGCCCTTTGCAATGGGCGCAGAAGTGGCAGGAATGGCGGGGCGCGAGTGCGACATGGTTTCACTACAGCGAAGGACAAGGAACTAAATGCCGCGGCTTATCTGAGAAGGGAAGGGTTGACAATGACACTGAGGCTGACTGCTGCTAACTTACATGCTAATTTTTTATAGGCAGAAAATCTCGGCAATACATAAAGAAATAGGTAGTTCCAGGTGAATGTAAATGTGACTTAGGCTTCTCCCTTCCTTTCTGATATATATTTTTATTACAGACATCGATTGCAAGGCATAATTCAAAGGGGAAATTACCGTGGTAAAGTAGCGAATGAATGCACGTGAGGTGTTGTCAGGTGATAATTAGCCAATTCCTGGTATATAACACTATCACTTACCTTATTTTTTTTTGGTATATATTATTTTGTATAAGTATAGGGCATAGGGCTTATTTCAATGGATGAAATCTGTGGAAAAATCCGGGGGAAATTTGTATAGCGCAGCGCAGCGTGGGAGGTGAGAGGACAGGGTAATGGAGGGCAGGTAGGGAGGGGAGTCACGAAGGGGGTAAAATCGCTAAAATGTCAACAATGGATGGGAGTACAGATGAGATTTGGAGTGCTGACTAGTGTTGGACATTGGCAGTACTGATAGATGATACAAGCCACCACTTTAGAGCCCGGGATAATTCAAAATAACACAGAATCACAAAAGTGACGCCCCGCGGTATGATCCATTGTGGCCGAGCGTCACGAAAGTGACGCCACGCGGTTAAGGGGTTAAGCACATTATGGAAGACTGCATTGCACACAATCAACTGTGCCAACAACACAACATACACTCCTCGAGAACTCTTATCAGAATGCCCAGTCTTGGCCGTGGCCTTTCTTGGGGACTTGGGGCTGTTCAGCCAGGCTACCTAGGGAACTACTACTCTTACTACAAGTAAAATCTTGGTTTTGCTCCTGGTTTTCATCACTGGCACTGACGATTTCACTTCAGTCATAGTAAATAAGTGATTAATAATAACTCAAAGGGCCAATCCCTGAAAAAAGAAACAAATATGGGTATTGCTATAATGTAGCCTCCAATGAAGTAAAGCAAACACTTTTTTCAAATGGAAAAAAATATATATATATCATCACAACAATAATTTTGCTTTTTAGGGTCAAACATTGGGTATGATGCAGCACCACTAAATATCATCCAATTCGGCTAAAATTTGGTGTCTCAAGAGTTTACACCTAAACTCACAATATACACTGCCAGCAAACAAAATATTCCAGAATTAATTTTCCCCATTAGTAATAAGGGCCACCTTACTTAGTTTTCATCTTTTACTCATGGTAAACTTTTTAGGACAGAGGGTCGAGACAGACAGAATCACAATATCCAGCTCAAAGCCAAATGTTGAGCTGGATATACAATATCCGGCATTTCATTTTAACCGGTACAGAGCTTGGCTGAATTACTCCAGATAATTCAGAGTTTGAGGAAATGCACATAATGTGGATTTTTTTCCCAATGAAATGGTCAGATTTGAATGAACAATACACACCATCCATCCATCCACCATCCAACCCAGTACTGCCCCATTAGGTGCATAGGGGCCCAGGACTAGGCAATCCCATCCAGACAATCACAACAAAAGTGACCAGCTGCTTAAACAGAATGATATGAGAGAGAAATCCTGATCACTCCTCAGAAGTGGATCTATACAAGTAACATCCAGTTGGAGCACCCAAACTCACTAAAACACGTCATCTAAAGAAACAGTATAAAGGCAATGGGACTAATGCACTACATCAGTACACTGCATGAAGGTCAACCCTTAAACTCCCTGCATTCACCAGAGAACTTCATATGAAAAAATAAAGGTGCAATACTCTATCCAGGAAAACAATCACAAAAATATGTCTGGCAGCAACTGGGGTAGGGTGTGATTATGCCAGCCAGTAAAGCATAGCACTTCAGGTTCAATTCAACATATCAAGTGGCAGCCTACTGAAATAAATTGTGATTTTTTTTGCTGGTTTTACTTTCTTGGCTCTGCCAGTTTCAGCATCAGTTCAATAATCTGGCAAATATGAAATGTTAGCAAATATATTTTCATATTGTTTCACTAAAATACAGTCAAATTTACAGTATATTGTTACAGTAAAATACAGTCAACTTATGTTAATTCTGAAATGTCAGATTAAAAATAACTGTAATGGGGTTTTACAAAAGAAAGTCTTACATGAACCTATAAAGATAAAGAAAAAAATTTATGAAGATGTGGAGGTTACTGTTGTTGCTTCACCTCAGTCTCTCTGGCCAAGCAGACCCAACAACCATTTGTAAGCAACTGCTTCAGTAAGGCCATCCAATGGGTATGGCACAGTACATACACCATGTGACATAGAGTCCAAAGCCAGAAAATACAAAATAAAAACCATGTTAACCCCTTCACTCTGATGATGTACTATTGTTATATTTTAGCTACCTTCACAGAAATGTATTCAATTTAGGAGACTTTTAAACCATTTACCAAGCTGGGTGGTAACCATATAACCAAATTATGGCGCCTGGTAGTTTAGTGGGTAATTAAGGCACCCCAATTAGATTAAGCCTGTGTAGGTTTATATCCATGGGGTAGTTGGGGTTTATTGCTCACATAATGCCACTCAGGGATGAGTGAGGCTGGTCACTCTCATCTTAAATGTCACGACCAACTTGCCAAGCCCCGGTCTCCTATGCTCCTCATGGGACAACATAGGATTGGATGATGGATGGATAGATTAAATTTGGGGGGTTATATATATAGTAGCTTTCAGTGACTCCTTTACTGCAAAATGCCTCCTATAAGATGAACAAACTGTTGCATAGTAGCAAGAATAAAACAAGAGAATGTTACCATATTCAAGGGCTTAATCTATCAAAACTGCAGTATTGGAAACTTTTAAAGCTCTTAGCCTTCTGTAACCAAAGCTCACCTGTAATGACTGTATCAAGACTGTAACTGTGGGTGCACATGTCCCTCGCAGAATAACTTGTCTCCCTATCAACAGATGATGTAGCAAGTGATGGAAAATAGTGGCGCCTAGTGTACTGTGAAGTTCTCGAATACTAAAGCCTGAAAGAGAATGATAATTCTACACAATGCAATGACAGCCCCTAATCCAGTATTACCACCTACAAGGTGTAGGGACCTGGGAGACTACCTTCCAGGAATTCAATTCAAGTCCATCAAGGATATGTTACACAGGCTACACAGTTTGAAAATATTAAAATAATTTTATTCTCATTATGCCTCACCCAAGAAAGTGAACCGTGGTATGAACACTAACTCACCACAGTTACTGATGACCTCCGACCCATCCACAACCAGCTGGGAGACTGGTGGTCCTTCAACAAGCCTCTCTTGTAATCTGAGTCCACCAGCTTTCAGAAGCCAAGTAAAGGAAGTGTGCAGCTTCTTCCAAATATCCTCATCTCCTACAAGCTCAAATAATGATCTTGGCTGGCCTGCCACTGTGAAAAGCAAAAATGGCACAGAGGATAGACATTATTATCTGGTTACATACACATATCCTTTATGTAATAAAAACTGATAATAATATCAAAAGTCTGAATGACACAGAGGAGAGACATTATTATCTGGTTATATACACATATCATTTACCTTTTTTTTTTTTTTTTTTTTTTTTAATAACAGAACGGAGGAAGGAAAAACAAATGAAAAAAAAAATAATCCATACACCAGATTACTGGTGTCCTCTGTTCATAAAATATCTGTAACAGTTAGACTTGAAGAGTTGTAGGTTGAAATTTGGAGGAAAACTGATATTTAATTATCTCAAAAGTCTGAATAAATGTTGGCTCTTCTCTTTCTACTGGAATAAGGACAGACATTAACACAATGCAATATGGAAAAAACACAAACATGGTTATCTCAAGTTATTTTACATGATTTTTTTCCCCAGGATAAATCTTTACTAATTACAGTATATTCCTATATCAACATTCCCCTAATTTTTCATATAAATAAATTCAACTAAATACATTTCTGTAAAGTATCTATGTAAAAATAGGAGAGAGGCATCATACAGCTGCAATCCTGCATTTATTATCACAAATAACCAGCTGTTGTGAAATAAAGTTCTGAATACTAAGATGTGCCACAGCCAATACTTTTCAAAGAGATGGATGATACTAGCTACTTTCAAGGACAGAGGATGATATATTTAGTGGTATCTGGCTGGGTGCTTGATGAAGATGACTTTCCACATCACACATGATATGCATGATTCACTGTTTTCTTGGATCCCGCCAAGTGTTCCAATTCCTAAAATCTTCTCATGTTCTTCCCAGTATAAGAACCATTTCTCAGGTTGAAACAAGGATAAAGATGTTCAGTTCTGAGAATAGCCAGCCAATTCAAGGTAACATGGAAAGGTCAAAGGTCAAGGTCACTGGGAAAAGTCAACTCAAACAGATCTGATATAAATCAAAGTTAGGAGAAGGGTTAAGGGTTTTGCAAGAATGAGGTAGAGTAAAGTAGTTCAATTTGGAGAGTACCGTAATGTCCTGAAGGTCAAGGTCACAAGGCTAAGTCAAATATTCTGCCCTTTGACCAACTAGTGCAGATGTTGAACTCTCTGAATGTTCCTTCTTTTTTTTTGGAAAGAACAACTTTTTGCAAGCTTTCACTTTTTGCTTCTTTAATTTTCCATAATAATGATATATTTTACTTGCCACAACACACAATCTATCTTAAATCCACAAAAACCTATAGTATACTCCTGATACGGTAAAACAACTCTTGTATTAATCCTGGTTACAAAATTACAAAGCACTAATTTACACCTACTCTGTTATAGACGGCTCAAAGTCATTTTTCCACTTTCAGATAAATATCTTCACTGACACCAATGACTGGTGCCTTTGCTTTCTGAATATTCGTTCTCCAGCTTACTGCTTCCACTGTCATTCTATAAAGAATGTTCCATTCTCTATCTCCTCCACTCTACATGCAATAGGCGCTGGATCATCAGCATACCTAAGTTTCTTAGTAAGGCCAGCTCTGAAATTCTGTGATGTGACAACAATAAAAAGATATGGGCTCTACATTCTGTACACCATTCACCCTAACAGCAGTTCTTAGGCCTGTATACACTGCCATGGCACTCCAAACCAAAAATTCTATAATACCTCCCTTGGCAACCTTTTAATGCCTTCATAAAAAAAAAAAAAAAAAAAAAAAAAAAAAAAAAAAAAATTTACCTACTGTAGGTACTTTCCCAGTACCTGCTCATGTCTATGAACTGTTTCAGTCGTACCCTCTCTTCACATCCAGTGCAGTATTGTATGTGCAAACTGCATTTCATGTTATACTACATAATTATGTCACCTTCATCTAACGGATCTGGAGTGAAAGTATTGTACTCTACTGTACTTTATATCAGGAGGTTAATTACTGCATGAGGCACATTCTCACAGAAAATTACCCAAACACTGTACGCACCACACATTTTGAAATACTGTATGTAACTGAGGGATCTGAAAACAATTCTCCTTATGTTTATCTCTATCAATAATGGCCATGCACCATAAACCAATGTAATGTTATTCCACAAAGTGTAAAGGCACCACTTCACAATCATGCACACCACCAATTCTGAGATGAACAGCTGAATTCTGCCCATTTTCACATCCACTGTGCCTAGGTGTTTGGGTAGTTTTTGGCAGGGTATACCAAAATGAATAACTTTCAAGAAGTAATAATCTATCTCATAAACCCTTCAATTATAAGTACCTCGTTGTCTGCGGTGGTTGTCCATTGAAGCTGCTGATCGTAATGCCCTGTGACTTACTTTTGATTCCTCACTCTCATAAATCTGTCAAGAAATCAGTGTTAGATTGCTTTACATAACTGCCTTCACACAGTCTTCAGAAACGAGTTTACCATATTGATGTGAGATTATTTAATGTTATTCAGTACAGAATTAATCACTCTACCCATTAATAATTATCACAATAGTGTGACCTAGAAAACTGTACTCTGATCTATATTCACCAAAATTATACCCCAAATTCTCTTTGCAGTCTTCTTTAAGTTGCTGTTTTGTTGATCAACCCAGGTCTGTCTGACCAAGCAGATTCATCAACCACAGGCAAGCAACTGCTCTTGCAGGGCTGTCCCAAGCAGTGAACCATTGTCCACTTGCAGCTGACAGTGTCTTTCCATAGTGATTCACAGAGAATAATGTGGAGGTATGGTTCCTGGATAGATGTTGCATTTGCATCTCTTCACCAAATTAACTAGGGCACCATAATAGGCTCCACATTAATCCATAATTTGGTTATATGGTTACCACCTAGTGTTGTAAATGGCTTCCTGGGTTACAGGAAACCATTTGGTTTGTCACTCAGTGTAGGGCCACCTAAAGTAGAATGAGGTGTAATATAAAGGAAGATGTGGGAGGAAAGGAGGGCTGAAACAAAGACAGAATGAGAAGGAAAGGAAAGGGATATTGTAGGAAAAGAGAGAGAGAGAGAGCAGACACAGAGACAAATGGAGTAAATGGATGGAAGATGTATGCAGCACTACATCAAGCGAGTGGATGATGGTTGCCACCACTTATGACCCCTCTTCTTTTAGTACAAGTATATACTATAAATACCTTTGAAGCACTCTCCTGGAGAAGACTAATGGTTTGTTTAAGATGCTGCACTATGAACGGCCAGGAATTAAGCAGAAGCATCTTGTCTTTCATTAATACCAATATGCTGTACCTGTAATGTAACCACAAATGATACTTACTCGAATGGAATTATAATTTTTTTCTACTCTTTTGACATAAATCTTTACTCCAATCCTTCTTTAATACAAGAAAACATCACCTGCTTTACATTACTGCAAGATAACCAATGAAACGATAACCTTCCACTTGGTCCACTCATTAGCTATAGTGACCTCTTGTTCTGCATGGGTTCTTTTTGCACAAAACACATTTTTTATTGCAGTAAAAACCTCTACCCCAATTAAATTCATGTGGTTCCATCCACAATTTGCACACCTTCAGCTGCTTGCAAATAACATTTCTGTTAAGGAAAGGGCTGTTAAAGTGACTATAATCAAGTGGAATGGTTGAAAACTGTCTATCAGCTGATGTCTAATGCCGACCATCACCTCAAAAGAAAACATACAGTAATCCCTCCACTATCTAATGTAACAGAGCCAAAGGCAGGTCCAGAAAGTGGTCCCGTCCAGATAGTGGGCCCCTGCCTGCTGGACTGGTACTTATGACCCTAATCCAGCCTAACTTTGAAAGCAACCTATATAACTCCCTACCAGACTTGCATAGCACTTATTTAAACCTATTTAAGACCCTATTGACACCAATAATGAACATAAAGCATGAAATAAATGAACAGGTACCAGAGAATGAGGAATTACAAGTATGGAAAATACTTAGCAGTGTACAGGCTACTTACAGCACATCTGTGGCCACCTCCTCTATGGTAGCTGTGAAAATGCTCTTGAAGCACGTACAGTAATCCAGTGTTGTGCTACACTTAATTCTTTGCACTGTGAGTTATAATTGTTTAACACTGCATATTCTGTTCTTAATTGCACCACGCCAGTTTCAACTGCCTCTTTGCACTGCACACTTAATCCTTTGCACTCTAAATTCTAATTTCTTAACAATGCACAACACTGTACATTCCCATGTGGTCTAGTGGCGAGGTATTGCAGTTTATTCACTGTTTATTCACAAAAACTACCACATGCGGCATCCACTGTGATAAACATCTACTCATTGTGGCAGTTAGGCAGTAACTGGTGGTGAGGGAGGAGCAAGGTTGCCAGATCAGAACTCGGTCACATTACCAAACTCCTCAATTTTCATTACCAAATTCGTAAAGCTAGGATTTATTCTTCACTAATTACATATACAAGTGGAAATACATGTAATCACTCTCCTTATAATTAACACCATGTTGATTATTTTCACGCTATGTAGGCTAGTAGATTAATCAGAGAGCAGACAATCCACCAACTCCATCCTGTCTATCCTCATACATGTGAAAAATCCATTTGGTAATGCATTATTCTGTTTCATTACCAAACGAATTTTTCATTACCAAATTGGCCCACATTCGGTAATGAAAAATACCAAATGGTAACCCTGACAGGGGAGGGAGGGAGGAAGGAAGGGGTAAAGGGGCCCTGGTGTAAACAGCTGTTCGGTACCACGTGGCAATTTCAAATTACGGGTGGGAAAAATTCGGATTTTGGGGGGATTTTTTTTCTTTTTTTGACCATTTTTGGGTTCCGAAGGTCCAGGCCCACTATGTCTGGTAAGTGGGGTGTCCAGATAGTACAGGGTTTACTGTATTTATCCTAAATATGCTCTGTGGATTATATGAGTGAACAACAATGAATACTTTTTGAGCTCTATTGAGACAACAGTGAAATGTATGATAATTAAGTGAAATGTGCTGGAAAGAATTTTTCAACAACACTAAAAGAGGGACTTTCTTTAAACTTTTTGGAGTTTCTTATGCACATCAGCCAAGGAACAGTGGTTCTTATGGAACATTTTGTACAGTTCTTTTTGCACTTTTTCTTATAGTACAATGGCTATGAAAAAGAAGGGGTCAGTGTAAAATTCTTAAAATCAAAATTTATTGTTCATTACATTTCAGTCCTGTCAGTGCTCAAGGTCATCCGATATAACACTGGCCTTATGCGTTTTCAGTCATATATATTCTCATTGTCAATGACCTGCCACACAAGAGCAGCGGTGACAATGCACTCAAAAGGTCAACTAAACTTTCCTACCAGCGCTGGAATCCTCTGGCCTGCACATCTCGCAAGAAGAATGTATGAGACAGAACATGGCCTCGAGCTTCATCTCCAAAGTAAATCGGTCCTTCTCGCCCAGGACATGACTGAAGGAAAGAAAAACAAATTATATAACTGTTTAAATATGCAGGTAGGTACTTTTTATCCGAGAATTTCACAAACAATAGATCAGGTTATACTGCATACTACAAATTGTGTAGAGCAGAACAATCATGCAAGTTTCTTGATGCAGTATTAAGATACTGGTGTTACAATTGGTGTCCAAACTACAAATACTGATTTTCTACCTACACACCAATTCAAGCAAAGGATTAAACCCCTCTAAAGTATACATCCTGTTTTCCTTTCATTTGTTTTTCTGGCAATTTCATTATTTCATCATCATAATAATACATTACTTATTCATAGTTTCTACCCTAATTTATCATATGAGGCTTCTTGTGGACAAGGGGCGAATGCGCCATTTTTTTTTTTTTTTTAGTTATGAGCATTTAAAGTTCAGGAATAAGTGGCAGACATAGAATATTATAGAACAGCATGTTATTATATATCATTAGAATCCCCTGGAAGAGGCAAATTTATACTGCAGGAAAAAATGAAAAAAAAACACACACACACACACACACACACACACACAAACACACAGTAAAACACGCGATGGTGTTTTTTCAGCATATAGTAATTATTGTTCAATCAACTTGAAATTCATTCCTGTAATAGATGTAAATGAAACTAAGATACTGTGAAATTTTCAGCCAAAAATTCCTATAATTAATATTTTTCCTATAATTATTAATTAAATATTTTCATCTCCTTATCGGCAACAGGTTGTTTTATTGTGTGTATGATAACCATTATATTGTTAATGACTGACACAATGAAGTTATAATACTCACCAACTATTTACAACTCCAACTGCACACCAAGATGAAGAGGGGGGGGGGGGCCTAATGGTTAGTAGTTGAGGACATCATCGGAGTGTAAACAAAGCCAGGCTTCACTCACGTGCTTGGCGGGATGACTAGGGGGGTGCTAGCGCGCGTCTGATAGGCTGAGAGGCGGCCCTTTAACTCTGACAGAGGGAGCCGCACGCCCATTGGCTGGGCGCGTGCCGACATTCGCCCCTACGGCTCTGAAATCACAGACCCTCCCCGCCCTCCTCCACGTGTGCAAAACAAGGGAGATTGAACCTAGAATTCTGAACCCACATGGGTCGGAATCGGAAAACGCTCTTCACCACGAGATTTTCAGTGCTTCCATCTATCGGAAAACATGCATAACTCATTTTTGATGGTGGTGGCGCATTCGCCCCTTGTCCACGAGACTCCTCATATGCAATACAGTAAACTCTCAAGTATCTGGCATAATTCAGCCAAGCCCTATGCCAGTTAGAGCAAAACATCAGCTATTGCATAGTACTCCCCCATCAGCTCAATATTCAGCATCGAGCCACATATTGCATTACAATCCGTCTCGAACCTCTATCCTAAAAACTTTCCTGAGAGTAAAAGATGAAAATTAAGCATAAAATGCAATAAAATAATGATACTGTTTATGAGCTGGTCGATACACCTCACTGCCGGATATTGCATGGAACTGCCAGTCATGTCCCATTTTGACACTGGATATTGCATAATTTCGTTGGATACTGCTTTAACAGAGCCAAGCCAGCAGCGCCAGATATTGCACTGGACCAGATATTGCGAAGACAGATGATTGCGAGTTTACTGTATAAAAAGTCCATACTAATCCTTAATTAAATATTGTACACTACACACTACTGATGACTTATACTGTACAACATCAGACACTACTGATGATTTCCTCACCTCACAACTTAGAGAGCGTATGCATGCATGGCGAAGAAGGATATACAGTTCGTGCTGCAATGGGTATTGAGAAGTAACATAGCTGACTCTTGCAGAATCATCATTGCTTATGAAACCAGGCTGTGGACGTAAATAACTATCAGAACAAGGTATACACTAGTTCATAACTATAATGGAACCTAAAGTATTCACTGCACAATACTGTATATGAAATTTTCCTACGGAAAAATTAAGCTGGGGAAATTTTAAGTGATAATGAGTATGAGGGCTAAATGGATAAGTTAGTACAAAATATGTAAAGGCTACGTATACCAGATATTCCACTATAAAGATAACTCTCTGTGGAGGAATTCTTGAAAGAGCATGGTGTTAATAATACTGACTTAAATGTAATGACAGCAATGTATACTATAAATGAAAAACTTTCACTGATACAAGCAATGCTTCTTGGGTGAATTTTTTATCTTACCCAGCACAACCCAAATTCCCACACAAACTTTTCTATACTATCAAAGTTGTCTGTGGCAATGGTGGATAGCTATCTATCTATCTATTGCCAGACGCCATAATCCCGTATGGGCACTAACCCTCCACCAACCCACTTGACACGTAGGGAGCACGTATGGTTTGGTTATATGGTTACCGTCTAGCGTTCTAAATGGTTTCTTGGCTTACAGGAAACCATTTGGCTTGTCACTCAATGTAAAGCCACCTGTAACAGAAAGAAAAGCATTAAGTAGTGACAGGAAAGATGGGAGAAATAGAAGGAGAGGAGGGCAGGCACAGAAAAAGAATGATAAATGCTAAGGAAGAAGTAGGCAGCACTACATCAAGTGAGTGGATGATGGTCGCCACCACCTACCAATTGTACCATTTCTTTGGTATCAGTCAAGTATAATGCGGCATTCTGGGACATGCAATGCAATATGTTCCAGAAATTCACAACAGCAATAGGGTAGGTGGGGGAAAAAAAAAAAAAAAAAAAAAAAAAAAAAAAAAACAAAACCACCTTGTTACATGATACTACATAAGTGCAGAAAACAAAAAAATCCATCACTACACACACTGCCTCAGTAAGATCCCTCCTCCTCCCCCTCCAACCAACATGACCACACAAACACACACACACACACACACACACACACACACACACACAGCCACAACAGCCATCTAAATCCTCAACCAAATATCATCCTTTATGAACCTTCACCTAACACGCATTCCCAAAGAAACCATCCTTCCCAGAGAGACAAGTGCATCTAGCCAGAATATGATTATGGTTATCACCTATCTCAGCTTCAACATGTACCAAAACAAAACACTGCATTATACAACTCACAAACAATGCTCCATACCCTCAATGAAATGCAACTCTTCACACCACAACAAACTTAATCACCTCATGCACCTCACTTTCACAACACAGACAGTCCTTCAACAAGATCTCAGGAATAGATCCCTGGATGCCCCTGGCAGAAGTGGTTGGTTTCCTGAAATTCACTGGGTTCACATCCAGATGAACTTTGAACCAAAACAACAAAAACAAAGTACCACCTCATACCTTTCCAAAACTGAAACCTATCTCAACCTATACTAACCAAATGTACAGTAACCTAACCTAGACCTAAGGCATTAATTTGACCTACTCTGGGCATACAGCAACCTTGGTGTTAGGTTACATTTTCTTGATATATTTAAGTTAATGCTTAATTACCAGCACATAACCACAGCCTCAAAAAACTGTACAGCTGAGAGTTACTTATGTATAAATGGAAAATATAATGCATGAAGCTGCAGTTAATCTAATGATACTCACAAAGACATACTAGGTGACAAAAGATTCAAGGCAAGACACCCTTACTAATGACTGAGTTTTACTGGTGAGAATGTACAACCTTCAAGTAGGGTATAGCTCAACAGAATGAACATAAATTGATACAGGTCAACTTTCTGGTTAAAATATATTAAACTAAAATAAAGAACAGTGCACAAAAATCATACTGCACAAGAAAAATGAAATAAACAACCACATGAAAAAGTACACACTGCACAGCCAATGCACCTTTTGAACTTTTGACCACCAATCATAAATAATCTGTAGTATTAACCCTTGCTCGGCTGATTCTTTGTAAGGTAGTTTACCTCCAGTGAGTCACTGTTTTATAACCAATGTAAACTGTATTTCACATGTGGCTTGCAGCTCAGCACATGCAGACCTGTTTGGTCTGGAACTCTGCAAGTGTTGAAGTCATTCTACATGTAAACTTACCTGTGTATGAAGAAATGATCGACAAGCCACACAAGTCTCACTTGGAGTGCCATTCTTACTTTCTTCATAGCTTTCCTTATAAAGTCTTCCATACTTCCATAAATCCGAATCTCCAACCTTAAGAGAAAATACAGAATGGTGATATATCATTAGCAGATTTCATGTTATTCTACCGGTACAACAATTATATACTGGATATATTTACCAACACAAGTTGTAAACTGGCAGGTATTAGAACAAACCACTCCATTTGCTGACTTGAAAAGTTTAGTGCCTGAGAAGCTAAGTAGTCCTTACTGGACCTAGATCAGGCTTCCCTACTACTTAATCACTCCAAGCATAAAAGGAAATCACATATCAGTATAGTACTGTAAACAGAGAATAAACATCACTCAGGCACTTGGAAACCATTTAGCTTCACCCTCCTCTCATACTTCTGCATCCTCATACATAGTAAGCCATTCAAAATGCAAGGAGTTATTTTTCCATACTATCTAGGTTAGTTTCACAGACAGGAGGGAGAGCAAGGATGTGTTAAAAGATGGGCAGCTTAAAAGGCATGAGTGTTGTGGAAGGCACTTTACCCACTATCAAACGTTCTACCACCAGCAATATTAACACAATACCACTGTTTTCATTATCACACGCTCTACCACAACTGCAATCACTCGTACCAGAGTTAACAAAACCATCATTCATCATTACCCCTCCAACTATCATCATCATCACTATCACCATTAAAACCATTTACAATTGCCCCTACAACACTAAAGTACAAGTTAAATCACAATCACCATGGCTTCATTCACAACAAAGAAGCATAACTTCAGATAAAGTCACACTATCTTCTTAAACCATATCAATAAAAATGTTGTGATACATAAACATCTGACTTGGTCTCCTTACTCACTACTAGTACCAACTTTCACCGTCTCATTTACAATAGGCCATTCTAATGAATATTCACTACCATGAAACTGAGCTAACCAGCTGACAGTTGGATATACCATCTTAGTTCAGCTGGACATCAAGTATTTTCTTACCTGCTACTACCGTACATATGGTCATACACAATCTAACTGAAAATAACCAATTTATTTACCTTAGTCTTGCATTCTTCTTGACTCAGTGTGAGGTCAATCCCTCGAGATGCTTCCTCACTGACCACAGAGTCTAGGTCCACCAGGTCCCTGAAAGCTTGGGTGCAGAAGACTACACTGGGTCCATGTAGTTCACAGAAGTGACAAATGGACACAATGGCATTCATTGTGCTCTCAGTTACATATGGGCTAGAGTACAGAACCTGAAAAACAGAAATAATATACTGTATTATAACTACAGTACATATGAATAAATCTTTAACCAACATAGCAGCTGGCTATTGTATCGTACAATAATGTCATAAGGTGCAGCATACTTTAGCTCCGTTTAAATAACTAACTACTGAAAAACTTAATCCAACAATGGCAAAAGCTGATATTGTACACGTTAACTCTCATTCTACTACAGTTTTCTGGAATATATCACACTACAGTCCAATATACACGAATAGAATTACAGTATTGGTTATAATCTGTCCAAGATATTGTAAAGTACAGTTAAGTAACAATGGACATGGGGACAAACATAGTGCAGAAAGTATGCATACTGGGTATTAATGAAAATCATTAATCTTTTTCTGATCTCCAATTATCAAACCATACAGTCTACAAAGGGCATTGAAATATGTCCCTGTGTACATGAAAAGATGGAAGAAGAGCATAAGACAGTATGGATCAGTTGGGTCAAGGATTGTGTGGGTAAAGTTGAAAGTTGGAATACAAATGTGGGCGATTGTGTGTGTGTATGCGCCAACGCAAGATCGTGCTAGAAGAGTGAGAGAAGAGTTCTGGACAAATGTGGAAGTGTGCAAGGAAAAGTTTGGAAGGAATGAGAGAGTGTTTTTGATTGGTGATATGAATGGTAAAGTTGGTAATGTGAAGGTGGATGAAATAGTTGGTGAGTGGGGTGTGCCTGCTGAGGTAGATGAGAATGGGAGTGCGTTAGTGGACATTTGTGCTGGGAGGGGGTTGGTAATAGCCAATACCCTCTTCAGGCATAAAATGATCCACAGGCATACATGGCGAGTGATGAGAAGGGTGGGTGGTGAACTGAATGAAAGGAAGGCAATGATTGATTATGTGTGTGTGGATGAAAGGATGCGAAGATGTGTAAAGGATGCAAGAGTGTATAGAGGTTGGGGGAGTGGACTTTCTGACCACTACTTGGTCGTGGCCAGAATTAGGATGCAAGTAAGATGGAGGAATAGAAGAAGGGAAAGACGAGAGGAAGGAGTAGTTGCAAGGAGAGTGGAAAGGTTAGAAGAGGATGAGAAAAAGGCAGAGTATAAGAGAGAAGTGGAGGAACGATTGGGCAAATATAAATTGGAGCAGATGGGAGACGTGGAAGGTGTGTGTAAGATATTTACAGAAGAAATATGTGCAGCATGTGATGTGGTGTGTGGAAGGAAGAGAAGACGGAGGGGGGTGCAAGGAACAGCGTGGTGGACTGAAGAGGTGAAACAGGCAGTGGCACAAAAGAAGAAAGCATACAATGAATGGATGAGAAATAGGGGCGTGGAAGAAGTTGAGAGGCAGAAGAGAGAGTTATATGTGGAAAGGAAGAGAGAGTTATATGTGGAAAGGAAGAGAGAGGTGAAAAGAATAGTAAGAGAGAGTAAGAAGAGAGTGGATGAGGAATTTGGAAGGAATTTGAGTGTAAAGTGGAGGGACTGTAAAAAAATGTTCTGGAGAGAAGTGAAAAGAGTAAGACAGGGTGGAAGTGAAGTTAGCAGGGGAGTGAAAGATAAAAATGGTAGATTACTAGTGGAGAAGGGAGAAAAAGTGAGCAGATGGAGAGAACACTTTAAGGAATTGTTGAACGTAGAGGATGGAAGTAATGCGAGTATAAGTGGCTGGGGAATGGCTGGGAGAACTAGGGAGGTGAGAAGACAGGAAGAAATCAGTAGGATAGAAGTTGTGGAAGCAATGAAGAAAGTTAAATCGGGGAAAGCCCCAGGAATTGATGGAGTGTGTGGTGAAATGCTGAAGCATGGGGGAGAGATAGTAGTAGAATGGATGTGGAAGATGTGCAGATTGGCCTGGGAGGAAGGTAGAGTCCCGGAGGATTGGAAGTCAGGTATAATTATTCCCTTGTACAAAGGAAAAGGGGAAAAAGAAGTGTGTGGTAATCATAGGGGCATTTGTCTTCTTAGTATAATAGGAAAAGTGTATGGTAGGATACTTATAGACAGAGTAAGAGAAAGAACAGAGAAATTAGTTGGAGAAGAACAGGGAGGCTTTAGGAAGGGAAGAGGTTGTGTAGATCAGATATTCATTCTTAGATCTTTAGTGGAAAAGTTTCTAGAGAAGGGAAAGAAGTTGTATGCGGCTTTCATGGATTTGGAGAAAGCATATGACAGGGTGGATAGACAAGGATTGTGGAAAGTGTTAAGAATATATGGAGTAGATGGGAAGTTGTTGAATGCTGTGAAGAGTATGTACGATGGTGCGAAGGCTGCAGTGCGTGTGGATGGTGAACTAAGTGAATTTTTCTCTTTGAAAGTTGGTTTGAAACAGGGATGTGTCATGTCTCCATGGTTGTTCAATCTGTACATGGATGGGGTAATAAAAGAGGTACAAGGTAGGGTAGTGGATGTTGGAGTGGCCCTGGTGAGAGAGGATAGTGTTTGGAAACTCCCTGTACTGTTGTTTGCAGATGATACTGTGTTGTTGAGTGAAGACGAAGGGGAGCTGCAAGGCTTGGTGGATGAGTTTGGGAGAGTGTGTAAGAAACGGAACCTAAAGGTGAATGTAGGGAAGAGTAAAGTGATGGTCTTTGAGAGAGGTGAAGTCAGTGAATGTACAGCGAGGTTGGATGGTGAGGAATTGGAAAATGTGAGTACGTTTAAGTATTTGGGTAGTGTGATGAGTAAGGATGGAGGTTTGGAGGGTGAAGTGCTTGAAAGGGTACAGCAGGGAAGAAAGGTTGCTGGTTCCTTGAAAGCAGTGATAAGAAACAGGGAAGTGAGCATGGAAGTAAAAAAGTTACTACATGACAGTATTGTGATACCAACTCTAAC